>NC_059331.1:73704180-74341226 GCF_018350155.1 Leopardus geoffroyi | reverse complement strand
TTCTACCCTTTTTTTTGTATATATAAATAATATTTCAAATAAGATGAAATTTTATTCATTCACCAGTTGCCAAATAGAAACAATATAGAGTTTTTTTGAAACTAATATTCCTTCTCGACTAACTTAAAAATTTCATGAGAATTTATAATGGTTTATAATGGGAATAATTTTATTAGAGGAAGAAATCATTTGATTCTCTACATTTCATTCTTTTGGAGATTGCTAATTGCCTAGCACTTGATATTATAGTTTGAAAAAGTTTTTGTATAATCCTTGCTTGTGGGGAATAAGCTTAGGACTTCCCTAAGCTTTCATCAATGGGTTAACTAGGCATAAAGAATTAGAAAGCCATAGGATGTACACACCCAAGTTTGGTTAACAAGATTAGGTGAATAAGATTAGGTAAACAGGGCAAAGGTCCCCAGTATAGGACAAAGGTATAGGAATAGGGAATTTTAGGATGAAAACATCCAAGATGAGGTAAACAAGATTAGGTATTCAGGGTGGAAACATCCCCCCTCCCCCCCAACTTAGTACAATAGCAGAAAGCTGCTTTCACAGAAGGAAGGACCAATTTAGGTAAACAGGTAAATAGAGGTGTAGACCCTTATGGGCCAGCGAAGTTGCTAACTAGCAAAAGAAAGACACTTTGTTGACCCTGAGATAGCATGCTCTTGTCCCCTAGGCCAGTTTAGGCAAACAGAGGTGGGGCCTCATGTCTGCTGTAAACAACCTTCTGCCTGGAGCCAGGATTTTGTTTTGTATTGACCCAAACCCCTAACACCACATATCTTCAAAATCCCCTTTCTCTCATGTCCATGAGGTAATATTCATGATTCATTGTCTCTTTGTGCACATCCATCACCACATTTTTAAGCCTTCTGATCCTAAGAAAAACAGAGCAAGGACCCTTACTCAGGCTTTTGTCTCCTCCTGGACATTAGCCTCACTTGCATTTTTAATCCTGTGTCCCAGTTTCTTGCTGGACAAGAGAGAACTCCAGACCCAGACTCTATGACACTTGCTATCATCCTAACATATCTACATTGCAAATAAAATCAGTAAAGATAATTTAAATGTTTCTTCATGAGGAAAATACATTTGCTTTAAGAAGAGAATCTATGCTATGGATGGCTCCCTTATTGAACTGTTAGTACTATGAAAAACATTTATGATACTATTTTAAGATATATATATTTTAATTTTTAGAGTATAGCTGTTAATATCAAGGATCCAAGAGGGGTGAAAATCATCAAAGAGGTACAGTATGCTCTATGGAAGGCATCTTGTCACTTGGGTTGTAATTGGGGATTTGAACATCAGAGTAAAAGTGTTTTAAAAATTTATTTCATTGGCAATCTCTAATTTTGCTATGAATGCCATTTGGGAATTTAACTTTACTTTTATCGTAAGTAAAATATGCTTTATAATTTCTCATATGTTGTGTATAATGTTTTTCTACAGTGTGTAAGTGTTCAGTTAATACTAGCTACTATTGACTGAATCCCTACTCTGCATCAGATCTTAGGCTTGGGCACTTACAGTATATCTCCTCAAATCCTCAGAATTTTATTTGTAAATGAAGTATTAGGATCCTTATTTTCATGGGAGGGAAATGAGCCTCATGGGGCTCAAGTGTTGCTCCAAAGATCACATAGCTAGTAAAGGGAAGAGCTGGAATTTCAACCCAGGTCACATCACTGGAGAGCTCAAGCTTTTTCTAACCCTTATTCAGATGGCTAATATATCTAGACCTAATCTGAGCATCTTTTCTTGAGAGGCAAGATTGTGTGATGGTTTGGTGCACACCTTAGTGTTCCAGTGCTGAGATTCAATTCCTGCCTTCTCTACTTACTAGCTATATGACTGCAGGTAGGTTACTTAATTTTATTTTTTGGTTGTTACTTAACATTTTTTTTTTAAATGTTTGTTTATTTAGAGAGAATGAGCAGGGGAGGGGCAGACAGAGAGGGTGAGAGAGAGAGAATCCCAAGTAGGCTTTATGCTCAGCATGGAGCCCGACATGGGGGCTTGATCTCACAGCCGTGAGATCATAACTTAAGCTGAAATCAAGAGTTGGAAGATTGACTGAGCCACCCAGGTGCCCCTTAGTTAACATCTTTATGCCCTTCATTCCTTACCAGTAAAATGCAGATAATAATAGTACCTGCTTCTGAAACTTGTTAGAATTGAGTTGATATGTGTAAAATATATAGAAGAGTGTTTGCCATAGTTACTACTCATTAAGTATTAGCTATTATTGTTGTTCTTTTTTTTATTAAAAAAATTTTTTTTTAATGTTTATTTTTGAGACAGAGAGAGACAGAACATGAACGGGGGAGGGTCAGAGAGAGAGGGAGACACAGAATCTGAAGCAGGCTCCAGGCTCTGAGCTGTCAGCACAGAGCCCGACGCAGAGCTCGAACTCATGGACCGTGAGATCATGACCTGAGCCGAAGTCGGATGCTTAACCGACTGAGACACCCAGGTGCCCCTATTATTGTTGTTCTTGATGCACATGAAATTGGATTCATCATGTGAGATAGAACTTGCTTGCTGTCTTTGTTAAAGTTTAAAATCTACCCTAGTGGATGTACTTGATTAGAGAACCAAATCCCCAAATTTGTTTCATATCAAAGCATCAACTTTGACATCATTGCTCTGTTGGCTACTTTCCTTATCTATCTGGCTGATTGAAAGATAATTTCTTTTAATCATTAGGATTAGAATCAGTGACCATCCGCTTTGGATCTCATGGGTCATTCCAACAAATTTAGAATTTTTGTTTACTAGATATATTTTGAGCACAAGGCGTGGTAATTGTCCTGATCTTAGTGCCTTATTTCCACATATCTTTTCTACAGTATAACTTACATTTTTTTTTGTTTGTTTTCTTTTTCAATTGAACCTTAGTTTGATTTTTCTAAATTTTTCTCCATTGTTGTTGCCCTGCTCTATTTTTTTCTGCAATGGCCTACCCTCACTTTGAACCCAATTCCCATTGTCTGCATTCTCAGACCATTCTTTTTATTTTCTCATCAGTGGTTAGTTGATTTTATTTAATTTTGTTTTAGGCAATTGTTCTTGCCTCAATTCTTCTTTCTGTCCTGTCTCTCAGTTTCATCTTTAGTGTTCATAGCTCCTGCTTCTTTGCTTCTATTTCAGGGCATTCTGATATTTTATCCTCAAAAGTCAAAGTTTCAGATTTGATTAAACCCATACTTTGCAATTTCATTAGAGCTTCTCAATGAGGCAATATTTGGGTGGAGTTCATAACTCTTGCTACTAAGACATAAATGTACCTTTGAGTATTTTGGACGTGCTTGTGTAGTTCAGACCAAAGTAAATGAATCTCCAGGACTTGCTTCTAGTTCTCCTTGGATCTTGCCAGTTTTCTACTATACTGTAACAACTTTAAATAAATTTCATCATGGGCTTGATTTCTCTTCATGTCTGATTGATAACAATAAAGTACATTTCAACTCATATTAAACTTAAAGAGATTGTATGGGGACATTATTCATATCCATTGCTGGTTGTACCATTCACGTTATGTATCTTATTGCCTAGGGGAAAAATTATCTTTTGCTTAGTCTTTTTAATCTTTCTGGCATGGATTTCTCTTTTAGCTTAAGAGTAGTAAAACAACCTCTGTATACAGACCGTGGTGGCTATGATTGCTAACATAATGAGTTTAGTTTATAGAAATAGTTCCAAAGTAGCTTACAAACCAATCAGCTGGATACATGAGAGCTCCAAAAAATATGACTCCTTTGTACAAGGCTAACCAAAAACAGCTTGTGCAAAAAACAAAACTCTGCTTCGAAAATCTATGTAGAGCCTGGTATTTTCATGGTAATATGATTTGATAACTTTCTAATATGTCATTTATATTTCAAATAATTCTCTATGTTAGTCAATAGTCACAATATCCATATTGTGTGCACATATTATGGTCCATAGAGCAATGTCATGGATTTTATTTTCTTCCAACATTTTATTATGAAAAATTCAAACGTACAGAAAAGTTGAAAGAATAGTATAATGAACTTTCAATAACCCTATCCTACATGTAATAATTTTAATATTTTGCTATATTTGCATATTTACATATGTATACCTCCCTGTGTGTGTGTGTGTGTGTGTGTGTGTGTGTTTGAACTATTTTAAAGTGGGAGATATCATGAAACTTGGCACTTAAATCTTTTAGAATACATTTCTTACCAGTAAGCACATTATTTGATATAACATTTAAAAAATTACTGTACTATTTCTGATCTCTAGTCTGTTCTTAAATTACATCTAATAAAGATAACTCAGAATTAGATACTCTATATTTCAAATGAATTTTAGTTCTTATTTACTCTGTGACTAGAGGGAAGAATTTTTTTTATCTCCTTTCAGAAAGAAAAAAGATAGTAGGTTCTCTAAGTCATACAAAATTGTGCTTGCTTTTTATTCTGGGCCAGATTCTAGAATAGATTTTTTCAATGATTTGTAAGCACTTAGATGAGGAAGAGGATATTATACCAGTAAAACTGGGAACTAGTCTTCTTCTCTCCCTTTATTTCCTGGTAGATCATTGTATCAGGGAAATGCAGTAAACATTTGGTCTCTACTGAGGTAACTATCACATATAATACTTGTAGTTAGTGTGGAGATCAATTTCTCATGGCTCTGAGTTTTGCACTATTTTCTTAGAATACTTATGAATGATTAGCTAAAGCTGTAGGGAATAGATATAATCTTGAAATGGGTGAATATCCTAAAATAGAGAGGGAGAGAGAATATGGTCAATGACAGACCAGCTTGGAATCAATATCTAGTAAGTGGCTAGTACATATCTAAAATAAATATTTGTAAAATGGAGAAAGGAATAATTTCTGCCCTATAAACTTTTTTGGGGTATTTCTTAATAAATAAATATCAAAATGCATACATGTTGATTTCTTGGGTAATCATAAAAAAACTGTGCATCTTTATTAGTAGAAATATTTAGCTCTTAAACTCAACTTTTCTGTATTTTTCTTGTAATGTTGTAGAGCCAGACTACATGGTACTCTGAGCACAGCTCTTTTTAGTTACCATTTTTTTTTCATGTTACCCAAGAAATAATACAAGTTCATGCAAAGACATTAATATTTTAGTATATCATATCCAATCTCTTTATGTCCTTGTATACTCATTTTTCCTGAAAACGTGAGATAATACCATGTATATTGTTTTTTAATCTGCTTTTTTTGGTTACTTGAAATATTTTTATACTTTTATATTAATATAAATTACTCATTATATTTATTTCCTTCTGTTATTGAAATAATGCATTTGTTTGTGGTCCATCTATATACTTTATGTAGATTGAGATGTGATTTAGGATTCCTTAGAAGTCTAAAAATACAAATACCTTACATAGTTAAAAAATTTTTTGTTGTGGTAAAATATATAGAGCATAAAAATTTCCTTTTTAACCATTTTTAAGTACACAGTTCAGTGGCATTAATATATTCCTAATACTGTACAATCAGTACTGCTATTGTTTTTAAATGTTTTATTTATTTTGAGACAAAGAGATAGAGAGTGAGCAGGGGAGGGGCAGAGAGAGTGAGGGAGACAGAGAATCCCAAGCAGGCTCTGCAACTGTCAGTACAGAGCCCGATGTGGGGCTTGAACTCACGAACCATGAGATTATGATCTGACCGGAAACCAAGAGTTGGACGCTTAACTGACTGAGCCACCCAGGTGGCCCACTACTATCTATTTCTAAAATGTTGCATCACCCCAGACAGAAACTGTATCCATTAAGCAATAATTCCACTTCCCACTCACTCCAGCCCCTGAGAATCTCTCATCTACTTTGTGTCTCTATGGGTTTGCCTATTGTGAGTATTTTATATAAGTGAAATTATACAATATTTGTATTTTTGTGTCCGATTAATGTCATTTAGCATATTAAAAAAAATTTTTTTTTAAACGTTTATTCGCCCCTGAGACAGAGAGAGACAGAGCATGAATGGGGGAGGGTCAGAGAGAGAGGGAGACACAGAATCTGAAACAGGCTCCAGGCTCTGAGCTGTCAGCACAGAGCCCAACGCGGGGCTTGAACTCACGGACCGCGAGATCATGACCTGAGCCGAAGTCAGACGCCCTTCTGACTGAGCCACCCAGGAGCCCATTTAGTATAATATTTTAAAGGTTTGTGTATGTTCTAGCATGTATCAGAACTTCATTCTCTTTTTATGAATGAGTAATATTCCACTTTATGGATGGATACATTTGTCTGCTGATGGACACTTGGATTATTTCCACCTTTTGGCTATTGCAAAGAATACTGCTGCCTTGAACATTGGCATACAAGTATCTGTTTGGGTCCCTGATTTTAGTTCTTTTGAGTATATACCTAGGAGAGGCATTGCTGGGTCATATGGTAATTCTATGTTTAACTTCTTGGGGAACCCACACAGAGTTTTTAAAAATTAAATAATTCATTAAATGTCATTTGCATAAGGTGCTATATAGTGCGCCATGCAGAATATATGCAGCAAGAGATGACCAGTGTAGAAGTCTAGATGTGTTTGATGTAGTTTGTTTTCTTTACAGCCCACAAGAGTGCCTTGTCAATAGTAAATAGAGGCTCAGAAGAATTTGTGGAATAAATTAAAGTGTACCATTTTGTTTTATTTAAAATAAACACTTGGCCTTCCTCCAAATCCCTAAGCAAGCAGTACTTGGTAGAATCATTAACAACAAATAAGTAAATGCATCTTTATTGGGACTCTCCCTGTATGGAGTTGCTTACAAACAGCTCAAATGTTAATTGGTACCTGAAATTTGGAAAGACACCTATATGGCTTGAGATTTGGAGTGCATACTTCAACCTTTCTATCTTTGTCCTATGTCTTAATATATTTATCATTTCTCTCCAGAGAAGTGTTTACCTGGCTCCTGGTGCCACTGTTTCAGGAGCTCTGGAGGATGACATCTTATTTCCTTGAGATGTTTCCTGAGATCCCCTCCCTCCAAATTTTGTTAAATCTGACAATTCCATATATATATTCCAAACTCAGTGACACAGTAACATATAGGCATTCAGTTTATTTACATGTTTCCATCTAAAGTTGATGCTAATTCAGTCTTTTTAATCTAGAGCAGAGGTTTGTAGATAATGTGGGTCATATCAGGTTTGTTTCTGTATGGTCCTTGGACTAAGAATCGATTTTACATTTTTAAAGATTGCTGAAGGAAAATAAAGAAGAGTATCTGACAGGGAATGTATATGGCCTTCAAAGGCTGAAATATTTACTATTTGACCTTTTATGGAAAAAGTTTGCCCATCTTTTATCTAGAGTCTTACTCTATTACATTAGTTTGTATGCGTGGATATATTTAAGTCTATGTCACCATGGCAATTAAAAAAATTGTTGAATAGTTTTTAGGCACTTGAATATGTTCAAGAATTACTGTAATGGGGGCACCTGGCTGGTGGAGCATGTGATTCTTGATCTTGGGATTGTAGGTTCGAGCCCCACGTTGGGTGTAGAGATTACTTAAAAATAAATTCTTAAAAAAAAAGGATTACTGTAATGAATTTCTCTGGGTGAAATAGTATAATTTTTGGATGACTTTAAAACATACCTTAAAAGATGTGTAGTCACAACTGAAATTTTGAAAATTTAAGGTTAAGGTTTACAGTGGTTCATTGTCCTCTAATTCGGATTGCAGTGATCTGGGAATCAAAATCTGGGCCTTGTTTCTGACTTACTGATTCACTGAGCTATGGTTTAATATGCATATTTATATATATTATATATATGTATATATGGATATATATTATATTAATATGAATATATATATTTAAATAATTCATTAAATACATTTAGAACTCTTTGGAAAGGAAGCATCTGAAAAGTATGAAGACATTTCTGAATCATGTTTACATGTATTAAACACCTATATGTTCAGGTTGTAATGAGGAACAAACATTACATAGTGACCATGATGAATAGCAAAAAACATCGTATTTAGTTTTTTATAAAGGGTTTAGAAGATGTTTTTCATATATTTTTATACATATATTTTACCTTTCCTACTGAAACTTCTGAGAATATGTTGGGACCACGTAACCTAGATATTTCTTACATTTAACATAAGCAGAATCCACTTAACGCCACGGTACTTACTGAATATTTTAATGGCCATTGTTTTATTGGCAGTAATATCTCAAGTAGTTGACCGGAGCCTTTATGTTTATTTAATTCTACTTTGTAATTCTACTTTTCTTGTTGTTTTTCTGGACTATTACAAAGTGAAGATCAACTGTGTTTACTGAAATTAGAATTGTGTCATGTGGGGGCTTGTTGAAAGTCTGGAAGGTCCCTGAAGAAGTCTGACTCATCTTCACCTCTTTCCTCAGCTCGCAGCTGTTTGTGATGTGTTTGTGGAAAACTATGTCCCTGGCAAACTGTCTGCAATGGGCCTAGGATATGAAGATATAGACAAGATTGCTCCTCACATCATCTATTGTTCCATCACAGGTATCTGTACCCCACACCCTCCCCAGTGAGTAGACTTTTCAGTTATTGGGTTTCTTTATGTACGTAAGAAACCTCTTGCTAGTGTTGGCTTTCCTGAAGTGATTCCGTTCTCCCTTGCCCTCACCCCCAACTCATCGTTAAAGAACATTAACCTAAATGAAGATTTTCATGCTTTGATTGGCTGTTTGTATTTCTTCTTCTATTGTATGTCTGTAGTTTTTTGCCCATTTTTCTACTGATATTCTACAAACATTTATGAAGTACTGTTATTAATTAATACATAGAAATATAGGTGAAATATTAGTTGGCTTTAAGATAGCACAGGGTCTCAGGGCGCCTGGGTGGCTCAGTTGGTTGAGTGTCTGACTTCAGCTCAGGTCATGATCTCACACTCTGTGAGTTAGAGCCCCGTGTCGGGCTGTGTGCTGACAGCTCAGAGCCTGGAGCCTGCTTCAGATTCTGTGTCTCCCCCTCCCCTGTTCATGCTCTGTCTCTCTCTGTCTCAAAAAAAAAAAAAAAAATAAAAACATTAAAAAAAAAGATAGCACAGGATCCCAACATATCCTTTTAATATATTCAAAAGCGTTAAGCCAGGTGAAGCAAAAGAGTGCTTTATATATAGTCTTCCAGATTGTAGAGCCGGTGAACATTGTGTGTGTGTGTGTGTGTGTGTGTGTGTGTGTGTGTGTGTCTTTAGGTCCAAAAGAAAAAAGTCATTATATTAGTTAAGTTTTCTATTTTATAAGCAATTATGTATTAATTAGGGATGCAATATAGAGAGATGGCTCTGAAAATTCCAAGTTACATTGATAGTTTTTGTCAGAAAACTTTCTTAATATTTTCAGTCTTTATTCATTCATCTTCTAAATATTTACTGCAGGCCTATGATCTGCCAGGCAGTATTCTAAGGTCCTGGGATGTAGCACTGAATAACACATATTTATACTTTCATTGAGGTTTGCATTATAGGTTAGGGAGATAGATAGTAAATACAGAAACAAAAACATTCTTTTGTTTTTGTCTTTTATAATTGAACCCAGTAGTGATAAGGGCAAAAGAAAAATAAAGTAGGGCGAGGGGGATGAGGTGAGGAGGAGCTATTTTATGCTTGGAAGTAAGAGAAGTTTCCCTTGATAAGGTGACATTTGAGCAGAGACCTGGATGAAGTAAAGGTGTGAATCATGTAGATATTGGCAAAGATGGTTTCAGGAAAGAAAAACAGCAAGTGCAGGGGCACCTGGGTGGCTCAGTCGGTTGAGCGACCGACTTTGGCTCAGGTCATGATCTCACAGTTTGTGAGCTGTGCTGACGGCTCAGAGCCTGGAGCCTGCTTCAGATTCTGTGTCTCCCTCTCTCTCTCTGCCCCTCTCCCACTCATGCTCTGTCTCTCTCTGTCTCAGAAATAAATAAACATAAAAAAAATAAAAATAAAACAGCAAGTGCAAAGGACCTGAGGCAGGAGTGTGCTGGGCATGTTTGAGGACAAGCAAGGCAGAGTGAGCCAAGAGGAATGTAATAGGAAGAAAATCAGGGAGATATTGGTTAGCACGATCATGAAGAGTTCAGGGTGACTCTTACTGAAGGAGTTTGACCTTTATTTTGAATAAGTGTATAAGCCAATGGAGTGTTTTGAGCAGAAGAATGATATGATGTGACATTTTTTTTTTTTTAAAGGATGAGTTTAGCTACCGTGTTGAGAAAAAGATTGTAGAAGACAAGGGTAGAAGTGGAAGAACAATTGTGAAGCTATTGAACTAGTCCAGGCTAGAGATGTTGGTGGCCTGAATTAGAGTAGTCATGGTGGAGGTAGTTGAAGAGTGATAGGATTAAAGATATCTGTTAGTCATAAAGTAATAACCAAAATACTTCTGTTTCTATGCATTCGGGTTACTTGGGATACAATAATACTTTGACTATGACATATTGCTTTAGTAAAAATAGTGCTTTTCATGGTATAGTTTTGTGGTGCTATTTTCATATAAATTAGGCTATAACTGCAATGTTTGACTGGTATTATTTTAGAGAGGATGAAGGGCCCAATGATCATTAACTTCTCTACTGAATCAGCATGAGAGACAGAGTCTGTACATAGTAGATGACTCTTTGCCTCTAGATCTGAGTCTTTCTTAGATGTTCTATTTTATAGACCTGTAATCACACTTTTGTTTTTGTATCTGTATGACAATATTTATATGTGTCAGAGAGAGGGAAAGATTTTTCCCTAAAATATCACAGTCCAATGGAAATGTTGAAGTCTGAATTATTAAAATAGGTAAAATATTATCTTCTGAATTATCCTGTTATCATAAAAATGCTATGTAATTGGCAAATGCAAAATCTCATATGACAGTAAGTCTTTATTTCTCATTCTCATGAGTTTGGGTTGGCTGCGATTTGGCTGATCTATGACTGGTTAGATTGGGCTCCAAGTTTTATGTTGGGTGCCTGGCCTGTTCTCCATGTCTCTTATACTCCTTGGATCATTGGCTACCAAATGCATCTTCTCATAGTGAAAGGCAAGCGTACAGAGAACAAGCCCAACTTCACAAGCACATTTAAAGCATGTGCTCGCATCTGATTTGCTTACTTTACTTTGGTCAAGGAAAGTCATATGGCCAAAGGCCACTACCAATGTGTGGTCGAAATATATTCTACTCTACGTGGCAGGAACTACGGAGTCACATGGCAAGGTGTGGATTTCAAGAGGGGTAAAGTTTGGGAATAATAATGTATTTTATCATATCCCCCAGTCTAATAAAATGCTAATAATCCACATGGGGAGCCTCACAGTTCTCAAAGTTCCATATACTATAACTAAATGTTTAGACCCAAGAGTTCTTCTGGGCCTTGGCTTGTGATTAGAGAATCTCTGTGTTTTCTTCCAGTTCTCAGATCCCGTATTAACATTTTGGTGTGGCAAAGGGACTTGGAGATAGACTATATAATTCAGAAATTCTCAGCTGTGGGGATATGGGGATTTCATATTCTTTTTCAGTGTTACAGATGGGGAAATAAAGAAGTGATGGGGAAAAGCATTTGTAGTCTGGAAAAATACCTTCCATAATTCTGTAATCCTTTACATCCCCATCTCCTGACAATCATTAGAATAACATCCATACAGTCCAATCTTCCTTTATTTCCTGATAAGGAAACAGGTCCAGGACATCTAAGGGACCTCTGGTCACACAGATATTTAATGGCAGATGGGTTTAAAACTCAGGCCTCTTGACTAAATATTAAGTGCCCTATGCTTTCCAAACTTAGACATATATCATTGTTAAGTAATGACATGGACTTTGCAACCATAAGACACCGAACAGCTTGACTTGAGAATAACATATCCTTGCTCTTCTCTTTCATTTGTTGTTAATCATATTTTCAGTGGTGGAAGTCATGAACAAGTTTGCTCATCAGGGAGTTTAAATTTCAACAGATTCTTTTGGAAGCAAAGGTCATTTATGAGTCATGAATTTGTGTATATAAAGTAAGGGCCATCTCTTTTTTAAAAGTTTGATATTCTTGGTAATCAGTGTTTGTTTTTGATATTTTTTAATAAGACTGATTAGATCAGTCTAAAGTTGCACATGTTATGATTGGGATCCTAGACTTTCCTGATGTTTCCCAGTGGCATTGCTGTTCTGTCAGTGCTGTCCAAGCCCAAATAGTCTGTTCTCACTCACATGTTGGCCTTATTGCTGATGAGAGTAATCTTAGAATGGTTGAGAGATTTACTTTAATGCACTCTGACAGTTGTGTGGTTGAGATTGCCTCAGTATGTGAAATCTGGTCTGCAGGACAAAAATGCTAGACTGATCACAGGGGAGGAAGGACCAGATTATTTTTGTTAGCGAGGTCCTCTTATCATTTCAGAGTGTGAACATTAGGGGGCAGTGTTTAAAAAGCTATAAGCCACTAGGAATTACTTAAAAAAAAATTTTTTTTTTAATCTTTATTTTTGAGAGAGAGAGAGACAGAGAGAGAGAGAGACAGAGAGACAGAGTGCGAGTGGGGGAGGGACAGGGACAGAAGGAAGCACAGAATCCGAAACAGGCTTCAGGCTCTGAGCTGTCAGCACAAAGCACGACGCGGGGCTGAAACTCACACACTGCAAGATCTTGACCTGAGCTAAAGTCGAACACTTAACCACCTGAGCCACCCAGGTGCCCCAGGAATTACTTTTTGAGAAAACTAGTGTTTCCTGTGTACCAGTGTGTAGAGAAAAATCTCTTAAAGTACATATTTATATTTTTTAGTTTTTTGTTTTAAGTGACCATTCTCTACTTCTGTATACTTGTAGAAGTATAATACTTCCCTTAACACTTTAATTTTAATTTTTTTTTTAAATTTGTTTTTGAAGGAGAGAGGGAGACAGAGCATGAGCGGGGGAGGAACAGAGAGAGAGGGAGACACAGAATCCGAAGCAGGCTCCAGGCTCTGAGCTGTCAGCACAGAGCCTGATGTGGGGCTCAAACCCACAAACTGTGAGATCATGACCTGAGCCAAAGTCGGACACTTAACCGGCTGAGCCACCCAGACGCCTCATTAACACTTTAATTTTAGGTTGTACCTGTTTTCCTTTGCATCTTCTGAGCGTGTTATTAATTATAAAAATTTAGTATTAAAAATTCTCTCTACCACATTTTATTTTATTTTATTTTATTTTATTTTATTTTATTTTATTTTATTTATTTTTTTTCAGAGCTAGGATTTATTTTATTTATTTATTTTAAATTTTTTTTAATGTTTTATTTATTATTGAGAGAGAGAGTATGAGCTGGGGAGGGGCAGAGAGAGAGGGAGACACAGAATCCGAAGCAGGTTCCAGGCTCTGAGCTGTCAGTGAAGCCCAATGCGGGGCTCGAACTCGTAAACTGCGAGATCATGACCTGAGCCGAAGTCAGACTCTTACCTGACTGAGCCACCCAGGCGCCCCTGTTTTATTTTATTTTTTTATTTTATTTATTTTTTAAATTTACCTTCAAGTTAGTTAGCATATAGTGCAACAATGATTTCAAGAGATTTCTTAATGTGCCTTACTCATTTAGCCCATTTCCCCCTTCCCACAACCCCTCTAGTAACCCTCTGTTTATTCTCTATATTTAAGAGTCTCTTATGTTTTGTCCCCCTCCCTGTTTTTTTTTTTATTATTTTTGCTTCCCTTCCCTTATGTTTATCTGTTTTGTCTCTTAAAGTCCTCATATAAGTGAAGTCATTTGATATTTGTCTTTCTCTGACTGACTAATTTCGCTTAGCATAATACCCTCTTGTTCCATCCATGTAGTTGCAAATGGCAAGATTTCATTCTTTTTGATTGCTGAATAATACTCCATTGTATATATATACCACATCTTCTTTATCCATTTATCTATCGATGGACATTTGGGTTCTTTCCATACTTTGGCTATGGTTGATAGTGCTGCTACAAATATTGGGGTGCATGTGTCCCTTTGAAACAGCATACCTGTATCCCTTGGATAAATACCTAGTAGTGCAATTGCTGGGTCATAGGGTAGTTCTATTTTTAGTTTTTTGAGGAACCTCCATACTGTTTTCCAGAGTGGCTGCACCCCCTTGCAGTCCCACCAACAATGCAAGAGATCCTCTTTCTCTGCATCCTCACCAGCATCTGTTGTTGCCTGAGTTGTTAATGTTGGCCATTCTGACAGGTGTGAGGTGGTATCTCATTGTGGTTTCGATTTGTATTTCCCTGATGATGAGTGATGTGGAGCATTTTTTCATGTGTCGGTTGGCCATCTGGATGTCTTCTTTGGAGAAGTGTCTATTCATGTCTTTTGCCCATTTCTTCACTGGCTTATTTGTTTTTTGGGTGTTGAGTTTGATAAGTTCTTTATAGATTTTGGATACTAACCCTTTATCTGATGTGTCATTTGCAAATATCTTCTTCCATTCTGTCAGTTGCCTTTTAGTTTTGTTGATTTTTTCCTTCGCTGTGCAGTAGCTTTTTATTTTGATGAGGTCCCAGGAGTTCATTTTTGCTTTTGTTTCCCTTGCCTCCAGAGATGTGTTGAGTAAGAAGTTGCTGCAGCCAAGGTCAAAGAGGTTTTTGCCTGCTTTCTCCTCAAGGATTTTGATGGCTTCCTGACTTACATTGAGGTCTTTCATCCATTTGGAGCTTATTTTTGTATATGATGCGAGAAAGTGGTCCAGGTTCATTTTTCTGCATGTCGGTGTCCAGTTTTCCCAGTACCACTTGCTGAAGAGACTGTCTTCATTCCATTGGATATTCTTTCCTGCTTTGTCAAAGATTAGTTGGCCATACCTCTCTACCACATTTTAAAATATTTACTTTTTTTATTATCAACTTCATTATTTTTTCTTCCTAGAAGGATAAACATTACATTATATTATTGACTAGACTAATTTTGTGGTAGGAACACTGTTTGCCCTTTAATAAATCATTATTATTATTATTATTATTATTATTATTATTATTATTATTAGGAAAGGGGTTTGCAAAGTACCCTTTTGATTTTTGTGAATTCCCCAATGGCATCTTCTTATTTTTTTCTTAAAAATTTTATTTTTAAGTAATCTCTACACCCATCATGGGGCTTTAACTCGCAACCCCGAGATCAAGAGTTGCAAGCTCTACTGACTGAGTTAGCCAGGCACCACCCCCCAACTCCCATGGCATTTTCTTAATCTCTGTCCTTGTATGGACAGATTACAGGATTTCTCTTGGGGATAGGTACTCAGGAGGGACCTCAGGACTCATATCAAAGAGAATATTTTAGAGAATTAGACCCATTTTAAAATTTTATTTATTTATTTTATTTATTTATTTATTTAAAAAAATTTTTGTTTTTCAACGTTTATTTATTTTTGGGACAGAGAGAGACAGAGCATGAACGGGGGAGGGGCAGAGAGAGAGGGAGACACAGAATCGGAAACAGGCTCCAGGCTCTGAGCCATCAGCCCAGAGCCTGACGCGGGGCTCGAACTCACGGACCGCGAGATCGTGACCTGGCTGAAGTCGGACGCTCAACCGACTGCGCCACCCAGGCGCCCCCCATTTTAAAATTTTAAATAGAAAAAGTCTGAGGGCTCTACTTAAGAGCTAAGAATAGTTAAGGCAGTTTTAAGGAAGAACCTGGTAGGCAGATTTGCCCTTTTAGATATAAAGACATGCAACCCATAATATTAGTACAAGGATAAGGAAATACATCAATGGAACAGAATAGAGAGCTCAGAAACATGTGGGCATATATATGGAAACATGTTTTTTTAGGGCTTATACTATAAATCATTAAAGAATAAACAATAATTGATGGTTGAACATTAATTATCCTTATGGGGAAAGATAAAAATTGAATAAACTTTAGTTTATTCTATACAATAAAATAATGTTCCAGGTCAATTTATGCCCTAAATATAAAAAGCAAAACTTTAAAACTTATAGAAAATAATATAGGAAAGCATCTTTATGACCTTAGGGCAGGGAAGAATTTTGTAGACAACATACGAAAAGTATAAACTACAAAGAAAAGATTGATAAACTTCGCTACTTATTAAAATGAAAAACTTTTGTGCATCAGAAGCCACCATATAAAAGCAAGAAGATGAATCACAGACCCTTAGAAGGTAACGGACCAAAGATTAATAACCAGAATATATTAAAAATTCCTTAAAATCAAATAGAAAAAAGAAACAATTCAGCAGAAAAATAGGCAATCTCCAGAAAAGGAAACCTGACTGGCTATAAAAAGTTACTCAGGCTCAGTTGTTTTTAGACCAATGCAAATTAAAACGGAAATAATATTCCATTTCACACTGAAGAGATTGTAAGACATTTAAGAGTCTGACACTACTAAGTGTGGATAAAGCAAAGAAATCCATGAACATTGTTGGAGGACTGATATCCATGTTGGAAAATGATACCTGTGTTGGAGAGCAATTTGGCAAGCTCTTTGAGATTGTACATGAGTCTATCCTATGATCTCCAGTTTCACCTTTAGGCATGTCCCTATAGAAAGTCTTGAACGTGTGCATGAGGGGACATGGAAAATGTTCACAGCAGCATTGTTTTTAATAGCCAAAAGGTGAAAATATGAGATGAAGTGTATTTCAATATGAAAATGGATAAATGTGTAATATAATGGGATACTATTAAGCAGTGGAGAGAATAAGCTAGAACAACATGAAATGAATTAGATGAATTTTCCAAACATAAAATTCAGTGAAGAAAGCAAGTTACAAAAACTGATATGCAGGATGATGCTATTTATGCAGAGTTAATATAATAAAAATCATGTATATTTTTTAGTAATTCACTTAAATGTTGTTAAAATATAAAGACCTGCATGGTAGTGAGAAATACTAAATTTAAGAGAATGCTTACCCCTGGGGAGTGGAAAGGGAGGGATATGGGACATGGAAGGGACACAAGACACAAGACTTCAACTTGTTTGCCAAATAAGCATGTGTATTTGTTATATTATTCTTGTATACCCTTTTACATTTGACATAACAAAAGATCCAGAAATGCCCAAATAATTCCCTCCCTTACTTTCTTCTGTCTTCCTCCTCCCACTCCAATGCATATTGCTTTTAAAATATTTAATTTAATTTTGGAGAGGGAAGGAGGGAGGGAGGGAGAGAGAGAGGGAGAGAGAGAGAGAGAGAGAGAGAGAGAGAGAGTGAGTCTCAAGCAGACTCCACACCCAGCATGGAGCCAGATGTGGGTCTCGATCCCACAGCCCTGGGATTATAACCCAAGCTGAAATCAAGAGTTGGCTGCTCAACTGACTGAGCTACCCAGGCACCCCTCCAATGCATGTTTCTTGAGCTTCTGTATTGCCTGGCTGTGTTGAGTGTACACGTTGAACAATGCAGACATGATTTCTGCCTTTTGAGAGCTTACAGCCTAGTGTTAGAGACATTTTATAAAGAAGTTAAAAAAATACTATGGCATGTATTAATAAATTGTGTTATTATGAAAGAATCAAATAAGGTACTGTGACAGAGATTAATAGAGGAGGGGATGCATAGTGTAAATGGGATGGTCAGCAAAGGCTTTTCTGGGGAGTTATCATTTAGTAGACCTAAAATATGAGTAAGAGACAGCCATTCAAGGATCAAGGGGAAGAGCAGTTCAGGCAGTGAGAACACCGTGCGCAAAGGCCCTGAGGTAGGAAGGACCTAGATACCTTTAAAGGCCTAAGAGAATACCACTGTGACTGAAATACCAAAAACAACCAGGATGCTTGACAAGACACTATATAAGGGTGCAAGGGCCATGGCATACTGGGAAAGATTTAAGCAGTAGAGGGATACGATCCAAATTACATTAAAAACAATCTTTAAAATAAGTAGGAATCAAATACTGATTAAGTCATCAAAGAACTTCATTATAAATATTGAACACTGAATTGCACAACCATAAAAAAGGATGAGCTCTGCCATTTGTGATATCATGGATGGACCTCGAGTATTATGCTAAGTGAAATAAAATCAGAGAAAGACAAACACCATATGATTTCACCCATATGTGGAATCTAAAATACAAAACAAATGAATAAAGAAACAAAAGCAGAATTAGACCTAGAAATGCAGAGGACAAACTGATGGTTGCTGGGGGTGGGGAAAGGGTGGGCAAAATACGTGAAGGGGAGTGGGAGATACACACTTCCAGTTATGGAATGAGTAAGTCATGGGAATAAAAGGCACAGCGTAGGGAATATAATCAACAATATTGTAATAGCATTGCATGGTGACAGAAAGTAGCTACACTTGTGGTGAGCATAATGTATAGAGAAGTTCAATCACTATGTGGTACACCTGAAGCTAAAGTAACACTGTGTGTCAACTATACTCAAAAAAACAAAAACAAAAACAAAACACAACTGATAAACTTCTAGTCATACTGACCAAGATAAAAAGAGAGAAGATACAAAGTTATCAGGAATACAAAGTATCAGGAATGAAAGAAGGGCCATCACTCCTGACAACAAAGGCATTGAAAGGATATCAACAGAATATTACAAATAACTCTATGCCCACGAATTAAAAAATTGAGATAAAATAATTATAATTTTATAATTCCTTAAAAGACACAAAGTACCAAAACTCAGTCAAGAGGAACTAATGTGAATCGTGCTATATCTATTAGAGACATTATATTTTTAGTTAAATACCCTTTAGAAAAGAAAACTTCAGGCCCAGATGGTTTCATGGTGAATTTTACCAACACTGAGTAAGAAATGCTGTCAATTCTACACAACCTGTTCCAGAAATTAGAAACGCAGGAAATACTTCCAAACTCATTTCGTGAGGCCAGCATTACCCTGATTCCAAACTAAAGACATTTCAAGAAAAGAAAACCAAAGACCAATGTCCCTCATGAGCAAGGAAGCAAAAATTCTCCACAAAATATGAACAAATTGAATCCAGCAGTGTATAAAATGACAATACATCACAATCGAGTGGGATTCATCCCAGGAATGCAGGACAGGTCAACGTTCAAAATCTATGGTAACCATATTAGCGCATACAAGAAGGACATAGGAGAAAAGCGGCATGAGCTTTGGCTTTGACTGTGACTTGAGACATATGATAAAGAGCGCGATCCACTCGGCTGTCAAAAGGAGTGTAGTATTGACTCATACTACAGTATGGGTAAACCTCAGAAAACATCAAGCTGCATGAAAAAGGCCAGATGCAAAAGACTAGGTATTGTCTGATTCCATTTACGTGAAATGTCTAGGAAAAGACAAATTTATAAGCTGGAAAGCAGATCAGTGGTTGCCTAAAGCTGGAGATGGGAGCAGGGGATTAACTGCAAATGAGCATGAGGAGACTTTTTAGATTGTGGCGATGGTTGTAAAACTATGTGTATTGATTTATGTACTTATGGTGGGTGGATTTAATGCTGTATAAATTATATTTTCATGAAGCCATTCAGAAAAGTGAAAAAAAATTGGACGTTGAAATACAGTTCATGTTACAGAGAGTAGTTATTAAAATGAAATTTCTGTAGATTACTAAAGAAATCACCATGCCTCCATAGTGCTTCAGAGTTGATAGCCGAGAGGGGTGAGCCCAAATGGATATGGCAAATCATGTAGCAACTGCATCCAACATTCATATCATGGCAACGGCAATACAAAACAAAACAGTGCTGCGGTTGGATTCTTCCGGAGTGAGTTAGTCTGTGTGTGTATATATATATATTCTCATCATTTTCTGCATATTCACCACATAACCACATCTCTTAGAAAAGAATAATTAGAAGTCTGCCTGCACTGTAAATCCATCAAAATTTTGAAGGCGAGAAAAGGAAGGAAGGAAGGAAAGGAGGGAGGAATGGATGGAGGAGGATGGGAGAAAGAAGGGAAGGAAGGAAAGAAGAGAAAGACTCAGAGTTAAGTCAAATGGAATAACAATGGGCAAGTTTGTTTTTTGTTTTTGTTTTTCTTTCTTTCTTTCTTTCTTTCTTTCTTTCTTTCTTTCTTTCTTTTTTTTTTTTTTTCACTTCTAAAATTTGTAGTCCAGTTTAGTTCATGTGGCATTCACATGGCAGTAAGCATCATTTCTAGATTGGGTCAATAATCAATATGGATATGACATTAAAAGGGTCCTTACAGTCAAAATAATTGGAAACTACTGGTCTAAATTATGAATGTCTTGGTTGCACCCTGTCTTCTCAGGAAGTGTTTTTTTCTCCAGAAATTCAGAGTATTGTGGCCATCTGTCCAACTTTATAGTCAGTGATCCCCAGCAAAAGTGTGGTTTGACATATTTACCATTTCATACCAAACTCATTATTTAAACAAATAATGACACCATCTCTGCAGGGGAAGAGAAACTTAGCACATAAATACAAGATTTCAAAACACAGCCCATAAAGCTGAGGACTGAGATTATATTTTGTCTGTAGACATGGACTGGCTCCAGAAAGTGACTTTATGCCTTTATTTTATTCCCAAAGGGAATAACCTTTTTATCTTCAAATACTTCTTTTTACCGTCACACATATAACAGATGTGTTGTTCGAGTTGGACTCAGTGGAGAAGAGGCAGAAACTTTATTCTCCCCCACCCTACCTCTGCAACCTGCAGTCTTGACTCATTTTCATTGCTCATGGATGAAATCCCAGGCAAGTCCTATCAATATTTTTCCTGCTGTTTCATGTAAAGTATTAAAAAGTCCAGCTCAATCTAAAATCATAACTTCAGACTCTTGTGGAATTTATGACTTTTCCCTTTCCCCAACTTGGGCCTGTCTTTTTGGAAACCTGGAGTGAGAGAGAGAGGGAGAGAGAGAGAGAGTTGGGAGGTGATATTTTCTTCATTCTTCCATGATTCTCTTCCATACTGCTAGCTGCTGTGTGTAATTCCTTCAGAGTCAGGTCCTCTTAGGGAAAGGGAACCGAGTTGGTGAGCCCACAAAAAGCCTTCAGTTGACTGGTGTAATTGGAGCCCTGTGCTGGAGACTTCTGTTCCCCTGAATCTCAGGTGGTGGCTCTTTGTCTTTGCGGGGAGCTTTGTAGGATCCTGAGACCTCAGACTGTAGTTCTTCCCCTCTGTCTCAGTTCTTCCCCTCTGAGTCCCTGTCTCATTGTGGTCCTCTGTACATAGAGACTATCCATTCAGGTCACATGGTCCTATAGGCAGCCCTCATGGATAGAATTCCTTATACTTTTTTTGACAGGAAGGGAGGGAGGGAGGGAGGGAGAGAGAGAGAGGGAGAGAGAATGAGAACGAACATGAACGGGGAGGGGCAGAGAAAGAGGGAGACAGAGAATCATAAGCAGGCTCCGCACTGTTAGCGCAGAGCCCGACCCTGGTTTTGAACCCATGAACTGTGAGATCATGACCTGAGCTGAAGTCTTGCTGAGCCACCCAGATGCCCCATAGAATTCCTTTTATATGAGCTAGTTGTGCTCTGCTGATGGTCTACTTGGCTCATAAGGAAAACTCCTCCTTTCTCTTCATCATTGGCAGGAGTGCAGTTTACTCCCAAACCTGTTACTTTTGCTGCTTTTACCTGATTTAACCATAACTTCTTGCTTTTGGTATGTTTTTAGGCCACGTGTCAAGTCCTTACGTAATTTCCAGTTCTCAGAACAGGGCCAAGATCTCAGATACTCTTTTTGAAGAGTCCCTCAAGTGGCTTGAAGGAAAGGGGAGGCAGTTTGGCGGGATGAAATGCATGGCCTGCTGACAACTCCTTCTAGGGAAACCCTTGCTAAAGGTCTTATTTGCCTCTACCTTCTTGCATCCCTTCATGGATGATAAGCTAAGGGCAGCAAGACTGGTTTCATAATAGTTCAGCATGACCTACACTGGTATTCTGGCAATTAATGGCATTCTTTTTGGATTTGAAGCCTCAGATGAACTGAGGTGAGACATTTGAACACTCTAACTCCTATTTTGTTGAAGAAATGTTTTCCAGGTAATAAAGAATAATATTAAGTAGAGCAGACCTGAGATATCTGTCTTCAAAATTTTTAAGAATTAAAGGATAATATTTAATGATAAAAATGCTTTGGCTAATTTCCTATGTGTTTTCAATTATTTAAACACAAATGCAAAGGTTAAGTTTTTCCATATACATAATTTCCAAGTAAGTATCTTTTCTCAATAGCAAATACCACTTTATAGCTGATACCCAGTTGTTACTGGGTATAAGGAGCATTATAATAGCTTCCCTTGGGAATTCTTTTTTTTTTTAATTTATTTTTAAATTTTTTACTATTTTTTAAAAAGTTTATTTATTTACTTTGAGACAGAGCGCAAGCAGGGAAGGGCAGAGAGAGAGGAAGAGAGGAGAATCTCAAGCAGGCTCTGCACTATCAGCACAGATAGTGCTCAAATTCATGAACCATGAGATCATGCCTGAGCTGAAATCAGGAGTTAGTCGCTTAAGCGACTCAACCACCCAGGCACCCCTTTTTAAAATTTATTTTGAGAGAGAGAGAGAGACAGACAGAGAGATAATATGAGCAGGGGAGGGCCAGAGAGAGAGGGGGAGAGAGAGAATCCCAAACGGGGCTCGAACTCATGAACATGAAATCCTGGCCTGAGCTGAAATCAAGAGCCGGGCACTTAACTGACTGAGCCACCCAGGCACCCCCTTTGGGAACTCTTTATGAAACTGTGGGATTAAGAATATCTACTGGACTGGAACATGAACAAAATGACTTGCCATCATGTTAAAAGAGACAAAATTGCTCTTCTTAAAAGATCTCTGCTGGGTGTATTTATGGATATGCAGTGAGTACCATCTCATGACAGAATTTTATACATAAATGTATGTTTGGCCTGCTCCAGTCCCCAGTTACTTTTATTTTTCATATACTATTGATCAGTAAAAAAAGGAATTCAAGGGGCGCCTGGGTGGCTCAGTCGGTTGAGCGTCTGACTTCGGCTCAGGTCATGATCTTACAGTCCGTGAGTTCGAGCCCCGCGTCGGGCTCTGTGCTGACAGCTTGGAGCCTGGAGCCTGCTTTGGATTCTGTGTCTCGCTTTCTCTCTGCCCCTTCCCTGCCCATGCTCTGTCTCTATCTCTCAAAAATAAATAAACATTAAAAAAAATTAAAAAAGAGGAATTCAAGATGTGGGGAGGTTGAGCTGTTTTCTCAGTGCTTTAAAATTCCAGAAGAAAAGAGACAGGCTTGGCTTAGAAATATGGTATACATCTAGAATCAGCTGGTTTCATGTTTGGTCTTCAATTTCTAATATATGGATAATGGTTTCCAATTTAAAGAACTTCTTGGGGACCAGCGACCAGCAAGAGGGGAAAAAAGATGACAATGTTAGGTAATGTTAAAGCAGTAATTATTTCAAAATCTTCACAAATCAAGTGTTTCATGTGTCGTGCCAAATCAACATGCCAAGACTTAGCCATCATCCCAAAACCCTGTCATCAAACTGAATTGTTTCCCTTTATGGTAATAGGCCTGGGAAATAAATCCATAAATTTAAAGAAGCAATGCTAGATAAGAAGAAATGTTATACTTCAAAGGATGCAAAAAATAAATGTTAGATAAAATTTAGATAGCATTTATTTCATGAATACTAATGATATTTTCCAGTCTTTGGATGGTCTTCCAAGCCAGCATTAGTGCAATATTACAACTTTCAGTCCTTGATTTGAACTACAGTATTTTTAATCACAGAGGTTAAAAAATGTGGAGTAAGTAATAGTCCTGCATCCTGAAAGATAAAGAATGTTGCTAGAATATCAGATTGTGTAATCAGTGATTCTGATTTGTAAAGAACATAAAATCCACAAAAGTTTATCAAGTGAAAAAATACCGATGTTAACAAATTTGGCTAACATACTTGCTTATAAGAAAAGCTAGTCTTAAACAAGCCAGTTAAAAAATGGGCAAAGGACCTGAATAGACTTTTCTCCAAAGCAAATATACAAACGCCAATGAGCACAAGAAAAGCTGCTCAATGTTACTGATCATTAGGAAAATTCAAATCAATACCAAAATGAGATACCACTCATAGGGTGACTACTATTAAAAAAAACTACAAAAGATAAGTGTTGGTGAGGATATGGAGAAATTGGAACCCTTGTGCATTGTTGGTAGGAATGTATAATGATGTAAACCACAATGGAGGTTCCTCAGATATTTAAACAGAATTACCATATGAGCCAGCAATTCCACTGCTGGGTGTACGTGCAAAAGGATTGAAACAGGGACTTGAACAGATATTACACATATATGTTCATAGCAGCATTATTCAAGATGGCCATAAGTTGGATGGATGAACATTAAAAAAAATTAAAGGATGATCCTTGAAGATGTTATGCTAAGTGAAATAAGCCAGCCACAAAAGGACAAATACTTATGATTCCACTCATATGAAGTACCTAGAATAGTCAGATTCATAGAGACAGGAAGTAGACCTGTGGTTGCTGGGGCTTGTGGGGAGGGAAAATGAGGAGTTCTTGTTTCATGCAAAGTTTCAGTTTGGGAAGGTGAAAAAGTTTTGGAGATGGTTGAATGGTGATGGCAATATAAATGCCACTGCACTGTGCACTTAAACCTGGTTAAAATGGCAAAGTTTATGTTATGCATACTTTATCATGATTTAAAAGGTAGAAATTCAAATTAAAAAATAAGTTAAATAATTAAGTAAAATAAATAATAGTTTAAGCTACAAGGTATACTATGGGAAAAATTATAATTACTATGCTACAGCCACAAGAAAATGTTTTACTGTATCTGGAATAGTGGTATACAAATATAAATATTTGATGACTAAGTATTGAATATATAAAACACTCCTTTGTTCAAGAATAAATTGATTCTTATGTGTATAAATTAAAAGCCCTTTATTTCAAGGATTTTGTTTCTTTTTAATCTGATGGGATTAGTATCTGTATATATATTAGAATATAATTGTAAATTTGCTTAATACTAATATTGACCAATATTCCATTTCTTTTGGTCAAAATCCTATTCCATAATACTAATTCTATGTGTTTAGATTCTTACTGCTTTTCACCCTATATTTATCATTCTGTTGTGAATAATTTATCATTCCTACCATTGCCTATGAAATACTCAGAGGATTGAGGCAAATATTTATTCATCTAAATGAATCCTTTCTGGAAAGAAGAATTGCCTGTCAGAATAAATGGTTATAATCATGAGAGTTCTATGAGAATTGCCGGTCTTACTTCAAAATAAAGATACAGTTTTATAAAAATTTCCAATCTGACAAATGAAATGTTATAGTCCCAGATATTTCTAGGAGGGTTCATTTCTCCTACTCCAGCCAGAAATTTCAGTCGTGTTTCTCACAGATCCCCAAGGAAAGCCAAAATGGTAGTGTGGGACCTCCTACCGTCACCATATTAGATACACTCAGAACTTTATTTGTTCTATTACCACCCTTATGTTTTTTTTTTTTTTACATGTTTATCTATTTTTGAAGGAAAGACAACGTGAGAAGGAGAGGGGCAGAGAAAGGGAGACACAGACTACGAAATGGGCTCCAGGCTCTGAGCTGTCAGCGCAGAGCCCGACCCCACAAACCGTAAGATCGTCACCTGAGCTGAAGTCAGTTGCTTAACAGACTGAGCCACCCAGGCACCCCTCCACCATTATGTTTTGAATCTTCTACTCTTCTTCCCGCACAGAACCTTGGGCGCTTGTGTCTCACATACTATCAGTTCTATTTCTAACACAGCACGTGGGTGCAGTGATTCCACTAGGCTGTACATGTTTGTGTCCACACAGATACCCTCATTTAGATCTTTTACCTGTCAGCATTTAGTTGAAGGTGCTCAGGATCATTTATCAGCAACTAAGTCTTTATTTACTTGTTTATTTATTTATAATGTTTGCTTATTTTTTTTTTAATTTTTTTTTTCAACGTTTATTTATTTTTGGGACAGAGAGAGACAGAGCATGAACAGGGGAGGGGCAGAGAGAGAGGGAGACACAGAATCGGAAACAGGCTCCAGGCTCTGAGCCATCAGCCCAGAGCCTGACGCGGGGCTCGAACTCACGGACCGCGAGATCGTGACCTGGCTGAAGTCGGACGCTTAACCGACTGCGCCACCCAGGCGCCCCGCTTATTTTTGAGAGAGACCGTGTGAGCTGGGGAGGGACAGCGGGAGAGGGAGACAGAAGATCGAAAGCAGGCTCTATGCTTCAGCGGGGCTCGAACTCACAAATCATGAAATCGTGACCTGAGCCAAAATCCCATACTTAACCGACTGAGCCACCCAGGCACCCCCAGTCTTCAGTTTTTATCCTTAGTGCTTCTGTGGGTCTTTTGCTTCTTTGGGGGGGATGCTGTATGCTTCTGTCCTTTACCCTCTCCACCATCTCAGGTCTGATCTGTCACTTGGACTTAAATTGTTTATTATATCTGAAAGCCATGGAGATAATGGACCTAAGCTGTCTGGTCTGTCTTTTTGACTCTCTTGAGTTATGCAGTCTTGGAAACAACCAAAGCTAATGTGAAAGGAATAGTCACTGACTGTGTGGCCCAAGTACTTCTCAGATGAAAATGGGGTGGGTGTGCCGGATAAGGCACAGGAAGAATCTCAGATTGTGAGATATGGGTGTAGGGAGGCAAATGTTTCCCTCTCATGTGCCTACCATTGCACTTCCAGCATTTCATTGGATTCCTTGAAGTTCCTCAATTCAGTTACATAGAGCAGGCACCTGGAAGGGCTTGTGGGCCAAATCTGTCCAGTTGTCATCTTTTGAAAATAAAGTTTTGTAGGAACACAGCCATCCCCATTTGTTTATATATTATCTATGGCTATTTTTGCATTGCAACAGCAGGGTTGAGTAGTTGCAACAGAGACACCCCCCAACCTCACACAGTCTAAAATATTTACTATCTAGTGCTTGACAGAGTTTGCAGGTCCCAGATCTAGAGCATTATTAATGGTCTGAAGGTGGGATGATACCACAGGATGGAGACGAAAATACTATCCTTTTGCTTTTATTTTATTTATTTGTTTGTTCCCTTTCATTCTCTTTTGAGTAAAAACTCTAAGGATATTTAGGATAGAAAGTGCATTATGATGTTAAAGTTAGAATCTGAGTTCTGTGCCTATATTCCCAAGAAGGAAAACAATTCTCTACAATGAAAATGATTATAGACATAATAAATGGAATCAAGAAAAAATTTACATTTAGAGTGGCTATATAACATAACATCTAATATTTTAAGTCTTTTTTGAAAGTTTATTTAGGGGCACCTGAGTGGCTCAGTCAGTTAAGTGTCCAACTTTGGCTCAGGTCATGATCTCACGGTTCATGGGTTCGAGCCCCTCATCGGGCTCTGTGCTGACAGCTCAGAGCGTGGAGCCTGCTTCAGATTCTGTGTCTCCCTCTGTCTCTGCCCCTCCCCCACTCGTGCTCTGTGTCTCTCAAAAATAAATAAACATAATAAAAAAATAAAGTTTATTTATTTATTTTGAGAGAGAGAGAGAGACAGAGTGAGCAGGAGAGGGGCAGAGGGAGAGGGAGAGAGAGAATCCCAAGCAGGCTCCGTGCTGTCAGCACAGAGCCCGACCAGGGGCTCAAACCCACGAACTGAGAGATCATGACCTGAGCCAAAATCAAGAGGCAGATGCTCAACTGACTGAGCCACCCTGGCACTCCCATAATATCTAATATTTGTTGAGTGCTTATTATGTTTTAGGCACTGTGGTAAGCATTTATTATGTATTATTCATATAACATATTTGGCAAATTAACATATAGGCAGATCTTGTAATTATATTAATTGCTTATCAATTATAAAAAATACCATGTAGCATAATCTAAAAAAGCTCTCAATGAGGATTTATGATGTGTGTATTGGAATGTCTTGTAACCTTGGGGAAGTCATTACACTGATCTGAGCTTAAATGTCCTCATCTCTAAAATGGAAAGAAATCTGCCCTGCTTCCTCATAAACTTCTAGTGGACTCTGAGATGTGATTCATGAAACTTCCTTCAAAGTTGTAAATTATTATGTAGATATTAGAGACATGAAGTCATTAAATATGTTTCAGGTTATGCTATGTAAATTTTATATTGTGTATAACACTAGTCATGCTCTTTTTCATGAGACTACATAATGGAGAGCAAAGGCTGAGTTGTTGGAGGACCTGGGGTAAATTCCCAGTTCTAACATTGTTGGCTGTATAACTTTTGTCAAGTTATTTAATCTCTGTTTTCTGGCTGTACTGTAGGAACATTGATGCTGGTGCCTCCCCTAGTGATGTTATTATAAGGATTAAGTAGGAGTGCAAATGGAATCCATAAAAGTGATACAGTCTTAACAAGCAATGTTATTCTCAGACCTTGAGCCTTCTACCCCCCTCTCCTCCACGGTACTCCGGACATTTTCCTTCCACATACCCTCTATAGTGAAACTCAAAGTTGACAAGAAATTGCTCTCGAGCTACCATTTCTCAGGGCAGAGACTGAACTAAATATGTTAATCCTCACATTCTAATGTCTCCCACGTTCTCTGGCTCAATGCTGCTTTCTGTGTTTACTTCTTTATATGCTGTGTGGAAGCTCATTTATTTTTGCTTTGTTATATGAGCCGAAATAAAAAAAAAATACAAATGAGGGTTCTTTTCTCAGTTAAAAGCAAGAAAGAATTTGTGGAACGTATCCTGAGGTGGCAGCTGTCCATTCAAGAAATATTTACTGATGTAGATACTTTGATAGATACCAGGAGCACAAAGATTAATGAGTCACATGGGCAGCCAGCAGCCCCTGGGGAAGGAGATGGTTCGTATGGAAGCCAATAGTTACAGATCAATTTAAGGAATGGACAGAAGTACTGTGAAGCACAGATTAGGGGTTGACTAACTCCACGGTGGTGGTGGGGTGCTAAGGAAGTCTTAACAAAGGAAGTAATAATTAAGTTGGCTTTTGTAATATGATTAGGTTTTTTTTTTTTTTCCAGGCAGGGAGTGGAAGTATAAGATGTGTTAGACAGTGGGATTGATTGGGCAAAGGAATGGAGACACAAAGACATGGTGTGTTCAAAGAAAGTGCAGAGGCCTATGTGGATAAAATGTGAGGTAGAAGATGAGGCTTGAAAAGTAGCGTGAGGCCCCACAGAAAGACTATATGCCAGATTTACAAGTTCAGTCTCTATCCTGTTATCAATAGGAAATCATCAGAGACTTTAAGCAGGAAAATGTCCTGGTCAAATCCATTTTAAGAAGATAATTAACTGCAGGTAGAGAATTGCATTCAAGCAGAGAATATCCTGACAGCAGTTCATCCGTTATAGTAAAATAATGGGAGAAACAGTCTGCACAAAGAAGAAGCAATGGGGCTAGAGTGGAGGGGGTGGATCAAAGAAGGATTTAGCATGTGAATTGAGTGACCAAAAGAAAGGAAAAAGATAGGAATTGAGATGATTTCAAATTGTCTAGCTTAAGCCATTCTGGGATCAGGGAGAAATGAAAATAAGTTCAATATTGGGAGCAGTGGGAAGAGAGAATTTCACGGGGAAGATAAAATAATCAGTGTCAGATCCTGTGCAGAGGACATTTTTGACCTTGTACTCTCATAGCCCCTTTTCTACTCTTTTGATTTCAACATTTATTAGATTGTATTCATCCATATTTAGATGGATGCATGGATCCACTCATTCATTTGTTCATTCATTCAGCAAAGTAAGTGTTGTATCTACTCCATGCAAAGCAATATAATGTAATTCTTTAGCTGAATTCCTTCTCCCCTCAAGTATGAGTCTGTGATCACCTTGATAGCAGAACTGAGTCTTCTTTATGCTCCCAATACTAGGATGATGTCTGTAATGCAGAAGTAATGCAAACATGTTTGTTGGGGTCATTATTGAGCCAAACAGGATATGGACTGGAAGAACAAGCCATTAAATTAAACATTAAGAGGTTATTGTTAATCCTTCAGAACAATTCACTAGAATGTTGGGAGAAGAAGGCAAATTATAAAGGGTGTTTAGGAGTGAATGGGAGGTGATAAAATAAAAAAAATGAGTTGTCAATTCTTCAAGAGTTTTTAGGTTAAAGGAAAGAGAACATTTGGATGGCAGCTTTGAGGGCAGAAAGTATTGGGCAGGCTTTGATAATACATTCCTGTAATGCAAAAGTTGAGTCAATATTATATAAAATTTTAGAGAATGGATAGTGCAACATTTAAACTATACATTTAAGAATTTTTTCTCATGTTTACTTATTTTTGAGAGAGAGAGACAGAGAGAGAGAGAGAGAAAGAGAAAGAGGCAAAACATGAGCAGTGTAGGGGCAGAGAGAGAGGGAGACACAGAATCTGAAGCAGGCTCCAGGCTCTGAGCTGTCAGCACAGAGCCCAACATGGGGCTCGAACTCACAACTCCATAGATTGGGGGGATATTGGAGCAATGGCCTGAAGGAAGTGAAGGAATGTCTCGTATAAACTCGTATCTAGAAAAAGAACATTCTAAGCAGAGATTAGGAAGGGCAGAGGTCTTCAGGTAGAAGAGAGCTTGCCTTGTTCAAGCAACATTGAGGAGTTAATAGGGCTGGATCAGAGTGGGTGGACACTTAATGAAGTTTAGGTTAGACAGGTGGTTGGGGACTGGATTCATGGGGCCTTGTGGGCAGCTTTAAGGACTTTGGCTTTTACTCTAAATGAGATGCCAAGCCCATGGGGGATTTTTGAGCAGAGTAGTGATACAATCTGTGTTTTGAAAGAGTTAAGCAAGGAGACCAATTAAGAAGGAGCTGTGTGTGAGGGGCACCTGGGTGGCTCATTTGGTTAAGTGGCTGACTTCATCTCAGGTCATGATCCCGTGGTTCGTGAGTTCGAGCCCTGCGTTGAGCTCTGTGATGACAGTTCAGAGCCTGGAGCCTGCTTCAGTTTCTGTGTCTTCCACTCTCTGCCCCTCCCCACTCATGCTCTCTCTCTCTCTCTCTCTGTCTCTTTCTGTCTCTCAAAAATAAACATTTAAAAAAAAAACAAAGAAAGAGCCGAGTGTGAGAGGCTGATGGCCTTGAACCAGGAGGCTGGTAGTGCAAGCGGTCAGATTCTGGACTTACTTTTCAGTTAGAACTGACAGAATTTGGTGAAAGTTTGGATGTGTAATGCAGGAGAAAGAAAGGAATCAAGGATGACTCCAAAGTTTTTTTTGCCTGAACAGCTGGAAGGATACTATATTGGTTAGGGTAGGTATACTGCTCTCTAGTCAGTCCCAAATCTCCATGACTTAATTATGGTTTATTTTGTTATTTGTATCATGAATAGTAGGACTCAGAGAGAGAGAGGGCTTTGCACTGGTATAATCATGCTAGGACTGGGTCCTTTCATTTGGTAGCTCAGCTATTATCAAGAGCATTTGAGTCTTGTGTCAGATCCTCTGAAACCAGCTTCAGATGAAGAAAGTGAGTGTGTGGAATGAGGAGGGTCACTCTAAACTGAATCAGGGTAAATGGGAAGAAATCCTTATCTCCGCACATCAGAGACAGAGAAAATATTAACAGTAGCTGAAGGGGAAGGGGAAGACAGTTTACTGTCAAAGGAATGAGAGTTGTCTGACAGCTGGCTTCTTAATAGCAGCATTGAAAGCTAGGAAATAGTGGACAAATATCTTTATCAAGGTGCTGAAATAAAAGAACTGTCAATTAATACTTCTGTAACCAAAGGGGCTCCTGGGTGGCTCAGCTGGTTAAGCCTCCGACTTTGGCTCAGGTCATGATCTCTCGTTTGGTGAGTTCCAGCCCCGAGGGCTCACTGTTGTCAGCACAGAGCCCACTCTGGATCCTCTGTCCCTCTGTTTCTCTGTCCCTCCCCTGTGTGCACACCTGCTTACTTACTTGCTCTCTCTCCCTCTCTAAAAAATAAACATTAAAAAAAAACAAAACAAATTCTCTAACCACAAAAATATTCTCCAAAAATGTTGACGACAAAGACATTTTCCAACAAAATACACTGAGAGAATTCACTTAGTAGCAAATTCGTACCAAAAAATTCTATAGGCCCTTCTTCAGAAGGAAAATGAACTTAAATGGGTAAACCTAAATAAATGCTGACTATATAAAACATAATATGTGGGTATTAAAAATATGTATGTATGTACATATACATTAGTACATAATATGTGTAGCACATACACACATATATGACCATAGCAAATAAGTTAGGAGGGGGTAAAAGTGTTCTAATATCTTTGCACTGTCCAGGAGAAGGATAGAAGAAAAAAAAAAAAGATCAGATAGACTGGTAATTCCAAGGATGAATACTACATTTTCTAAGCTAAGAAAATAGAAAAGACAGCTAAAAAAAAAAAAAAAAAAAAAAAAAAAAAACAAGGTCGGGGGCATAACTTCTAAACTAATGCAAGGGATAAAGAATGACAACAGATATGCAGCCTATCCAAAAGAAGTTAAGAGAGGAGAGCCGAACATAGAACAGTTGGGACAGATATAAAGGACGTTAGGAGATGATAGAGGAGTTAAAACCAAATAGAAGATACAATTCTTTTTTTTTTTTTTTTTTTCCTGATGATAGATTCTAAGGTCAATTTTATTTTTACAAAAAAAAAAAAAAAGGCAGTCAAAACAATAGAAAGCACATGTAAAGGATGTTGCTGAGTGAGCTTCGAGTGCAGCCTGCCTCTGCAAAGGCTTTGAGTCCAGAGGGAGAGGGAAGGCCTGGTCTCTGTCCTGGCCTGGCCGGCTGCTCCGAAGGAAGGGGCCAGCGGGGCGCAGGCGACCCAGACTGGTGGAGGCTACAGCCGCGTCCAGCCAATCCCAGCCAATTCCAGCTCCGAAAAAGGTCAAACTGCGCCGAGGGAGGGTCGTCGAGGGAGGGTCCCGGTGGGACTGCGCCGCACTGAGGAGCCGAGGCAGCCAGCTCATGACAGGTCTTCAGCGTTGCCTGCAATGACCCGCACATTTTCTCCAGTGGCTGCAGGGAGGAGAGGCACCCTTTGGCCTCCGGAGACCCACTGGCGAGAAATTCCTCCCCCAAGGCCATCCTCTGGTCGGCGGGCCCTCCCCTGGGGCCCCACAGACCGGGTTTCCCTGAGCAGGCCCGGCCCGGCTGGAAGTCAATCACGCAGGCGGATTAGGGTTTGCCCGTTCGATTGACGTTTTTGTGGTAACAGCCGGCCAGATTTTTACGTAAGAACTGGGCCTCCCTTTTCATGAGTTTTGTTTTTTGTTTGGTTTGGTGGTGAGGAGGAGGTGGTGGGGTGGTGAATAGTGATTTGCTTGTTTTTAAATTAAAAAAAAAAAAAGGATGTTATAAATTGGAGCCTCCAGGAGATTTGAACCAACTCCCACACAGGGCAGTGCAACATGGGAGAAGCCACCAGACAGCCATGAGCTGTCTCCTTGCGGAGGAGACTGGTCTGGGGAAGGGAATGAGTGAAAAATAAACCCAGTGCAAGAAAATGGGAGCTGCAAGGGAACTGCAACCTTTGTTTTTTCTTTCTTTATTTAATCTTAAGGGCTAAATGTAAATGGAAGATTTTGGATAAATTTGGACAAGAAAAGAAACACCACTCTTTCTTTCCTTTTTAAGTAGGCTTCACACCCAGTCCAACTTGGAGTCCAAGGTGGGGGCTTGAACTCAGGACCCTGAGATCATGACCTGAGCTGAGATGGAGAGTCCCACTGCTCAGCTGACTGAGCTACCCAGGCTGTCTACTTTTAAAGTAGATTAATGCAGTGATTTTCAAAACAAAGCAGAACTAGAGCATCTTACATTTTTAATCCTTCCTTTACAGGTTACCTAGACTGCTTTTGATTCAGATAACAGTAGACAGTGAGTAACTGCTGGGAGCAAACGCCAGGTGGCACATGTGTCCTGTTTTGGGGGGTGTCTGAGTGTAGGGGTCTCTGTGCACAGGCTTGTTGCCGTCGGTGGCTTCTCCCCGTATTTCTTTGTAGCCTCTGAAGCATTCTTACATAACATTTTACCGCCCTTAGAGTATTCTTCAGCTATAGCTTCCAGCTTTCAGCACAAATTATTGGACAGACCTGCCCCTTTTCATGGTTGTTCCGGTGGTCTTTTGTTTTAAAGGTGATCTACGGTGGTTTGAACATGGACTCTTCTGGAAACTTGACTTCCATTGTGAAGGCCCTCTTATCATATGGAGGCTTGTCAGGAACAAGAGGCCCTTGCCAAGTCAATAAATTAGCTTCACCAACCTGGGTTGTTAGGTTTTTCATTCTACATCTGCAGATTTCTTCAAGCTCCTTCCTCAGCCTCCTACTGGCCACCATCTTGGATCCGGTGCTGCTCTACAATTGCTTTAACTATAAAAGGATTAATGTTTCCAGTTAATGTCAGAGATTCTCAGACTAGGTACACACACACACACTTTAACTAAAGTATCCTTTTTTTTTTTTTTTTTGGTTTGTTTTTAAGTACTTTTTAAGTAGGCTCCATACCTAAGGTGGGGCTTGAACTCCAAACCACTGAGATCCCTCCTTGCACTATTGTGTTCTCCAAACAGTGGCCGGAATGACTGCAAAGCAACCATGTCCTTCTCCTGCTTTACACCCTCCAATAGCTCCCTCAAAAACCCTCCCAAAGCACATGGAATGGGATCCAGACTCCTCTTTGGCCTGTAGGACCCTGCCTGTATCTATGACTGCATCTTACCGTATATTCCTTACTACAGTGCTCACTGAACCTCAGGGACGCTCGCATTCTTTTTGTTCTTCAACCTTCCAAGCTAATGCTTAGTGCTTTTATGCATGACTTTTATGCCTGGAATTTCTTTATCCAGCCCTTCTAATGCTGGATTTATTTGTTTATTTATGTTTAATTTAGGACTCAGGTAAATGTGATCTACTAAGAGAGAGCCTTTCCGACTTTTCCATCCGTGATACTACTTTGACCCTTTTATTGTTTTGAAACTACTTACTACCTACCTGTATGATATATATTTCTAGTTCCATGCAACCACTCTTTCTTTTTTTATGACTTTCTTTCCCGAAATATTTCTAACAATTTCTGGAAGTACTTAACATGTGTGGTACAAACATTCCTTTGTTAGTGGGTCCTGATTAAGGTCACTTTTCCTCTAAGAGAGAAGTTCTTAATCCGGGCTGCACATTAGTATTACCTGGTATAATTAAAAAAAAATAGTGATGCCTAGGCACGTCCCCCATTGAATCAGAATCTCAGAGAGGGCAGGGTGAGGCCTGGGCTCATATTTTTTTTAGAAGCTCACCAGGTAATTCAAACGTGAATCCAGAGTTGAGAATCTGTCTTAGAAGTTAGTTGGGCGCCTGGGTGGCTCAGTTGGTTGAGTATCCAGTGGCTCAGCTCATGATCTCAGGATCTGGGGGGGGGATGGAGCCTCATGTTGGGCTCTGCACAGAGTGTGAAACCTCTCCCTCCCTCTGCCCCTCTGCCCCTCTGCCCTGCTCATGCTTGCTCTCTTGCTCTTTCTTTTAAAAAAGAAAAAAGAAAAAAAGTTAATGGAGGTAGCAGTAGGAGGAGGACAGGAGGGCAGAGAGTATTTTTTGTCACATATAATCTGAGCCCGAAGCTTTCCAGTCCTGCTGCCCTGTCTGTGGCTATTACTGTCCCTATGTTCTGTTGCTTCTGAGGTTCACTGGTTTCTACCAAATGTGATCTACTAATAGGCTCTAGGGACCTGCCTAAGCTGGAGTCAGTCTCTTTCAGACCACTGGGCTTGTTTCTTTCTGTCTTAGGTGCTGTGCTCATTTTCTAACACTTATTGATACTATGTGTTAAAGATATGATAAGTCCTTGAAATTTTTTTATTTTGGCATAATTTTAGATGGACAGGAAAGGAGCAAAGATAGTGCAGAGAGTTCATATATACCCTTTACCCCACTTTCTCTGATGTTAACATATAACAATGATACATTTGTCAAATTAAGAAATTAACATTGATATAATATTTTCTTTTAATTTAATTTTTTAACATTGATATGATATTTTAAATTCCAGGCTTTATTCAGATTTTGCCAGTTTTTCCATTAATGTCTTTTTTTCTGTCCCAGAATCCATTCCAAGATGTTGCATCGCATACAGTTATTATATTTCCTTAAATTTCTCCAATCTGTGACAGTTCCTCAGGCTTTCCTTGTTTTTATGCCCTTGACACTTTTGGAGAATGCTTGTTAGATGTTTTGTAGAATGTTCCTCACTTTGGATTTGTCTGATGTTTTCCAGCGATTCAACTTGGGTAGGGGTGCCTGGGTGGCTCAGTCAGTTCAGCATCTGACTCTTGATTTCGGTTCAGGTCATGATCTCACAGTTCTGGGTTCGAGCCCTGCATCAGGTTCCCTGCTGACAGCATGGAGCCTGCTTGGGATTCTCTCCTCCTTCTCTTTGTGCCTTCCCCCGCTCATGTGTGTTATGTGCTCTCTCTCTCAAAATAAATGAATAAACTTAAAAAAAATTCTTAGCAAAATAAACCGGGGTGATGGGCTTTTTGGGAAGAACATCACAGAAGTGAAATGTCCTTCTCATGGCGTCATGTCAGCAGTATACTATATCAACATGACCTGTCACTGGTGATGTTAACTTTGATCTCCTGGTTAGAGTGTTGTCTGCCAGCTTTCTCCACTATAAATCCACTACTTTTCTCTTTCCGTACTGTATTCTTGGGAATCCAGTCACTAAGTTCAGTCTACTCTCAAGTAAAGGGGACTTAAGGTACATCTTCTGGAGTGGGAGTTTCTACAGATATCTGTCATAATTCTGAAAAGAGGATTTGTCCATTCTTGCTCATGTGTTTGTTTACTCATTCGTATCAGCCCATGCTCATGCATATTTGTCTTATTCATTTGGTTATAATCAATTGCTGTTGTTGCTTTGTTGCTAAAATTTCTCCAGCTTTGGCCATGGGTTGCACTTTTTAGGTTGGATTCTTTGTCCTTTTTTAACATGTCTCCATCTTTTCCTTTCTTTTTCTCTCTGCTGCTCTTTCTCCCTCTGTCTCCCTCCCTGTTTCTCCCTCTCCCCCAACATTTTCTCCTCCCCTTCCTCCTTTTTTCTAACATTACCTTCTGGTACTAGGACATGCTCATCTTGTATTTTCCCTGCCTCAGCCCTGCAACCGAGTGCTTTTTTTTTATATACATGATCTCATTGAACCCCCAAGATAGCCTTGTGAGGTGGATAGATATTATCTCCATTTTTACTAATTTTGAAATGGAACCCATGTGGTAAGTATCCTAGAGAGAACATGAAACAGCACTGTTTGGAACCAAACAGAACCATTTTGTTATTGACCCCTAAGATATACGCCTTCTTCTGAAACGCTCATTCTGAGATAGATTGGTTGAGGAAACACCTATGGGTGTGGTGCAAACATTTTTCCACAATGCTTCTCCCTCCTTCCAGGCCCTTCTATCCCTGGGAACTCAGTAGTAACCAAAATAGTGAAAAATCCCAGCCCTCATAGAGTCTACATTGTTGTGGGATAATAATAGCAATTATTGAACATATTGAATGTTAGGTACTGTTTGTCACTTTAAATATATTAACTGATACAGTCTTTACAACAGCCCTGTGAAGTAACTTCTGTTATCATTCATCATTTTTAAGAGAGAACTGAGGCACGGTGAGGTTAAATCACTAGTCCAAGTTTGCTAGTTAAGTGGCTTGTCCAGGATTGCTCTGCTAGTAAGCTGTGGAGCCAGACTCTGAACCAGGCACTCTCACTGCCCTGCCTCTATCCCTACACACTCCCTACTGTTGTTTTCCTGTGAGGAAATGAAGCCTACAGGTGTGAATTACATGTCTGCACTCCAGACCTATGTTTAAACTAATCCCATTTGAATTGTGTTTAATAGAAGTTCCTAATAATTTGGGGGTCAGAGATACAGGTTTTACCCATTTGTGTAGTTCTTTGGCTGTTTCTGTCAGAATGGGGAGAGAGAATTGTGATGCCAGAGCTCACCATCCATGCCTGGAAACCCATTGGATACTTTTTTTTTTTTTTTTTTTTTAAGAGAGAGAGTGAGCAAAGGAGTGTGTGCTAATTCATGCATGAGCGGGGTAGGGGCAGAGGGAGAGAGAGAGAGAGAGAGAGAGAGAGAGAGAGAGAGAGAGAGAATCTCAAGCAGGGTCCACACTTAGCAAAGACCCTGTTATGGGGCTCAAACTCACAACTGTGAGATCATGAGCTGAGCTGAAATCAAGAGTTGGATGCTTAACTGACTAGCAACCCAGGCACCCACTTTTTAAAATTCTTTTGAGTGTCGGCCATTTTAATTTTTTTTAAGTTTATTTATTTTGGAGGGGGAGGGGAAGAGAGAGAGAGAGAGAAGGAGAGAGAGAATTCCAAGCAGGCAGCGCAGAGCCCCATGTGGGACTCAAACTCAGCAACCGTGAGATCATGACCTGAGTAGACAACAAGAGTTGGACGCTTAGCCGACTGAGCCACCCAGGTACCCCTGGAACCTCTCTGTTATGAATGGCTCTGGATTTTGGAACGGCTGTTTCTCTATTATTAGTTAAATGGAGGTAGATGACTACAACCCACAGCTCAGACATTTTAGGAAATAGCTGCTTGTAATTACCTTTACTGGGAGAGAGATTCTGGATCAACAGTGAAATTTACTTACAACTTCCATCTATAGGAAAGCCCTGTTCTACTTTCTTTCTTTGTTTTGGGAAACAAAAATGCTTAAAAAATTTTTTTTTATTATTTTTCTTGGTGCAGATATATAGATAGCTTACAAGAAAGCATGAAGGGAGGTGGGTGGGGGATGGGCGAAATAGATGAAAAGGATTAAGAGGTACAAACTTGAAGTTATTAAATACACAAGGCACAGAAATGAAGAGAACAGCATAGGGAATACAGTCATAATATTGTAACGACATTGTATGGTGACAGATGGTGACTACACTTACCATGGTGAGTATTGAGTAATGGACGGAATTGTCAAATCAATATGTTGTACACCTGAAACTATTATAACATTGTAAGTCAGTTGTACTTAAATTAAAAAAAGAAAGGGGGAAGCATGAGGGACAAGCTGGCTAAACTTGCTTCAGAAGGGTGTAGTAATTTATTTGTACCCTCTTTATGTAAGAAGGGGGAAGGGCTGACAGGGTAGCTAGGAGGCCACATGCAAGGATGTTCCTGGTGGAGTGTTCTTTTCTACCCTGTCCACATGGAGGCTAGGGTTTCCCCTCTCTCCATGCTAGATTGCATGGCTCATTATTTATAGAATCCGTATCTGAATTTAGCAGAGGTTTGCGGCACTGAGGTTTTTAGTTTCTTGCTTTTGTTTCCTGTTACTATGATGAAGCCAGGGTCACAGATACCATGTGAAGTCTCCTTCACCCCCTCCCAGCCAACTTCCCTACCCTGAATTGCTTCCAGAATTACCCTTGTCTTCACTCCTGCTCACAGTGCTTTTGCTTAGATATCAAAGCATCCCAGTATCCTGTCCGTCTACTAATCCTTATGCAATTTCTTCTGTGTTTTGTACCAGGAATTTGTAGGAATTGGAATGGTTATAGAAACAGAAAAGTGAAAGGGACTGATGGAAGACCCAAACTGTGGTTCTGGAAAGCTTTCATTTCTTTGTATGCTTTATGGATTCTAGAAGTAGTGACTGTGCCAGGGTACTCTTGGAAAAGAGTGGACAGAGATGTTTGACCACTTGCAATGTGATAATCCTTCTGGAAAAAGAGTGACAAACTGTCACTAGTGTCCCTCGAGTTGGTCATGCATGGTTAGGAAGCTTCATTCCAGGACATTTCACACAGTTTAAAAGAAAGGGGTGAAAGCAAGAGATGCTTAGTTTACTCTTCAGAGAACTGTGCACACGTACTACTTTGTGGTAGTAATAGTTCTCGGAAAGAGTGGAGGAAGCTTGACTCCCAGTGCTCCAAATGAGAAAACAGTTTGTAATTGGATGTCATTCATTAATTGTCATTGAATGATCAATCATCTCAGTTATAAAAGTCAGGTCACCTTGTCTCTTGGAGAGGTGGTGGCCGGGCCGTGTCTGTGGATATTTTCCATGGGTGACCTCTCTCCACCATGCATGCTGGTTGTAGGGGTGTGACAGCTCTTTGCATGTTTAAAGCAAACATTGAGCAGACACAGTGAAACAAAAGTACGAAACAAAAGTACAAAATTAAAAAGTCCTTATCAGCAAAGGACCGAAAAAAACCATTACAGATAATACCTTAATGTCGAAATGAAAAGAGACCTTATTAAAAAATCCCTTTGACCAAACTTTTTTCCTTAGAATTCTAAATCTTTTTTTGTTTACTGCCTTATAAAAAGTATCTATTAATTTATTAGGACCTTGTGAAGATGAGGAAGTCTGCCCTAATCTCTGGCTGTTTTTTGTTAGCATAGGAACATGTAGCGGAAAAATATTTTTTTTCCTATTTATTAGAAGGTGGCCTGTATGGTTCTGGTACAGAATAGGATGTGTATGATCTATCACTCAAGAATGCATCTTAACCCTTTGCACCAATGATGTTTTCCATGGAAATTCTCCATGGAACATTGCTTGTCATGTTATCTTCCTTTCAAAATTCCTTCCTTCCTTCCTTCCTTCCTTCCTTCCTTCCTTCCTTCCTTCCTTCCTTCCTTCCCTTCCTTCCCTTCTTTTCCTTATTTTCTTCTTTCTTCCTCTCTCCCTTCCTTCATTCGTTCCTTCCTTCCTTCCTTCCTTCCTTCCTTCCTTCCTTCCTTCCTCTCTCCCTTCCCTTCCCTTCCCCTTCCCCAGTTTTGATCTTTACTATTTCTGTCTATAGTTGTTTTGATGGGAGGTTGAGAGAAAGCATACTAGCATGGCTGTCTGCTTCCATGTTAACTCAGAAGTTAGAGAACCAGTTTTGATACATTCCCTGATATTTCATCTGGCTCTAATGATATTCCCAGAGTGTCCCAGATATTTATTTACATCTGGTGCAAAGATAGTATTAATTAAAAACATAAAGCTGGCTTTGGAACTTGACTGTATCAGGAGGAAACTTGGCATTGGTTCAGAGCTTTGTGATAAGTCTGTTACCAAGTACTTTGAGGCTATCAGACCATCAGGCCAAGTGATAGTCCCTGAGTGATGATGGAGGAACGAACTGCTTAATCGAAATTGCATGTGGAGATGACAAAATCTGAAAGTCTCTAATCACTTCATCAGGGCCATTTAACTGAGGGCTGCAACAGAGACTACAATTTATGCAATAATTCCTCATATAGTTTGGGAAATTTTCTACTCCTTTCACAATTCACCATAAATAAGTAGAAATACCAATTTCCTACAAAGTAAGGTCAGCCTCACTTTAGTTTCTTATTCTAGCATGGTAAGTTCTAAATTATTTATTTTTGGATTATCCACAGGGAAAAAAAAAAGATTGAACCTGAGCTGACTCCCCCTGACACAAAATGTTTGGAATCCTTCTCCTTTGCCATTGTTTGGATTCTTGAAAGAAAATGTAAATTTATCTTAATATGAGTTTAGTTCAAACTGTGAAGAAGATAAGTTTAGTGACATAAAAACATAGATTTGTATTGGGGATACAGTAACTGAACAGTTTTTTTTTTTTTGGGTAGGGGTCCCTGTCTTCACCACCAGTGGAGACACCAAAGATGTGAGTATGGTTAGATCTCCTCTTGACATTTGTTGCTCATAGAAAAAAATAAAAAGCAGCTTTCCTTTAATATTGAGAAGTATACTTTGAAACTGTTGTTTATTAGACATCTGATTATAGAATAAAGCAGATATTTACATTATCTATGTTTTTCCTTAATGAAAAAAATCTGTTGTTGCTTTGTGTCAGTCATAAAAGTGATAAATGTTTATTGTGGGAAATTCTGAAAGTAGAGGGCTATAAAAAAAAATAATTATGAGCTACAATGCTACCACCCTGAGATAACAATTGTAAGATTCTCGTGCATTTCCGTAATCATGTTTACACTGAGATTTTTTAATCGAACATTTAAAGTTTCAAAAGAAATAGTTTTACGAATTTAGAATCTTAAACCAAAGGAAAGGACCCTGAATGGGACCCCTGGGAGGATTTGGTGTTTGTTCCCTGGAGCTTGGTAGATAAGTGGATTGATATGTGATTCATGCCTGAGATTTTTAGAGAGACAGAGGATGTCTGGAGGGCTGTGGTTTGGGAGCCACTGTGGTCTTGCCAATATTTCCTGTGGATCAGGGTGAGAACGAGAAAAACATTGTGTGATTGCTTTAGATCCTGTCCAAGAGGGCAGAAGGAAGCTGGTGGTGTACTAATGACGTCTGGGGATGAGGAAGGATCTAAGTGATTAACTGGAAAAGGGAGAGATTGACCAGTGTAAGAGACCCTGGAGGTAAGAGACCCCCACTGATGGAGTAGGGGAGGTCTTTGAAGAACCCATTAAAGTACTCTGTGAAGCAAGTAGGCTTTAAACCCCTGCCAAGTCTAGATCACCATGATAGTACCAATTAAGAAGACATTCCCTGCTGACCATACCTCTTCTCATTTTTCTCCACCCCCATCCCTTCCAACATATGCCCGAACATGGAGGCATTAGAAACTAAGCTTAGCAAATGGGGAAGCTACACAGAGTTGGATTCTGTCATTATTGGACGCTCATGAGTTTTCTTAATGCTACTGATTTCTTGAAAGTAACGTTTACACATGGTAGATATTCAGTAGATACTTATCCAATAAATTAGTGGAATAAAATGTTGTAACTGATTTACTAGAAATGAAATGATTATCCAAGTTCCTATTTTGGGTTTGAGCACTGTGGTGGGTGTTCTTTTCCTTCCTGAAGCTTTGCTTTAAAGTACTGGACTTAGCTTGTCCTGACCTCTTTATAGACTTTGTCTTGTGTCTTCCCAAGTGATACTTTCATTGCAACTTTAGGGTGAGTCGTCTGGCAACATTGTGAGGGAGAATAGTGTAATATAGTGTTTTAAAGTTATTGAGGCTTTTCTTCGAATATCTTCCATAGAAGCCTAACACAGATAAAGGTAGAGCTGCTCAGATCAAAGCAGGGCAAAGAGAGCAGGGGGCATTGTCCCCTATACAGTAGACTGGTTCAAACATTGGCTCTGTCACTTACTACTTACGTGGTTTTGGATAAGTTACTTAACCTTTGCAACTGCAATTTTCTCATCTGTAAATTGTAGGGTCATTGTAAGAAAGGGTTATTATAAAGGTTGTTACAGGGTTATTACAAGGGAGTGCTCAGGAAATGTTAGCTATTCCTCCTTGGCCACTGCTGCCTTCCGCTCCTCATCTTCCTCTTTATTTTCCTTTTCTTCCTTAAGCACAGGGCCGAGTTTAATGGTGTTCAGGTGTGTGTTAGAACTCATTACTTAAAATTTATTATAAGTTTTGATCTTTACTATTTCTCTCCATAGGTATTTTGATGGGAGGTTGAGAGAAAGCATACACACTAGCATGGCTGTCTGCTTCCATGTTAACTCAGAGGTTAGAGAACCAGTTTTCTGCTTCCCATCCAATCCCATGGATTTGGATATACAAATACTTTTGCTTTATACTTCTTTCTGCTTCTATCTATCTATCTATCTATCTATCTATCTATCTATCTACTAATCTGTTGTCTATCTACATTTTTTAAAGTTTATTTATTTATTCTGAGAGAAAGAAAGAGAACGACAGCATGAGTGGGGTAGGGGTAGAGAGAGGGAGAGAGAATTCCAAGCAGGCTCCATGCTGTCAGCACATAAACTGTGAGATCGTGACCAGAGCCAAGATCAGGGGTCTGACACTTAAACTACTGAGTCACCCAGATGCCCCTGTCTACATTTTTTATGAACCCAATAAGAGTAAGCTACAGCCATGTGATCCCCATTTCCCATAAATTTTTTAGTTTGTATTTCATAAAAACATAGAATTCTGTTATGTAACTAATTACCAAAATCAGGAAATTAACATTGAAAAATACTATCGTACAATTTACAGACTTAACTGATGTTTTATCTATTGCCCCATTAATGTCTTTTTACAGCAAAAGAAAGAAAACCTAGGTTGCATTGTATTCAGTTGTCATGTCTCTTTAGCCTCCTTTCATCTGGGCCTATCTTTGTAGCATTTGAGTCTTCCTGTGTGATTCCTGGCATTGACATTTTTGAAGAGTGTAGGTCAGTTATTTAGTAGACTATCCCTCAATTTGGATTTGTCCGATATTTCTTCATGAAGAGATTCAAGAGAGGTCTTTTGACCTTCATGGCACAGAAGGGATGCTAAGTTCTCAGTGCATTGTCAGGAGGCACATGCTTTTTTTTTTTTTTTAATATGAAATTTATTGTCAAATTGGTTTCTTTTTTTTTTTAATATGAAATTTATTGTCAAACTGGTTTCCATACAACACCCAGTGCTCATCCCAACAGGTTCCCTCCTCAATGCCCATCACCCACTTTCCCCTCCTGTCCACAACCCCCCCAACCCTCAGTTTATTCTCAGTATTTAGGAGGAACATGCTTTTGATTAGTCTATTACTAGCAATGTAATTTTGACCATTGGGTTTAGGTGGTAGTTTCTACAGGGTAAAGTTATTGTTTTCTCTTTTACGGTTAAAGGGAGATGTTGTAATGAGTGAGGGACAGTATACTTTGAGACTATGTAAATATTCTGGTATTTGCTTAAGCTACCATCCACTACTTTTGTCATATATTGATAGTTCTTACTTGAGTTTACCATTGTTATGATGATGTTAGTGATTTTCTAATTCTACCATTCCTTCTACATTTATTAGTTGACTTTCTACAGTAAGGAAGAGCTTTCCCTTTCCTTTATTTACTTATATCGGGGTTGACTCTTGAATTCATATTTTATTCGATCAGTTCCAATCCTTTATTCTCACTATATATTTTGGTGCTCAGATTGCCCCAGATTTGGCCACTGGGAACACCTTCAAGATGTCCTCTGTATTCTTTTGATATGTGCTCACCATCTTTTGAGCACTTTCTCAAGTTTTGGCATGAGATGGTCTAGGTTTATCCTGTTTTGTGTCCCCCCCACTCCTGCCCTGTCCCAGTCCTGGAACTGACCATTTCTCCAAGGAGCCCTGATTCCACTGAGTGGAGAATGGTATTTACAAACCAAGATCTAAGCACTAGACATCTCATAACTGCAAACTTTTAAAAGCTTCCGTCAGCTTATTTTACAAATGATTATTTTCACCAGTGCCATTACATGTTATACTATTCCTCTTGATTTCATGTTATTTTCCTGCTTTTGGATTTATTGTATACACATATAATACTATGTGTATTTGCTTATTTTGGAAACATTGGTTACCCAGAAGTCTGTACTTTTGGAAAGACTTTAATTATTTGAGATTTTGGGCAGTTCAAGGATTACCGGATTTTATTTGATATCTTTCTTACTTGGGTTACTGTTATCCTTTTTTTCCCTCATTGATCTCTATTAAATAAAGATGTAGACTGTACTTAATTGAATATTTTTTTCTTGGCAATGAATGAAGGCTAAAGGTGATTCTTGTTAATTTGTTACTCAATCGAGTTATCTGTTTATCTGGATTTAATTTGAGATGATGTTTAGTCTCTCAAAAGAGGTCAGTAATGAACATTTTTATGGTCTTTGCCTAGAATGTTCTTTCACAGTCTGACGTAGTGCTGCTGTTTGGGGTGTGGGAATCTAGCTATAGGGAGTTGGTTTTACGTGAGAGTCTGGCTCAATTTTTATTTTCTTTTCAACTCATAGGGTGTGTTTTATCTCTCTGACATTTAAAATTTGATTTTGTACCTGAAAATGAAGAATATATATAGCAGTAGTCATTCTGTTTGTTCTTTAATGATTTTTATGGGCATTTGTCAGAATGTGAACTGTATGTGTCTAATAGAAAATATTGACTCTTGGGATATGGATGTAACTACTAATATAGTTTCTTTAAAATAGATCCCGTGAAAATATATTTGGATTCTTAATTTCAGGACAAATTCTGCAATTTATTTTCATTATTTAAAAATTTTTTTAAACGTTTATTTACTTTTGAGACAGAGAGAGACAGAGCATGAACGGGGGAGGGTCAGAGAGAGAGAGAGGGAGACACAGAATCTGAAACAGGCTCCAGGCTCTGAGCTGTCAGCACAGAGCCCGACGCGGGGCTCAAACTCACGAACCATGAGATCATGACCTGAGCCGAAGTCGGTCACTTAACTGACTGAGCCACCCAGGCGCCCCTATTTTCATTATTTAAATTTGGTTTGTAATAGTGTTTTTCCCTCCCTACTTGAATAAGTCTTAAGGAATTTAGGATAATTTGTGTGTGTGTGTGTGTGTGTGTGTGTGTGTGTGTGTGTGTGTGTGTATGCACGTGATTGAGGTGTAGTTAAGTCACTTTTAACATGATGCACTGACATGATCATGACAGTCTTTGAAACTGTAGATTCCTGTTGGATGATGGAATTATTGAAGAGTTTTGATCTCTTTTCCATAAAAAAACATTGTGTATATTATAGACAAGATTGTGTCTTGATACCCAGTTATCCCTAACTCCTGTCAATCCTATAAAAACATTTGAAAAAAATAGTTACAAACAGAGAGGGAGGGAGGCTAACCATAAGAGACTCTTAAATGCAGAGAACAAACTGAGGATGGATGGGGGTGTGTGTGAAGGAGAGGGGGCAAATGGGTGATGGGCATTGAGGAGGACACTTGTTGGGATAAGGACTGGATGTTGTATGTAAGCAATGAACCATGGGAATCTACCCCAAAAACCAAGAACACACTTATCTTACACACTGCATGTTAGCCAATTAGCCAATAAATTATATTAAAAATAAAAATAAAAACATTTGATAGTTTATGTGAAGAATATCATAGGCATGCATGAAATAGTATAAAATACAAAAATATGCACCAGTCGGGTGACAAATGTTTATTAAGTACTTACTGTGTGCTTATTGTTATGTTAACTAGTTGGGGAAAATGAAATATCTGCATAAGAAACAATTCTTGAACACACATACTTTTTTTTTTTTTTTAATTTTTTTTTTCAACGTTTATTTATTTTTGGGACAGAGAGAGACAGAGCATGAACGGGGGAGGGGCAGAGAGAGAGGGAGACACAGAATCGGAAACAGGCTCCAGGCTCTGAGCCATCAGCCCAGAGCCTGACGCGGGGCTCGAACTCACGGACCGCGAGATCGTGACCTGGCTGAAGTCGGACGCTTAACCGACTGCGCCACCCAGGCGCCCCTGAACACACATACTTTTATATTAACGTAATAAAATTGTGTATTGTAAAACAAAGTGGTAATTCTGTGATAAAGACATGTATCGTCAGTGTAAGCTGTTTTTTATTTTTTATTTTGCTTAGTATGCTTTAGCTGCATTGCAGAATACTGCTTAACTTACAAATTCACTTACCCTTTCTGACTAGGAACATATGCTTATTAGTATTATATTTCAGATGCTTGGGTGCTGTACAGTTAGTTACCCAGTTTTGATGCCTCCCTGTGATAGAGAGTGAGGAGTCTAATTTCAAAGATTATTGAGGGAACAAACCTAGTGATTAATATATCAAATTTCTGGTCTTTGAACAATGTGTGCGCTTTTGATACTCATGGAAATATTTTGTAAAAGTGGTTACACAGTAATGAATGTCAACAGTTTGATAATTATATATAGAATCACAGTAAGCAGCTGTGTGACTTCGGGTAAGGCACTTAGTCTCTCAAAATTTCATTTTTCTCAACGGTAATTAAAATACCTCATGTAGGTTTCATGAGACTTAAACATGTACAGAGCACCAGCACAGTTCCTGGCACATAGGAAGTGCTCTGTACATGTTAACTATTATTATTGGATTAATTGTATAAAATAGAAAGTGGCCAAGAAGATTCTTCAGAATAGAATAAAACTCTCCTGTTTAGATGAAGGAGAACCCGATTGGGAAACTGAAAACTTGAGTGTTCGTTCCAGTTTTGCTGTTGATAGGCTTTATGACTTTGGGCAAGTCAGTTAATTTCTGTAGGCCTCAGTTTTCTCATTTGTAAAGCCATAAATTTTGCCCCAGACCCATTCAGCCCAAATATGCCTTGGTGAACTTTCAGGCATACAAAATGAAATTTTCCTATCATTGACAATTGATTTTTTGACATTTTATTATAGAAAAATTTAAAGTTACAGGAAAGTAGACAGAAGAGTATAATGGCTCTTGAGGTACACCCATAATCTCTTTATGACCAATCTTATTTTGTCTATAATCCCACATATTCTCTCTCCCCTGATTATTTAAGAACACATCTCAGATTTTATATCATTTCATTTCTAAATACCTCAGAATATATCCAAAAAAAGGGTTATTTTTAAAGCATCAACACTCAGTGTCATCACATGTAAATAAAAAAGGACTATAATTCCTTAATATTATTAAATATTCAGTTGGTGTTCCAATTTTCCCAATCCCTCCCTCTTTCTCTTTATAGTTTGTTAATTTTGAACTGGCATCCAAATGAAGTCTAGTCACTGCAACTGATTGATATGTTTCTTAAATCTTCTTTAATTTGATAGTTCCTCCTCAATCTTGTTTTTCCTGCAACTTTTTTTTTTAATTTTTAAATGTTTATTTATTTTTATTTATTTTTTTTATTTAAAAAAAAAATTTTTTTTTTTCAACGTTTATTTATTTTTGGGACAGAGAGAGACAGAGCATGAACGGGGGAGGGGCAGAGAGAGAGGGAGACACAGAATCGGAAACAGGCTCCAGGCTCTGAGCCATCAGCCCAGAGCCCGACGCGGGGCTCGAACTCACGGACTGCGAGATCGTGACCTGGCTGAAGTCGGACGCTTAACCGACTGCGCCACCCAGGCGCCCCTAAATGTTTATTTATTTTTAAGAGTGAAAAAGCATGAGCAGGGAAAGGCAGACACACACACACACACACACACACACACACACACACACACACAGAATCCAAAGCAGGTTCCAGGCTCTGAGCTCTCAGCACACAGCCCCACATGGGGTTGGGACTCACAAACCATGAGATTATGACCTAAGTCAAAGTCAGACACTTTGGCTCAACTGAGCCACCTAGGTGCCCCACAACTTATTTGTTTAAAATATCAGTTTATTTATCTCGGTGCCCATGTGTTTAATTTTGTTGTTGTTCTTTAAAAAATTGACATCTGCAGGTTTGCTCACATTTTGGTTTGATTTTTTTTGTTGTTAAGGATATTTCATAGAGGGGCTCCTGAGTGGGTCTGTTGGTTAAGTGTTGGACTTCTGATTTTGGTTCAGTCGTGATCTCATGGTTCATGGGATCAGGTCCCATGTCGGGCTCTGTGCTGACAACACGGAGCCTGCTTGGGATTCTCTCCCTCCCTCTCTCTCTGCCCTTCCTCTGCTTGCACTCTCTCTCTCTCTCTCTCAAAATAAATAAATAAACATTAAATAGAAGGGTATTTCACAGAAGGTGATGTGTAGTTCCATTAGGAGGCATATAAGGGCTGGCTATTGCTCTCTTTGTGATGTTAGAGGCCGTTGATGATGATTGCCTACATCTGTTAATTCATTAGGAATTATGAAATGATAATATCCTAATTTTGCCAGTCCTTCTTCATATATTGGTTGGGAAATTTCTATAAAAGAATATCCTCTCATCAACTATTGGATTAGTATTTGACAAGCAAAGGCAACACAGATGTAAATTCTTTCCTTTTATTCACCAATTGTCATAATAACAAATTTATTCCCTATTATCCTCCAAGGGTGACTGATGATTTAAAAAATATCATTATGAGTTCTCAAAATTTGCCATATTTGATGTGTTTCAGTCCATTGCAGCTATTATTTTGATTCATACTCAAAATCGTCTCATCTTTGGTCATTGCAGGCCAGTTCAAGTTGGCATCTGCATATTTTTTTGACATGCCTCAGTAGTCTTTGATAGGATCCTTGATTTCTGGCCAAACAAGATATTCTAGGTAAATTTTGTATGTTTCCTGCTCTATCCTGGGATCAACCATTTCTCCATGAATCCTAGTTCCTTTTAGTAGGAAATGGCATTTAGAGACCACAGTCTGGATACTAAGAATGCTCATTGCCACTGGGTTAGTCTTTGGTTCTAGGCCTTTTCAGTGGACAGATAAGAAAATAAATATCCTTTAAAAATAAAATCAATTATTAGTTCATAATCTATCATTTTAATTCAGAAACATTTTGTACATGAGAAAATGAGCAAAGAAAGAAACAAAGTTCAGATACAGTTGACCCTTGAAAATGTGGGGGTTAGGGCTCTTGACTCCCCCCCCCCCCTTGCAGTTGAAAATCTGTGTATAACGTTTGACATCCAAAACTTAACTACTAATAGCCTAATCACTGTTGCCTGGAAGCCTTATCAATAACATAAACAATAGATTAGCACATATTTTGTATGTTGTGTGTATTATATACTGTACTTTTAAATAAAGTAAGCTATAGAAAAGAAAATTTTATTAAAATCATAAGGGGTGCCTAGGTGGCTCAGTGGGTTAAACATCCAACTCTTGATTCAGCTCATGTCATGATCTTATGGTTCAGTTAGTGAGTTTGAGCCCTGCATCTGGCTCTGTGCTGCAGTGCAGAGCCTGCTTGGGGTTCTCTCTGTCTGCCTCTCTCTATTCCTCCCCTACTTGTGCTCTTTCTCGCTTTCAAAATAAATAAATAAACTTAAAAAAATTGTAATGAAGAGAAAATATATTTATGGTACTGTGCTGTATTTTTGGAAGAAATTTGCATGTAAGTAGACGTGCACAGTTCAAACCTGTGCAGTTGACCAACTGTATTAATATACGTTTTTAAGGATTACATTATTTGCTATAAAATATTTTATTGCCTTCTGATCTTCTTTGGTAAATAATCTATTGTTGGAGTTTCTGTAGCTGCTGGAATAGTAGTATTAACTATCTAGATAATAGCCATAGTATTAACTTTAAACATACTCCTCTTTTGTTTTGAATTTATCAACAGGATAGATAGTAGTCCTCTTTGAAACCTCCTTCTTTATTGTCCATAATAGCCATTATTGACTAAGTCTGTATCTTGAGGAGGTTTATATTTCCTAGACAGATGGGGGAGGTGGGGATCACAAGTAAAATGGCATGTACAGAGAGAAGCCCAGAGTTAATGAAAGAGCCTTGCATATTTGGAGAGCAGCTATACTGAATATGAGTTGTTTTGGAGGAGTGACAGGAGATAAGATGTATGGGGTAGTTAGAGGCTAGGTCACAAAAGACTCAGTTGGTCATACTAAGTAATTTTTATACTATAGGCAACTTAATAAGAATTTAAGGGGCACCTGGGGGGCTCAGTCAGTTAGCATTGGACTTTGGCTCTGGTCGTGATCTCATGGTTCATGAGTTTGAGTCCTGCGTCGGGCTCTGTGCTGACAGCTCAGAGCCTGGAGCCTGCTTCAGATTCTGTGCCTCCCTCTCTCTCTGCCCCTACCCCACTTATGCTCTCTCTCTCTCCCTCAAAAATAAATAAAACATTAAAAAATTTTAATGAAAGAAATGACTTGATCAGAATTACGTATTTGAAAGATCTTTGTAGCCATGTGAAGAACAAACTGAGACAGGGAGACCAGTAAGTAAGCTATTGCAATGTGTAAGGACTTAGATGGATTGGGAGTTACTTAACAGATCAAATAAGGAATTAGTGACCAATTGGACATGGGCAGGAACTGAAAGAGTCCAGGATGACTTTTAGGTTTTGGAGTTGTGCAAATGTGTGGGTGAAGTTTCACTCAGTGAAACAAAAGTGGTCTCCCAGTCTGGATTGGTGATCTTGAGGGTGAATGTGCTGGGGTAATACTTTCTGTTTAGGGCATCTTTAAACTTGTGGTGCCTTCGATTTTTTGGTGGAGATGTCTGTACACACACAAGCAAACATCTTTGTGTATAAGGATTCAGACTTGGGTTAAAATCTTAGTTCTGCTACTTCTTATCTGTATGACCTTGGATGGGTCACTTAACCTTTTAAGCCTCAGATTTTATAATTGTAAAAAAGGGATAATGGTACCTAACTCATAAGGGTCTTATGTGAATTAAGTGATTCTAATGGACAAAAATCTATCAGTGTCTACTACATAGTAACTTGATAAATCGTCATTATTATTCTAGATAGGGTGTTGCCAGTATCTTGTTTGAGGCCACGGTATGGATGAAATTCATTAGAACACTGAGAATAAGAGAGGGGGCCAAATATGTATGGACTCTTGGGGAATGTCAGCGGTTGAACCTGGGAAATTTAGTTTGCCTGGACCTTCCCACACTGTTCCTTTCCCCAAGCCCCAAACAGGTTATTTCAGGTATTACTAGAGGAGGTACAATTTAATCTTTGTGTTATAGCCAGTAGTAAGATAAGTGTTATTTTTATTTCCCTAGCTTATTTATTTATATTCATTCATTTGTTTAATACACATTTACTGAGATACTGGTAGACATTAACCTAGGTGCTGAAGGAATCGCAGAGAATATTCACCTTGGTCACAGCTCTCATGGGGCTAACATTCTAGAGGGGAGATATATATTCATGTAAAAAATTAAACATCAGATAGTGATAAGTACTTTAGAGAGACTGAAAATATGATAAAGTGCTAGGGAGTTCCTAGGAGTCTATTTTAGATTGTGTAGTTAGGGAAGGCCTTTTTGAAGAGGGTATGTTCAGGATGACATAATCAGTAGTAGCCAGGCATGGGAAGACTGGAAGAAAGAACATTCTCGGTAGTGCAAGATCTCCAGGATGGAAATAAGCTGTGGGTGTATTCAGAGAACAGTAAGAATAACAGGGGGACTCAAGGTAGAGGGCAGTGGGAAAACTGATGAGATTAGTCCAGAGAGCAGGCAAGAACTAAGACACGGACATGAAGAGTTTGGATTTACTCTAGATGGCTTGGAAAGCCCCTAGAAAGCTTTAGGCAGGAAAGTAGGACACATTGATTTAGATTTTAGGAAGATCACCAGGAACACAAGAGGCAAGCATGAGGGAGAGAGACCAGAAGCAGGAGGCTAATGATGAGAGATGCTGTGTTTCGTTTCCCCCTTTTCTTTTTATTATCAGGCCAAAGCCGCATGCGGGAGCTCATAGTTGCTAGGAAGCCTCATAGCTGTCCTTGAACTGATCCCCAGCAGGAGAGTTATACTGATGATGCAGGTGCCGTGGGCCTGGAGTAGATAGATGCAAGCAATGGTAACTTGCAGAGGGTCCTTTAACCTGCCTCTTCACTAGGGGTGCATGAACGGGGTTTGAAATGTTTTGTTGTTTTCTTCTGGGGAGGAGTTCTAACTTCTTGCCAGTTTGTCAGAGGGGTGTTTGACCTTCAAAAGGTTAACCTTTGGTAGCGTGTTGAGCACTGTGGGAGGTGTCATAGGAGTTATAGAAAACAAAAGCACCCATGGGAGCTCCTGCTTTCTAAGTGCTCGTAAGTTAAGGACAAAGGGAAAACACAGATATAATTAAGAAGAAAAATGGTGAAGCCAGGAGCGGGCAGACCAGATCATGTGGTATTCAGGACAAATATTAAAAGAAGAAATCTTTTCCCTTTAAGTTTCTTTTCCTCACAGTTTTGCCTGTAGTTCTGGAAATGCGTTTTACTTTATGGTCAATGTTCATAAAAGCCACAAGATGGCGAGGTTGCTCCTTAAAATGAATGTGAATGAGTTAAGGGGTGGGAGAAGAGAGAGAGGAGAGAGAGGGAGAGAGAGAGAGACTGAGAGAGAGGGAAAGAGAGAGAGAGAGAGAGAGAGAAGAAAGAAAGAAAGCGAGAGAAAGATAAATTATTAATAAATCAATCTTCACGTTGCCAACAGAGTAATCTTTACAAAATACTATTTGATAATATCAGTTCCCAGCTTTAAAACAGCTCAGAGTCTGGAGCCTGCTTCAGATTCTGTATCTCCCTCTCTCTCTCTATCCCTCCCCTGCTTGTGCTCTTCTCTGTCTCTCAAAAATAAATAAATGTTAAAAAAAATAAAAAAAAAAAACCCTTTCGGGGGGTGGGAGGGAGGGGAGGGTGGGTAATGGGTATTGAGGAGGGCACCTTTTGGGATGAGCACTGGGTGTTGTATGGAAACCAATTTGACAATAAATTTCATATATTGAAAAAAAATAAAAAAAATAAAGAAAATCTTGGAAACAGAAAAAAAAAAAAAGACCATAGTCAAAATGTAAAAAAAAAAAAAAAATAAAATAAAATAAAAAAATAAAAAAAAGAAACAACAACAACAACAACAACAACAACAACAACAACACCCTTTCTATTTATTGTCAGAAATATTGGTTAATAGTCCTGGTAGTCAGTATTCAGATAGTTAAGGTTATGTGTAGGATGAAAAGGTGGAATAATTTTTGACTCATATTGTCGCAGGATGATCAAGTGCAACAGTCAAGAAAGAGTTCTTGAGAGGTTGTACAGTGCAACTTACGAAATTTATTTAAGTAGCACAGGGACAGGACCTGGGGACAGAAGTAGCCCCACTTTTTGCTGTATGAAGCTGGTGATTATATGCTTAGTGCTTAATGGTGAGAGGACATACCGGGCATATTAGATCATAACTGTCTTCTTCAAATTTCTACTCATAAAACTACCTTTACACGATTTCCCTCATACTTATCGTTCAGTTCGATATTAACTATCAGTGGGATGTACAGGCAGTCATGAGACCCTTTAAGATAAATGTAGCAACCAGCGCATGTTTGATCCTTGTCAGCACTACGCAGGCTATAGGTCAGCCTTCTGGGCTAAAGGCGAACATTTTTCTGCTCCTGACCCTCGTCAGTATTACAAAATATATATATTTTATTATTGTCCGCTTCTTTTCCAAAACGAACATATGCAAGCTTTCAAGTACAAAAATTTTCAATTTTTATGTATTATTAAATAACGTAATTGCAATGCTTAGAATATTTATTGTCATCATTTCAACATACCTCAAGGTAGTTTTCTTTTTGTTATTCTCAACATGTTGTGGAAAAGGTAAGCTACTGCATTATTAGTATACTGATTAAGGCATATTTATTAATGAAGTGTATTTAGCCCTTGATGTAAAATACACTTTGCTTATGCTGTCTTATCAAATAAAATCCTTATAAGAAATCTATGAGATGAGTGTGAATATTGCCATTTTACAGATGAAGACATTGAGGCTCAGGAAGATCAAATAAATTGCTGACGATTTAGTAGTTGGCAGAACTATAATGTGGATCCATGTTTTTTTTCAGTCCTGAAAACTCATCTTCTGACTCAGTATGCCCTACTGTCTCTATGAGAGCAACTACATCTCTCTTTAAAAGAAGTACTTGGGGGCACCTGTGTGGTTCAGGTGGTTAAGTGTCCAACTCTTGGTTTTGGCTCTGGGCATGATCTCATGGTTTGTGAGTTCAAGCTGCATGTTGGCCTCTGTGCTCACAGAAAAAAATAGTTAAAAGAAAAAGAAGTTAGATGAAAAAAAAAAGTACTTGGAAGTTGTAATTTAAAGTAATTTGGTATTTGTGCTTCCTCTTTGTTGTAAACTGAACAAGAAAATTTGTATCACAAGGCCACTATTTTGGTGCACTTTTATTTAGCCTGTTGTTTGTTTTTCTGAGCATATTTTCCTGCAGGCCTTTATTTAGAAGACTCCATATAGAGTTGTGCTGATGGGCCTTGATTGATTTGAGGGATTTGGACTCCTAATTCCTGAGCACCTGAGAGTGGACTGTAACTTAATTCCTTCTCTTGACTTCCTGTTGAGCTAACAGGTTTTTTTAAATTTTAATTTTTATTTAACTTTTTTGGAGAGAGAGAGGGTGGGGACAGAGGGAAAGGGAGAAAGAGAATCTTTTTTTTTTTTTTTAACGTTTATTTACTTTTGAGACAGAGAGAGACAGACCATGAACGGGGAAGGGGCAGAGAGAGAGGGAGACACAGAATGGGAAGCAGGCTCCAGGCTCTGAGCCATCAGCCCAGAGCCTGACGCGGGGCTCGAACTCCCGGACCGCGAGATCATGACCTGGCTGAAGTCGGATGCTTAACCGACTGAGCCACCCAGGCGCCCCATGAGAAAGAGAATCTTAAGCAGGCTCTAAGCTCAGTGTGGAGCCCAGCTTGGAGCCTGATGCATCGCTCGATTCCCTTGACCCTGAGATCATGACCTGAGCTGAAATCAAGAGTCAGACGCTTGGGGCGCCTGGGTGGCGCAGTCGGTTAAGCGTCCGACTTCAGCCAGGTCACGATCTCGCGGTCCGTGAGTTCGAGCCCCGCGTCGGGCTCTGGGCTGATGGCTCGGAGCCTGGAGCCTGTTTCCGATTCTGTGTCTCCCTCTCTCTCTGCCCCTCCCCCGTTCATGCTCTGTCTCTCTCTGTCCCAAAAATAAATAAACGTTGAAAAAAAAAAAAAAGTTAAAAAAAAAAAAAGAGTCAGACGCTTAACCAACCAAGCCACCCAGGCGCCCCAATGTTCCTCTCTTATGGTGGAGCTTTTCTCTGCTCCAGGGGGCCTGTTTTATGTTGGAGATACCAGCTGTTTAAAAACTGTTGTGTGGAATACTGGAAGGCTGGTCTAGAGCGCCCTTTACAGTTGTAAATTAGCTGCCCTGGAATATAAATTCACTCCTAATGCTTGGTATTAATTTTTGTATTTCTGGAGAAATATTGCCTTATGCTTTATTTCCCATTATATTCCCTTCATATCCCATTTTTGCTTTTCTAAAGATTTAAAAAGTAACAGTTCAGAATTTACAAGTTTTGTTTCTGAAACTGGAACACCAGCATGGCAGAGTCTAGGATTTTGTGTGAATAGTTTTTACCTGAGTCAAGACTTTTTATGGTTTTTACTTTGTTCTTCATATAATAGTTTTAGCTGAAATTTAAGTGTAATGGAAAGAAGATTGTCTATGAATAAATAATTATGGAAGTTGCTAATGGATTTATTATATGATTCTTTCAACTTTTATTTATGTGAAACTTTCCATAATAAGGCATATAGGAGATACATGTTGTGACATCTTCTCTGTCATTGGTACTGATAAATATAACTTAATCTTGAGCCACTTTAATTTCTTAATACTAAGTGATAATTTTATCTGGAGATTTTGTTTTACATATCCATCTTTTTTTTTTCTTTTTTCCCCAAGCTAAATGAGAAATAATTGACAAAATTGTATATATTCAAAATGCACAATGTGTTTCCATATCTTTGCTATTGTGAATAATGCTGCACTGAATATGAGAGTCCACATACCTTCTTGAGATACTGATTTCATTTCCTTTGGATATATACCCAGAAGTGGTATCATATGGAGTTCTATTATTAATTTATTTTTCTGAGGAATTTTCATAATGTTTTCCATAATAGCTATACCAACTCACATTCCTACCAATAGTGCTCAAGAGTTCCTTTTTTTTTTTCTAGAACCTTGCCAACATTTGTCATCTCTTGTCTTTTTGATAATAGCCATCCTAACAAGTGTGTGGTGATATCTCATTGTGGGTTTGATTTGCATTTCCCTGATGATTAATGAAGTTGAGCATCTTTCATGTACCTATTGGTCTCTTGTTATGTCTTCTTTGGAAAAATGTTTATTCAGGTCCTTTGTTCATTTTTTTTTTTTTTAATTTTTTTTTTTTTCAACGTTTATTTATTTTTGGGACAGAGAGAGACAGAGCATGAACGTGGAAGGGGCAGAGAGAGAGGGAGACACAGAATCGGAAACAGGCTCCAGGCTCTGAGCCGTCAGCCCAGAGCCCGACGCGGGGCTCGAACTCACGGACTGCGAGATCGTGACCTGGCTGAAGTCGGACGCTTAACCGACTGCGCCACCCAGGCGCCCCTGTTCATTTTTAAATCAGATTATTATTATTTTTTTTTTCTATTTGGTTGTATGAGTTCCATATAAATTTTGGATATTAACACCTTATCAGGTTACATGGTTTGCAAATACTTTCTCCCATTCTGTAGATAGACTTTTCATTTCTGATTGTTCCCTGTGCTTTGTAGAAACTTTTTAGTTTAATGTAATTCCATTTGTCTATTTTAGCCTATGTTTTCGGTGTCATATCCAAAAAATTATTGCCAAGGGCAATGTGAAGAAGTTTTCTCCTTATGTTTTCTTCTAGAACTTTTATGATTTCAGATATTACAGTTAAGTATTTAAACCATTTTGAGTTGATTTTTGTGTATAGTGTAATATAGGGATACATTTCATTCTTTTGCATGTGGAGATATATATATTTATATTTATATTTATATACATATATGCATATATATATATATTTTTCCCCCAGCACCATTTATTGAACAGAATGTCAATTAGCATTGTGTGTTCTTGGTACTCTTGTCAAAGATTAGTTGACCATATATTTGTGGTTTTTGGGGGGCTCTGTATTCAGTTCCATTGGTCTATTTGTCTGTTTTTATGCCAGTACCATGTACTGTTTTGATTACTGTAGCTTTTAATATATTTTGAAATCAAGAAATGTGGTATTTCCAGCTTTGTTCTTATTGCTCACAATAGCTTTGGCTATTTAGGGTCTTTTCTGGTTTCATATAAATTATATTATTATTTTTTTAATTTCATAAAAAGTGCCATTGGGATTTTGATACAGATTGTGTTGAATCTGTAGGTGGCTTCGGGTAACACTGACATTTTAACAATGTTAATTCTTCCAGTCCAAGAGCTTGGGGAATCTTTCCATTTAATGTGTCTTCTTCAGTTTCTTTCATTAATGTCTATAATTTTCAGCGTACAGATCTTTTATCTTTTTGGTTAATATATTACAAATGTTTTATTGTTTTGATACTGTTGTAAATAGGGTTGTTTTCTTAATTTCTCTTTCATATAATTTGTTGTTAGTGTATAGAAATGCAACAGATTTTTGTATATTGAGTTTATATCCTGAAATTTTATTAAATTTGTTTATTTTCACAGTTTTTGGTGGAGTCTTAAGGGTTTTCTATATGTAAGATTGTATCATTCACAGACAATTTTACTTTTCCTTTCTGCTTTGGATGCACTTTTTTTTTCTTCAATTAATTTGCTTAATTACTCTGGCTAGGTCCTCAAATACTATGTTGAATAGAAGTGGTGAGAGTGGGTACTATTTTCTTGTTCCTGATTTTAGAGGGAAAGCTGATAACTTTTCACCATTTAGTATGGTGTTAACTCTGGTTTTGTCATATATGTCCTTTATTAGGTTGTGGTACATTCCCTGTATACTCAATTTGTTGAGAGCTTTTATGATAAATGGATGTTGAATTTTGTCAGATGCTTTATCTGTATCTATTTACATGATCATATGATTTTTATCCTTGATTTTGTTGATGTGATGTATCACATTGACTGATTTGTGGATGTTGAACCATCCTTGCATTCCTGGAATAAATTCCACTTGATCATGGTGTATTTAAAATGTTCTGTTGGATTCAGTTTGCTAATTTTTGTTGAGATTTTTACATCTATGTTGATCAGGGTTATTAGCCTGTAATTTTCTTTTCTTTAGTGTCCTTGTTGGTTTTGGTGTCAGGATAATACTGGCCTTGTAAAGTGAGTTTTGAAGCCCTCCTCTTTTAGATTTTGGCAGTTGTCCAATATATAGGTTGTCCAATTTGTTGTTGTATAATTGTTAATAATAGTCTCTTGTGTCCTTTGTATTTCTGTGGCATCAGTTGTAACTTCTCTTTCATTTCTGATTTTATTTATTTCAGTTCTGTCTCTTTTTTTCCCTTTATTCTAACTAAAGATTGTCTATTTTGTTTATATTTAAAAAAAAAAGAGATTTAGTTTCATTGATCTTTTCTGTTATCTTTTTAGTCTCTATCTGTTCTGATTTTGGTTATTTCCTTCTGTCTGCTAATTTTGGGCTTAGTTTGTTCTTCTTTTCCTAGTCCTTGAGGTGTGAAATTAGGTTGTTTACCTGAGATCTTTCCTTTTTCTCAATGTAGGCATTTATCACTGTAAACTTCCCTCTTAGAACTGCTTATATATTATATATTACAAGTTTTGTTAAGTTGTATTTGCATTTTTATTTGTTTCAAGATGTTTATTTATCTTTTGATTTCTTCTTTGACCCATTGGTTGTTTAGAAGCATGTACATAAATATTTACAAGTGTTATATCCTCCCGTTGGATTGACTTTTTTTTAATCATTACACAATACCCTTGTTTATCTCTTATTAGAGTCTTTGGCTTAAAGTCTATTTTACTTGATATAACTATAGCTACACTTGCTTTCTTTTGGTTTCATTTGCACAGAATATTTTTTCTATATTTTCATTTTCAATCTGTGTGCTTAAAGTTTAAGGAAGTCTTTAGTAGGCAGCATATAGTTGGGTCTTTTTTTTTTAAATCTATTTAGCTACTCTATGTCTTTTGATTAGAGAACTTAGTGCATTTGTATTAAAGTAATTATTGATAGGTAAGGACTTAACTGTGTCATTTTGTTAATTGCTGTCTGGTTGTTTTGTAATTGCTTTGTTTTTTCCTTTCTCTTTTGTTTTTTTCTTTTATGATTTGATGATTTTCTGTGGTGGTATGCTTAGATTTCTTTCTTTTTTGTGTAGCTGTTATAGGTTTTTGCTTTCTGTTACCATGAGGCTTACATAAAACATCTTACAATTATAGCAGTCTATTATAAGTTGATAACAACCTAATTTAGATGTATACAAACAATTTTACATTCTTTCCTGACATTTTAATGTTTTGATGTCACAGTTTATATTTTTTTATATTATGTGTCTATTTAGAAATTACTATAAGTCAGGCAGAGAAAGACAGATACCATATGTTTTCACTCTTATCCTGAGAAACTTAATAGAAGACCAGGGGGGAGGGGCAGGGGGAAAAAAAAAGTTACAGAGAGAGAAGGAGGCAAACCATAATAGACTCTTAAATACTGAGAACGAACTGTGGGTTGATGCGCAGTGGGGGAGAGGGAAAAGTGGGTGATGGGCATTGAGGAGGGCACCTATTGGGATGAGCACTGGGTGTTGTATGGAAACCAATCTGACAATAAATTATATATACAATAAAATAAAAACCTACAACCTAAAAAAAAAAAGAAATTACTGTAGTTATGGGAGTTCTTAATACTTTTGTCTTTTAACTTTTATATTACAGTTATATAAGTGACTTACCCACCACCATTACAACATTAGAGTTTTCTGAATTTAGCTATATATTTACCAAAGTGTCATACTTTGATAAATTTAATGTAACCAGTTAGCACTCTTTTGTTTTCATACCTTGCAAGGCTGGTCTAGTGGGGATAAATTCCTCCAGCTTTTGTTCATCTGGGAAATTCTTTATTACTCCTTCAATTCTGAAAGGCAGCTTTATTGAATAGAGTGTCATTGGCTGGCAATTTTTTTATTTCAGCACTTTGAATATCTCATTTTACTCCCTTCTGGCCTGCATAGTTTTTGTAAAATCTACTGTTAGTCTTATGACAGTTCTCTTATATGCAACAAGTTGCTTTTCTCTTGATGGTTTTAAGGTTCTCCCTTTGGCAGTAAGTTTTGACAATTTAATTATAATGTGTCTGGGTGTGAGTCTCTTTAGATTCATCTTTTTTGGTATTTTTGGGCTACCTGGATCTGGATATCATGTTTTTTCTTTCAGATAAGGGAAGTTTTTAGGCACTATATCTTTAAGTAAACTTTGCCTCTTCCTCTGCCTCTCTTCTTCTTCTGGGACCTCTATAATATGTATATTTGTCTTTTTGATGATGTCCCATAAGCCCATAAGCTATTTTCACTCATTTTCCTTTTTGTTCCTCTGATTGGATGTATTCCACTGCCTGTCTTCTAATTCTCTGATCTTTTCTTCCAGCTGATCTAGTCTGTGGTTGAATGCGTCTACCAAATTTTTCACTTTAGTTATTGTATTCTTCAGCTCTATGATTTCTGTGGTACTTTTAAATGTTTTCTCTCTCTTTGTCCAAATTTTCACTTTGGTCATGCATTACTTTCCTGTGAAGTTCTCACTTTGACCATGCATTGCTCTTCTGATCTTGCCTTTATGATTGTTATTTCAAACTCTCTGTCAGAAAAATAATTTCCATTTCCTTCAGGTCAGTTTCTGGAGATTTACCATGTTCTTTTGTTTGGAACATATTCCTGTTTCTTCATTTTCCTTGATTCTCTGTGTTGGTTTCTATATATTAGCTAAAACAGCCACCTCTCTCAGTCTTGAGACCAGTTTTGTATAGGAGACAAACCTCATTAATCACCCTGGCCTGAGCTCCAAGTTTCCTCTCAAATCTTTATGATTGCCCAAGCCATTGTGTTTGTTCTTCATGTCTTTTGCTGGTTGAGTGTGTGCCAAGATCCATCAGCGTCCCCAAAGGGAAGATAGCAGTTAACACGTACATGTAGGTTTATTAGAAGCTGGTCCTCAGACAACACCTGAGAAAGTATGCATTCAAACTCCTTCTGTGGAGAAACTGGGAGATAGGTGTTTTTGTGCTCTCTTTCTGTGCTGAGCCTGATGTATAGCCATGGAGTTTGCCTGTTTATTTATTTATTTATTTATTTATTTATTAAAAAAATTTTTTTTAACGTTTATTTATTTTTGAGACAGAGACAGAGCATGAACGGGGGAGGGGCAGAGAGAGAGGGAGACACAGAATCGGAAGCAGGCTCCAGACTCTGAGCCATCAGCCCAGAGCCCGACGCGGGGCTCGAACTCACGGACCGTGAGATCGTGACCTGAGCTGAAGTCGGATGCGCAACCGACTGAGCCACCCAGGCGCCCCAAAGTTTGCCTGTTTAAAAACTGCTTCTTTATAGCAGGTATAGCACTGTGGGACTTGTGAATGTAAACCCACATTGGCTGTCAGAGTCAGGTGATCTGGGGGCCCATCCCTTGGGCAATAGTTACAAAAGCCTGGGTGCCAGACATGTGTAGAAGCTCTTTCCAGAGAGATGCTGGTGACCTGGTGTTATTATTGGAGTATGAACCACTAGCTCTTTTGAATTCCAGGTAGAATTGCAGTCAGCACCTAGATATATGTTGATTACAGTCCAAATCCTCAGGTGGTAGCTTATAAATTATGCAGTGAGACCATTTGTAGGGAAAAGCTGGGAGATGGACGTTTTTGCCTGTTCCCTCTGTGCTGATCCCTGGGAAGATAGCTTGTGGTTAGTGTTTATGCACCTGTCATTGACTCGTTTTTGTTTGCTTTAGTTCTGCTTTAGTCCTGCTGGATCTCAGAGTGAGGTGCTTTGGGGGCCTTTCCCTCAGGTGGGAGCCTTAAAAGTTGGGACACCTGATATGTGGCCCAAACCTTTTACTCCTGAAGGAGAAGTTGGAGCTGGGAGTTTCCTCTTGATTGGATGGTGCTGTGCCAGGAGTGGGGTTTATGGCAGGAGTGTGACTCAGCCTTTCCTGCCCATTCAGATGTGGGTATTTTCTCCATTACACCATGTAGGAGTCAAACAACTAATTCTGGATTTCTCTCAGAGGGAATTAGTCCACGTGGAGCTGTGCATTTGGTGTGTCTGTGGGAGGAGGAAAATTCAGGCACCTCCTAGATTGCAATTTTGGTCAAAAACAAAACAAAACAAAAAGTTCTTTGGTTTCTTTATTAATTTAGTTGCTATAGATTATTTCTTTTAATGTATTTTATGTAACAAGTATTCACTTATTCAATAAATGTTATTGAATACTATTCTGGATGCTGTGAACCCAGCAGTGAATCAGATGGAAAAAAATTCTGGAGCACACATTTTGGTAGGGAGGAGACAGACTAAATCAGTAAACATATAGCTATGTTATATATCTTGGGATGAGTGCTATGAAGACAAATATAGTCAGATAAGGCGGATTAAGAGTGAGAAGGGAGAGTGCTCTTTCATAAAAGTTCTTTGGGGAAGGCCTCTCTGGTAAGGAGACATTTGAGTGCAGATTTGGAGGATGTGAGGGAGTGATATATATGGATATATGGAATGAAATGGAGGGAGAATGTCCCAGGTAACTGGAGAGGCAAGCAAAGGCCCTGAGGCACCCCTTTCTGGGTTTCTAAAGTAAGGTATACAGGAAATTTCAGCTAATAGCTTACGGATCTGGAAGGCTTTTCATGTGTTCACTCTTTGGTTGATAACATGGTATTTGGAGACAGATTCATGTAGCACCTGAAATACTCTTTATTATTCAACAATAAGTGCCAGGGCTTAGGAACCTAGGAGAGCAGGAGAAACTATTTCTTGTGTTCTCTTGATTTTTGCTGGAGGAAAAAAAAAATAATACCTTCACCTTCTGTTTGTAATCTTAGAACACACTGTTGGGTCATGCAATCATATTATTTATGTTCAAAGTTTTTAATCATCATTTGTGTATATATTTTTGCATACCTGAGAAAATATGTAAACAGATTCCAGAGGGACATTGGTTTATTGTTTTATTTTACTTTGTATTATTGGTTTGTACAGAACAAGAATAACATATATGATTGGAGTCTGGGAGTGAATTAGGCTTAGACATAAAGGAGTAAGACTGGTGGAGGAAAGGCAAATTGGAGAATTTTATTTCCCTCTGTAAAGGGAAGAGCTGTTACTTACTCTAATTGATTGTTGCATGGACCTAGTTTTGAACTTATTTTCTGATTTTTCAAGAAAAGCCAGAGATTTGCATTTTATGTGTTATCTCCTGCTTTTTAAACAGCTGGAAACTCAATAAAAACATTCCAGGACACTCTTCAGGCCAGACAGAACATTCATGCAGGTGGGATTCAGACCTTGAGTTTCCAGTTTGCACCCTTTTGGGGTATAAGATCATAAATAATTTTTGTTGCTTCCTTTCAAGGGATACTATTTTTTTTTTAATTTTTTTTCAACGTTTATTTATTTTTGGGACAGAGAGAGACAGAATATGAACGGGGGAGGGGCAGAGAGAGAGGGAGACACAGAATCGGAAACAGGCTCCAGGCTCTGAGCCATCAGCCCAGAGCCTGACGCGGGGCTCGAACTCCCGGACCGCGAGATCGTGACCTGGCTGAAGTCGGACGCCTATCCGACTGTGCCACCCAGGCGCCCCTAAAGGGATACTATTATATGCCTTGTAATAGTAATAAATTGCTGCAAGATTTCTGGATACGAAGAGTTTTTAACACAGTATTGTACCATTGCTCCCCCGGCTTGTTACCGACTATGTCTATTCTTGTCTTAGGGTACGGTCAGACAGGTCCACTGTCTCAGCGAGCTGGTTATGATGCTGTTGCCTCTGCTGTTTCTGGTCTGATGCACATCACAGGGCCTGAGGTAGGTATCATTCTTTAGCTTTAGAATATTCATAAATTTACTCCCTGTTTCTTCCAAAGGGATTTTCCTTTTCATTAACCTATAAGCCTAAATTTGAGTTAATTTTATAACAATCTTTTTAAAAAGCAAGAAGCAACAGATCAAGCGATGAACACATTTTCTGCGTGTATTATATTGTTCAAGCTTGGTATAGGCACCCGGATGTAACTTAGGAATAGTCCTTCTGTCAGTAGAATGGCTGACTAGACCGTACCTTCATTTGGCATATGTACAGAGCGGAAGGTCTCTTTTTCCTTCTGGAGTATTAATAAGTTGTTATGTATTTAAAAATTTGTTGCTTAAAGCGTCAGGTGGAGTTGTGTCTGATTTGTTATATACATTAGGTTCTGAGAGTGGGAGAATTATTTGATTTTATAACAAACCCTCTTAATAATAGGTTGGGAATTTCCTAAAAAATGTAGAGATGACTAAAATGTGTTTGGTTGACTTGAAGACTCTTAGAAAATGGACTCTGTGAGAAAACGGTAAGAATGGTGTGGAAGCTAAAAAAAAAGTGTGAAAGTCTAATAAATAAAAATAATTAAAGACATCCATTTCCAAAACAGATTGGATTGGTAGGTCTAAAACCTTTTCCCGGTTAGGTGTTCCTTCCCTGAATCACTTTAGTCAGTGAATTCTTTAGGAAATATTCCTGCAGTTTTGGGTTAAACGGAGGCAGAGTGACCTTGAGTTTTCTCTTTTGCTGCCTTTCCTTCTTTTTATTAATTTTAAAGCAGCTGTTGGGATTTCAGTGTCTTGAGATACAAGTATTTGTTGCTTTTATTGCCTCTTTCATTTTCACAAGTCTAAGAAAAATGTGTATAGCCTTTTCTTAAAATTTTTAAGGGCACCAGTTTTCTTTCCATCCGCCAGGAGAATGGAGGATGGATATATCTCTTTGCTCTATCCCATAGAAGTGCTTATGTGTACAAGACTTTATTATCGTGGGTGGTTTTGTTTTAAGAGTACTGAACTCAACAACGAATATGTGAAAATATCTTGGACTTTCTTTTTTTTTTTTTAATGTTTATGTATTTATTTTGAGAGAGAGAGAGAGACAGACAGAGAGTGGGGGCGGGGCAGAGAGAGAGAGAGGGAGGGAGAGAATCCCAAACAGGGTCCATGCTCAGCGCAGAGCCCAACACAGGGCCTGATTCTATGAACTTTGAGATCGTGACCTGAGCTGAAACCAAGAGTCAGACGCTTAACTGACTGAGTCATTTAGGCGCCCTGGATCTTGGACTTTTAAATTTGTATATTCACATGTTAAAATGAAATAACTTAAAAACAGTTGTTGTGAAGCATTACTCTGGTTCCTTTAGTGCACTGTGATATATACTCTGACAGGGGTAACCACCCAGCATGTGCTCAACCTTAGTATTTGTCAGTCACTAACAGCTGTTCTGTCTTCTGTTATCCTACTTGGGAGATTTTTGTTCTAGCTAAGCAGATAAAGACAACATTCATTGAGTGCTTACTAAGTGCCCAGCATTACTTTATGTACTTTACATGTATTAGGTAAACTTAACTTCCATATACTGTATTTCTTTCTTTCACACGGACACATCTTTATATCTTAATTAATTGATCCAGTGAATGGTTATTGCACATGTTCCCTCTCTATGCTGGAAACTGGCAGGCACTGGTGATAAAGCAGGCAACGGCGGGGGGCGGGGAGGGGGCACAGTCCTTAAGTGGAGAAAACAAACATTAGCAGAAAGTAAACATTAAATACAAATAAAAAGAACTCTGAAAAAGGGCTCTATATACTATTAACATATACAACAGTGTGCCTCAGACCATTATAATAGTGTACTTCCAAAGTTCTCTGCGAAATGTGTTTTGACAGCAAAGAATAAAAGCAGAAGTGGAGAGAAGTAGGCCACATTGGGAGTTCCCTTTCATAGTACTCCCTGTTGTCAGCAATATTTTATACCTCTTGGCAGAGGAAGGAATACTTCCAAAAGCTCTGGCTGATATCTTCAACTAGCCAATGCAGATGCATTATTGCCAGTTATATCATATTGCTCGTGAACTTTTATCTACTTTGTCAGATGACTGAATGGAACCCAGGCTTCTCTATCATGTATCATTGTCCTGAGGCTTCACCACATCACCCTACACTGTGCAGCCTAACACTGTCGGGATGGTTGGTCAGGGAAGGCTTCTCTGAGGACCAGATGTATAAGGTGCGACCCAGTTAGGCATCAGCCTGGTGACCAATGCTGGTGTCTAAATGCTGGAGAGTCTGGTACGTTTGAGGAGCCAAAAGAATGCCAGTGTCATTGGATTGTTGTGAGCTGACAAAGAAGGGGGAAAATTAGGTTGGGGAGGTAGGACATGGTAGCTGAACTTAGTCTTTAGGGTCTTATTATATTACTTAACAGTTTGATAAAAAGAGAAGATACATTATTATATATACATACTTTTTTTTTTTTTTTCAACGTTTATTTATTTTTGGGACAGAGAGAGACAGAGCATGAATGGGGGAGGGGCAGAGAGAGAGGGAGACACAGAATCGGAAACAGGCTCCAGGCTCTGAGCCATCAGCCCAGAGCCCGACGCGGGGCTCAAACTCACGGACCGCGAGATCGTGACCTGGCTGAAGTCGGACGCTTAACTGACTGCGCCACCCAGGCGCCCCTATATACATACTTTTTAAGTGATGATCCGATATAATTCTTCCTAGAAAATGAAGTGATGTTCCTAATGTATAGACTAGCATCATGATAATAAAACCTCAAAATGCATGTTTTTTTTTAAATGTTTAATTATTTTTGAGAGAGAGAGAGAGAGAGAGAGAGAGAGAGAGAGAGAGAGTGTGTGTGAACTGGGAAAGGGGCAGAGATAGGGAGATACAGAATCTGAAGCAGGCTCCAGGCTCTGGGCTGTCAGCCCAGAGCCCGATGCAGGGCTCGAACTCACAAGCCTGAGATCATGACCTGAGCCAAAGTTGGTCACTCAACTGACTGAGCCACCCAGGCGCCCTGCATGTTTTTTTTTTAAATAACAGGATAATATTGCACTTTTTATCCCAACGGGGTATCACCTAAGTATATAATGTAGGATAAAATTTGTGAAAGCAGTCTCTATGATGAAATTTAAGCAAACCAGTTACAGTTGACTTCCACTAGATCTCAAATCTGGCCTTTTAGGTTAGGCATGCTGTGGTGTTGTCAGATAAGATTCATATTTGATTGTGGAGGAAAAGCTAACCAATGCCTGCACTCTCCTGGACCCATGCTTGATGCTTTACATACGCTGTTACAGGTTTTGATCCTCACATCAATCCTTCTAGGTAGGCATTGATAAATTCTGTAACAAAAGCTTAAAGGGTTAGATAACTTGTCCAGAGTGCTGTCATGGTATATGAAGCGCAAAAGCCAGACTTTTAACCCAGATTTCCTTTACTCCTTACACCCTGACAATATATCCACTCTCCATACTGCCTGAAGAATGAATTTTGATTTTTATTATATTTGCATTTTGCCTACACAGGCTACATGATATGATATGTTACAGTTAGTGAATCAATCATGTGTTGTAGGGAGAAACCATTTGATTAAAAGTCTGGAGGCCTGACTGTATCTAATTTCTCTCGTGTAATGTTTACTGGCTGCGTAAAATGTGCCCAAGAGAATAATAAGCCTCATAAGACCATGGTCTTTGCTTGGTCACTGCTGTATCTCTGCCTAGAACAGTCTGGCACTTGGTAAGCACTTAATGAATACATGTTGAATGAATGAATAAATGAATACCTGGCACTGTGCTGTGTGACCTTGAACATATCACCTAGCTTCTCTGTGTTTCAGTGAAGTGCACCTCGAAGTGATACTCACATATTTTCTCTTCAAGGTATTAGATTAAGCAAATAAAATATCTCTTATAAAACATAAAAGCACAAAATTGTGTGTAATGTGGGATTGTATATAAAATAGTCAGCAAGTGCTTGGTATATCTGTAGTTTTCTCATCTCCACTCTTAGAGATATTGATTTGTGGGCTTATCATTAATGCATATTTAATGATGACCCCAAATGTTTCTGATGGAGATGGTTTGAGAAACACTTGAAAACATTATATGAGGTATTATTATTAAAAACCCCTTTGCACTGAAAGTAGGCAGCAGATATTCTTTGATAGCCTCTGACAGAAGCCAATGACTTACTAAGGTCTATATATTATGATTAAATTATAATCTTGTACTTCAAACAAAATCATATTATCTTTTTCATGTTCATGGCTGTATGCTAACTAGTCATTACTCAAAACAGGTATCTGTCTATCTATCCGTCTATCTTTTTTTTTTTTTTTCATGCATAGGGAATATGGAGAAGGGTTGGGAACAAAACCAATAAGTATGAGATTTTGAAAAGTAGATGACTGATAAATATGTAATATGTATTCTGAGTAATAATTCACCTATAATTTATAGTACACGTAAACATCAAGATGGATTATTTAAATCGGTCAATGAACAATGATGTATTTACCATATGTGTATAGTATTGTATTAGATATCATAAGTTTAGTATCTTACTCTATAAGTAACAATTTGATTGACTAGATTCAACATATACTTATGGAAAAATTAGAAAAGAATAGAAAAATGCATAAAATTAAGTGGAATGCTCTGTAGCAGACAATATAGAGAGCTGTAAGATAGAGGATCTCTAACTTTTTCTTCCGGAGAAGCAACTTTTGAAAGCCTTTGAGTTTTATGATCCTAGAGGCCTGGGTTGGGAAATGTGTATGTGTGTGGGTGTGTGTGTCTGTATGTGGGATGTTGATCGTGCATTAAGTGCTTTGCAAGCAGCTGAGAATGGCAGATATGTGAGGACAAGTTGGTACGGGAGCATTTGTCAGCTGTTTCTGTGAGATCTTCCAGGGTGGGGACAGCCTCTTATTCAACCTGATGTCTTAGTGCCTAGAACAATAGGTACTCTAAAAATGTTTTCTTTTTTTAAATGTAACTAATAAATTCTTCAAAAGCCAATTTATGGCTCACTTGGAATCTGTTGTAGAGAATTTACTCTAACTTGAAGTAAAATATAAGTGTGGCTCAGAGCAGGACTTGAAGAAAGTGGCAAGATTTGAGTTGAAGGCCACCTGGAAAAGTGGATAGCATTCAGATGGATGGAGACATTCGTAGTGGAGATCAGAGTGGATAAAGACAGAGAAGCAGGATGGAATCAGGCTTATGTAGGGCAAATATATGGGTTAGGTATGGAAGAGCTGAGTTAAGGTTTCAGAAGAGTGGGAGAAAAGTGGTGAAGGTGCTACTTTGCAAAGTCTAAGTTCAAGCGAAGAAGTTGGGATGTTGTTTGCTCATGGTGGAGTTATGGAGGTTTTTGAAGGGGTATGATGTGATGAAAGCTGTACTTCAGATTAGTTTGTCTCAAGTGTGCAGGATTGATAAAATGAGGTTCACAAGCAATGCTTCTTAGATATTTATCTTTCCTTTTAAAACCAAAGGAAGCACTTGGGGCACCTGGGTGGCTCAGTCGGTTAAGCGGCTAACTTTGGCTCAGGTCATGATCTCATGGTTCGTGGGTTCAAGCCCTGCATCAGGCTCTGTGCTGACAGCTCGGAGCCTGGATCCTGCTTCAGATTCTGTGTCTCCCTCTTTCTCTGCCCTTCCCCTGCTCATGTTCTGTCTCTGTCTCAAAAGTAAACATTAAAAAAAATTAAGTGAAAGCCAAGGAAGCACAAATAATGGCATAAAGAGAAAATGCTCTTACGGTGCTGTCCAAAGGCACTGTATTACATTTAGTTTGTATTTTATTTTGAAGATGTAATACATTCATATACTAAATCTACAAGACATGTGAATATGTTGACCATATAATTTAACTATAACCAGGACTCTTTTAAGAGTGGAAGAGGGTTTTTACATAATAACATTGGGGTGTAAACCAGGCTTGTCTTTGCCACCCTAAATTTAAGAGTCTACAGTGTAAATCTCCTTTCCTCAATGTAAATCCGACTGTCTTGTCCTCCTCAGAAACAATCAGTGCTACCACTTTTCCTTGCATCCTTTCAGAGAAACTCTGTTCAAAAATAAGTAAAATAGGGGCACCTGGGTGCTTCAGTCAGTTGAACATCTGACTTCGGCTCACGTCTCCCAGTTCGTGGGTTTGAGCCCTGCATTGGGCTCTGTGCTGACAGCTCAGAGCCTGCAACCTGCTTCAGATTCTGTGTCTCCATCTCTCTCTGCCCCTTCCCCGCTCATGCTGTCTCTCTCTCTCTCAAAAATAAATAAACATTAAAAATTTTTAATAAAAAATAAGCAAAATAGTCTTCCCTTAGCTTTGAAGAAACACAGTTGGTACTATACTTTCTCGATGTTTTAAAATCCCATAAAAGCTGGGGTATAATTTATACTAGTGAAAAATCTTAAGGGTATGGTTTATTTTTTTTAATGTTTATTTTTGAGAGAGAGAGAGAGAGAGAGAGAGAGCCAGCAGGGGAGGGGCAGAGAGTAAGGGGGACAGAAGATCCAAAGCAGACTCCATGCTGACAGCAGAGAGCCTGATGTGGAACTCCAACTCACGAACTGTGAGATCATGACCTGAGCCAAAGTCGCATGCTTAACCGAATGAGCCACCCAGGCACCCCTTGAGGGTATGGCTTAATGATTTACAAATATGTCATAATATTACAATAATACAATATTGTAATACCACCTTCTCCTAACCACTGTTTTCACTTCTATGGACTATTTTATTTCTTAAACATCTATCAATAAAGGAGTACCTTGTAAAGGAGTACCTTAATGTCTGGCTTCTTTTGCTCAACATAATGTTTTGAGGTTCATTCAATTGTGTGCATTACTGATACGTTTTTACTGCTATACAGTATTTCACTGGTTGAATATATCACAATTTATCTACTGTTTTATTAATGAACATCTGAGCTGTTTCCAGGTTTTGCCTGTTATGAATAAAACTCCCATGAACATTCTTTTGAATGTCTTTTTTTGGACATTCACACACCTTTATCTTGGATATATACCTAGGAGTGGGACTGATGGATCATAGGTTAGAGATACATTTAGCTTTAGTAGACTACCAGTTTTCCAGAATGGTACCAGTTTATACTCCTCCAGCAATAAGTGGAAGTTTTAATTATCTTTACCAACTCTTGCCATTGCTAGTCTCTTTAGCTATAGTCCTGTTGGTGGGTATGCTGTAGTACCTCATTGTGATATGAATTTGCATTTCCCTGATGAGTAATGATACACATTTTTTTCATATTGCTAGTGGTCATTTGGATATCTTTTGAACTATATGTTAGAATCTTTTCTGTTTTTTTTTTTTTTTTGGAGTGTTATTTTTTTTTTTCTCATTGATTCATAGGATTTCTTTTTGTATTCTGGATACAAGTGTCTGTCAGATAAATGTATTGCTGATATTTTCTCCCCGTCTATGGGCTTGCCTTTTTAGTATCATAATGATGTTTTTTGATGAGAAGTTTTTAATTTTAAGTCAAATTAATGTTTTCCATTTATCTGTTAGTGTCCTTTATGTCCTGTTTAAGAAATCTTTACTTGCCCTTAAGTCAGGAAGATTTTCTTCTATGTTTTTTTCTAGAAGCTTTAGAATTTAAATTTTTACAATTTGGGTTATATAAACTAAATGTATTGTATTTTATTTCACTTTATATATTTTGGAGCTTATTCTGTATCAGTACACTTCCTTTTATTGTGTCCACATCTACGGATATGCCATAATTTATTTAAGCAGCCTCTTCTTGATGGGCATTTCATTCCTTTTGATTATTTTGCTATTTCCATAAGACTGCAGGGAATATTCTTTTTAAAATTTTTTTAATGTTTATTTATTTTTGAGACAGAGAGAGACAGAGCATGAACGGGGGAGGGGCAGAGAGAGAGGGAGACACAGAATCGGAAGCAGGCTCCAGGCTCTGAGCCATCAGCCCAGAGCCCGACACGGGGCTCGAACTCACAGACCGCGAGATCGTGACCTGAGCTGAAGTTGGACACTTAACCGACTGAGCCACCCAGGCGCCCCAAGGAATATTCTTTTTAAAAAAAATGTTTATTTATTTATTTTGGGAGAGAGTGTGCTCTAGCAGAGGAGGGACAGAGAGAGAGAGAGAGAGGGTGAGAGAGAATCCCAAGTAGGCTCTGCACTGACAGATGTGAGTCTTAATCTATGAACCATGAAATCATGACCCAAGCCAAATTGAGTTGGACGCTTAACTGATTGAGCCACTCAGGTGCCCCTACAGGGAATATTCTTGCATCTGTTATTTTTCACATGTGTAATTATATATATATATATTAAAAAGTCCCTAGAAGAAAAATGCTGTGTCAAAAGATTTTTTCATTTGTACTTTTGATAGCTATTGATATTCCATGAGATTCAACCAATTGATACTCCTGTCAGTAATGTCTGAGAATAAGGACCTAATTGAAATTTGAAATATTTATGTACAGGCATACCTCAGAGATACTGTGAGTTTGGTTCCAGAGCACCACAATAAGGCCAATATTGCAATAAAGCAAGTCAAATGAACTTTTTGGCTTCCCAGTGAATATAAAATTTATGTTTACACTGCAGTCTATTAAGTGTGCGATAGCATTATGTATTAAAAAATGCACTTCCTTAACTTAAAAACCCTTTATTGCCAAAAATTGCTAACGATCAGTTGAACTTTCAGTGAGTTATAATCTTATGGCAGGTGGAGGGTTTTGCCTTGATGTTGGTAGCTGCTGACCAATTAGGGTGGTGGTTGCGGAAGGTTGGGATAGATGTGACAATTTTTTTTTCTTTAAGTTTTTATTTAAATTCCAATTAGCTAACATACAGTGTAATATTAGTTTCAGGTATACAGGCTCGTGATTCAGCACTTCCATATAACACCTGCTGCTCATCACAAGCACCATCCTTAATCCGCATCACCTATTTAATCTGTCTCCCACCCACGTCTCTTCTGGAAACCATCAGTTCTCTATACTTAAGAGTCTGTTTCTTGGATTGCCTCTCTCTCTTTTATTGTTTCCCTTTGCTCATTTGTTTTGTTTCTTAAATTCCACATATGAGTGAAATCATATGGTATTTGTCTTTCTCTGACTGCCTTCTTTCAACTTAGCATAATACTTTCTAGCTTCATCCATGCCAATGCAAATGGCAAGATTTCATTCCCTTTTGTGGCTGAGTAATATTCTATTGTATATATACACCACATCTTTACTTATCTATCTGTCGATGGGCACTTGGGCTGTTACCATGGTTTGGCTACTGTAGATAATGCTGCTATAAACATTGGAGTGCATGTATCCTTTTGAATTAGTAATTTTGTATTCTTTGGGTAAATACCTAGTAGTGCAATTGCTGGATCATACGGTGGTTCTATTTTTAAATTCTTGAGGAACCTCCATACTGTTTTCCAGAGTGGTTGCCCCTGTTTGTAACCCCACCAATGATGCAAGAGAATTCCTTTTCCTCCACATCCTCAACAACACTTGTTGTTTCTTACATTTTTTATTTTAACCATTCTGAGAGGTATGAGGTAATGTCTCATAGTAGTTTTGATTTGCCTTTCCCTGATGAGCAGTGATGTTGAGCATTTTTTTGTATGTCTGTCTGCCATCTGGATGTCTTCTTTAGAAATTGTCCATTTCTTTTTTTCTTTAATGTTTATTTATTTTTGATAGAGAGAGAGAGAGAGAGAGTGTGAATCCAAAGCAGGCTTTAGGCTCTGAGCTGTCAGCATAGAACCCGACACAGGACTCAAACCCACAAACTGTGAGATCATGACCTGAGCTGAAGTAGGACACCCAACTGACTGAGCCACCCAGGCGCCCCTGAAAAATGTCCATTTCTTAACTGGGTTATTTGTTTTTTGGGTGTTGAGTTTGCTGAAGTTGCTACAGGCCATGTCAATGGAGGTTACTGTAGCCAGTGCTCTCTTCCAGGATTTTTATGATTTCAGGCCTCACATTTAGGGCTTTAATACATTTTGAATTTTTCTGTGTGTGTGTGTGTGTGTGTGTGTGTGTGTGTGTGTGGTATAAAAAGTGGTCCAGTTTCATTCTTTTGCATGTTACTGTCCAGTTTTTCCATCACCATTTTTTGAAGAGACTCTCTTTTTTCCATTAGATTTTCTTTCCTGCTTTGTTGAAGATTAATTGACCATATAATTGTGGTGGGTTCATCTCTGGGTTTTCTGTTCTGTTACATTGATCTATGTGTCTGTTTTGTGCAGTACCATACTGTTTTGATCACTACAGCTTTGTAATATAACTTGAAGTCTGCAATTGTGATGCTTCCAGCTTTGTTTTTCTTTTTCAAGGTTGTTTTGCCTATTTGGGGACTTGTGTGGTTCCATTCAGATTTTAGGGTTGTTTGTTCTAGTTCTGTGAAAAATGCTGTTGGTATTTTGAGAGGGGTTGAATTAAATGTGTATATTGCTTTGGGTAAGTATAGACATTTTGACAATGTTTGTTATTCTGATCCACGAGCATGGAATGTTTTTCCATTTTTTTGTGTTGTCTTCAATTTTTTTCATCAGTGTTTTATAGATTTCAGAGTACAGGTCTTTCACCTCTTTGGTTTGGTTTATTCATAGGTATTTTATTGTTTTTTGTGCAGTTGTAAATGGGATTGATTCCTTAATTTCTCTTTGTGCCACTTCATTATTGGTGCATAGAAATGCAACAGGTATCTGTACATTGATTTTGTATCCTGCAACTTTACTGATTTCATTTATAGTTATAGCAGTTTTGCTGGTGGAGTCTTTTGGGTTTTCTATGTATAGTATTGTGTCATCCTGCAAATAGTGGAAGTTGTAGTTTGTCCTTGTTGATCTGGATGCCTTTTATTTCTTTGTGTTGTCCAGTTGTTGTGGCTAGGACTTCCAGTACTATATTGAATAACAGGCAGTAACCTCTGTTGTCGTCGGCTGTAGCATCTTCATTCTAGATATGTCTCATGAGGCAAGGGAAGCAAAATAAAAAATAAACTATTGGAACTAAATAAAAAAAAAAAAGCTTCTGCACAGTGAGGGAAATAATCAACAAAACCAGAAGGCAAACTAGGGAATGAGAGAAGATTTTTGTAAATGACGTATCTGATGAAGGGTTAGCATCTCAAATCTACAAAGAACTTATTAAACTGAATCACCAAAAAAACAAATAACCCAATTGAGAAATGGGCAGAAAACATGAATAAACATTTTTCCGAAGAAGACATCCAGATGGCCAACAGACATACAAAAAAATGCTCAACATCACTGCTCATCAGGGAAAGGCAAATCAAAACTACTATGAGACATTACCTCATACCTCTCAGAATGGTTAAAATAAAAAATGTAAGAAACAAGTGTTGTCGAGGATGTGGAAGAAAAGGAATTCTCTTGCATCATTGGTGGGGTTGCAAAGAGGTGCAACCACTCTGGAAAACAGTATGGAGGTTCCTCAAGAATTTAAAAATAGAACCACCGTATGATCCAGCAATTGCACTACTAGGTATTTACCCAAAGAATACAAAATTACTAATTTTACCCAAAGAATACAAAATTACTAATTCAAAAGGATACATGCACTCCAATGTTTATAGCAGCATTATCTACCATAGCCAAACTATGGAAACAGCTCAAGTGTCCTTCGATGGATGAATGGGTAAAGAAGATGTGGTCTATATATACAGTGGAGTATTACCCATAAAAGGGAATGAAATCTTGCCATTTGCAACAACATGGTTGAAGCTAGAGGGTATTATGCTAACTGAAAGAAGGCAGTCAGAGAAAGACAAATACCATATGATTTCACTCACATGTGATATTTAAGAAACAAAATGACTGAGCAAAGGGGAAAAGAAAAAGAGGGAAGGAGGCAATCCAAGAAACAGACTCTTAACTATAGAGAATAAACTGATGGTCACCAGAAAGGAGATGGGTAGGTGGGACAGATTAAATAGGTGATGGGGATCAAGGAGTGCCCTTGTTGTGATGAGCACTGGGTGTTGTATGGAAATGTTGAATCACTCTATTACACACCTGAAACTAATATAACACTGTATGTTAACTAACTAGAATTGAAAAGTTATAAAAAGAAGTTAAGCAATGCAGAAAACAATGGATTAGAAAACAAATTATCCTAGATTTCACCACTCAGAAGTTACTAGTAGTAATATTTGGTGAGCATCATTCCGGACATCTGTTTATGCTTTACAAGTGGACATATTCAGATGGCATGATAAATGGAAATAATTTCATAAGAACAAGATCATAATGTATCTTAATTATAATATTCTTGTTGATTTAAAGCCAATAAGTATTAAAGTTAGTTGAATTTAACAAAGGAACAATAAATTAAGTGAAATAGAAGGCATTGCTTGAATTTAGCTAAATGTTCCTTCTTTACAAAAGTAATTGTTCATAACAGATCCTTTCAAGGTTGAGACAGGAGATTATGAAAACCCATCAAGTAATGTTGGAGTCATTTCATGCTTCGTTAACTAACCTCATGTTCATTTTTAAACATTGTGTGTTGATTTCGTGCTATGAGAAATTATTAGCATTCTTACATTTCTTCCCTCTATCTCCCTTTCATCACTTCCCAATTGTTGCTGATTAGTACTTTGACTTAGTCAAAGTTTAGTTAGTATTTATACTTAAGTACTTTTTATTCACTTACTCTGTCTCTAATACCAGCTCTAGTCAAGTTCTATAGCACTGAAGTTCTGGACTGCAACAATCATTTCTCCAAGTTGGAGTTGCTTGAGGTATAGGAATAGGAGTGGGGTGAGGTAGAAGAGGTTGAGTGGGGGGTGGTAGGAGGCCAAGACTTGCAGGACTGAGTGTAGTCTTTACTGGAGCTTAGGGTTGCCCTCTTTCTAGACCCCAACAAGTGCCCTGTGCTACACCTGCTTCAGCCAGCCAATGGTGTGTGGAACTCCCAAGAATGGACAAGGCAAATCCTGGTGGCATTTCTTGCCTTGGTTCTGGGCCTTAGACTTTCTTCTTTAAGGGCATTTTTTTTTTTTTAAATTTTTTTTAACGTTTATTGATTTTTGAGACAGAGAGAGACAGAGCATGAACGGAGAAGGGGCAGAGAGAGAGGGAGACACAGAATCGGAAGCAGGCTCCAGGCTCTGAGCCATCAGCCCAGAGCCCGACGCGGGGCTCGAACTCACGGGCTGCGAGATCGTGACCTGAGCTGAAGTCGGACGCTTAACCGACTGAGCCACCCAGGCGCCCCAAGGGCATTTTTTTTAAATTTAGTTATTTATTTTGGGAGAGTAGGGGGAGCATGGGGGAGGGGCAGAGAGAGAGAGAGAGGGAAAGAGAGAATCCCAAGCAGGCCCTGCGCTGAAGCATGGAGCCAGACACGGGGCTTGATCTCAGGAACCATGAGTTCATGACCTGAGCCAAAATCAAGAGTCAGATGCTTAACAGACTGAGCTATCCAGGCGCCCCTCCTTTAAGGGTACTTGTGTTAACTTTTCTGAGAGTTCCTTTTTTTTTTTTTTTTTAACCCTTTCATTGTGCTTCTTTCCTATTAGAGAGTTTTGATCTGGATTCTCAGTATTTGGTCAACTAAACCTATCTTTCCTTAGTATTGTCTGGGCAAGGGAGGGGAAGTGAGGAGCTGTACCACATGGGTGCTCCTCAATTTTTGGTTCTTTTCATGGTCTGTGCCTTTTAGAGTTATCATTCCATCGTTGCAGAGTTACACTTCTTTGGTTCATAATGGGACCAATTTGTATGACGTAGGAAAAACAAACAAAAACCTAAAATCCACACAAAGAAGATGATGGGGAAAGTATAAACGGGGTGGTAGAATTGTGCTTTAATGTGTCTGTTCACCAGCCGAAACAGTAATTTTCCAATTGGACTTGTATTTTCCCAAATAAAACAATGTGTAATAACATTTTGATTTGGTTATTAAAGTTACAATTCCTTAGGTCACATAAGATTCCAAGATAAAAAAGTCCTAAGGATATACCATATGTTGGTGAATATGGTTTTATTATAATAAATATTTTGGGATAGTATCCAGATCATGGAAGATGTTTTGTGAGGCACAGAAAATGTTGCTAAGAATTTCCAAATACAATTACTATAGACATTATAAATGATAATTCTGAAAGTACTGAATTTTTAGAGTTAATAACATATCATTCCTCTTATTTCCTGACACCTCTTGGAAATGTAGTGTACACGAAGGATTTGATTTATTAAACCTTTGTAAAGCTAATGAATATTATAACTATGGTAAGGAATTGTAGTTTGGAAACAATGAGGCCATTTTGATCTTTATCAGAGCAGTTGTGTTATCTAGAAGAAAGAGCATGGACTTTGGTGTTACATAGAGTTTGAATCTAGGCTCTGCTATTTATTATCTAAGTAACTTTACACAAGCTACTATGAATTTCCATTTCCTCATCTATAAAATGGCAGTCACATCCCTGTTTTTCATAATTGTTGTGAAGATTCTACCCACTGTAGTGCCTGAATAAGAGTATGTGCTGAATAAATGGAATACTTGAATTAGTGTCCTAGTAGTAGAGGTCAGTCCTGAAAGGGCAACATTACTTTTAGTTTGTCTACCCATCCCACATTATTTCCAGTCACTCCCCAACTCCTTACCCTCCTTATTTTTTCTTCATAGCACTTATCGTCGTGTGTGGAATTATATTTCGTTCTTTTTTTTTAAAGTTTTTTAAATTTATTTTTAGAGAGAGCATATGGGGTAGGGGCAGAGAGAGAGGGAGAGCAAGAATCCCAAGCAGGCATGGAGCCGGACGCAGGGCTGGAACCCACAAACTGTGAGATCATGACCTGAGCCTAAATCAAGAGTCAGATGCGTAACTGATTGAGTCACCCAGGTGCCCTTATTCTTACCCGTTTATTGTTTACTGTCCATTTTCACCATTAAAATGTAAGCTCTGTGAGGTCACGAACTTGTTGTTACTGCCAGAATCTATGACAATGCCTGGAACATAACAGGCACTCAAACATTGGTTCCCTGAATGCAGATGTACATTTATATGTGTTAAAACAACTAGATCGTAGGTCAGTTCAGTGAAACTGCAAATAAATTTAGAGAAAAGAAATAATTATGTTTTTTTCTCCTTGCGTACAACCGATTTGTTGGTTGATTTATTGACTATTCAATTTAGTTTAGTTTGTATAGAATTGGATTTATGAACCTGATCCTACTGACTGACATTAACACTACCGATATTTCTTTTTGAAGCTTGCTTGGTGTTTTAGCTGCTATTCCATAGAGTGTATATTACAGTGTAGTTTTGCTTTGTTTTCTTCATATTTGACCCCTAAATGGAAGTGAACACAAAGAAAGAGTCAGCTGTGAAATTAATGAAGGAATGCAAAAATCCTCAAATTCCTCTAAAACAGATCTCTAATAAGATATTTCACAGGGATCCTGGGTGGCTCAGTCGATTAAACATCAGACTCTTGGTTTCAGCTCAGGTCATGGTTTCATGAGTTTGAGCCCCTTGCTTGAGATTGTCTCGCTCCCTCCCTCTCTCTCAGCCCCTCTCCTGCTCATGCTGTCTCTGTTTCTCTCAAGTAAATAAAGTTTAAAAAAATATTAAAAAAATATTTTGTACACATGCATGCATACACAAACACACAATCCCAGTTTTTCAAGAAATGAACTATATTTCTTTGGGGAGAAAAGGCCTCCTTTATTTAAGTTTTTTCTTTTAGAGAAAGCATTCTATTTTATTTTTTTTAATGCCTGATTCTTTTTATTTGTTTACAAAATGTACAATGATCAGCTAGTTCTCTAGGTTCTGAGTCCTTTCAAGCTGCTCTGACAAAATATCACAGACTGGGGTGGAAAGCATTTCATTTTAGAAGGATTATGTCTTATTCTGAAATAGCCAATGCTTGCTAAAAATTTCTTTATACTATAAAAAGCCATACAATCTTCTATAGTTTAAGATGTCAAATTATTCTCGGTTACTGGTTGTTGTTTTTTTTCCCTGTAACTTAAATACCTTTAAAAATGTACTGTTCTTTTTTTCTAGAAAATTCTTGGGGTGCCTGGGTTGCTCGGTCGGTTAAGTGTCCGACTTCCGACTTGGGCTCAGATCATGATCTCACAGTTTGTGAGTTCAAGCCCTGCATCGGGCTCTGTGCTGATAGCTTGGAGCCTGGAGCCTGCTTCGGATTCTGTTGTCTCCCTATCTCTCTGACTCGCCTGTGCTCATGCTCTGTCTCTCTGTCTCTCAAAAATAAATAAACATTGAAAAAAAATTAAAAAAAAAGAAAACTCCTTTAAAAAATTTAACACATTTATATTTAATGATTCTTTACTTTTCATAGGATAAAAAGCAAATACTTGCTTTAAACTTTGAAAGAGAATAGTAATAGAGACGTCCTTCAGTTTGAACTCATCCATAAATTGCAATAGAAAAGAACAATAGCAGGAGGCTTAAAGATGTGATTTTATTTTTTCTTCATTCTATGAAAGAGTTAAAAAAAAACAGGCTGAATTGTCTGCCTATAATCTGTAGGTTTGCATATTTTCTCTTATTTGCAATCTCGTTTTCCCCTGATGTTTTCTTTTGATCATCAGTCTGAGATTTTCTCATCTAAAAAATTATATGTTGGGATTACAGAGACTGAGGAATGAGGATGCATGTGTATTACCCTTTTGGGGGTGAGGAAGTCACAGCACCTAGTTTGTTTGGGAGTGAGGATTTTTTTTTTTTTTAACATTTATTTTTGAGAGAGAGAGAGGGACAGAGAGTGTGAGTGGGGGAGGGGCAGAGAGAGAGAGGGAGACAGAATGTGAAGCAGGCTCCAGGCTCTGAGCATGGAGCCTGATGTGGGGCTCAGAGCCACAAACTGCGAGACCATGACCTGAACCCAAGTCGGATGCTTAACCATCTGAGCCACCCAGGTGCCCAGGAGTGAGGATTCCTAATGGTCAGCAGTTCTTATTATAGAGGCTGGTCATTATTATCATGTTTCTAAACTGTCCAGTATATATAACCAGAATTTGAATAAGTTATTTTTATTTAGCATTTTCTTCAACCAAATTACTTGTTTATGTTGACCCCTTTGATATTGTCAATATCATTTTGAGCTGTATCCACTCTTGTTTCACATTGCAGAGGAAGAAGATTATTATAGTTTATCTATATATAGCACTGGTACTCCTGGAAATGTAATACTGAGTTGATTTGTAAACACCAAAAATGCCAGAGAAATGTCAACAAGTTGGAAACATCCCAAAGAAATGTTAAAAAAAAAAATCCTTTTTTTAAGACCAGGAGGAAAGACTAAAGTAAATATAAACAGTTTATTTAAATGTTGTAGGACAAAAAGGACATTTACCGATATAGAAAGGGATTATACATTGGGGTGTTTTGTAATATTATTTGTATCATGTATGGGTTTTATTTAACTTTTTCAAATTCCTCTCAATTGGAGGATGCTCGTGCTTGGCTACTGCACCTTCTGCAAACTTCAGGCTAGGGATGGGGTCCTAGTCTTCTTGCTGTCCATCCCCACATCTAGTGTTTGGTTCCACAACTTAGGCCAACACTCACTCCACTTCTAAAGCCTCTGCACAAACTCTCTCTTTCCCGTGCTTCTAGCTATAGTCATCCTGGTCTTGTCTCTTTTCTGCCATGTTATCCTGGAACTTTGACCCTCACAGTTGTCTTGTCAAGTCCCCATGCCTGTCATTATCTTGAACTGTTTTAACACCTTCATTGAATGGTCCCAGGAATTAGGAATCTGGGTTTGAACGTTCATCCTGTCATTCAGTTTAACATAAGACAAGTTGTCTACATTAATTTTCTCCTTTATAAGACAGAGAAAACATCTTGTTAAAATGGTGGTTGTAAAGTGGTCAAGTGATGGTAGAAGCATCACATGAATTACATGGGAAACCATGCTTAGTGCCTGTTCTATAGTCATCTTTTAGGTAGTGACAGTTAATTTGGTTCATCAAACCAACTGATATGTCTGCATTTTATATTTTGTGTAACATAAAGATTCCATTTTGGTATCTATTCTCTGATTGCATCTTCCACACCACAAATTCCTTCACCTTATTGTCCCTCTTAATCTTTTAAACCCATCTTCCTATTCATTTAGTCATTCACCTTTCTTTTACTTCATTTCCCTTGCTACTGTCTATAACTAAGAAGTAGGATGATGGGTCTCTGCACTTTGTCAGTTCTGAACTTGAGGTAGCCTGTGCTCTAGAAATTGTTTTCATCTGGGTGGTAGTCTCTATCCCTACTTTAGGGAGTTTTAAAATGACATGCGATTGTTATTGGCACTTAGTACTTAGGGTAGGGATGAGTAAACATCCTTAATCTATGGATGGGCTCATGAATCTAAAATTCTCCCTCCAAGGGTGCCTGGGTGGTCCAGTTGGGTAATTGTCCTACTGTTGATTTCAGCTCAGGTCATGATCTCACGGTTTGTGGGTTTGTGAGATCGAGCTCCGTGTCGGGCTCTGTGCTGACAGTTCATAGCCTGCTTGGGATTCTCTCCCTCTCTCTCTGCCCTTTCCTCACTTGTGTACACACACACACACACTCTCTCTCTCTCTCTCTCTCTCAAAATAAATAAATAAATAAATAAATAAATAAATAAATAAACACTAAAAATATCTTAAAAAATAAATAAAATTCTCCCTGTAAAATGCCAGTAGTGCCCCTATTGAAAGCATTAGTCTGTTTCCAGGGCATTTGTTCATCATTTATAACCTGGTTCCTTTCTTACTTTTTTAGGCTACATTTGCCACTTCTTTCTCTATGTACCTGTATAATTTTCATTATGCTGCTAACTGTATGTCTCTCTGTCTTTAGAATATAAGTGGCTTAATTCAGGGAGAGTGTCTTTGGAACACTTACTTTTGTATGCCTGGAGTGCAATACAGGTCTCCTACATAGTTGGTACTCACTGACTGTTACATATGAATTTTGAATCTCTCATTGTTTCAGGAAGGATTCATTTTCCATTTGATAAAAAGAGGTTGATAAAGTGTAGCAACATCTATGGCATTTGAGTTTCCATCTGAAGTCCTTTCTTTTTTAAAATTAATTTTGAGAGAGAGAGAGAGACAGAGAGAGAGAAAATGAGTGGTCGGGGGTGGGGGCAGAAGGAGAGGGGGATAGAAGATCTGAAGCTCTGTGCTGACAGCTGACAGCCTGATGTGGGGCTTGAACTCACGAACCACAAGATCATGACCTGAGCCAAAGTTGGACGTGTAACTGACTGAGTCCCTCAGGAGCCCCCACTCCCTCACGCTTTTTTAAAATGTTTATTTATATTTTGACGGAGACAGAGACAGTGCAAGAGGGGGAGGAGCAGAGAGAGAGGGAAACACAGAATCCGAAGCAGGCTCCAGAGCTGTCAGCACAGAACCTGATGCGGGGCTCAAACCATGGGCCGCAAGATCATGACACTTCACCAACTGAGCCACCCAGGCTCCCCTAAAGTTCTTTAAGAGACATGAAAATAAAAAGAATATCTTTCCTACTGGGTAGATCACATAAACATCTCATACTCAGAAAATGAGAATAAAGAATTTGGGGGTTGTGACTGTTTGGAAAAATACGGTAAAAATATTTGAAAACATGTACAGCTTGAAGTAAGGATTAAAAAAACATTTAAATAAGTTTCTTTCTAATGTTTTTGTTTTTTGAATCTTATAATAGAAAAATCTTCCCCCTCCTTTTTTTTTTTCTATCTCACTAAATGGTTGCTTTTGAGAACGTTGTGTTCATTTTGAGTCATCATGTTTTGAAAAAGTGTTATAATCAGAGAAGATCCTGAAAAGAATGGCCAAAATTATCCCAGGGATATAAAATAGTGTTTTTTTTTTTTTTTTCAATGAAAGCCTATAGGGACTGGATTTGTTTACCTGAGATAGGGCAAAGAAATAATTTGATTTATATTTTCATCTATTTTTGGGGAGAGAATGTAGAATAGTTATTTTCATTGCTCAAAGAATAATGAACAGAGAAAATGTGCTCACATCAGAGAGGAGATTTTAGTTAGCTGAATGAAGGGTATTGAACAGTGCAGTGCATGAAGAAGGCCATGCCATTTCTACTAGTTTGGTGGAAAGACACTGGGCTTTGAGACAGGAACCATAGTCCCACTTAACATCTCTGAACCTCATTGTTTTCATTAGTAAAAATGAGAATACTAACACGTCCTGAAAGATGTCCTCAGATACCATATGTTTTCACTCTTATGTGGATCCTGAGAAACTTAACAGAAGACCATGCGGGAGGGGAAGGAAAATAAAAAAGGTTAGAGAGGGAGGGAGCCAAACCATAAGAGACTCTTAAAAACTGAGAATAAACTGAGGGTTGATGGGGGGTGGGAAGGAGGGGAGGGTGGGTGATGGGCATTGAGGAGGGCACCTGTTGGGATGAGCACTGGGTGTTGTATGGAAATCAATTTGACAATGAATTTCATATTAAAAAAAAATCCCAATGTGGGGGGGAAAGATGTCCTCAGATTAAATGACATAATGTGTAGTCAAGCACCTGGGAAATAACGCTAGCTCCTGTTCCCTTTCTGGCGCATGCCTGGTATGTACTAGGTAGTCAATAACTGTTCTTATTCCTCTGGAGATCCTTAAGGAGAGGAGAATAAGCATCTGTACTGGAAAATTTAGAAATGCACCCGTCTAAAGGTAGTGAGTTAGGCCCAATGCCCTTTTGAGAGTTTTTATATCTTTAGGAGTCTTTATTTACTGCTCTATTTGGAAACCAAGTAATAGATTGTTCTTAAGTTCTTTTGTGGGAAAGATTTACCAGTCAAGGATGTATGTAGTGTTTGATTCATACTTCATTATACACTGTAAAAAGAAAGATGCAGAGTGTCTTGAATTACCTTTTGAACCATAAAGAATTTTGATGGAAAGTTAATGAGAGCTTGAATTCTGAGTTAGCATCTTCCCTAGGACATTGGACTGTAGGGCAGATCACAATGTGTATTTTGCACCTTGGCATTTTTATCTATGTGAGATCAGGGTAAAGTGCTAAAAAGGAGGAGTTAAGAGGGTCCCTAAAGGGGAGTATGCAGCCTTGAGGAAATAAGATTTAGCTCGGTTAGTCTTAGTTCTGAACCACCTTCTTTTCACGCATTGTTATCCCTCTGGCTGGGGGTCAGGCACCATAACCCTGTTTAGCTGTAACTGAGGAATAGTTTCCACATTTACTTTTGAGAAGGAAGTTTAATTTTCTTTCTTCTACTACATGTTCAGAGAGGAATAGACACCTGCACTTTTGGCATGAAAAGTTCTAAAATATTAGGAGGAATGATACTTAAGTCTGTGCAAACACAATACCTTTCAGTGGAGTCAAGTGTGATTTTAGTCAAATGCTAGAAGTAGTGTTTCCCTTTGTATATTGAGGATAAGACAGTGCAAAAATATTAAATACTTGGTTTATAGTCAGAGTCACTGGAAAAGAATTTTGAATTTTTCAGAAAGCTCACAGTGGTGTGAGTAAATTATAATTCGTCTCCTGATGTGTAAGGGATGTTGAAGAACTTTCACTACAGAAGAGGGTTAAGAACTGCAGCTTGTACCCTTTTGTGTCCTCAGTGTTCCTTCTATAATGTATTGCCAGTTTTCCTCTTGGCCAGTTGTGAGCCTTGATTTCTATTCTGCTAACAATTATTGTGTAATAATTCACCCTAGAACCTAATGACTTCCAACAAGAGCAATTATTATATTAACTCTCATAGTTTCCATGGTTCAGGAAATGGGGAAGGGCTTAGCTGCGTGGTTCTGGCATGGGGTTTTCTCAAGTAATTGTAGTCAAAGCAGGAGCAGTGGGGGCTGGAGCGTCTTGCGGCTGCCAGGCACCTCTCCATGTAATCTCAGGGCTTCTTCGTGTGGACTGTTTACATGGGGGCTCAGGGCTCTACTTGCACAAGTGTTCCAGTAAACACGGCAAAGGCCCCGTTCCATATATGTTTTGTGCTGTAGTAGTTGTGGAAGTTATGCTCTAACCCTTCTGCAACTTTTTATTTGGTTCTGAGCATGTCACAAGACCATCCAGATTCAAGGATCAGGAAGTGGCAAGGTACTTTCAATCTTTCTATAATCTTTCCACTTTGTGGAGAAATCTATAAGTAACAATGGACTTTTCATAGCACTGATTGATCTTTTCTTGGCTTTGCCTGTGGCAAAAATCAATTGTGGACTAAGCTTTAATGATCTCAGTATCAGCCTTCTCTACTGTTAGTGTGTGAACCTAATCACCAAAGAAGGAAGCAGGATGGAAGGAACAAAGCAGATTATCTCTTGACACATTAAATAGCAATTTTGAGCAGGTAAAAAGGATATGTTACCACCATTTATTCTTCATCTTTTAGAACTTGTATCTTAATGACTTGATAATCCATTTGGATAAAACAAATGCACAGTCACAGGGAGCAGAAAGATAAATGTTTCCTTATGTGCTGATGGCTTATTATTGTGCACCACCAAATTTGGCCTTAATATGCTTCTGATTCTACCTAATTTTTGTCCTGACTAAACAACTAAAGTAATTGTTTTCACCGGATTATTTCATGCTTTTATTTGGCTTAACCTAGCAATTCCATGCGTGTGGAGGGTTCAGGAAGAATTGTACTGGATAACTCGTAATACTGATGTAAAAGATTTCTCTACAAGAAGTAATTGCATTCAAAGTACATAGTGTGCATCTTTGAGACATCATTCATTGATGGGAAATGAAATTAAATGAAGTAGGTACAAATCATAGGATAGGAAAAGCCCTCAAGAGTTCATCTGTTTAACACAGGAAACAACAGATGCGGGAAAAGGGGAATTTCTTACACTTTTGGTGGGAATGCATACTGGTGCAGGCATTGTGGAAAACAGTATGGAGGTTCCTCAAAAAGTTAAAAATAGAACTACCCTATTGCACTATTAGGTATTGCAAAGGATACAACAATATTGATTCAAAAGGGCACATGCACTCCAGTGTTTATAGCAGCATTATCAACAATAGCCAAACTATGGAAAGGGCCCAAATGTCCATCAACTGATTAATGGATAAAGAAGATTACACACACACACACACACACGCACAGTGGTATATTACCCTTACCATGATGAGGACTGAGTAATGTATATAATTGTTGAATCACTATATGGTATACCTGTAACTAATATAACACTGTATGTTAATTAAACTGGAATTAAAATTTAAAAAACTTCATAAAAGAAAAACATTGACTTTTAGATTTGACTTTGCTTCTTTCTGATGCATTAGCACAGAAAGCGCTAACACAGAAACTATTCTTGAAGAACAACATGGAAAGAAGTAAAAAAACTTTCCAAATTATTTCTTAGGCCATCCCTTAAAATATCAGAATTCCCTAACCATCCATTCCATTTTCTCCCAGTCTTACCCTATTTAAACTATGATATTTTGGGCATCTCACAGTGGGAGTTAACTTAAAATGATTTAGATGGTATTTAATCACTGGATAAGAAAATATTATAATTGGTGTGTTAAACATTTTTGAAAATTTTTAATTTTGTCTACTTTTTATTTTGGAGTCATTAATCCATCCAATGAATGGATTTTTACAGTTTTTTTTCTGAAAAATGTGTGGTTTACATTTTTCACACTGATAAAATCATATTTCTTTGTAAGTGCATTAGATTGTTTGCAGTTCACTTGAATCGCATAGAACAAATGATCTCACATCGGGACTGATTACTGAAGTTGTAGAAATGACAAATCAACTCACATCTTTGAAAGTTTTGGTCTCTAGCGATTGTCTGAAGAAAAGATGATGAACTGGAATTAGAATAATGTATGGAGGCAAGATGGTAGTGAAAAGAACAGAAGCTTTAGGATCAGAATTCCTGCGTCCTAGTCCGAGTTGTACCCGATGCTCTCTGTGATTTTGACAAGTTCATTTATCATCTATATCCTTCCTTCATAATCTGTAAAATAGAGATAATATTGGTACTTACAGAATTGTTGTTGAAAGCTAAATGTAACTTTAACATAGTTAAAGTACTTTGAAAAGCAGGAAGTTTCATACAGCATTGTACACCTGCACGAGACCTGAAGAGAGCTTCTTACTAGCTTACTGAATACAAGATAGTTAAGAATCCAAACCTGCTCATGAAGCCTTAAGGAATATAGCTGAATGCAGTAATGTGGTAGAGGCAGTGGATTGGAGGCCACTTGCCTGGGGTCTTGTTTTGACTCAGCTACTAAATGATTGTAACATGTTCTTCAGTTCCTTGTCTTTCACAAGGATTGCTTACTTCGAAGGATTGTGCAAAGAGTTGGTTAGTTATTTTTGAGAGAGGGAGAAAGAGCACAAGTAGGGGAGGGGCAGAGAGAGAGGAGGAATAGAGGATCCTAAGTGGACTCTGCTGACAGCAGAGAGCCTGATGCAAGGGCTTGAACTCATAAACTGTGAGATCATGACCTGATCCTAATACTTAACCTACTGAGCCATCCAGGTGCCCCTTAGAAACTGTTTTTTTTTTTAAGTTTATTTTTATTTATTTTGAGAGAGAGAGAGAGAGAGAGAGAGAGAGAGAGAAAGCAGGGGTGAGGCAGAAAGAGAGGGAGACAGAATCCCAAGCGGGCTCCGCGCCACCAGTGCAGAGCCCGATGTAGGGCTTGTATGTATGTGTGTGTGTGACAACCGTGAGATCATGACCTGAGTCTAAGAGTCATACACTCAGCCGACTGAGCCACCCAGGCACCCCTAGATACTGGTTTTAAAGTGCACTATAAGAATGTTATATTCTGTAAAGTTAATACCTCTAAGTTATATTTTTAATGTTTAGAAGTACAAAAACCTTTAATTCATTACCAGAAAGAAATTTCCTAACAGGTAATGAAGCATTCACAAGCAGCCAGAGAATGGCACAAATTGGTTTGTTACATTTACCCTTGAGCTGCCTATCTGGTGTGGACTCTCTGATCTTCTCTCCCTTCTCAGTTTCTCTTCTCCTTCCTTCCTTCTGGAGTCCCAGTTTGTTGTGACTTTGGCTTCTGACTTGTGCTTTGTTGAGGCTGAGATGGAGATGTGTTGGCTTGAAACTTCAAGTCTTTCAGGATGTGATGAAGAAAGGTGATCTTCCTGTTCCAGTCTCCAGGTGAAACAGCTAAAGATTTTTCTCCTGTTGGTACCGTCCACCCCTAAAAGCCTAGCTTTAATGCATTTCAATGCAAACAACATTTTCTCTTTCTTACTGGGTATCTGTTTGCTAGTAAGTAGCATAGACTGATCTCTTAGCAACTACACACTTTCCTGCTTTTCTGCCTTCGCTGGTACGGGACTGAGCCATGAGATCCTTTTAACTTCTAAAAAGATGTGATTTAGGTTGGAGGAGTCAGTGAGGCACATAGGTGATAGATTTTGCTGTGCCTTTTTACAGGTGAGAAAGTGAAGGCATGGAGGAGTTGGATCTATAGCTCTGAGTTTAGTGTTTCAGCCACTACATAGATTTTCTCTTCATGTAAGGGAAATAGTACTTCGTAAAAATTTATATGTGGATGTCACTATCAGCATATTTTTAGCTTCAGTGAGTGGTTTGGGTACAGTGTGTATTTAGAACAGAAGGTTTGGATACTGTGTGGTTCCAGTGCCTGCACCCATGAAGTGTGGGGGCAGTGACCGTGGTGACTGACTGTATTCTTGTGCCCTGGAAGACTTGTTTGATCTGAATATATCATAGTTTGTTGTTGTTGTTGTTGTGCGCCATGTTGCCCTTTGTACTAAAGATATTTTTCCTACTAGTTGGGGCTCTAAGTCATACTTGCAGTGTTTTTCGTAATCAAAATATTACTTTCATGTTAAGAAAGTTAATTTCATGTTGATTATTTTCCCAAGTTAATTCAATTAAAAATTTTTTAAAATGTTTATTTATTTTCGAGAGACAGAGACAGAGACATAGAGACAGAGAGAGAGGGAGACACAGAATCTGAAGCAGGCTCCAGGCTCTGAGTTGTCAGTACAGAGCCTGATGTGGGGCTCGAACTCACGGACTGTGAGATCATGACCTGAGCTGAAGTCTGGTGCTTAACTGACTGAGCCATCCAGTCGCCTCCCCCTCAAATTAATTTAATTTTAACCTCTCTTTTCATTTGATCAGTAATCAAAGTCTAAGAATTCAAATTTCTAAGGATCTCTGGCATCAACCCATTCCCTCTGTCCTTAATTGAGGTTCTCTCTATGGCTCTCTCCCTTGGACTATTGCTAAATGTTTCTGATGGATCTCCTAGCCCCACACCAAGTATCTTATAAAAAGTCACATTTGTGTATAAAGTGCTTTTATACACCTTTTCTTATTTAATTCTCATACCTTGTGATGAAGTAGATTTTATCATTACCCGCCTTTCACAATTGGGAAAAAATTAGAATGGCTAAGAACTTTCCAGAGTAATGGTGGAAGAATTCATATTTTAGAAAATAGGTCACTGAAAAAATTCATGTGCCCCAGGGTAGAAACAAAATTTTCTGTAGATTACATTAGTATAATGAATGACTCAGTATGAAATAAATGTATGACATACAGACACAGATACATTTAAGGATAACTTTTTATTTTGGAAATGAAGCCAAGTACTTAAAAAAAAGTTTTAACATTTTTGTTGTTTTATGAAATAATTAGGTTGAGTAATATAACTAAGGAGAAAAATGCTTGGTGACTCCTTAAATTCATGCCACTTTATTGAACACCTTCCAGAATTGATTTACAGTGTCTTATGTACTTTTTTTTTTTTAACCAAACAAGGTTTTAAATAATAACTTAGAAAATCACATGATTTTTCTTTCTTCCACCCTCCCTTCTTTCCTTTAAAAAATTTATTTGGTAACCTCTGAAAGTTGTGGGGATATGGAGAAATAAATGAAAATATTACATAGCCTTAAATCATGTATGGAAGATAATCTTTTTTAAAATTCTTAATTTAGGACACTGTGATGTAAAGGAAACAAAATGACCTTTTAGGTTTTTTTTTTTTCCCTTCTCTAGATTGCATTATTAAGAAACAAAAAAACACTAAAACATTTCTACAACTTAAAATTGTCATATTTATTTTTTAAAGAAATAATTCAGGTTTTACTTTTCAACTTTTTAAACTTTGAAGCAGTTTTATACTTATAGAAAAGTTGCAAAAATAGTACAGTGAGTTCCTATACCTTTTACCAATACCCTTACCTGTACCGTATAACCTTCAACCCATACCCTTCACCATTTGTAATGTTTTTACAAAACCATAGTATGATGATCAAAACTAAGACATTCACACTGGTGCAGGACTATTACCTAAACTATACTCCAGTTTAGTCAGATTTTGCTAGTTATTTATTTATTTTTAACTAACGCTCAGGTTTTACTTTTGAATTGCATGAATGAATGGGGATGAGAGAGCTTAAGAAAGCAACAGGTACAGTTGAGGATGCAAAAATACATGAATGGATGTAGAAAGTGAATAACTGGGAAGACTTAGTATTTCTAACATATACATATACATATACATATACATATACATATACATATACATATACATATACATATAACATATCAGTTTAGATCCACTTCTTCCAAACAATGATGATGGATGGAATTCTAGTGCATATTGCTTAACAAGATCAGTTAATTACCCATTTTTTCCTCAAATGTGTTTTGGCTAAGTGTTATGAGCTATATCTATTAAAAAGGTTTTTTAGGGGCACCTGGGTGACTCGGTTGAGCATTTGACTTCAGCCTAGGTCATGATCTCGACGTTGGTGAGTATGAGCCCCACGTCGGGCTCTGTGCTGCCCGCTCAGAGCCTGGAGACTGCTTCGGATTCTGTGTCTCCCTCTCTGCCTCTCCCCGACTCATGCTGTGTCTCTCTCAAAAATAAAACATTTTTTTAAACGTTTATTTATTTTTGAGACACACACACACACACACACACACAGAGTTAAAGCGGGGTAGGGGCAGAGAGAGAGGAGGACAAAGGATCTGAAGCAGGCTCCAGGCTCCCAGCTGTCAGTCAGCACAGAGCCGGACTTGGGGCTTGAACTCAGGAACCGTGAGATCATGACCCAAGCCAAAGTTGGACGCTTAACCGACTGAATCACCCAGGTGCCCCTAAATTCCTATGTCTATTGACATGCAGAGATAACACCACCCCATTTATCCCAAATTTCAGGAGGAGAGACACATTGTTTTGTATTGTCAAGGCAATAGGGCTGGAGCTCTGGATGTGGAAGGGGAGTTTCATACTTTGTATGTACACAGTCCCCGCTCTGATTCTGTTAGATTGCACCTGGGAATACTTAGTCATTTCACAGCCACAGTGTGCTTCTCTGTGGGATTTCCTGCTTACTAAATGGTATTTTATTGGCACTTCCTTATTTCTCTGGCATGCTGACAATTCTTCAATGACAGGAATATGATTATGAGGGATTTCCAAAGTATGAGCATAGCCACCTCTGAATTATACTGGAAGATGAGTGGTACATCCTTAGTTATTGCTACCAAAGAGCTTTGAATGAAATGTAGCTTCTCGAGTTTCCACTAAATACATGTCCTTTTAGCAGGTCTTTAAAAAGACTTTTTAAAAACTTTATTTCCAATGACTTCTTTTTTTTTTTCTGTTTTGTTTAATTATCAGCATTATAATGGTATTTAAAAAGTGAAACAGCTTTGTGAACACATAATTCACAGGCCATATGATTCACTCATTTAAGGTGTACAAGTCGATGGTTTTATATTCACAGAGTTCTGCAGCCTTCACCACAACCAATTTAAGGCATTTTCATCTAGGGGCGCCTGGGTGGCTCAGTTGGTTAAGTGTTCGACTTTGGCTCAGGTCATGATCTCCTGGTTTTTGGGTTCGAGCCCCAAGTCGAGCTCTGTGCTGACAGCTCAGAGCCTGGAGCCTGCTTAAGATTCTGTGTCTCCCTCTCTCTCTCTGCCTCTCCCCCACTCGCATTCTGTCTCTTTCTCAAAAAGAAATAAACATTAAAAAATGTTTTTAAAACATTTTCATCTTTTAAAAGGAACCCCAAACTCATTAGCAGCACTTCCTATTCCACTTCCTGTCAGCCCCTGGCTCTACTTTTTGTCTCTATGGATTTGCCTGTTCTGGACATTTCACAAAAATAGTATCATATAATATGTGGCCTTTTGGGACTGGCTTCTGTCACTTAGTGTAAAGTCTTAGCATGTATCGGTACTTCATTTCTTTTTATTGCCTAACATATCCCATTGTGTGGCCATCCCACAATTTATTCACTTATCGGTTGATGGACAGTTGGGTTACTTCCTCTCTTAGGCCAAGATGAATAATGCTGCTATGAATTGTACATTGAGTTTTTGTGAAGACGTATGTTTTCATTCTTTTGGGTATATTCCTGGAAGTCGAATTGCCAGGTCATAAGGTAGCTTTATGTTTAACTCTTTAAGGAATTGCCAGACTGTTTTCCACAGTGAGCACACCATTTACAATCTCGTCAGCGCTGTATAAGAATTTTGATTTTTTCCACATCCTTGCTAACACTTGCTATTATCTCTCTTTTTCATGACAGCCATTCTAGTTAGTGTACTATGGCATTTCATTGTGGTTTTCATTTACATTTCCCTGATGGCTCTGGATGTTGAGCATCTTTTCATGTGCTTATTGGCTATCTGTACATCTTGTTTTTGAGTGTGTAAACACTCTGCTCATTTGAAACTTGGGTTGTCTTTTTCTTGTTGGGTTGTAAGTTTATTGTGGTTTTCATTTGCATTTCCCTGATGGCTAGTGATGTTGAACATCTTTTTTCATGTGCTTAATGGCCATTTGTGTATCTTCTTTGGAGAAATGTCTGTTTTGCCCACTTTGCTCATTTAAAAAGTGGGTTATTTGCCTTCTTATTATTGAGTTGTAAATTATTGAGTTTCTTTATAAATTTTACACATTTTTAATTTGATGATGTTTCATTTATCTATTTTTATCTTTTGTTGCTATTGATGTCATAACTAAGAGATCATAGCCAAATTTACGATCATGAGAGTTTATGGCTATATTTTTTTCTGTTGTATAGTTTTAGCCCTTATGTTTAGGTCTATAATCCATTTAGAGTTATTTTTTTTTTTTTTTTTATGTGGTGTAAGGAGGGATTCCAACTTCATTCTTTTGCACTACCATTGTTTGAAAAGACTACTCTTTCCCCATTGAATTATCTTGGTATGGGGGGTACTTGTGATGAGCACTGGGTGTTGTATGTAAGTGATGAATCACTGAATTCTACTCCTGAAACCAATATTGCACTGTATGTTAACTAAATATAATTTAAAAAAAAAATAATTGAAAGTAAATCTGAAAACTTCCATTGTCTGTATATCTGTCTTGTTTTAATACCATGCTGCCTTATTTACAGTAGCATTGCAGTAAGTTTTGAAATTGGGAAGTCTGAATCGTCCAACTTTATTCTTCTTTTTCTAGATTTTTTGGCTATTGTCCATTTTCATATGGATTATAAGATTAGATATTATTTCTACAAAAAAAGGCATCTAGGATTTTGGTAGGTGAAATTGCATTGAATGTGTAGATCAATTTGGGGAGTATTGCCATATTAACAATATAAAGTCTTCTGATTCATGACAGTGGGATGTCTTTCCTTTTATTTAGGTCTTTAATTCCTTTCTTTTCAGAATGTAAATTTGTTACATTTATTCCTAAGTATTTTATTCATATTGATGGTATTATAAGTGGAATTTTTTTCTTAATATAATTTTTAGTTTATTTATTGTTACTGTGTAGAAATACAATAGATTTTTTATATTGCCTGTATCTTGCAAACTTGCTGAACTCATTTATTAGTTCTAAGAGTTTTTTAGTGGGTTTCTAAGCATTTTCTGTATATATGATTATGTCATCTGCAAATATAGTTTTACTTCTTTCTTTCCAGTCTAGATTCCTTTTATTTCTTTTTCTCTCTTTTTAAAAAAATTTTTTTTTGGGGCGCCTGGGTGGCGCAGTCGGTTAAGCGTCCGACTTCAGCCAGGTCACGATCTCGCGGTCCGTGAGTTCGAGCCCCGCGTCGGGCTCTGGGCTGATGGCTCGGAGCCTGGAGCCTGTTTCCGATTCTGTGTCTCCCTCTCTCTCTGCCCCTCCCCCGTTCATGCTCTGTCTCTCTCTGTCCCAAAAATAAATAAACGTTGAAAAAAAAAAAAAATTTAAAAAAAATTTTTTTTAACGTTTATTTATTTTTGAGACAGAGAGAGACAGAGCATGAACAGGGAGGGTCAGAGAGAGAGAGAGAGGGAGACACAGAATCTGAAACAGGCTTCAGGCTCTGAGCTGTCAGCACAGAGCCCGACACGGGGCTTGAACTCACGAACCGCGAGATCATGACCAGAGCTGAAGTCGGACGCTTAACCAACTGAGCCACCAGGCACCTCTCTTTTTCTCTCTTAATTGCACTGGCTACAACCTGCAGTACAATGTTGAAGGGATGAGAGCAGGCATCCTTCTCTTATTCCTGATATTAGAAGGAAAACATTCAGTTTTTCATATTTACTTATGATATGGCCTCTGTCTTTTTCACATATGTCCTGTATGAGATTGAAGAAATTCACTTCTCTTCCTAGTGTATTGAGTATTTCAACATGAAGGGTGTTGAATTTTATCAATGCTTTATTTGCCCCTGTTGAGTGATCATTTTGCATTTTTCCTTTATTTTAATGATTTGGTCTGTTATATTGATTGATTTTCAAATGTTAGATCAACCTTGTTCCTGAGAAAATTGATCCCAATTGCTCATGGTGTATAATCCTTTTGTATATTGCCAGATTCAATTTGCTAGTATTTGGTTGAGAATTTTTTTTGTGTTTATATTCATAAGAGATATTGGTCTGTATAGTTTTATTTTCTTTTGATGTCTTTGTGTGGCTTGACCTCAGTATATTACTAGCCTCAAAGAATAAGCTGAGAAGTGTTCTCTTTCAGTTTTTGGAGGCATTTATTACGAATTAATATTAACTCTTCTTTAAATGCTTGGTAGACAATTCTTTAAATGCTTAGCTGTTATTTTGAGATAGTTCTTCTTTTAAATACAGGTATGTACAGCTATAAGTTGCTCTCAAATACTGCTTTAGCTGCATCTTGTAAATTTTGGTATGTTTACCTTTATTTTCATTTGTCTTGAAGCATTTTCTTTCCTTTTTAAAACAAAAATTTATTTGAGTATAGTTGACCCACAATGTTACATTATTTTCAGGTGTACAAGATAGTGATTCCACATGTTTATATGTTATGCTATCCTAACCACAGATGTAGCTACCATCTGCATCATACAACACTGTTCCAACACCATTGACTATATTCTTTGTGATGTGCCTTTTATTCCCATGACTGACTTATTTATTTATTTATTTATTTATTTATTTATTTATTTTTCAATGTTTATTTATTTTTGGGACAGAGAGAGACAGAGCATGAATGGGGGAGGGGCAGAGAGAGAGGGAGACACAGAATCGGAAACAGGCTCCAGGCTCTGAGCCATCAGCCCAGAGCCCTACGTGGGGCTCGAACTCACGGACCGCGAGATCGTGACCTGGCTGAAGTCGGGCGCTTAACCGACTGCGCCACCTAGGCACCCCCATGACTTATTTATTCCATAACTGGAAGCCACCTCTCTTCACCATTTTCCCTAGCCTCCACCTTCCATCCCTCTGGCAACCATCAAACAAAATCTGTTTCTGCTTTTTGTTTGTTATTTCATTTGTTTTTTAGATTCTACATATAAACAAAATCGTATGGTATTTGTCTTTCTCTGACTTATTTCACTTAGCGTAATACCCTCCACGTCTATCCGGGCTGTCTCAAATGGAAGTATCTCACCCTTTTTTATGACAATGTAATATTTCAGTGTGTGCGTGTGCGTGTGTGTGTGTGTGTGTGTGTACATGTACAAATATACCACATATTCCTTATCCATTTGTTTCTCTCTGTTTGTTTGAAATTTTTTAACATTTATTCATTTTTGAGAGACAGAGTGCAAGCAGGGGAGGGGCAGAGAGAGACAGGGAGACACAGAATCCGAAGCAGGCTCTAGGCTCTGAGCTGTCAACACAGAGCCTGATGCGAGGCTGGAACTTATGAACTGTGAGATCTTGACCTGAGCTCAGGTTGGTCACCTAACTGACTGAGCCACCCAGGCACCCCGTCCATTTGGCTCTTAATGGACTTTTAGGTTGCTTCCATATCTTGGCTATTGTAAGTAAGGCTGCAACAAACATAGGGGTATATACATCTTTTTGAATTAGTGTTTTTGTTTTTTGGGGGGTAAATAGCCAGTAATGGAATTATTGGATCATATGGTCTTTCTCTTTTTAATTTTTTGAGGAACTCTTATATTGTTTCCACAGTATGGAGTGTACCAGTTTACATTCCCACCAACAGAGCACAAAAGTTCCTTTTTTTTCCATGTCTTTGGCAATACTTGTTATTTCTTATCTTTTTGATTTCAGCCATTCTGACAGGTGTAAGGTGATATCTCATTGTGGTCTTAATTTCTGTTTCTCTGGTGATTGGTGATGTTGAGAATCTTTCCATGTGTCTGTTGGCCATCTGTAGGTCTTCTATGGAAAAATTTCTATTCAGGTTCTGTGCCCATTTTTAATCAGATTTTTTTTTTTTTTTTTTTTTGGTATTGAGTTGTGTAAATCCTTTACATATTTTGGATCTTAACCCTTTATTGGATTTATCATTTGCAAATATCTTTTCCCATTCACTAGGCTGCATTTTTGTTTTGTTGATGGTTTCTTTCACTGTGAAAGAACTTTTTATTTTGATGTAGTCCCAATAGTTTATTTTTGTTTTTTTTTCCCTTGCTTTAGGAGACATATTTAGAAAACTATTGCTGTAGTTCATGTTAGAGAAATGACTGCCTGTGTTCTCTTGTAGGTTTTCTATGGTTTCATGTCTTACATTTGGGTCTTTAATCTATTTTGAGTTATTTTTGTGTGTGGTGTTAGAAAGTGGTTCAGTTTCATTCTTTTACATGTAGCTGTCTAGTTTTCCCAGTACCATTTATGAAGAGACTGTCTTTTCCTCATTGTGTATTCTTGCCTCCTTTGTAATAGATTAATTGACCATATAATTGTGGGTTTATTCTGGGTTCTCTGTTCTGTTCTGTTGATCTATGTGTCTATTTTTGTGCCAGTACCATACTGTTTTGATCACTACAGCTTTGTAATATAACTTGAAGTCAGAATTGTGAGGCTTCCAGCTTTGTTTTTCTTTTTCAAGGTTGCTTTGACTATTTGGGGACTTGTGTGGTTCCATACAAATTTTAGGATTGTTTGTTGTAGTTTTATGAAAAATGCTGTTGGTATTTTGATAGGGATTGCATTGAATCTGTAGATTGCTTTGGGTAGTATGCACATTTTTTAGATTAATTCATCTAATCCATGAGCATGACATATATTTCCATTTGTTTGTGTCATCTTCAATTTCTTTCATCGATGTTTTATAGTTTTCAAAGTACAGGACTTTCACCTTCTTTAAGTTTATTCCTAGGTATTTTATTCTTTTTGGTATACTTGTAAATGGAGTTATTTTCTTAATTTCTCTTTCATTATTAGTATATAGAATGATACTGACTTCTGGGTATTAATTTTGTATCCTGAAATTTTACTGAATTCATTTACTCAGTAAATAATAGTTTTTTTGGTGGAGTCTAGGATTTTCTATGTGTAGTACAATGTTGTCTGTAAATAGAGATAGGTTAAACTTTACCTATATGGATGCCTCATCTTGAAGTATTCATCTTGAAGTATTTTATAATTTCTTATGTGATTTTCTTTGTTGCTTATTGGTATATTGGGATTATGTTGTTTACTGTGCACATATTTTTGAGTTTCCAAAATATGCCTCTGTTAGTGATTCTAATTTTATTCAGTTGTTATCTGAGAACATATTTTGTGTGAACTCACTACTTTTAAGTTTATTTTAGCTTGTCTTATTGCCTATGATATGATCTGTCCTAGAGAATGTTCCATGTGCACTTGAGAAGAATGTGCATTTTGTTGTTGTTGCATGAAGTGTTTTATAGTCATTTAAATATAGATATATTTGGTTTATGGTGTTGTTCAAATCCCTTCTTTCTTTTCTGATATTCTCTCTAGTTGTTCTATTCACTATTTGTATTTGAGTATTGAAACCTGCTATTATACCTGAAGTGTCTGTTTCTCTTTTCAAATATGTCACTTTTTGCTTTTTATATTTTGGCAGCTCTGTTTTGGGTGCATATATGTTTATAATTATTATATCTTCCCAGTGCCATGGCTCCATTTTCCTTATAAAATCTTTTATTTTCTCTAGTGACTTTTTTGGTTTGTTTAAAATCTATTTTGTCTGATAGTAGTATAGCCACTCCAGCATTTTTATGGCTATTGTTTGCAAGATCTGTTTTTCCCCATGCTTTCTTTTTATTTTCAGCCAATTTGTATCTTTGAATCTAAAGCGTGTTAGTAAGCTTGTTTCACTTAGTGTTTCACTAAAATTATCTGGCACAAATTGTCACTTTTAAGAGTGATAATGTTGTTTCTGTGGATGAGTTCATGTTTATTTAATGTCCATACATTTAATACTATTATTCTGGATAACATAATGATATTTTTAGAATATTAATCAGGTGAAGTCTCCCCCTTTCAATAAGTTTATATATAAGTTAAAAGATTTATTATCTACTTTATTCCTATTGGTCTGAGAAGCATAGCAGATAAAATATGAGTGTATTATTTTATAGTGAGGAAATGTGTCTATAAACTTAGATTTGAACTTGTCTCTCATGTTTTTTTTAATTTTTTTAAACGTTTATTTTTAATTTTTGAGACAGAGAAAGACAGAGCATGAACGGGGGAGGGGCAGAGAGAGAGGGAGACCCAGAATCGGAAGCAGGCTCTAGGCTCTGAGCCATCAGCCCAGAGCCCAACGCGGGGCTCGAACTCCGACCGCGAGATTGTGACCTGAGCTGAAGTCGGACGCTTAACCGACTGAGCCACCCAGGCGCCCCTTGTCTCTCATTTTTTAACATAATAAATAATTTTAAATCCCAGTGACAAATTTAATTTCAAATTTACTGATTTTATTCTTTTTGGTACAATTGTAAATAGAGTTATTTTCTTAATTTCTCTTTCTACTATTTTGGTATTAGTACATAGAATGCTACAAAACTACAAGTTTTTCCAATCATAACAGTTAGAAAACAGCCAGAAGTTGCCAATTTTCATTGCTATATCTTTCTTGAAATGGTGTTGAAAAGCAAAAAAAAAAAAAAAAAAAAAAAAAAAAGTTTGGTCATTAAATATTCTCATTTACTTGCTTTTAACATTATTTAGTACTCTTATAAGGTGATTGACAGATTATGTATGGGTTGCAGAAAAGGGAAAACTAGCTTCTGAAAATGGCTGAATAACAGCTGGAATTAATGAATAAGGAAGTGATTGAATAAATGCATCAACCAGATGAAATGTAGGTTTTTTTTAGGTATTCTGTGTAATGAAAGGCTTAACAATTCAAGGTAGTGAAAAATAAGAACTCTATGATGTTACAATGACTGATAATAATGTAAATGATAGTGTTAGCTCATTTTTATCTGGTACTTATTGTTTGCCAGGCACAGTTCTAGTATCTGTATGTATAGGTCAAGGATTGGATTATCAAAACCGACTGACATCAGTTGAAGATGTTAATCAGTATTAAGCTTTACTTGTAATTTTAAGGGTACAAGGAACCAAAAGGCACAGGAAAATCAGACTGAGGTCTTGAACATTGAGAGAGGCTTTCTTTCTTCCCACAATAGACAAAATTCTCAATCCCAGAGCAGTAGATATTATACCTAATGAAGTATAGTAGGGAACATTGCAGGCTGTGAAATGTTACATTTTATACTTTGATAATGCATAGCTGGTGTCCCATCCCTTATAAACCTATAGATTCTAGGCTTGTTTATCATAGTAATTCTAAGCCAGGAATAATCTGCTTTTAAAAGCCTTCTATGGATAAGTATTACTTTTTTTTTTTTTAAGCAAATACCATTAGTATATTTGCCAGTAATTAGCATGGTTATAAGGAGAATAGCCGAGGTCTTCTGCCTTTTTTCCTGGAAGAGCCTCCTACCCAACAGGAAAAAAAAAATGCTCTTTTTCATTTCCAATAGATTAACTCATTTAAATTCAAATTTAATTATTTATTTTGTTACTATAAACAGGTAAAATATATTAAGAAGGCACCTGGGTGGTTCAGTCAGTTCATTGTCCGACTTCGGCTCAGGTCATGATTTTGCTGTTCCTGAGTTCGGTCCCCGTGTCAGGCTCTGTGCTGACAGCTCGGAGCCTGGAGCCTGCTTCAGATTCTGTGTCTCCCTCCCTCTCTGCCCCTCCCACACTCATGTTCTCTCTCTCTCTCTTCAAAAATAAATAAACAGTGGGGCGCCTGGGTGGCGCAGTCGGTTAAGTGTCCGACTTCAGCCAGGTCACGATCTCGCGGTCCGTGAGTTCGAGCCCCGCATCGGGCTCTGGGCTGATGGCTCGGAGCCTGGAGCCTGTTTCCGATTCTGTGTCTCCCTCTCTCTCTGCCCCTCCCCCGTTCATGCTCTGTCTCTCTCTGTCCCAAAAATAAATAAACGTTGAAAAAAAAAATTAAAAAAAAAAATAAACATTAATTTTTTTTTTTTTTAAAGAAGGAACTTCAGACACGTGTAAAAAATATTTTATCTTATTTGGTTTGGTTTAGTTTGGTTGGTAGGAGAAGGAGTGAGAAATACAGTAAATATATATTCTCACCACCAACAGGTATCCACAGTAGCAGCTTGTTGGTTTTTCTCTTGTGTGTGTGCATGCACAAGTCATAGACAATTCTTTCTTCTGTTTGATCTTAGAATATTTGAGAAATCATCTGATGGTTTCAATTTTCAATTTTCTCTGTTTTTCTCACCCCAACCCTCAATCAGGATGGAGATCCAGTTCGTCCAGGAGTGGCCATGACTGATCTTGCTACTGGCCTGTATGCATATGGAGCCATTATGGCTGGATTGATACAAAGATATAAAACTGGGAAAGGACTGTTCATTGATTGCAACCTACTGTCATCTCAGGTACCAATCCAAAAAGCATTCTAGATTGTGCTGTAAAGACCTGTATCTGGGTCATACTCTTTCATATCAAATTTTATGGTTACATGTGCAAAAATAAAAACAACAGAAAAAAACCCACAAACAACAACAGCAAAAGCTATTTTGTTTTGATATAGTTAATTATTGTCATCTTAAAAGTGGGCCATGAAGATTTTGTTGTAATAGGCATTGCTGTTGAATTAGAATTTTAAGGACTGTTTATATTAGAATGAGTGTGACAAGAGTGAGACAAGAGTATGTTTGGTTCTGTTTTATTGTCACATGAGCTCTGTAACTTCTTTTGACCAGAGTTTCTTCACCTTTTCTGTACTGTAGACCCCTTGTGTACTCTGGTGAAGTCTATGGACCTTTTATTAGAATTATATTTCTAAATGCATAAAATGATATACTTAGGATTGCAAGGGAAGCCAATTATATTGAAATATAGTTATTTCAATGTAAAAACCAATTTTGTGTTATAATAACATACCGTTTTTTTATTAACACATTAAACCATAAGATCTATTATTGGGCCTGGTAACTACTACAATTTTGAGGAAATGTTGAACATAAATGATGCTTTAAGATACCTACAATAACTATAATATGATATGAAAATATGTATAATATTTATTGGTGATCAAGTCATAGGTACTACTAATCTATGGTTTGCTGCTTACACTCATAATTGAAGAAAATGCTGAATTTTATCTAGGAGTTGGATGGAAATGAAGATCTAATTTTTTCTGTTCAGGTTAATTAGTTGCCAGAATTCTTTCCATGGACTCTGGAGTAAGAACCCTTGGTTTAGACAGTTATCAGTTATGTTATGCTAAATACTAAACTGGTAGAATAAAAGAGTTAACTAACTCTCACATTGACATTTTGCCTCCTTTTTATTGGAGCAGACCCAGGTGCTGTACCATAGGTGGACGTTGATTTGGGACAGATGATTTTTCGGGAATAGAATAAAAAAGAAAATAGTTTAATTTGTGCAAGGAGATATTTTACCGTGAGAAAAATTACTTTATAGATGGAGATCTCAGGAATTTCAGATTTAAATGGCATACACGGGAGACTAATAAAGTTGGAAAACTGCTTTGGAGATATTTTCTCTTAGACAAAATTGAGGAATTATCTAGGGGTAAGAAAAATATCAAATGGTTGCAGGTGAATTACAATGTCTGGAGTTTCAACATTAGCTTTGAGTTACAGTGAGCATTTTAATGGTTAAATAAAAGGGTAAAATAATTCTCTCCAAATGAATGAATGGTCTTTTGAATAGAAAAACACAGATGTTAGTTATGGGAAGAAGCTGAAAGCCTTTTTCTTCCCTCCTCTAATTTAATAGCTGTAAGGAACCTGATGTAGGTTAAGTGACTGTTTACAAGTTACACATTTAATAAGTATGGAAGACATGAAGGTTTCATGGGTGTTTGACCTGTCTGATCACAGAGGGTCCTAGGCTTAGTTTAAAGTCCTTAAGACGCCTGAACTGTACTTAGACTGCTTTACTTATATGTCAATGATAATTAGCTTTGGAAGAAATTCTCTTGTAGAGTATTATAGAGTTTAATTCTCTTCCATCACCTAATGCAATGATTCACAACTCAGAGGTGTGTGGGTCCCTGGAGATGGGAGTGGAGGGGAGTGGTATGACTGGTAGAGCTGAAGTGAGGGTACAGTAAGTCCAGACTCATGCATGCATACACACATATGCACATTCCAGTCATTTTGGGTATGTGTCTGTGTTTGTTGTTCATGCTATTTCCTAAGACTGTAAGTTCCATGAATGCAGGAATGTTTGTTCCTGTTTACAGTGGTAACCTAATAGCGTATCCCAGTATTTGTCAAATAGCAGTCTCTCCCAGTCTTTTGAGATCAGTCGGGGACCCACTTTACCAGTAGGTATGTCACATAGCCTTTAGGTTTGCTACGAAAGATTAGAAAAAGGTAGAAAACCATTGAGTTAGAATAAGTACTTAATAAACAACTTATGATGAGATGATGTGTTTTCAGTAAACTAGGTAGCAGTGATTTAGCTGTAGCTGATGGTGCTGTAGTTAACCTAGTCAAAGTTTGCTAAAATTATTTGTGTATTTAAGACTCATTAACTATCTTTTTTAAAATTGAGGTAAAATTGGGGCACCTGAGTGACTCAGTCGCTTAAGAATCCAACTTCAGCTCAGGTCATGGTCTCGCTGTTTGTGGGTTCAAGCCCTGTGTCAGGCTGTGTGCTGACAGCTCAGAGCCTGGAGCCTGCTTCAGATTCTGTGTGTGTGTCTCTCTCTGCCCTTCCCCCACTCTCTCTGTCTCTCTCAAAAATAAATGAACTGAGGTAAAACTGGTATATAACATTATATTAAGTTCAGTTGTACAACATAATGATTTGATATTTGTATACATTGCAAAACGCTCACCACGTCTGGTTAACATCGGTTGATTTTGTTTTCTCATGGTGAGAACTTTCCCCATCTACTCTCTTAGCAGCTTTCAAATATGTGGTAGAGTATTACTAGTTATAGTCACCATGTTGTACATTACATCCCTATGACTTATTTATTTTATAACTGGAAATTTGTACCTTTTGACCCCCTTCACCCGTTTTACCCACCCTCTGCCTCTCACAATCACCAATCTATTCTCTGTATTATGAGCTCAGTATTTTTTTTTAAGTGAAAAAAAGTCTTCTAGATTCCAAAAATAAGTGAGATTATACTGTATTTGTTTTTCTCTGTCTGGCTTATTTTACTTAATGCCCTCAAGGTCCATCCATGTTATTGCAAATGACAGGATTTCCTTCCTTTTTTTTTTTTTTTTATGGCTGAATAACATTCCATTGTGTGTGTGTATATGTATCACATTATTTTCATCCATTCATCCACCGATGAACACTTAGCTTGTTTACATACTTTGACTGTTGTCCTTACCTTTTACCTTTTATGATAAAAAAATTGATTAAGTCTAATTTTAGAGCTATGGACTTTCACATCTACTATTTTATTTTTATTATTTTATTTTATTATATTTTTGAGAGACAGAGAGAGAGAGAGTGTGAGCCTGGGAAAGGGGCAGAGGGAGAGAAAGAGAGAATCTTAAGCAGGCTCCATGCTCAGTGTGGAGCCTGATGTGGGGCTCGATCCCACGGCCTGGGATCATGACCCAAGCTGAAACCAAGAGTCAGATGCTCAACCAACTGAGCCACCCAGGTGCCCCACGTTTATTATTCTATATGACCTTCGTAATTATCACCTGAGGTAGGTAGGGCAGGAATTTTTTTCCTATTTTACTTATAAGGAAACTGAAGTAGGAGAGGTTGATCTGCTTGACCAAAGAGTCACAGCAAGAATTTGGTTTCCGATATCCTGGCTGGTTCTCTTTCCCTGCTTCATAAAGGCTAGATTTTTAGCACTGAGGGACAGGCAAGATCCAGCTTTCCTACACTGGGGCTCCAGAGGAGAAGGCAAATTTAGTAAGAGGCAGAGGAAGCAGAAGAGCACTCAGTAACAAGGGAAAACATAACAGGACTGGCTCCCCTGCCCCCAACCTGCATGCCAAGAGTCAGAATAAGATAGTGCAACAAGGTGGCCCTTCTGGATCATTATCTAATCATGTTTAGATCCAGTGAATGAAAACTATCATGGAATTTAACCTGATGGACCATTGTTTCTGTTGAAATATGAGAATTTTGAGAAAAACAGCATTTGGAGTCATGGACACCTGGATTTTTTTATGCACTCTGGCCAACTGAGGGCTCACTGTGCCCCAGGCTCTGTGGTTGCTAGGTTGGAGTGCAAAGTGACACCTCAGTCTAAGGTTTAATACAAGAGGCAGCTGTGTCAGAAAGGAGAGTCTAAGGTGTGGTTTTCTAACAGGGCCTTGGAGCATGGTTGGACCAAGGTAGTTAAGGGCCTTGTATGTTATGCTTCGGAATCTGGATTTTAACCTCCCAAGGCCTCTGTTTCTCTACCTACAAATTCTGTTGGTGATGGTCTTTTCAACCAAAGACTACGACATGCTATAGTTGCCATGTACTGAATAACCTCTGAAGTGTGGACAACATTTGAGTTTCAGAGGGCAGTGGTACAGACACTATTTTTTGTTGAAGGCTGTCTGAGGTGTCAGGCAGCGGGTGGGAAGAACATTTTTGTTCTCTTAACCCACTGCAGCCCAAGCTCTGTTTTTCTCTTTTTGCCTCTGCCCTTGTCTTGTCTCTGTACTTCTTCTCACGTGTGTTTCTCTACTCTTGGGCATCTCTTTTCTCTGTCTATTTCTCACTTGTCTTTCTTTACTTTCCTGTTTTCACTCCTATTCTGTGCTGTCGCTGCCTTCCTCTGTCCCCTTTTCTCCATGTTTCATGATGTGGAGCTATAGGTGAAGCAGTTCTGGTCCCAGGTCTTACGTCTTTATACTGTACCGTTAAGGAAACTTACAGAATCGTTTAGCAGTTTGCATGGAAGAGAAAGGAAGACCTTTTTCCTGGAAGCCCCGGAAAACAAGACCATATATTTTACTGGGTTAAATGACCATTCCTGAACCAATTAATGAGGACCGAAAGAAATATGCTATTTGGCTTAAGCTGTTTTAGGTACTAGTGATAGTGTTAACTCTACCCAAACCATAAGACTGTAACTGGGGAGATGTGATTCACCTAAAGCATTGTGTGGTTATCTTTTGTCCAGAGGAAGGGGAAATAAATGTTGGGGGGCCAATCAACATTCTACTAACATAACTAGGTTGTTTTGAGAATCTACTGCTCTCAAGGATGTGAAAAATTCTTCATAAAAGTATTCTGATGACTAGCATTAATTTTATTAGGTTATTTAAAAAATATTTTGCAGTGTTAGTAATGGGCTGAGATTAAAAAAACTGGTTATTGACATAATTATTTTATTATCATAATTATTATAACTTTTCATAATAGAGAAATCTTGACTAACTTTACTTAGTCTTTCCTTAAAAGAATTTTTTTTTGGGGGTGCCTGGGTGGCTCAGTTGGTTGGGTGTCTGACTTTGGCTCAGGTCATGATCTCGCGGTTCATGGGTTCAAACCCCGCGTCGGGCTCTGTGCTGACAGCTCAGAGCCTGGACCCCGCTTCGGATTCTGTGTCTCCCTGTCTTTCTCTGCCCCTCCCCTGCTCATGCTCTGTCTCTCTCTGTCTCAAAAATAAAATAAAACATTAAAAAAAATGGGGCACAGAGAGAGAGGGAGACACAGAATCCAAAGTAGGCTCCAGGCTCTGAGCTGTCAACACAGAGCCCAACACAGGGCTTGAACTTATGAACCATGAGATCATGACCTGAGCTGAAGTTGGACACTTAACCGACTGAGCCACCCAGACATCCCACTTTACTTAGTTTTTCAATTTAAGATAACATAGATCCTAGATCCAAAAACCCAACCCAACCCCAAAATGATTAAAATCTGCTTCATGTAAATGTGAAGTGCTATTTCTAGATGCTTTTCAAAGTAATATAATAGGAAACTTCACCTTTTAAAAAATGTATTCACTTTCTTCTTCTTTTTTTATATAAATGTTCACCTGCATTAAGCAGATAGCATTCGAACTTCATTTCAGATGCCTGGAAACTGACTGCGATTTCATGCAGTGGGTAAAAAAACAGGCTTTTCTAACTCATTTTGATTGCATTACACAGGATGACAAATGAATGACTATAACATTCAATATCAGTTGCTAAAAATGAAATTTTGTACTCCCTCTCCTAAAAGTGATCTAGTGTACAATTACACAAATTACACTTGATTTGAATAGTAGCTAATTATTAACTCAGAGCTGATTGCCTCGACCACAACAAAACCGTTTCATTGTGGAGACATGACAGTTGCCAGGATGTGGTTTATAGTGGGCACCAGATTTTTTGTAGTTTCAAGGCTGTGAACTTTTAACCCTTGTCATAAAATTCTTTGATTTTTTTTTTAAGTCTTAATATGATTTAAAGTTGTCAACTGAAGATTGTCTCACGTCAGCATCTAAACAGTATTCTTTAGATGATATTGGTAAATAACAAGGAAGTGGATTTGGATGTGGTTCCAATTATTCTGTTGCTCTTATTCTTCTGTTGTGGCTGACAGAAATATCTTTTGGAAGTTTTAATATCCTTCCTGTACTTAATTGCAACCAGGCTCCCTTAATTACTACTACAATGAGTTAGTTTTTTTAGCACCAAACTTCCATAATTATTTTCACATATAGAATGTTTTGACATTTTTGATGTCATTATTCTTTTTTCATGTTTGTAAAAGTGTTCATATTTAGGGTAGATAAAATTTTAACTCCCAGTATTATGGCACATTTTTGTGGATCAACTTCTGAATTTAAAATAAGTATAGTAATCTGAAATTTATCTTTTTGTGTTTTTAGATACACCTCTGTTTCTGCTTTTTTTTTATTCTGTATCTTAAAAATTTTTTTTTTTTAGTTTATTTGTTTTTTGAGAGAGAGAGAGCAGGGGAGGGACAGAGAGAGAAGGAGAGAAAGAATCTGAAGCAGGCTCCACACTGTCAGTTCAGAGCCCAATGTGGGGCTCGAACTCATGAACTTGAGATCGTGACCTGAGCCAACATCAAGAGTCGGAGGCTTAACCAACTGAGCCACCTAGGTGCCCTTCTATATTTTTTTAAAGAAACAGTTTCAGTGAGGTATATTTTTCACATCATAAAATTCACCCTGTTTCAATGGACCATTTAATAATTCTTAGTGTATGTGTTGAGTGATGCAACTGTCACCATAAGTCAGGTTTTGAAATAAATACTCATATGGTCACTTCTGGAATGGGTCTTACCCATAAGGCTAGCATGGACCAGTTTTGAGTGGGGAAGGATGTAGGGCTAGGTTGACTCACAATTCAGGGCCCATTATGACTTCTGTGGGCCCTAGAAAATTTTGTCCTTGTGGGTCCTTTGCTCCAATAAAAATACTATGAATTACAGCTGCATTGGTATAAAGATGAATATAATTCGTTATTGTGTATTAATTATTATTGCATTAATTTTTTTCTGATTTAAAAAGCAATTAGAATTGGGACACCTGGGTGGCTCAGTTGGTTAAGCATCTGACTTCAGCTCAGGTCATGATCTTGCGGTTCGTGAGTTTGAGCACCACATCGGTGCTGACAGCTCAGTTCCTGGACCCTGTGTCAGATTCTGTTCCTGGACCCTGTGTCAGATTCTGTGTCTATCTGTGTCTCTGCCCCTTCCCCGTTCTCTCTTTCTCTCTCTCTTTCTCTCAAAAATAAATAAATATAAAAAAAGAAACTAGAATGAAAACATTTTGTGTACCTCTCAAGTATCATGAGCACTGTATCATATTGATGTCAGTTCTGAAAGAATTTCCTTAAGAATATTGTAAATGTGCCAGATCTGTGAGGAAAGACAATTACGTATCCAGGAAGGAAGTGGGAGGCTGAAGGTTGAGATCATGCTGAAGGGTGAATAGAGGATGGAAAGGGAGAGAGGCAGCAGCCTATGACCAAGGAAGTTGACAGCATGGAGTAGGGAGAGAAAAAAGAGGAGGTAATATCATCAGAAAGCTTAAGAAATCAGAGAACTGTGAGTTTGCGTTTGAATCTCCCATTTTTGAGGAGCCTAATGCATTCCTGCCCTGAAGACTCCTGTCAGCCTGACAATCCTTAGTTACTTGAGGCCCATTAAAAACATTTCTTTTTTAATTTTTAAGTTTATTTATTTATTTATTTATTTATTTATTCATTTTGTGTGTGTGTGTGTGTGTGTGTGTGTGAGAGAGAGAGAGAGAGAGAGACAGAGAGACAGAGAGAGACAGAGAGAGACAGAGACAGAGAGAGGCAGAGAGAGGATACCAAGCAGGTCCTGCGCTGTTAGTACAGAGCCTGACCTGGGGCTCTAACTCACAAACTGAGACCCTGACCTGAGCTGAAAGCAAGGATTGGACACTAAACTGACTGAGCCACCCAGGTGCCCCATGAAGCCAATTTTTAAATCCTTGTCCAGCTTCCATTCTTTAACTGGCATTCTCTCCAAGGCCTCCTGCTCCTTTATTATAGTTCAGGGAATAAAAAAAAAAATCAACACTTATCTAATATCAAGATGACTAATTACGAAGGTAAAGACACACCAAAAAATGAAATCTCAGATGATTTCCAAAGAAAATTAGAATTTTAGATAATCTATTATTTTATGTTTTTATTTTTATACTGTTGGTTGGATTGAATGCTAGTTGGCTGTAATATAAAACATGGTTGGCTGTTTTTCTTTCTTTCTTTCTTTCTTTCTTTCTTTCTTTCTTTCTTTCTTTCTTTCTTTCTTTCTTTCTCTTCCTCCTCCTCCTCCTCCTCCTCCTCCTCCTCCTCTTCCTCCTCCCCCTCTCCCTCTTCCTCCTCCCCCTCTCCCTCCTCCTCCTCCTCCTTCTCCTTCTTCTAGAAGATCCAGTGAAATGTAAGTGTGTTGGGAGGATGCTCTAGCTTTGTGTAACTGAAATCCTTAGTTATATTCATGGGCATTGCTTATTTTTATATGACATGAACCACAGTGAGGGAAACTAGGGCTTTTAATTGTAATAATTGATAATCAGTGGTGAGATAATATCTCAAAGGAGAAAAGAATAAAACAGGAGGACAAATTTCATTGTGATCTAATTTAATTCTCTTATTAGATACTTTAAAACAATTTGGTACTTTCAAAATGTTCTGAAAAAATAGGAACATGATTAAGATCAAGATACAAAAGAGATAGGAGAAAGATCCATTGGTGCTGATAAATAGTCACTGAATTTAGATTTTAGTTTTGCAGAATCTTATGGAATAATGAATTTAATGGACTGTTCCTAAAGGTGGATTTAACAGTATGAGAATCACTTATGTTCTTCTACTAGAGTTACAACAATTTGTTTTTGTTGCTAAGTTAATCGATTCTACCTTCATCTTTGTACTTCCTAGGGTTGGAACATTTTATGTAGAATGAAATGTAGTAATCATATCCTCTGTGTTGGCTAATTAGTAGTCGCTCTATACCTGCCATAGTTATAGACCAACTGATTCCTAGTGGAACACATCTATTTGGCCCCAACCATTATGTCATCATTGTAGCTAAAGGAAAAGTAAACCACTAGCATGAAGCATGGTGGTTGAGATTTAATGTCTAGGAAAATCACTTTAAGTTCTTTACAGAATGTATATGAAGTATAATGGTGAGTAATTTTTAAGTTTTTTTGTATCCTTGAGTCATTATATACCAGCAATACATAACAAGATCTTGATTAACTCAAGTACTTAGCAATTTGGATATTCTGGTTGATTTCATTTTGTAGATGACTGGAGGCTAAAAGGAAACTACTTTGGTTTCAACCATTTTCATAGAAAATCTTCTAATATGCTTTAATTTACCTTTCTGTTGTGGTAAATGCCATATACTAAATATATTTTCACCTTAAAAGTTATTATTCAGATCTTTTTCTCTTTTTTTTCAACCTATGGATACTCACTGTAGGGAGTAAGAAATGAAGGAGAATCTGCACTAACAGAGTCTATCTGCCTGCCATCCGTCCATCCTTGCTCCCTTTTTCTCATCTACTATATGCCAAAGTATGCAATAAATGATAAATAAGCCAGTATGTTCCTTGTCTAATGGAATTTAGACACAGACAAAAAACGAGTAATAAGTGACACATTTGCAGAAGGAAATAAACAGTGTAATAAAGATAACAGGGGCACGTCTGTTAGCCAGGGCAAGATCATTCCAGAGAGAGGGAACAATAAATGCAAAGGCCTGAAGCAGGACAGGACTTGGCATGTTCTAGGAACTGACAAAAGTCTGGTGTGACTGACTGCAAGACATCCCTTGAAGTTGACACTGGCACTAAACCTGGTCATTTATTAATAATCATCTGAAGAATAAGCATGGGTTGTGACATTTAAATAATAACCCAATAATCTTTAATTAGTAGGCCTATTAGAAGTTAGGAGTAGGTAACAAGTCAAACCTGTAGGGTAAGAGTTGAGTTCTGTTAACAACAGAACTAAAAGTTCTCAAAGTGCTGTTTTAGTGGGATGATAGAAGAAACAACACAGGACTGCAAATAGCTTTAATCTTTAATCACTTGGGCTGACTGGAGACCAGTACCAAGAAGATTGAGACAGGTTCTGTGGTAAGACAGTGCTGTGGTTATTAACAACGGTGTCTGCCAAGGTGCAACACTGGGAAAGCGCTATCACCTTGCTAACCTTGGAGTAGATGCTGTGTTACATAGGCTGCTTTTATTCTCCGAAGTTGAATTATTGAGAATGGCTTTAACAACTTAATAAAACTTGTATAATGTTTGCTTTATACTAGACACTATTCTAAGAACCTTGCATATATTAACTAATTTATTTCCTCAACAGCTCTATTGTTCCTATTTTACTGAGGAGGAAACAGAGGCACAGAATAATAATGTAACTTGCTCTACGTCACATAGTCATTAACTAAGTGGTAGAGCTGGAACCTGAACTAGGTCTGCATCCAGAGGCTGCTATATTTTTATTCTCCTTGAGTGTATAAGGCCCTCCCACTATTCATTAATTTATTTAAGCACTTAAATCTTTAAGTGCCCAATGCTAGAAATATATTGTTATGATGAATAGGGATGTTTGGGGAGTATGTTTTAGCTATTAAGAAGGACTTACAAAAAGAATATATCTTGACTTATCTTTTGGGAGAATGATCTTAATCAGTAAGGTGATTAGCACTGAGCAATAGAACTTAACATGATTGTAGATTCATCTTGTATCTTGCAACCTTGCTGGGCTCATTTTTCTAGTTCTAAGTGTATTTTAGTGGATACTGTAGGATTTTCCATATACAAGACCACATCATATGTGAATAAAGATAGTTTTACTTTCTCCTTTTCAAAATGGATGCCTGCTATTTCTTTTTCTTGCTTAACTGCCCTGGGTAGAAAGACTCCCAGTACAATGTTGAATAGAAGTGGCAAGAGCAAACAACCTTTTCTTCTTCTTTATTTCAGAGCAAAACGTTCAGTTTTTACCAGTATGTATGAGGTGAGCTGTGGTTTTTTCATTGATGCTCTTTATCAGATTGAGGAGTTTCCTTTTATACTTGGTTTGCTGAGTGTTTTTATCACAAAAGGGGTTAGATTTTGGCAACTGCTGTTTCTGAAACTATTAAGATCATTATTTGGTTTTCATCAATTATCCTATTAAATTGTTATTTGATTATTAATTGGTTAACTTTGATTGATTGATTTTGTAGTCCTGGGGAAAATCTCACTTGGTCATGTTGCATAATCTTTTGTATATGTTGCTCTATTCAGTTTGCTACTATATTGCTAAGGATTTTGGGGTCTATATTCAAAAGGAGAATTGGTCTGTAGTTTTCTTCTTCTGGATATTTTTCTGTTTTTGGTATCAGGTATATCGCATAGAATGAGTTTTTCCTTTCTCTCCTAGTTTTTGGAAGAGTTTGTGGAGAATTGGCATTAGTTTTTCTTTAATTGTTTGGTAGAGTTCATCAATGAAGCTAAAAAATCCTGGACTTTTAATTGTTTTGTAAGTTTTATGAGTACTAATTCAATCTCCCTATTTGTTATATGTTTATTTCGATTTTCTATTTATTATTTAGTCAGTTTCAGTAATTTGTGTCTTTGTAGGAATTTGTCATTTTATTTAGGTGACTTAATTTATTGGAATATGATTGTAGTATTTAAAAAAATTTTTTTTAACGTTTATTTTGAGACAGAGACAGAGATGAGTTGGGGGGGGGGGGGAGAGAGAGGGAGACACAGAATCTGAAGCAGGCTCCAGGCTCTGAGCTGTCAGCACAGAGCCTGACACGGGGCTCGAACTCGTCAACTGCGAGATCATGACCTGAGCCAAAGTCAGATGCTCAACCAACTGAGCCACCCAGGTGCCCCTGTAGTATTTTTATATAACCCTTTTTATTTCTGTAAGATGATTAGAGATGTTCACTCTTTTATTCCTGATTTTAGTAATTTGAGTCTTCTCTCTTTTTTTTCTCAGTCTACCTTAAGATTTGTTAATTTTGTTGATCATTCCAGCAAACCAACGTTAGATTTCATTGATTTTCTCTGTTGTTTCTCTCCATTCTATTTCATTCATTCCTGCTCTTTATTATTTCTTTCCTCTTGTTAATTTTGGGTTTAGTTTGCTCCTCTTTTTTTGGTGTCTTATGGTGGAATGTTAAGTTACTTATTTGAGGTCATTTTCTTTTGAAACGTAGGTATTTTCAGCTGTAAATTTCCTTTAAGGACTGTTTCAGTAAATTTCATCTCATAAGTTCTGGTGTGTTGTGTTTTCCTTTTCAATTATCTCAAATTGCTTTCTAATTTCCTTTTGTGATTTCTTCTTTGATCCATTGGTTTTTAGGAATGTGCTGTTGAATTTCCATTCGTTTGTGAATTTCCCAAATACCTTCTGTTATTAATTTTTCACTTCATTCCATTGTAGTTGGAGAACGTTCATTGTGTGAATTTCAGTCTTTTTAAATGTACTGAGGCTTGTTTTTGACCTAACGAATGGTCTGTCTTAGAGGATATTCCAGGTGTGCTTGTGAAGTGGGGTGTTATATAGATGCCTGTTAAGTCTAGTTGGTTTGTAAAGTAATGTTATATTTAATATTTTGAGGAACTGTCATTTTTTTTTCTAAAACAGCGGCACTGTTTTATAATGTCACCAGCAATTTATGGAGTATCTAATTTTTCCACATCCTTTCCTAACATGACTAGCTATTCTCTATAATTTGTTTTAAAGGTGTATTTATTTATTTATTTTGAAAGAGAGAGAGAGAGAGAGAGAGAGAGAGAGAGAGAGAGAATCCCTCTGTCAGCACAGAGCCTGAAGCAGGGCTGAATCCCACGAACTGTGAGATCAGCCCTTGAGCCAAAACCAAGAGTTGGATGCTTAACTGACGGAGCCACCCAGGTGCCCCTCTATAATTTTTTAATTTAGTTCTTATAAAGTAATTCATGTAAAGTGGTTTTGATTTACATTTATGCATTTCAGTTCTATTTCTCTGTTGATTTTCTGCCTAGTCACTCTATCCATTATTGAAAGTGGGGTATGTAAGTCTCCATCTGTTATTATTGGATTGTCTCTTTCTTCCTTCAGTTCTCTCAGTTTTTGCTTCAGGTCTTTGGTGGTCTGTTGTTAGGCTCATATATGTTTATAATTGTTATGTCTTCCTGATAAATTGACCATTTGATCATTGTAAAATGAATTCATTTGCCTCCAGTAACAAGTTTTTGGTCTTAAAGTCTATTTTGTCTGATATTTGTATGTATTCCATCTGTCTTTTGGCTACCATTTTCATGAGGTATTATTTGCTAGGGCCATCATAATGAAGTACCATAGACTGAGTGGCTTAAACACTAGACATTTATTTTCTCATAATTCTAGAGGGTTGAACTCTGAGGTGAGGGTGTTGTCAGAGTTGATTTCTTCTGAAGGCCATGAGGGAAGGATCTGGTTCAGGTCTTTTTTCTTGCTTGTGGATGGTCATGTTTACCTATGTTTTTACATCATCGTTTTTTTGCACTCTGTGTCCAAATGTTTTCTTTACATAAAGACATCAGTCATTTTAGATTAGGGCACATCCCAGTGACCTCATTTTAACTTAATTGCTTCTTAGAAGACACTGTCTCCAAATGTGGTCACATCCTGAGGTGTAAAGATTAAGACTTCAATGCATGAACTTTTGAGGAGGCACAGCCCGTGACACATGGTGTATCGTCTTTCATCACTTTACCTTGACCTCTTTGTGGTTTTGAATTTAAAGTGTGTCTCTTATAGACAGAATATGGTTAGATTGATTTTTTTAATGCATTTTGCTAATCTCTGCTTTTTAAATTTGCTATTTGCTATTGTTTTTTATATGTCTTACATATTTTTTGTTTCTTTGTTCCTTCATTAATGTCTTTTTTTGGTTAAATAGATGTTTTGTAGTCTATTATTATAATTCCCTTTATATATATAATACATATATTAATTTTTTATTTTCTCAGTGTTGTCCTGGGAATTATAAATAATATCTCAATCTAAAACAATCTATTTTAGATTAATACCAACTTAATTTGAATACCAGGTAAAAATTTTGCACCAATATAGCTTTGTTTCCTCCTCTTTTCTTTGCACCACTATTGTGATACATATTACATCTTTATACATTGTATGCTCATCAACACAGATTTACCACTATAGGCTCTATTCAGTTCTCTTCTAAACCAGGTAGAAGAAGAAAGATTTATGCACAAAATATATTTATACTGTCTTTTATGCTTACTTATTTTATTTAAAAATTTTTTAAATGTTTATGTATTATTTTGAGAGACAGAGACATAGTGTGAGCAGAGGAGGGGCAGAGAGAGGGAAACACAGAATCCAAAGCATGCTCCAGGCTCTGAGCTGTTAACACACAGCCTAATGTGGGGCTAGAACTCACGAACCGTGACGTCATGACCTGAGCCAAAGTCAGATGGTTATTTGACTGAGCCACCCAGTTGCCCCCTCCCACCCCAATTTTTTTAATGTTTGTTTATTTATTTTTGAGAGAGAGAGAGACAGAGCGCAAGCAGGGGAGGGGCAGAGAGAGAGGGAGACACACAATCCAAAGCAGGTTCCAGGCTCTGAGCTGTCAGCACAGAGCCCAACGTGGGGTTTGAACCCACAAACCGTGAGATCACAACTTGAGCCAAGGTCAGATGCTTAACTGACTGAGCCACCCAGGAGCCCCCTATCCTTACTTATTTTAGGTAGCTCTACTGGTGCTCTTTATTTCTTTGTGTGGATTTGTGTTACTGTCTAGTATTTATTTATTTATTTATTTATTTATTTATTTATTTATTTTTTCCATTTCTGCCTCCAGGACTCCCTTTGGTATTTCTTGTGGGACAGGTTTGCTAGCAACAAATTCTTCCTTTTTTTTTTTTTTTTGTTTGTTTCTCTAAAAATGTCTTAATTACTCCTTTAGTTTTTAAAGGTAGTTTTTCCAGAAATAAAATTCTTGTTTGACATTCTCTCTACCCATATATGTTATTCTATGGGACCTGTGATTTTTAATGAGAAGTCAGGTATGAAATCTTTCTACTTTCAAAATTCTTTCTTTGTCTCTGTCTTTTGTCAGTTGATTTTTTATGTGTCTAGATTTGGATCTCTTTGGGTCCTGCTTGGAATTCGCTGAGCTTGTTGGATGTGTCGATTAATGTTTTCCATCAAATTTGGGAAGTTTTTGGCCATTGCTCTTTTGAATATTTATTCTTCCACTGTTATTCTTTCCTCTCTTCTGACTCCACTCTCATAGTCATTCTTACACTTTTCTTTAATTTTTCAGGCAGGGTTCTCTCAGGTCTTTCTTTGTACAAACTTACAGTACCTGATTTAAAGTCTTTGTCTAGGAAGTATATAACACTGGGGCTTCCTCAGAGATAGTTCCTCTTGACTGCCTTCCCCTACCTTCTCCTGCCTCCTACCCCCCACTGTGCATAGCCATAATTTACCATCTCTTTTCATGTCTCTTAATTTTGTTGTTGTTGAAAACTGGATATTTTATTTTTTTAAGTTTATTTATTTATTTTTGAGAGAGAGAGAGAGAGAGCACAAGTTGGGGGGGGGGGGCGGCGCAGAGAGAGAGGGAGAGAGACAATTCCAAGCATGCTCCATGCTATCAGAGCAGAGATCATGACCCGAGCCAAAATCAAGACTTGGACGCTTTACTTGACTGAGCCACCCAGATGTCCCCAAAAGTAGATATTTTAAATAATAGAATGTAGAAACTATGGAGATTGAATTTTTCCTGTACCCGATGGTTTGTTATTGTTGCTATATGTTGTTGCTATTATTTGTTTGCTTAATGACTTTAAGTCATTAAAGTGGGAGAAGAGAGAAAGAAAAGGGGTCCTTAGCCCTCGCAGGCATGGACCATCTCACCTGCTTACCTTCAGACCTTCAGATCACACTGGGGAGCCACCCTGGCCAGAGATCTTCAGTTGTCTGAGGAGTACTAGGCTTAGACCACCTAAGGTAGGAAGAGGATTTCCCTTAACTGTCTTGAGCCAATATATCTCTTAGTTTTGCACTGTGTGTGTTGGAACAGAATTCCCAACTCTACCTTAGCCTTCACTTCACTTTTGTGCAGAACCTGAAGGTTGGCTGTAAGTGAAACATTAATTAGGTCTTGTCAGGTCTTTCTTGTTCATGCACATGGCCCTGCACATGCATGTTGCCTTCTAGATTCCCAGGAATATGTTGGAGCTTTCCAATATTCCCTATGGACATCTCTTTACCCAGTGCTTCTTTTTAAGTTTGGGGGTAGCCTCTTGTTTCCTCTCATGGGTATTGCCACCTCAGCTAGCTGTGATGTTAAAAAATTACTGCTAATTGTTTTTCCAAATGTCCTGAGGACAGGGCTTTTTGTACTGAGTAAGCTCCGAGGCAAGTCAAATAAGGCAAACCTGAAAATGCTGCTCTTTTAGGGCACTGCCAGGCAGGTTAAATAGTGACAGTTTTCTGGTGATGGTGCTCTTTCATAAGCTTCAAATTCATTCTGCCCATTTCTGTGGCTTCTAGGTTGCTAGCTGTGAGGCTGTTGATTTTCAAGGTTGCCTTGGAACTGGTCGAGGCAGATGGTAATATGGCAAGTTAAGACAAAAGCTTACTGTTCTTACTTAAATTCAGTCATTTTTCTTGAATAATCATTCATCAAGCTCCAAGGCTTTGCTCAACTTGCAGGTTCTGAAAAAGTTGATTTTGAGAATTTTTCCAGGGTTCTCATTTTTGGAGGTTGTATTAATCAGAGTTCTCTAGGAGCACCTGGGTGGTTCAGTCGGGTAAGTGTCCGACTTCAACTCAGGTCATGATCTTGTGGTTCATGAGTTCCAGCCCCGCATCGGGCTCTGTGCTGACAGCTCGGAGCCTGGAGCCTGCTTCAGATTCTGTGTCTCCCTCTTTCTCCATCCCTCCCCTGCTCGTGATCTGTCTCTCTCTTTCTCTCAAAAATAAATAAACATTAAAAAAATTTTTCAAAAAGTCAGAGTTCTCTAGAGGACTAGACCTATAGTATACATACTGCTACATACATATATATGATATAGGAAGGCCGATAGTTTAATTCCATCCAAATTTGAAGGCCCAAGAACCAGTAGCACTGATTCCAGGGGCAGGAGTAGATGGATGCTCCCGTTCAGGCAGATTGGATGATGGAGTGGATTACACGATGTCCACTCAGATTGGTGAGGCGAACTTCATTTGCTCTTTCTTCTTTTTTTTTTTTTAATGTTATAATTGTTCAGAGAGAAACAGAACATGAGCAGGGGAGGGGCAGAGAGAGAGGGAGACACAGAATCCAAAGCAGGTTCCAGGCTCTGAGCTGTCAGCACAGAGCCTGACGCAGGGCTCAAACCCACGAACTGTGAGCTCATGGCCTGAGCCGAGGTCGGACGCTTAGCCGACTGAGCCACCCAGCTGCCCCTTTTGCTCTTTATTCAAGGGCTATTTTTTTCTGGAAACAGCAGAAATAATGTTTTACCAGATATCTGTGCATCCCTTAATCCAGTCAAGTTGACACATAAAATTAACCATCAAAGAAGTGCTACTTCCTTACACACGTAATTAAAAGTTTCTAATAGCCACAATAAAAAAGTAAGAAGAAAGTAGTGAAATTAATTTTAATTATGTATTTCATTTAACCAAATATAATGAAGATATTTTTATTTCACAATGTAAAATTGATATAAAATCAATAAGGAGATATTTTACATTTTTTTTCTGTACCAAGTCTTTCCATATTTGATACATACTTTATACTTCTAGCACATCTTAATTTCAAGGGCTCATGAAGGGCTCATGAAAGGCTCAATTGGCCACATGTGGCTAGTGGCTTTTGCAATGGCCAGAACAGTCTTAGAAGGCAGAAGAATGGGTAGATGTGTTGAAATTCTAGCATAGAAATTCTAGTAAAAGAAATCCTTGCCCAGTTGTGTTGAAAGGGAAACATAATGTTTAACTATGACCATGTCCACCATCTACTTCTTCCCCGTTACTGTCTGTGGTAGATTGAATAATGGCCCTGAAAGATGTCAATGTCCTTATTCCTGGAACCTGTGGATATGTTACCTTACATGGTAGAAGGAACAATGTAGATCTGATTAAGTTAAGGAGTTTGAGACAGGGAGAGTATCCTTTGTACTTACAAGTGTCCTTGTAAGAGAGGGAGGAAGATCAGAGTCAATAGTTTGAGCTATGACAATGGTAGCAAGAGAGTGGAGTGGTGTGAGGAAAGAGGCCACACCTTAAGGAACACAGATGGCCTCTGGAAACTGTCAGGGGAAAGGAAACAGGTTCTCACCAGAGAGCCTCCAGAAGGAATCAGTCTTGCTGACCCCTTGACATTAGCCCAGTGACAGTGGTTTTAAACTTCTGACCTCCAGGACTATAAGATAACAAATTTGTGTTGTTTTGAACTCCTAAGTTTGGGGTCATCTGTAATAGCAGCAGTGGGAATTAGCAGCAACTAATTTACCACCTTAGCAGGCAGAAATGGCTATAGAAAGTTTAGCTTCATATATAAATTTTTGTTAATATTAAAGAAGTCATGTTCTGTGTATGTTAAGGTCCACATCAATTATTTCTTTAGTTTTTATTTTTTTGAGAGAGGGAGAGGACAGGGGAGAGGCAGAGGGAGAGGGAGAGGGAGGGTCTTAAGTAGGTTCCATGCCTGGTGTGGGGCCTGATGCAGGGCTCAGTCTCCTAACTGTGAGATCAAGACCTGAGCCAAAATCGAGTCAGACACCTAACCAACTGAGCCACCCAGGCTCCCTGGTCCATATCAACTCAAGCTTTGCATCACTGATTGAGGTACTCATTTTTAGTTTCAGCAATTTTATACTTTAGATGAATTTTCACAGGGGCAGAGGATTAAATCATTACTGAGAGACAATTGCCAGAAATTTCAGGGTAGGTCTAGAATTATCTATATTTATCTCTAAAATTCCAGGAACACGGTGTCTTCTTGGTGGGATAGTTTGTTTTCAGTTCAATCAATTCTTTCTGAAACGGAACCACACTTACAGGATAGATGATAATGCAAATAGGTTCTGAGGTTTTTTCTAAAGGAAACAGCAGAACTTAAAGCATGATTTGAAATCATGTAAATTGTGGAGTCTTTTCTGAAACGATGACTTCCTTCCCACCAAATAGTTCCATAATTCTTTATATTTTTGAGTTCATTGAACTCAAGCCAGGCCACAATAGTAAAGTGAGTACATTCTCCTTTAGTGTTGTGTTCAACCTATAGGCCCAGCTTGAGGCTGAAATTTGCACTTCTTTGAGTAAAAATAGGGTTTTTGAATTCTAGGACTGTAGTTTTCCATTGTATTTGGATATACAATTTCCAATTTACTAATGTAGTGTCTTGTAAGCCACTGAGGGAAAACCAGGTGCATCTGTTAGTCTTCTTAACTACAGAAAAAAAGATTTGACTGGAGAAATAATTTGTTTTCTCTGACATTGGTACCTAATTGAATATTTAGTTTGTTTTGTTTTGATACACATTCTGCTTCCGCATCTACTAAATATCCCTAAACTGTTGCAGATCGGTTTATAATGGTATGAAAAAAATGTACAATATCTGTTACTTCCTTTGTCATATAATGAAACTGACCTGTGATATTTAGAGCATAAGTTTTTTGTCAATGAAGGCTGGACTTAATAAGTTTCCTTTTCCATTGCCTCAAACTGTTGAAAACCTCAAACTGTTGAAAACTTTTTCTCCTCCCTTTTTTGTATGTTGTTATATTGGTAAAAAGTATTTTTCCATGTTTAAATTTTTTTAAATGTTTATTTTTGAGAAAGAGAGAGAGAGAGAAAGAGAGAGAGAGAGATATCGAGCACAAGTGGGGGAGGGGCAGAGAGAGGGAGACACAGAATCCGAAGCAGACTCCAGGCTCTGAGCTGTCAGCACAGAACCTGATGCAGGACTGGAACCCATGAACCATGAGATCATGACTGGAGCTGAAGTCAGACATCAAATCAGCTGAGCCACCCAGGCACCCCATCTTTTTCCATGTTTAAACCATACTTAACATTTTTCTTAATGGCAGTGTGTTAGGTTTTATTTGTTGCCACCATGGCTAAGTGGGTATTAAACATTTTTTCTTGTTGTTACTGCTAAAAACTTCAAGCTGAATATGCCTAGACACCAAGGAATGCTGCATTTGGCCTCTGTGCTTTACCTAATAGCCAGTGCTCAAACTTGGCCACACATTGGGATCCCTTGGGAGTTTCAAAAACGTCACCTATGTACCACCCCCAGAAATTCTGGAGATATGGTCTGGGCATTGGAATTTTTAAAAGTTCTCTAGATGATTCTAATGTACAGCAAAGTTTGAGAACTGCCACTCCACAAAGTGATCCCCAAATTATGATGTATGAAGTTCACTAGGGAACTTAAGAAAAAAAAAAGCAACAATAATATTTTTAAGACTAGTTTTTGGTTTACAACAAAATTGAGAGGAAGGTACAGAGATTTCTCATATACTCTCTCTTCCTATACTATTATCAATATCACTGTCCAGAACGGTACATTTTTACCCAGGATGAACCTACACTGACACATCATAATTACCCAAAGTCCATAGTTTAACTTAGGGATGTACATAGCATTGTGTATCCTATGGGTTTAGATAAAAGTATAATGATATGTATCCATCATTATAATATCATACACAATATTTTCACTACCTTAAAAATCCTCTGTTCATTCCCTCCCCAACCCCTGCAACTACTGATCATTTCATTGTCTCTAGTTTTGCCTTTTCCAGAATGTCATATAGTTGGAATCATACAGTACATAGCCTTTTCAGATGGGCTTCTTTCACTTACTAATATGCATTTAAGCTTCCTCCATGTCTTTTCATGGCTTGACAGCTCATTTCTTTTTGACGCTGAATAATATTCCATTGTTTGGATATACTACAGCTTGGGTAATTATGAATAACCAAAGTTTTGGCAATTATGAAGAAAGCTATAATAAACATCCACGAACAGGTTTTTGAGTGATGTAAGTTTTTAACTCTTTTGGTAAATAATGGTGAGTGCAATTGCTGGGTCATATGGCAAGATTGTATTTAGTTTTGTAAGGAGCCACTAAGCTGTCTTTCAAAGTGGCTGTACCATTTTGCATTCCTGCCAGCGTGAGAGTTCTTGTTGCTGCACATCCTTGCCAGCATTTGGTGTTGTCAGTGTTCTGGACTTTGGCCATTCTAATAGCTGTGTCCAGGGAGATGAAAACAAACAAACAAACAAACAAACAAACAAACAAACCCCCAGATTCTTGGGCCTCACACTCAAGCATTCGCTTCCAGTTCTGGGGCAGAACTTTGAAGCCTGCAGTTTGAAGCAGCATCCCAGGCGACTGTTGCATTTGACCTGTGGGTCAGATTTTACTTTGATTGATTGATTGATTTTTAATTTTTTAAAACGTTTATTTATTTTTGAGAGAGATAGAGACAGAGTGTGAGCAGGGGAGGGGCAGAAAGAGAGAGAGAGACACACACACACAGAATCCAAAGCAGGCTTCAGGCTCTGAGCTGTCAGCACAGAGTCTGAAGCAGGGCTCGATCTCACAAGCTATGAGATCATGACCTGAGCCGAAGTTGGACTCTCAACCAACAGAGCCACGCAGGTGCCCCTATTTATTTATTTTTAAAAGTTTATTCATTTTGGGGCGCCTGGGTGGCGCAGTCGGTTAAGCGTCCGACTTCAGCCAGGTCACGATCTCGCGGTCCGTGAGTTCGAGCCCCGCGTCGGGCTCTGGGCTGATGGCTCAGAGCCTGGAGCCTGTTTCTGATTCTGTGTCTCCCTCTCTCTCTGCCCCTCCCCCGTTCATGCTCTGTCTCTCTCTGTCCCAAAAATAAATAAACGTTGAAAAAAAAAAAAGATTAAAAAAAAAAAAAGTTTATTCATTTTGAGAGAGATTGAGACAGCACGAGTAGGGAAGGGGCAGAGAGAGGGAGAGAGAGAATCCCAAGCAGGCTCTGCATTGTCAGCTGAAATCAAGAGTTGGACACTTAACCCATTGAGCCACCCCGGGCACCCCAGAATTTTAAAAGGAGGTCGGTCTTCCAGGGATAAGGTAGGTGAGTCACATGTACACTTCTTCTGCAGGTTACCATAATCTTTTCTTGCAGTCAACCTGCAAGGTATATCTCTTCCATATATCATCTTGATACTTGTACAATTAAATGGCATTAAAATTCCCCCAAATAATTAAAAAAATTTTAATGTTTATTTATTTTTTGAGAGAGAGAGAGAGACAGAGTGTGAGTGGGGCAGGGGCAGAGAGAGAGGGAGACACAGACTCTGAAGCGGACTCCAGGCTCTGAGCTGTCAACACAGAGCCCGATGCAGGGCTCAAACTCACAAACGGAGAGATCATCACCTGAGCTGAAGTCAGACACTTAACCGACTGAGCCACCAAGGTGCCCCAAGTTTTAATCAAAACTCAAGTCATACTTGATACAACTTTTTTGGCTGGGTTTAGTTATTTGCATCACTGTACTTCAAGTCTTTGCTCTACAAGCTTTCACGGGACCTGTAGCTAGCTAGGGAACCAAAAGAACATAAAGTGATTTGGAAACAACCTTAGCTTTATGACTGTATGGTAAATTGAACACAACTTTAGGCATTGATGGTGTGGAATAAGTGAAAATCAGCAGCTAACTGGTCAGTGTGACTTACAGTCTTTAGGAGTGTGGGAACTCTTCATCCTGAATCCTTAGCTTAAAGGAAAACAGCTGGAGAGAAGGACATTCCAGGGACCACAGACATGAACCTCAAGTCAGACTCTGTTTCTCACATACTGGTGACCAGAGTTCACATATTTTTCTTTTTAATCATATTTGTACCCATAGATGTGTTATCAATCATGGCATTTGAAAAATGAAAGAATTTAAAAATCTGGCCTAGCTGATAACTGGGAAATACACTTTACCAAATAATTAGATTTATAAGTAGTTCTTTGTTATTTGTTATTTTAAGCAAAAAAGCTGAGTTTTAGAAGTGTATGTGAACATATCAACTGCATGATTGAAATATAGAAGGGATATATAGAAAATAGAGACAAATGTCTTATTTAGTGTTTCTTCCTGATGAGTGTAATAGAGTGGAGCACAGGACTTTTCCAGACTTTTAACAAAAGAAATGCATGTTCACGAAAAAATTGTTAAAAATATACAAATATGTAACTTAGTAACTAAAAGTTTTTTGAAATTCCACTCCTTAGCAATAACTACTATTAAAAGTTTGGTGACTGTTTCAGCAAAAGATTTTATTAAAATAACTCACTAACGCATCTTTCTTGAATTGCTTCCAGGGACATATATAGTTATTTTGTCTTAGGATATAATCAGTGATAATATTATGATTTTTTAAAAAAAATATTTTTTTAACATTTATTTATTTTTGAGAGGGAGAGAGAGAGAGAGAGAGCAAGTGAGCATGAGCGGGGGAGAGGGAGACACAGAATATGAAGCAGGCTCCAGGTTCTGAGCTGTTGGCACAGAGCCCGACGTGGGGCTCGAACCCACAAGCTGTGAGATCATGACCTGAGCCGAAGTTGGACGCTTAACAAACTGAGCCACTCAGGTGCCCCAATAATATTATGGTTTTGAATGAAAAACTAAACTTTAGAATTCAGTTAAGTCATATTGTAAACATTCCCAGCATGAGAATTTTTGAAAGCGAATCACCTGCCTATTTAGGTCTCTAGAGAAATTTTGCTTTGTTGGATGTGTGCTTGGCTCTCCTCCCTACACCTCTCACTCCTCCACCACATGGTTACTTGCTGCATCCATTTTCCTTCTGGAAGTTCCACAGTGCAGGTGCTGCTGATGGGGAGCTCCCCACAATTTGTGTTGTTCTTTGGAGTGGATATTTCAGCCCTTGCCACTGACTGCTTCTCAACTCCATTATCCATGAATTGAACAATTACTTTCACGAGCGCTGAAGTGCTCTATATGGTGTCACTAGGTGACAGATGCTATTAATAAATAGTTTGAATGTTTTCTCGAGGAAAATGAAGCACTCTACTAAATTATCAGCAACCTTTCTTACCCCTCAAGTTAATAGCTTGGGTTGTTCTGGTCAAACTCGTATGTTTAATTAAGAAGGGTTGGGGGAGGGGTGCTTGGGTGGCTCAGTCAGTTAAGTGTCTGACTCTTCGTTTTAGCTCAGGTCATGATCTCACAGTTTATGAGTTCAACCCCACATCAGGCTCTATGCTGACAGTGCAGAGCCTGCTTGGGATTCTCTCTCTCCCTCTCTCTCTGCCCTTCCCCCTGCTCTCTCTCTCTCTGTAAAAATAAATAAATAAACTTAAAAAAATTTTTTTAAAAAATAGTGGGGGGAAATTTAAATGTAAGGGTCATTCTGCAAAAGTTATAGTAAATTAAAAGATAGGTATTACTAATGTAAGTTTCCTTTTTTTGTGTGGAAATTCTGGATTAGTTATAGGAAAGATTATAGTAACCTGCAGGAGAAATGTATGCGTGATTCACCTACCTTATCACTGGATGGCACTGTGGGCTCATGAACTGCACTAGAAATAGGCTGTCCTTGGTGGCTGAAATCTTGTGCTCCCATCTTTCTGGAGAAGGCTTTTTATATTCATTTCTAATGTTTGTAATTGCGCTTGTTACCTGTTGCCAAATACACATGAAAATTTATATTGTGTTTATTAGGTAGAACATTTTAATCTGAATGCAAAATGTATTTTTTTCCTTATAAGGTAAAACCTCATTCTTTTTTTTTGTTATTTAATTTTTTAATGTATGTTTATTTATTTTTGAGAGAGTGAGCACAAGCAGGGGAGGGTCTGAGAGAGAGGCAGACACAGAATCTGAAGCAGGCTCCAGGCTCTGAGCTGTCATCACAGAGCCTGATGGGGGGCTTGAACCCACAAACCGTGGGATCATGACCTGAATCGAAGTTGGATGCTTAACTGACTGAGCCACCCTGGCACCCCTTAAATTTAATTTTAAACTTGTTGAATTATTTCCTCTCATTTGGTAACCTTTCTATTTAGACTATAGAGTAGTGGTTAGGAGCATGGACTCTCCAGCCAGACTGCTGAAATTTAAATCCTCAATATGCTACTAAGTAGCTAAAGACTTGTGCAAGTCATAAAATGGCTCTGTCTCAGTTTTCTCATTCATTAAATGGGGATAATAACACTGTCTGCCTCCTCTAATTGCTATGAGGATTAAAATAGGTTAATACATGTAAAGTGCTTACTGCAGAGTCCATTGCATAGTAAGCACTAAATAAGTGTTAACTTTTATTATTGTATTATCATTATTATTGTTGTCTCTACCTTAGCTTTTCCTGTTTTGTTTCCTTTCCTTGTCCCCCCCCCCCCCCCCCCCTTTTGCACACTCTTACCTTATTACTGCCTTTCTTAACCTTACATGTCCAGACGTAGGAGCTATATTGGTTGCAGCAGAGACTGATTTTTTTTTTTTTTTTTTTTTACCCAAAGCTTTTACTTTTGAGTAAGTCTTGCAATTATTTATTTAATTTTTTTCCAAAAATAATTTTAAAAAAGATTTTTTTAATGTTTATTTTTGAGAGAGAGAGAGGGAGAGTGAGCATGAGTGGGTGAGCGGCAGACAGAATGCAAAGCAGTCTCCAGGCTCTGAGCTGTCAGCACAGAGCCTGACCTGGGACTCGAGCTCATGAACTAGTCTTGCGATTAATTATTTAGAATATAACCATTAAGGGGTGCCTGGGTGGCTCAGTCGTTTGAGCGTCTGACCTCGGTGCCCGTTCATGATCTGGCAGTTCGTGAGTTCGGCCCCGTGTCGGCTCCATGCTGACGGCCTGGAGCCTGCTTTGGATTCTGTGTCTCCCTCTCTCTCCGCCCCTCCCCTGCTTGTGCTCTGTGTCTCTCTGTCCCTCAAAAATAAATAAAGGTTAAAAAAAAACATTTAGAATACAACCATTAAAAAGTAAAAATCTTGCTACTGCTTTTTTTTTTTTTTTTTTTTTTTAAGTTGAGGGAACGTGTGTGCTAAAATTGAGCTAAAAATAGTGGTGACATATTGCTTATGTCATTATATAGGCGAGGCCCACGGATGATGGTTGGAGCTCAGACTAGGCAGTGGGCTGAGACCACTTGTAAGTCCAGGAAATTCTTTCAGTCAGCTGCAGTACACGCCTGAGAATTGTGAGCAGAAGTACTCGGGCTCACCTTGAGTTCTTTTACTAAAAGCACTCAGTACCCCCTGAAGCTAACATAACACTGCATGTTAACTATGCTGGAATTGAAATAAAAAATAAAATAAATAAAATAAAATAAAATAAAATAAAATAAAATGAGAAGAACTCTGTTACTCTTGAGGTCCAGGTCTTTAGCATTAGATCAGTGAAAATGAATATACAGAAAACAAAAAACTCGATGTAAGTTAGGACTGCTAGTACACATTACTGAATATAGGTAAAACTCTTGCTCTTTTTGTTATTGTTCTGCCTTGTTTTTGTTTGCAGTGTTATCAACAAACTGCTTTTAAGTTTAGCTGGATCATTTCCTAAGCTTTCCCATGTATACTGGAGAATGTCCCATGGAAGTGGGAGCATGTCGAAAATCGGAGGCAAAATGTTTCACGGGTGACCAAGAATAGTATTTGGATTCTACCCCAACTCAACATTTTATATATATATAAATGTTTCTTTTTTTTAATTTATTTTTGAGAGAGACAGAGTGCAAGCAGTGGAGGGACAGAGAGAGGGAGACAGAATCTACAGCAGGCTGCAGGCTCTGAGCTGTTAGCTCAGAGCCTGACACGGGGCTGAAACTCAGGAACCGTGAGATCATGACCTGAGCCAAAGTCAGACACTTAACTGACTGAGTTACCCAGGCGTCCCTAACTCAACATTTATATTCAGAGCAGTCAAAAACACACAACAGTGGCTTTTCTCCTTTTTATCAACTTGGTCCCCTTCTCTCATGTTACCTCAAACATGCTTCTGTCCTTTCTTTGTTCTTCTCCTCTGTCCCTCTCACCTTCTTTCCTTTCTATTTCTTTCTTCCTGTTGCTTTACTATCCTTGATTTGTTGCCACAGTAAAATTGAACATATGATAATTTGGGGACTAGGATAGAGTTCCAAATACTTGTCATTTTGGGGCATGTCGAAAAAAAGAAAAGGCCAGGAATCATGCTGAAGTAGGTCTGAGACTGAAGAGAAATGTAGCGAGAGGTGGAGGAGAGAAGATAGAATTTGAAAAGCGGTGTGTATTGAGGCTCCTGGCACTTGGTCAGATTGCCCCTTCCTTACGGTGGTGGTGATTACTGGCAGGACAGTATTCACATCTACGGAACCAGTCGATGGGAACTGTTTTAGGAACTTCCCTTGGTGTGCATTCCTCCCCAGATTTTGTCCTCTGTCTTTGTTCTTGGGACTGTGGAAGTGGTTTCTGGAAAATGCTTTTCTTCTGGTGGGTGGGACTCTGATACTCATGCCCCAAGGGAAGGGAGGGATAAATGAAAGCATTATTATCTTTGGAAGCACAGACCTATGTATTAGGGCAGGCTAAGCATGGGTTCATCTGTGTGTGAACCCATGTAATGTGACACGAAAGGGAATTTTTCTGACCACTATCATATCTGATTTCATGTTCAGACATTCTAGTCGAGAGTCATTTAATCAGAGGTTTGTCTCGTGTCAGAATTTTTCTGCTCAGGGTTTCAAGATAGCTGTCAAATATCCATTTGCAGACAAACCAAAGCCTTCAGAGTTTTGAAAAGCAATGATGATCTTTCCCCCCTAGAAATAAAAATCTTCAGCTTTTCATTATTTGTTTCTTAAGGGTATACAGTTAAACAATACTCTTATTATTTAAAAAATATCTATATTTGCTAACTGTTCAATTTATGACTTTAAAACCATCACAATGTTCTTGTTTGCCTAAATACCACAATGACTAAAATAGGGAGAAGAAGGAATTTCTAGATGGTATTTCACTTTGTCCAACTGTGTTGAATTTAAGCCTGGTCTTTGTTTTTAATTATCAAGCAAGCACAGTGGCTTAGGTTTTTGGTTTTTGGTTTTTGTTTTTTTCTTTGTTATCACCTAAGAGTTGTTTTGAATACATTATGACTGTAAACCAGGAGTTGCAAATACTTAAATATGCCAGGCAGGTTATTAAAATGAGTGAAGTGAGCCAGACAAGGAACAATAGTGGTGGATATGGGCTAGGAAGGGCTTAGTCACTCCTCACTCCAGCATTTGCTGTCATGTGAGATTGTGGTCCCAAGTGTGGGGTGTGCTTGTAAATGTTCAACTTGCTTTCTTAAAGCAAAAAGAAAAAAAGAAAAAAAAAAAAAAAGAGCAGCGATTTGTAGCATTTGCCAATTCTCATTGTGTAAATATTTCCACATGGCTGAGTTCAAGCCTCTAATACGATCGTTACTGAACGTGTTTGGAGGAGATGCTAGCAATCAGCTCTGTGGAGCCAGTATAAGCCAGTTCCACCATACTGGCCCAGTATAGCCAGATCTTCAATTTTTGAAGTAAGACATTTGAATTTTTATATAAAACTTTTTAATTTTTGAAATGCTACGTAGCCCAGACCAAATGCAGTTGTGAATGGAATCCTGCTCACGAGCTGCCCGTTTGCAACCTCTGGAGGTAAACTGCTGATGATTTGTCTTAGAAATCTCATTAAAAATCAATTTTTGCTGCTTTATAGTCTACCTGAAGATTTAATCAATGGTTTGATTCATCCAAACATTGAATTAAAAAAATTTAATTCCAATAGAATTAACATACAGAATTATACTTGTTTCAGGTACAAAGCGTTGATTTTAATCAGTGGTTCCACTGCTATTTTTATGAACCAGCAGTGTTTTAAAGTGTGTTTAATATTTATAAAAGTTAAAAAAATTTGCAGTTCAGAAACTTCTTTCATGAATAAAAACAATCAATATACCTGGAATTTCTAAAGCTGACTGACCTGTTTTTGCCATCTCTGGGAATTGTTTTTCCTAGATGGATTATTTGTATGAGTGAAAGATGGAGAGCATCAATCTAATAGAAATTACTAAATTGTTGTAGAATAAAACCCCATGTGAGCTCTTTGGTCTGTATTTGCTTGGATAATATGTTTTTTTTAAAGGATAATTTTTTAGGATCCTTACATTTGAGTATTTTCAAAGTGCTTTTACCATGTTATTGTGAAGTTATATGAACAGGGCTATAAAGAAGTTGGTTATGTTTTGCAAACCTGAGTCGGGGTTCAGAACTTTGTAGTGAAGAACTAGGCTGACCCTGGGACTCAGGATCCAAATATCTTTCCACCAAACTGCTGAGGATATCAAAAAGATTCAAAGACTCTGCCCTCTTCAGAACTGTCTAGCCCTCCAATTGTGGTTAAGGAGTAGGTGGAGGATGTGGCTAAGAGAATGATCATTGTCTGATGAATATGAGGATTGACACAACAAAGCAAAGTGGATCCTTAAGGGCTCTATCGTATTACAGTCCTCTAGCAGAGAAAAACAGATTTGCGGATACGTTAGAATGCAGATCATATGCAAATGTATGAAATTAGGGGCATATGAGAATGTGGATATATGATACAGTGTGTCATCAAAGGCTGATTATGTTGGTGGACCTTTGAAGTCTCTTAAAGGTGATGTTGAAAAGTCCAAACACATCCACAGTTTGCAGCTTAGACCTTAAAAGCCATCCAGCTTGTGTCATGTGGCTTGCTGTTGAGTTCTGACTGTGGGATGTAAGTCAGCAAAGTTCTGAAATCAGTCTCCTTGGTTTTAGTCTCTGGTCAGATGTGTTAGTAAGAACAGAGGTGAGGTTGCCCAGGTGTTCGTATGTAGAGTGGAGTATTATTATTGTTTCTGTTCCTGTGAAGTGACTCCCACACCAGTAAAGATGGCTGTAACGTGGCAGTTATATTTGCCAAAAGCAGTTTTTGTGTCCTGGTGGCAGGAGGGGGCAGGGAAGTGTGAAAAGAAGATGCTTATCATGCCAAGTTCACTTTGCTCAAAGTCCCCTAGGCTTGTCCCCAAATTCCTCACCTCACTAGGCTTTATATGGTTGTTGTTTTTTTTTTTTTTTAAGTTGCTAAATTTATTTTGAGAGAGAGAGAGTGAGAGAGCAGAAGACAGGCAGAGACAGGGAGAGAGAGAGAGAGAGAGAGAGAGAGAGAGAGAGAGAGAATCCCAAGCACGCTCTGCGCTGTCAGCACAGAGCCTGATGCAGGGCTCGATCTCACAAACCCCGAGATCACGACCTGAGCCGAAGTCAGAGGCTTAACTGACTGAGCCGCCCGGGCGCCCCATAGGCTGTACATGTTTAACGTGTCCTCTCTCTAGACCCCGTGTTCCATGAGGGCAGAGGATTTATCTCTTTCACTGTTGTATTCCCAGCACCTCGCACGTTGCCTGGAACAAAGTAGTCACTCAATACGTATTTGTTGATTGAAGAAATGAAATGTAAGTACAAGATTAACACTTTCAAATACAACAGAATTAGTATATAAAAATAGAGGGGCGCCTGGGTGGCTCAGTGAGTTAAGCGGCCGACTTCGGTTCAGGTCATGATCTCTCGGTCTGTGAGTTCGAGCCCCACGTCGGGCTCTGTGCTGACAGCTCAGAGCCTGGAGCCTGTTTCGGATTCTGTGTCTCCCTCTCTCTGACCCTCCCCCATTCGTGCTCTGTCTCAAAAATAAATAAACATTAAAAAAAAGTAATGTATTTTTTCTTTCTTGGTGTTCTTAGAGTTTTTTGTTTGTCTGTTTTTATCACTGAGTTGATTTTGTTAATTAAATGGCAGTCCTTGGCACTGTGTACCTGTCTTCAGTGCATGAATTTTTTCTTGAAGTGTAATAACGTGACACATACTTTACTTGCTGAATCATTTGGTCACTGACATGATTTCTTGCCCTAATTCACACCTGGTTTTGCACCTCTCCCTTGAAGTCCCATGAGGACACTTTAAGAAGAGTCACCACTGAAGAACTTAATCATGTCCTGTATGCTGGTGAGTCTCCCTTGTTATTCTGGGAGCCATGCCACAGAAGCTCAGGAGAGCAGTGCAGTGTGATGTGGCCAGACAAAAATCCTCATTCGAATCACCTTTACATTCTTGGATTTTCGTCAGTTAGATTGATCAGATGTAGTCGGAGTGTGTAAATGAATTTTTGTTCTCATGTCGGAGCTTGGTTTATAAGCTGTTGTTCTATGCAGCGTTGTTTTATATAGCTCTGTGACTTCAAGGTTCTAGGAAAATGACTCAATTATAAAATCTTTCTCCCATGAACTTGAGGGAAATGCCTGAAATTCCACTCAGAGAGATTCATTCCTTTAGCTCTAAGGCTTTTGTGTTCATTAGTTTTCTATTAAAGTCTGTATACCCTGGAAAAGGTAACATCACGAACAATCTTCACTTGACACCATTTTTGGTAATTTGGCTAAGCATTCCAGCTATTGTTCTGTCTCTTTCCTCCTTTTACTGCCAGACTTACATGTATTATTTGTATTGAGTTTTCTGTTTTCCACTGACTTTTCTTAATCCTTTGCGTTATGATATCCACTCCAATTTCTCTCTTGACATTGCCTTTGAAGGCTAATTTCTTTTTGTTGAGTCTGAGACTCTCACTGTCCTCCTTCTTGGCCTCACTTGGCTATTTGGCACACATTCAACACTGTTCTTCTAACATGCTTCTTCTTTGGCCTCCAGACACCACACCTTTCTGTTATTCTTCCCACCTTCACATCCTTTAGAGTTATGTTCTTTTTTTTTTCTTTTTGTTCCCTCCTTGGTTGACTCCAGAGCCCTGCCCTTGTCCTCTGCTTTCCTTGGAAGCATTCAGCCGACTCATCTACTTCAGCAGCTTCAGCCTTGTATTAATTTTCTATTGCCACGTAATAGATTAACACATGCATAGTTCGAAATAACACAAGGTTATTACATTATAGTTTCCATGGGTGAAGAGTCCAGGAAAGCCTGGACCATTTGCTCAGGTCTTAAGAGGCTACAATCAAGGTGTCTGCTGGGCTGCAGCTCTCACTAGGGGCTCAGAGTCCTTCAAACCCTTTCAGGTTGTTGGCAGGTTGTTCCTTGTGGCTGTAGATCCCATGCAGGCTGTGTTGTCAAGGTCGGCAGGAGCATGTCTCTCTGAGCTTAACCTTTATTTTATTTTATTTTATTTTATTTTTTTATTTTATTTTATTTATTTTATTTTATTTTATTTTATTTTATTTTATTTTATTTTATTTTATTTTATTTTATTTTATTTTATTTTATTTTATTTTATTTTATTTATTTTTAAGTTTTTATTTAAATTCCAGTTAGCTGACATACAATGTTAGTTTCAGGTGTACCGTGTAGTGATTCAACACTTCCATACAATACCCGGTGCTCATCACAGCGCGTGCCCTCCTTAATCCCCATCACCTGTTTAACCCATCCCCCCCCCCCCACCTCCCTTCTGGTAACCATCAGTTTATTCTGTATAGTTAAGAGTCTGTTTCTTGGAGTACTTCTCTCTCTTTTATTTTTTGCCTTTGATTGTTTGTTTTGTTTCTTAAATTCCACATATGAGTGAAATCGTATGGTATTTGTCTTTCTCTGACTGACTTATTTAGCTTAGTAATAATACTCTCTAGCTCCATCCACATCGTTGCAAATGGCAAGATTTATTCTTTTTTTATGGCTGAGTAATATTCCATTATATATAATACATTGTATATTATACATTAATGTAATATATTAATAATTTTTATATATTATAATATATATATATCTCACATCTTCTTTATCCATTCATCAGTGGATAGACACTTGGATGGTTTCCATAATTTGGCTATTGTAGTTAATGCTGCTATAAACATCAGGGTACATGTATCCTTTTGAATTAGTGTTTTTATATTCTTTGAATAAATACCTAGTAGTGCAATTGCTGGATGGAAACCTCCATAGTGTTTTCCAGAGTGGCTGCACCAGTTTGCATTCCCACCAATAGCGCAAGAGGGTTCCGCTTTCTCCACATCCTTGCCAACATCTGTTGTTTCTATGTTGTTGACATTCTGACAGGTGTGAGGTGATATCTCATTGTAGTTTTGATTTGCATTTCCTTGATGATCAGTGATGTTGAGCATCTTTTCATGTATCTGTTGGCCATCTGGATGTTTTCTTTTTTCTCTTCTGCCCATTTTAATTGGATTTTTCGGGTTTTTTGAGTGTTCAATTTTATAAGTTCTTTATATATTTTGGATACTAACCCTTTATCTGGTATGCCATTTGCAAGTAAGTATCTTCCCCCATTCCATAGGTTGCCTTTTAGTTTTGTTGATTGTTTCCTTCGCTGTGCAGAAGCATTTTATTTTGATGAAGTCCCAATGGTTTATTTTTGCTTTTGTTTTCCTTGCTTTAGGAGACATATCTAGAAAGAAGTTGCTACGGCTGGCATCATGGATGTTACTGTCTGCGTTCTCTTCTAGAATTTTTATGGTTTCAGGTCTTACATTTACGTTTTTAATCCATTTTGAACTTATTTTTGTGTATGGTATAAGAAAACGGTCCAGTTTCATTGTTTTGGATGTTGTTCCAGTTTTCCCAACACCATTTGTTGAAGAGACCATCTTTTCCCCGTTGCATATTCTTTTATGCTTTGTCAAAGATTTATTGACTATGTAGTTTTGGGTTCATTTTTGGGTTTTCTATTCTACTTCATTGATATATATGTCTGTTTTGGTGCCAGTACTATACTGGTTTGATCACTATAGCTTTGTAATTTAAGTTGAAATCCAGTATTGTGATGCCTCCAGCTTTGCTTTTCCTTTTCAAGGTGCTTTGGCTATTTAGGGTCTTTGTGATTCCTTACACATTTTAGGATTATTTGTTGTAGCTCTGTGAAAAATGCTGTTTGTATTTAAAAACTTTTTTTAATGTTTATTTTTAAGAGAGAGAGAGAGAGAGAGAGAGAGAGAGAGAGACAGTGTGCATGAGTGGGGTAGGGGCAGAGAAAGAAGGAGACACAGAATCTGAAGCAGACTCCTGGCTCTGAGCTGTCAGCACAGAGCCCGATGTGGGGCTCAAACCCATGAACTGTGAGATCATAACCTGAGCCAAAGTGGGACGCCCAACTTACTGAGCCACCTAGGCGTCCTGTCTACTTGATAGATTTTTTTTTTTTAAAAAGTCTCTTGTGGGACTGATTATTTCTATTTTGAATTAAAGATTTTAACTTTCGGGTGTCTGGGTGGCTCAGTCTGTTAAGCATCCAACTTTGGCTCAGGTCATGATCTCACAGTCCGTGAGTTGGAGCCCTGCGTCGGGCTCTGTGCTGACAGTTCAGAGCCTGGAGCCTGCTTCAGATTCTGTGTCTCCCTCTCTCTCTCTCTCTGCCCCTCCCCTGCTCATGCTCTGTCTCTCTCTGTCTCAAAAATAAATAAAAACATTTACAAAAATGAAAAAAAAGATTTTAACTGTCTTGAGAGATAAAGCTCTCTTTTATTGATTTTGGGACCTCTGACAGCACCTGACAGAGTGCTCTGCATATAATAAGGGCTTATTAAATATCTGCTAAATGCGTGAAGGAAGCAATAAACAAAAGTAACTTTCATTTCTTATAACTTCTTTTTAAAACTAGCGTTGCAGAGCAATGTATGTATTCTAAAAACAGAACTTAGAAAAATGTTTGAGTGTAGTTGACACACAATGTTACATTAGTTTCAGGTGTACAGCGTGGGGATTCAACAACTCTGTACTTCTGCTGTGCTCAACACAAGTGTAGCTACCATCTGTCACCATATCGTGCTGTTATAATATCGTTGACTATATTCCCTATGCTATGCCTTCTATTCCTGAGACTTTCTCCTTCCATAAATGGAAGCCTGTATCTTCCACTTCCCTTCATCCATTTTGCCCACTCTCTCACCCCCATTCCCTCTGGCAACCATCGGTTTGTTCTCTATATTTATAGTCTGATTCTGCTTTTTGTTTGTTTATTCATTTGTTTTAAGAAACAAATATTTTAAAGAATGAAGTTATTTCAAATGTAAAACCATATTCGAAGAAAACATTTGAAACCGAAGACATCACAGGAATAAATAAGTACATCATGTCACTAACTGTTACCTTTCTATATTTCCACTTACTCATCACATTTTTTCCTTCTAGTTATTCATAACCACTTTTTGAGTGAAATGATTGACTGGGTCAGTGGTTAATGGTAAGAAATATGTTTGATGTATTACACTAAACATGCTTTTGAAATTCTGTCTCTCTGTGTTGTCTGGTCTTACCTTCTGGCATTTGAGATCCAGTTTCCACATGTCTGATTTTGATTCAGATGGATTGGCAAAATTATTCTGAGTATGATGCAAATATGTTTTCTTTTTGAGTTCAGTATATAAAATAAACATCAATATGATTTGACTACCATTAGTGATAGTTCAGAGGAATGTGAAATGTGTGTGTTCCTTTCATTAGGTTAAAAAAAATGCCCCAAAGAGAAGGATTTGACAATATGTTCTTCCTTTGCTAAACAAATAAAGGTAGAGATTTTAAAATTACATAACAGCTCTACTGGTTTTTCCAGTGTTTACAGGTAAAATGTTTATAGGTTGAAGTTTATTTCTAATTACATTGGAATAGAAGTAAAGACATAGTTGCAGCAAAGCAGAAATCTTTGAGTGAGTACCATATTAAGGATTATGTAATAATTAAGGTCGGACTTATCTGTAGAGGTTTACCTAATAGAAAAGGATGTTTACTGACTGTCTTTTCTTTACCAACTAGGACAGTCCAATAAACTTTTCTAGGATCGTGGCCATTCAGGAATACTAAGGAGTTTGATTCTGTATGAAATACAGAATAGAATGCCGGAATCCAGACTAGCTGAGTTCAGGTCCTGGCTTGTCCATTTACTAGGTATATAACTGTGGGAAGATTATGAAACTGCTCTGTGCCTCAGTTTTCTCATTTGTAAAATGGGTTCATCATAGCACTTCTCTCATACAGTTGTCATGTGGATGAAATAAGATAATTTGCATAAAATGCTTAGAACAGTACACAATAAGTACTTAATATAGCTATTAGCTTTTATCGTTAGTGAATACTAGAAGCTTAAAATGGTAAATGCAGTATGGATAGGTATAATTCTTATTCTTTTTTCAACATGGGATAGCCATTCCACTCCTGAATGTGTTCCCTCCTTAGCCCTATGGGCTGGAGATTAGACTGACCTGCGAGTGAGTCATAGATTTGCCATTCAGCAACTCACTGTGTGACCTAGACGAGACACCCAATCTGCCTAGGCTTAGTTTTTTCATCTGTAAAATAGAGGCTGTAATACCAACCTCATGTGAGATCATTTGGTTTCATTCATTCCCCCTTAATACTCCATATAACAGCCAGATGATCTAATTATTATAAATCAGTGGCTTCCCATGACACTTCGAATGATATTCTAGGTCCTTACTCAGGCCTGCAATACCTACATAATCTGGTGCTTGCTTCCCTCTTTAACTCCATCTTTTTTTTTTTTTTTTAAGTTTATTTATTTATTCTGAGAGAGAGAGAATCAGGAGAGAGAGTGCATGAGCAGGGTAGGGGCAGAGAAAGAGAGAATACCAAGCAGGCTCCACACTGTCAGCACAGAGCCTGACACGGGGGCTTGAACTCACAAACCGTGAGATCATGACCTGAGCTGAAATCAAGAGTCCAACGCTTAACTGACTGAGCCACCCAGGCGCCCCCCTCCTTAACCCCATCTTATACTATTGCCTTTTTTACCTACTACGTTCCCGCTACAGTAACCTTATTTCTCTTCTGAAATATGGTAAATTTTTACCGCAAGAAAGTCTTTTAGTTGTTGATGTGGTTGCCTAGAAAGATTCCCCTAGATTTTCACATGCTTTCTACAGGTCTCCAGTTAAGTGTTAACATCTTCAAAAATTTTTTTATTTTTACATTTATTTATTTTTGAGAGACAGAGAGAGACAGAGCACAAGTGAGGGAGGGGCAGAGAGAGAGACACAGAATCGGAATCAGGCTCCAGGCTTCCAGCTGTCAGCACAGAGCCCCATGCGGGGCTCGAACCCGCAAGAACCGCGAGATCATGACCTGAACTGCAAGATCATGACCTGAGCCGAAGTCGGACACTTAACCAACTGAGCGACCCAGGTGCCCCTAGTGTTAACCTCTTCAAAGAGACTTTTCTAACCTGCTGGTCTAGAAAATCATTTCTATCTATCATTTCTTGATATCCTCCTGTTTTTTTATGCCTGAATGTACCTGACCCTGGAATGTAAGCTTCATGACAGTGCAACCATGTCTGTCTTATTCACTCCTATTTCCCCTGTGCCTTGAACAGTTCCTGGCACATAGTAGGTGTGATGTCAAGATTTTTGAATAAATAAATGAATGAATGAGGCACTGGTTGACACTTAAATAAATATTATATATAATATATTAACATAATATATAAATAAACATTCCCTTTACTTACCTTTTGATCCCTCTTCTTTTTATGCTTTCTTGTAAGACTGGAACAGGACTTCTAGAGATGATCCTGGAGTATCCTGTAGTGCCACGAAAAAGGAAGTGCTTAAAAACAAAAACCTCACCATGATGGGGTGTGTGTCAAAGGAGCCAACTGAAAGAGCTCCCAGTGGCCAAAAAAGAATGATTTGAGCAACAAAATAGAGTCATATTGGATTATAACCCAAAGTATAAAATAAATACCTAGCACTCTGTGCTGATATAAATAAATGACTGAATAAATAAATAGGAGAGAAGAGACAAATATCCTATGCAGAATTCAAAATAATTTATGTGGACAGTTCATCCTTGAGAAGGAGGAGCATAACTCCTCACCCCCGAAGATTTCATTGTGGAAAGAGGGAGAAAAAAAGAATGATTTTACAGTGGAGATACCTGATAGCCACCACCTCAGGCAGGTGATGGAGGTCAACACCAACAATGTTAAGTCATATGGATAGTTTGTACCTTTGATAAGATGGATGAAAATGGCCCTTTACTTTTGTGAGCTTTCTTCCAAAAAGTCCAAATTCCCAAAGACCAACCCATAATTCTCTAATTATGAGAAAAGTAGAAGAAAAATCCCTATTGAGGAGCAGTCTCCAAAATACCTGATCTGTACTCCTCAAAGCTGTCCAGGTCCTCAGAAAGAAGGAATGTGTGATCAATTGTTACAATCAAGAGGAGCCTACGGAAGCAACCACCAAATAGAATGTGATAGGTGTCCTGAATAGGATCTTGGAGCTGAAAAGAACATTAAAAATGAAGGAAATCTGAGGCACCTGCGTGGCTTAGTCGGTTAAGCATCCAACTTGGGCTTAGGTCGTGATCTCAAGGTTTGTGTGTTTGAGCCCTGTGTCCTGGGTCTGTGCTGACAGCTCAGAGCCTGGAGCCTGCTTCAAAAAGACAGAATAAGTTCTGTCTCTCTCTCTCAAAAGTAAACAAACATTAAAAAAAAATTTTTTTTAAAAATGAAGGAAATCTGAACACACGGACTTTAATTAATAACAATGTGTGGGGCGCCTGGGTGGCGCAGTCGGTTAAGCGTCCGACTTCAGCCAGGTCACGATCTCGCGGTCCGTGAGTTCGAGCCCCGCGTCAGGCTCTGGGCTGATGGCTCAGAGCCTGGAGCCTGTTTCCGATTCTGTGTCTCCCTCTCTCTCTGCCCCTCCCCCGTTCATGCTCTGTCTCTCTCTGTCCCAAAAATAAATAAACGTTGAAAAAAAAAATTAATAACAATGTGTCAATATTGGCTCTTTCACTGTAAAATATATATCACACTGGGGTAAGATGCTAATTAATAGGAGCATTGGAATGAACAGTCAAGGGAATAAAAGGCGCAGCATAGGGAATATAGTGAATGGTATTGGGATGGCGTTGAAGGAAGCCTGATGGGAGCCACACTTGGGCTGAGCACAGCATAACGTCTAGAGAAGTTGAGTCTCTAGGTGGTACACCTGAAACCAATGTAACATTTGTGTCAGCTAAAAAATAAATAAGAAATGAAATCAGCAGAGAAAAGAAATAAAAATAATAGAGGAACTGGGTGTGGAGTATATGGGAACTCATTACTATTTTGGTAAGTTTTCTGTAACTCTAAAACCGTTCTAAAATAAAAAGTTAAAAAAATTATAAACATTTCCTCACATGGTACTATCTTCTTCTGTTGCACCATTTTAAATGCCTACTTTTATCTCCTGTTATGTTTAAATATCGTAGTTTATTTCACCTACTCCCTATTTTGGGGTAAATTGGTGCTGGTGGTTTGAATTGCATCATCATTCATACCTCTGATTAGAGGCTATTTTTGGCATGGAGACTTATCTTCTTTTGTTTTACCTTGTTCCTGGTTTCTTCTCTAACTTTCTCTCCCTATTTTCCCTTAGGGAATGACTTTAAATACTTTCTATATGCTGATGACTGCAGCCCCAATGATTGTCTTGCATGCATCTCCAATGCAACATATGCAAAGGAGGGTTCTTGTTTTCCTTTCCCTTCACCTCCTTCCTCTCTTGGATTTGCTTATTTCTGTTAGTGCCTTCATAGCCTACCCAGATATTCAGCCAGAAACCTGGGAGTTATGTGTAGCTCCCTCCTCTTCCTCACCATTTTATCTGCCATCCCTTCCCATACAGTCTTTTACATGTTCTGTCCATTCTATCCCTAAAGGAGATCTTAAATCCATTCATTTGGCCATTTCCACTGCCACGAACTTAGTCTGAGCGGTCATAGGCATATGCCTGGACCTTCACAGTATCTGTAACTGGTCCCTTTTCTCTCTTGTCTCTTTTCAGTCCATTCTTTGGGTTTAATTCCAAATGCAGTGGGAAGCCCTATGAGTTTTAAGTAGAAGGATGACATAATATAATTCTTGATTTTAAAACTATCACTCCGAGGGGCATCTGGCTGGCTCAGTCGGTGGAGCATGAGACTTGTGATCTTGGGGTTGTGAGTTTGAGCCCCACGTTGGGTGTAGAGATTAATTACAAACAAACAAACAAACAAATAAAATAAAATAGAATAAAATGATCATTCTGAAAGATGTGCAGAGAATGACTCCTTCAGGGGCCGGCAGCATCTGTCCACCTCTAATTTCATTTCCTGTCTCTTTCCTGTCATGCTTCAGTTATATGCGTCTACTTTCAGATTTTTTTTCCCCTGTATGCCACTCTGTTTCTTGCCTTAGGACTTGCCCACATGATATTCTCTTTGTTTTTAAAGTTCTCCCCATGCAAGTTCCTATAACTGTTTAGTCGTCTTTTCCACTATTCTTAAGTCCAAAGAGAGCAGGACTGCGTCTTTCTATTTACTTTTGTACCCAGTAGCTGACATAATACCTTACACAAAGCAGCACTCAGTATTTGTTGAGTAAATAAACTAATACTTACTGTTTCCATTCACGCGTTAAAAAAATTAGTGTGTGGAAGCGCCTGGGTGGCTCAGTGGATGGATTAAGCATCCAGTTGCAGCTCAGGTCAGGATCTTGCGGTTTATGACTTGGAGCCCCACATCGGGCTCACTGCTGTCAGCACAGAGCCTGCTTTGGATCCTCTGTCCCCCTCTTTCTCTGCCCCTCCCTTGCTCACACACTCTTTCTCTCTCAAAAATAAACATTAAAAAAAATAGTGTGGAAACTCTATGTTAGGTGCTGGGAGAACATATGAAGGGTTTGTAGCAAACAGTTCTTACCGTGAAATAGTTCCCGGTTTAAAAGAAGGGATAGGATAAGCTATGGATAATAAGTTAGGTTGGAGGAGGACACTGTAGTTAGAGTAGTTTAAAGTTCTGTCATTAGCCAGCTGTGTGACTTCAAGTAAGTTATTTCCTTCTCTGTTCCTTTATTTATCCATCTCTAACCTTAAGAGATTAGGCTAGATTTCCCTGAGGCTTTGCTTCTCAAATCTGGTTGCATTGGTTAAATTATGTTTTTCCCAGACCCCATCCCTGGAGAGTCTGATTCAGTAGGTCCGGGGCGGGGGGGTGGTGGGTCCAGGAATTCTACAGGTGACTATGATGCACAGGTAGGTTTAGGAACCACTGATCTAGGTCTTCTTAGCTTTGCCATCTTATAAGTGTAGTTGTATAAGGTGGACTGTGAAAGGGCAGCTGGCGTTAGGCAGATTAAGGGGTTGCGTTTGTTCAGAGGCAGGGGAAATATTTGTTTGCTTGGGTGATGAGAGGGTAGTGGAAATGGTGACACTGCAATGGACTTTGAAGAATGGTTGGAAAGATGGGCAGGTGCAGAAGTGAAGCATGATTGGTGTTTAGCCCAGCTTATGTGCAAGGGAGCAGGAGGGAAAAATTGACCAGTTGTGATGCAGGGGACCCCAATCCTAGTATTGTTTTCCCCACTTTTCCCATCATACTTGGTTTTTTGGAGATGAAAAATTCTATTATTGCAGTTTGATCCTCATTCGGTAGAAGTGAAACGTGGTGACATACCCCATGGGGCTGCTTTGGGAAATAATTGGGTGTATTCTTCCTCATGTCTTTTGGGGCTGTGCCCTTTGAGAGCCACTTTGACCATGCCATTGGTTTTCTGGTTAGACACACAATACCAGGACCCACTATGTTATCTAAAATAATAGTTTTTCTGTCAGAATGATTATTATTAAACCAAAGTTGGCTTTTTTGTTCAGATGAAACCAAATAAAGGCAACATTCTGAGTAAATTATATAGCGTCCACATGATGAAATAATGGCCCTAAGTTTAGGGGATGTAAGTAACGATCTAATGCAATATTTAGAATGGATATACAGTATGTAGTTATTAACCTAAAAGTCACATCCTGCATTCTCTTGATTTGTGGAAAATTTGTCATTAATTGCCAGGAAGCCTCTGATTTTTCATACATAATCACGTCATAGCTGTTGACTTTCTCCCCCTTCTCCTGCTTTAAAATACTTCATTGCAAATAGTAGATTACTCTTAGTTTTGCAATGCCCCTTTTAAACATTGGGTTGCTAAGTTTAGCCCTGTCGCTCCTTTTTTTTTTTTTTTTTTTAAATAGAATTCATTTTTCCCCCAAATTTGCCTCTGAATAGTTACTGACAAATCACACTTTGTTTTTGGGTGGCAGTGGCTTAAAATCTTATCTAACCTTTCTGCCCAGTGAGAGGCTGTTAGTCCTGAAATGCTCTTTTGTTTTCATGAGTTACTGTTGTGTGCAAGAAACTGATAGGGCATCCCATTTAGAAACAGTTGGTGAGATGAGTTTTGACTCTTCATTCAAACTTACTCTAAATAACTCTGCTTTTACTAAATAGTTATCAAAGATATAGCTTAGCAAGGTAGGGTCAGAAACACAGAAGTCAAAATTGAGATGAGAGAAAGAGGTCGTGGGCAAGAAAGGAGGTAGTCGGGCTCATCTCCAGCCTAGAATCCAGCCCATACATCCTCCTGGCAACCATGTCAGATCAATCTAGGATTTTCAGGTTAACCTGTGATCATCCAGTCAGTTCACTACCTCTTGCAGCTATTGCTGATGTTGGTCTGTTGACTCTCAGTTGACTTTGAAATTAAAAGAGTGGAAGTACCAAGCCTCTTATGATTCTTTGCTTGCAGAGAATTACCTTTATTAATGTGAATCCTTGGCCTTCAGTAGCACCAGAGCAACTTGGAGCGTGACTTTTACCAGAATTTATTTGAGAAGAACAACCTCCTCCCCCCATCTCTCATATATAGTTAGATCAAAGAAAAACCTTTCTTATAGAAAAACCTCAGACTTGAGAGAATTTACCCAATTTCAGGAAGAGCTTTAATGGGAAAATGACTACAATTGCATCCCTGGTATCATTTTTATCTGCCAGACTGTTAAGAAGAATAAGAGTCAGAAGTATAGACCTAGGAAGCAAATTTAAGACCATTTACTATTTGCAAATTGAGTTCTGTGTTTATGCTGCCCCGGGTGACGTTGTAGGCCTGCTTCCGCTTCAACCAGAACACTGGGGGTTACTTCCTCACACATTAGAATTTTGTGCATTATGTGGTTTGGTACAGGAGTTCTGCTTCCCCCCCCCCTTTTTTTAAAAGATCGAAAAGCACCCATTTTGGCCAAATGCCCAAGATTTTATAGAGAATGTGTCTGAAGGTCAAAGTAGTTAAATACCTACAGCTGTACAACCTCTTAGAGTTTACAGAGATGCAAAATCATGAAACTGGACTTCCTATCCAGTGCATTTTTTTGACTACAAAATGTTGATTTGATTTTCCATTTTGAAAGACACAGAAGTGATCTGTGAAATGGTGATTAGCACGAGGCAGCCCCAGGCAGCCCTGGAATGCTCCATGGTTCAAATGCCCGAGACCAGATGGAGGTCCAGAAGTGGATGACTCAAAGTTTATTAGTTTTGCCACCTGGGCAGTACAGCCGAACCAGCTGCCATAAGGCAGTTCCAATTTCAACAGAGCAGTAAATGAACATAAAAGTGAGTGTAAATCCCAAGAATAAAGTAAAGGAGAATGTCTGCTGCTGTAAGGAGATTCATCCAGGCCGAGCCCACTTGATAGGCCTTGAGGGAGGCAAGAAGCCATGCGAGGGAGAGGGCAATGACAGGTCGTGGCACGGAGCCCTGAAAAACCACCCCTGAGTTGTTCTAGGAGCCAGACTTAGTTTGGGATATGTTCGATTTACTGGTTTGGGAGATTCCCAGTCACACCTGATGATCCAGAATGGGGAAAATAAACCCATGGTATATGTGGAATAGCCTGATTATGTTATGAGGCCAGAAGCTTTTTTTTTTCTGGAAACTTTGGAAAATTTTTATTAGGTTGCCTTTCCATAGTTCACAGCCTTTGGGGGGATGGGTATTCGTGAGAACACAGGCTCTTCGTGGTGGATCATCGGGAATCAAGTCATTATCCTCATGTTATCCTCCTATGCTATTGAATCATTGTAGGTTTTCAAGATATGTGTATGAAATACTGCAAGAGTCAGAAGTTGACCCTAAGGTTTTAGATGATCCCTTTAAGAGATCTAAGTCTTTTGAAACCTGAAATAGGTATAATAATGAGGGTATGGGGTTAGGACTAATTTGAGAGAGGTACAGCAGTTTTTGTTTAAATGAGGACAATTCACGGGGAATTTCAAAAAGTCAAATAATTTTGATTCTCTGTGTCAGTAAGAATGCTTTGGGCAGCTGAACGGATTGAAACAAAGTAGAGGTTTATTATTGTTATTTTTTCATGAAATGAGAACTTTAGAGGAACCTGGCTCATGGCTGGTTCAGCTGCTCAGGGATGACACCAGCTCTTCTTTTTGTCATCCTGACAGAAAGCAAAAGGACACGGGTGAGGAGGGGAAAGGAATGTACTAGATGCTGATGTATTTTGATGTGGTTTTGGTGCTCAAGGCTGGACCAGGGTTTCATCTACTGGGTCGACCTCCGTCCTCAGTTGATCTTTAAGTTTTATTTTTTAAGTTTATTTATTTATTTTGAGAGAGACAGAGACAACATGAGAAGGGGAGGGGCTGAGAGAGAATCCCAAGCAGGCCTTGCGCTGTCAGCGCAGAGTCCAATGTGGGGCTCAAACCCATGAAACTGTGGTGAGGCGAAACCAAAGTTGGATGCTTAAACCGATTTGAGCCACCCAGGCACCCCTGTCCTCCAGTGATCTTTCTGGGAGCTGAATGTTATTCGTACTTAGTCTCAGGCAATAATGTAATACCGTTCTATCTTTCTTTGCGTGATGAAGGCATGGTGGCCTGTGTATTTTCTTTATTTTTTAAATGTTTTTATTTATTTTTGAGAGACAGAGACAGAGCACAAGTTGGGGAGGGGCAGAGAGAGAGGGAGACACAGAATCGGAAGCAGGCTCCAGGCTCTGAGCTGTCAGCACAGAGCCCGATGTGGGGCTCGAACTCAGGAACCTAAAGATCATGACCTGAGCCAAAGTCGGACATGTAACCAACTGAGCCACCCAGGCATCCCTCCTGTGTATTTTCTAACCTATTTGGGGTTTCTTCTCTCTTTTATTTTCTTCTGCACTGACATGAAATGAACTCAAATGAGAACTTTCACAGTATAACCTTCTGTTCGTAATTGTGGGTTAACTACCTTTTTTTCCTCCCTCCTCTGGTAGGTGGCCTGTCTGACCCAGGTAGCTGCTAATTATCTGATTGCCCAAAAGGAAGCAGAACGTTGGGGCACAGCTCATGGCAGTATTGTTCCTTACCAGGTAAGAATAATACATACAACATAGGGTTGGGCTAGTAATCTGCAGTTTCGTATGATATGAATTTGGGAAATTATTTCCCTTGCTAAGAAAAAAAAACCTTTCAGGATACTCTGTTATGTATCTTTGTCTGACTATAACAAGGTTCTGTTGTTCACTTTAAATTCTGTGTTTTGCACATTTCTTCATCAGAAGATTAGTAACAGGACACTTAAATGGATCAAAGGAACTTGCTGAAAGTGAGTGACTTTTGGCCACACATGATGGTTTGTGTTTTTTTCACCCCAAAGAAACACTGATTGTAGCCATTTTATAAAGCATGGTTTGTTCACCATGTCAATTATAAACCAAATGTTACCTACCCCAGCTGACAATAATATTCTCACAGGGTTGGAGTAAAATGAAAACTCGCGTGTGACGGATCTTTATTTTCAGAGCAAAGCAGATGGTTCAGGAACTGCTGTTCTTTATTAAGTGTCTAAACTTGTCCTTAGAAATTCTTGATGTTGGCTAGTGTGAATGAATATGTGAAGGAATTGTGATCTTTCACAAATAAAATAAGAACAGAAACTAACTCTTCTTCCAAACCCTTAACCTTTGCTTAGCTTCGTAGATTCATTTCCCATTGTATTTACTAATATATTTGTTATATCTTCTCTAATATGTTTAAGAGTTAGAGGTGTCTTTTTCATCACCATATCCTTTCTCACATCCAGCAGAAGTATGGACTAGGCACCATGTAAATATCTGTTGAATGAAGGAGTGAAGTTTACTGTAGCCATTTCAGTGCTAATGGCCTTGATGGAGCATGTAGAAATCAGCATTTTGCATTTGCCAGGAAATCAATCCATCAACAACTGCTACTCATCCTTTTAGTTTTAAGAACATTATTTCCTTCAGCAAAACTAGCTTCTTTTCCATTTCTTTTAATACCAATTTGAGCAATTCAGTGACCCAATGTGAATCTGGAATTTTTCGCTTTCTATTTCTGTGTATCTTCTCCTTGTCCCTGAGGCGTTACTATGATTTCCTTGTAGAAGTGCCTTTTGGCGTAACTACAGTAGTGGAGACATTTTCTTTTCTTTTCTTTTTTCCTTTTTAAGTTTTTATTTATTTATTTTGAGAGAAACAGAGACAGTGTGAGCTGAAGACGGGCAGAGGGAGAGGGAGAGAGAGAGAGAGAGAGAGAAAGAGAGAAAATCCCAAGTAGGCTCCACACTGTTAGCACAGAGCCTGACATGGGGCTCAATCTCATGAACTGTGAGATCATGACCTGAGCCAAAACCAAGAGTCTGATACTTAACTGTCTGAGCCACCCAGGTACCCCTGAAGACATTTTCTTGAGTGCCTCCCCTTTTTTCTTTAGCAGTGCTTTTATGACCACTGTTAGTGACATTTGGGTTCCCTACTTCTTAGCCCTCTGTGGCTAAACTTCTAGCCAGACCTACCAAAAGCTGCATTTTTGAACTTTTTAGAGATCATCAAATTCAGCCTTCTCACTTCTCTGATAGGCAACTTGATACCTAGGGCGCCTGGGTGGCTCAGTTGGTTAAGCGTCCAATTTCAGCTTAGGTCATGATCTCACCACTCATGAATTCAAGCCCTGAGTTGGGCTCCATGTTGACAGCTCAGAGCCTGGAACCTGCTTCCGATTCTGTGTCTCCCTCTCTCTCTGCTTCTCCCCTGCTCACCCTCTGTCTCTCTCTCTCTCTCTCTCTCTCTCAAAAATAAATAAATGTTAAAAAAAAAAAAAAGGAATTTGATACCTGTATTGAATAGATGGATCCCAACTCTGATCTGCCTGCTTGTTGACTAGTCTTTCAGATCCTGCTACCTTTGACAGGAGAGTGCTGTGGTTCCAGTTGCTTCTTCTATTCCAAACCATACCCTCTGCGTCAAACTTGCTCATGGCTGAAAGGTTGCCATCAACTAATTGATACTTATCACTGACTGTGGAGATCCATCTCAAAGGCATTTTAACAGAGGGAAATGTTGGAACCTGTGGGAGTTCATCACTAATAATGGAAGGCGTATTTTTAGTTTTTGGTGTGTGGAGAAAGCATTTTTGACTCGGAAGGCTTTATAGTATAATTCCAAATCACATCACATAGGGATGTGTTCACTGTGTTGTAGTGTAAGGTTTATAGTTTATTTTTTGATTATTTTTTTAAAAAATGGAATGTCTTTTAAAGATATATATTTTTAATGTTTTATTTATTTATTTTTGAGAGAAGGTGGTGGGGAAGGGCAGAGGGAGAAGGAGACCGAGAATCTGAAGCAGGCTCTGCGCTGACAGCAGTGAGCCTGATGCGAGGCTTGAACTCACAAACCGTGAGATCATGACCTGAGCTGAAGTCGGACGCTTAACCAACTGAACTACCCAGGCGCCCCAGAAAAAATAGAATGTCTTTTAAAAAAGTTTTGTATATCGGGGTGCCTGGGGGGCTCAGTCAGTTAAGCGTCTGACTTCGGCTAAGGTCATGATCTCACGGTTCGTGAGTTCGGGCCCCACTTGGGGCTCTGGACTGACAGCTCAGAGCCTGGAGCCCACTTCCGATTTTGTGTCTCCCTCTCTCTCTCTCAGCCCCTCCCCCACTCATTCTCTGTCTCACTCAAAAATAAATAAACATTGAAAAAAAAGTTTTGTATAGACCTTGGCTGTCCTTCCTGTGCTCAGGAGTCTTGAGTATGCTGTCAATTATTTTACTGTGAGGTAAAAAGAAATTTAGAATCTTGGCTTTTACTAGGGTAGGTAAAGGATATGGGAGACTCTGTGTGTGCATGTGTATATATTCTTTGAAGACAGAAATGTACTTTTCCTGCCAGAATTGTCCCAGTCACATAAAGTGGATACTGTGCTTATTTGATCTAGTTGATTGCAGCTTTATTATCTGTAAGAAATAAGAGAAGATCTACTAGGATCTTTCCTCAGGAACTCAGAATTCATCTGTTTTTTCTTGGTAGAGGACCGGTTCAGCACTGTGATTAAGGAACAAATGCAAATTCAGCTTGAATGAAACCAGCATATTAAGATAGATCCTAGATATGTTTCTAGACCTTGGTCTGTTTTTAATTTTTAAAATAGATTTGGGAAATATTTTTATGGGTGAGTGCCAGGATAATTATAATTCAGTTTTCTAGAATAATTATAGCTTTGCATCTAATTTGAGTTGTCTGCGTTTGGAGCTGAAAGTCTATAATGGAAGACCCCAGTGGTCTCAGGAATTAGTTAGGCACCCTGCTCACTCTGCTTAATTCTTGTTGAACCCTATCTGAAAGATCGCAGACCTTGAATGCATGGAATGTAAATTTCTGAAAAGTAAGGATCCTTCATTTGTGTGTTATTTTATGTACCCTCAATCCTTAACTTCTCGGGTTGATTATCCACTTGTGTTCATTCTTCCCTATTCTTCAACTGCCAACTTTCTGAAAATGAGTAAACCAAACAAAAGTAGAGAGAATTGAGATAGTCATTCTGCTACTTGTTGAATAGATTTGGTGGGTGCTTTTCTGAGAATTCAGGTTTTTAAAAAGTGGATTTCAGTGTTTCTTTTGTTACCATTACCATTGGGCCTTGCCTCTGAGAAACACCTAGCCCAAGGGGTTAATAATTACATAATGCTGATGTGACGCTGATGATTTTTAATGCATTGGTATTAGTCCAGTGTTTCTCAGCCCTTCAAACATTTATATTTATAAAGACAGGATTTTGGGGGATGGGAGAGAAGAGTGCAGAGAAAGCAATTGGCTGCTCTTCAAAAAGAATATGTTTTATTGTGTAATATGGTTATCAGTGGGGCCACTGCACTTTACGTACATGCTTAACATCATAATCCCCCTAATTTCATAACCCATGTGTATCCAAAAGTCTCTCCCATATTTCTTCAACATGCTAGGAGCCTGTATTTGTATGTTCCTCTCTACTTTCCAGGCTCATGATCCTTACTGACCCCTCTCCCTCTCTCCAGAAGATCCATTCACACATATACTCATGAAGAGAGGAGACTATACTGAACATTTTCAAGGAAAAGGGGGAGATTTTATAGATGAAACTTATACAGTCTCTGATAGGAGGTCTCACCTGTCTTAACCATATCTTTTGGCTGCTACTGGGGAGTTTCACTATCTTGAATAGCATAAGAATCTCCCCATCTTTTCTGTTCCTCTTTCTCTCCCCTCTTTTTTTTTCAGAGACCAACGAACTTCTCTACTCTTATACAGAATTACTGTGCTCTGTAGTGCAAGCACAGATCTTTGGGTGGCCATCTCTGCCCTAAATGCTTAACAATGTACTGCTACTGTGCCCTAAGGAGCATGCTTGTATATGGATCTAACAGAAGCCCACTGAGCTCCCTCTGGATTCCTGATAAGACCATCTCTCTCCCAGTCCATACTACCAGCAGGACTTGGGGGAGCTCGCAGAGTTCTATGTGCTCCTTGGAAAAAAACCACAATCTCTTCAGCTATAGCATTGCCTTCATGATTAGTATGTACTGCCACAGAGACCAATCTGGGGAATGAGACAACCACAATTACCTCCTTCCCTTAAAAGAATACCAATCCCATCATCCTTTACACATTTGCCTCAATCACCACCAGGACTCCAAGCCTTCCAGGCTATGTGTTATCACCCGCACAATTATTCTCACATGGCTCCGTTCATCTCTTCCTTTGACCCAGTTATTTCTTCTGCCAACAGTCTTGGTGGCTTTACAATCCACTTAGATGACCCAAGCAACATCCTGGCATCTCATTTCTGTAGCGTCCCATGACCCTTAATGATCTTTTCCTGTTTGCACTTGACTACCATTCAGGTGTTTCTCAGGCTTTAACATGCAGATGAATCTCTACATAGAAATCGTAAGATGCATTGTCTGATTCCAGGTGATATTGATGCTGCACTATGAGTAATAAATGACTATATTATTATTGGTAACTATACCGTCTCCTTTGTATTCAAGTGGCAAAAGCCCACTGCTGATTAGACTTAATGCTCCTTTCAATACGCCCACACTCAAGTAGTGAATATGGCTAGAGGAAAACACAGCTACCATGTTGACAAGCTCCCTCTCCATTCACCACCATTTTTCTCAAGTGGTCCCTCATCCTTACCCACAATCCTGGCACACTATCTACATATTTATTTTCTTTCTCTGAGATGACCATTTCACATCTCTGTCCTCAGACCTTCCCCCTATCTCCTCATCCTTAGCCAAAGATGGTCTCTTATTTCACTGAAAATTGATGCGATTGGAAAAGAACTATTTCATCTTTTCTCTGCCATGCCTCCCCAGCTCCTAAATGTATTCCCATCTATGGTTCACTTCATTCCCTCCTGTCACAATGGATGAATTGTCCCTTTCCACATTTTGCCTATTTAAAGGCATTGCCCCTGTACTTTATCTCCTCTGTCACCTGCATTGTGTATCTGTGGGTAGTCATATGATCATGTCCCTCACCTTAAAAACCCCAGCAACCTTCCTTAGATCCCCAAGACATCTTTTTCCTTTTACCATCCCATTTCTCTGTGCTCTTGTATTACAGAATTCCTCAGAAGAGTTTTGGGTGGTATCTGCTGGGAAGAAGGACTACATCATTTAGTTTGCAATGTCATTTGTACCTCACAGGCAAAGAGATTTTACATTCCTCAGTCCTCAGCCGTTTGGGTACTGTGGAATAGCTCAGGGAGGTTGACTTTCTGAGCAGTTCATTAATATTACTCTTTTTATGCTTTTTCTTGAGGCTTTCAAATGTAGGGCCTTCAAAAAAACCTTTCCTTTAAATGGCCTGAGAATTCACATGGCAATTTCTTTTAAAGCTTCCTTTTTCTGGAGTACCCTCTAAACCAAGAAATTGAAGAAAACAATTATTTAGATGATTAAATAAAATCATGTCTCCTTTTCTTCAGTTTGGGCTCATTCAACCAAGGAATAGAGCAGGAAGCTTGCTCTGTTATTTCTGGTATGGACATTATACTGTATATTTAATTTGGCACAAGCAGAGACTCAGACAGGCAGTAAATTCCAAGTTTGAAGAGATGCAGTACTTTGCTATCATTCCTTAGAAAACGTTAAAATGCTGTTAAATCATAACAGATTAGGTAACCTTGGGAATCTTTTTTTTTTCACCCATGTTAAGATTTTTTAAAAAGTGAAAATGTAAATGATATATATCTGTCTCTTCTTGTGTGACTTTTTTTTTTTTTTTACCATAGTCACACTAAAGCATTCACTGGAATTTGAAAGTATACTTTAAACAGGCATATGATTATATTGCATATTTAATTTCATTGATGTATTAGTAAATAACAGTAAAATAATCATGCTGGCTTCCATTGAAACATAATGATTTTTTATATTATGTAAATTATATAAATTTTTATATATTCATTATATAATAATATATGATTATATACATAATTATATAATAAATTTACATAATATATACTTTATATAAATTATATATATATACTCACATATATAAAAGTTATATATATGTAAATATGTTGATGAAAGGGAGACCAAGAGAGAGAAAGCAACTTTGCTGTGGCCATTGGTAGAAAATCAGAGACCCTGGATCGGAACCATGGTTTTAATATTTCCAAAACTTGCTTCCTTTCCCTCTGTATTTAAACTAGTAGTTCTTTTGGTGCTTGATACATTGTGGATGCCTGTCTTTTAGTTTCTTTGATAGATGGTAGAATTCTTCTCATATTTTTCCATCATCTTAAATTTTTTTTTTTTTCAACGTTTATTTATTTTTTTGGGACAGAGAGAGACAGAGCATGAATGGGGGAGGGGCAGAGAGAGAGGGAGACACAGAATCGGAAACAGGCTCCAGGCTCTGAGCCATCAGCCCAGAGCCCGACGCGGGGCTCGAACTCACGGACCGCGAGATCGTGACCTGGCTGAAGTCGGACGCTCAACCGACTGCGCCACCCAGGCGCCCCTATTTTTCCATCATCTTGACAAATGACCTATTTATTATGATTCTGGAAGGCATCAAACCTAATAAATGACATTGAAGTACATTTGAATTTTGAGCTATGGGGCAATTAATGGTAGGTTTCCATCATGTTTTCAACGTATGCTTTCAAATGACTCTTGATTTTTCAATTAAACAGTTTCTTGAGCCTCCAGTGGAGTAGGCAGTGTTTTAATTCTTGAAGGCTTCCAGATGAGGAAGAATTGGGCCTTTGATTTCAAGGAGGTCAGAAGCACTACAGCAGGCATGGTTGGGAGAGCTTGAACTTGGGAGTCAGACCAGGGTTCGTAACTTGGCTCTGCCCTTTATTGACTGTGAAATCTCGAACAGGTCTTTTGATATCACTAGTGTTAGCTGCTTCCTACACAACAAGTTGATAATGATAGTAGTTTCCATGTTTGTCTGAAAGAATTAAATGGAATAGCATATGCTGGATATTTGCTGCAGTACCAGACTCTTGTAAGAATTCAGTGGAAGGTGGCTCCTATTATTATTTCTGTAGTTGAACTTATTACTTTGTGAAAGTTTCTAGGAAACTACGAAATAATCTCTGTGAAAGCTATCCATGGCAATGGAGGGGCAGAGTAAATAAACAATAAAGATACATAGCCGAATTTCTTTCATAATGGAATTTCTACTTTAATTTGTTTCTTTCTTTTCAAGATGGAAAGGAGAGCAACATGCTGTGGTATTTTTGTTTGTTTTAGAAAACAGAAAACTGTTCTTAGATCTTTTGAAGAAATTGCAAGTTGTACCATTGCCAAAATGTACCATTCTTTTTTCCCCAGTTGTATTGAGGAATAATTGACATACATTTCTGTATAAGTTTAAGGTGTACAGTGTGATGGTTTGATTTACACATATTGTGAAGTGATAATACAATAGATTCAGCTAATGTCCATTTTTTCTTGTAGTTGCAAAAAAAAAAAAAAAAGAGAGAAAAAGAAAAAAGGAAAAAAAAATTTTTCTCCTTGTGCTGAGAACTCTCTTACAACTTCTTGAAAGAAATCTAGTTTGAGAATGTACTCTCAACAACTTCTTGAAAGAAATATAGTTTGAGGAGAATCATATATCGCAATATCATCGAGTTGTCAAGGGGAATAGGGCTTCTTGTTTATCGAATTGTCTGGTTAATTGAGATTTAGTATATATTCATAGTTAGCAAAATGAAACATGACAAAAATGATTTTCAAAAATAATCTCTGAGAAGCCCACAAGATGGGAACCTATCTCTATAAAAGTTAATCTCCCTTTGAGGGCCAAAAATTACGGTGATTTGTCCTCCAGTTTTAAAAAGTGAGAGAATTAGAGAATATTTTAAACATCTGTTCTTGTAATCTTAAGATTGCAATGAACTTTGATAATGTTTACCCAGTAAAAAAATACCTGGGGATTTATTTGAAAAAAAGTGCCAGTGATAGGAAATACATTAGATTGCATCGCTGAGGTTTCTGAAAACTTTTGGATTACTTAGTAGTGACAAGTTAGAATATTCAAATGTCTGTCTTTTTTTTTTGGGTAAATTAAGGCATGAATTATCTGAATATCTCCCACATCCTTTATTCTACAGCTTTTGGCAAGGTAGCTTTGGAGTATTTGCTATAAAGCTTATGTGTGTGCCTCAGTTCTTATGAATTTTGGATTCTTGTTAAAGCAAAACAAAAATTTTTATTTGGAGATTCTGGTTACTTTGAAGCCAGTTGGCCTGGACTTTGCCACAGTCCTAAGAATATAGGTAATTGGGCAGTCCAACAGGCAGATAAAATTAGGGCAAATATGCCAGCTACTGGCATAATAGTTGCCACTCTCTGGGCTTCTCCTTAGAAAAAGTTCAGCTTTCTTTAGTTTAAAATAAAATTCTGAAGTTTAAAAGAAATTTGACAATATGATGTTTAAGGAGAGCATATTGCACAAAGAATAAATGTAGTTATGACTGTCCAAAAACTAATGTGCTTTTTAAAAATCAGAATTGCCTCCAATTGACAAATACAGTCTTTTTTAAAAAAATATTTATTTCTTTAGAGAGACAGAGAGAAAGGCAGGGAGGGGCAGAGAGAGAGAGCGAGGGAGAGAGAGAATCCCAAGCAGGCCCCACACGGTTGGCACAGAGCCTGACATGGGACTCAGTCTCACAAACTGCAAGATCATGATCTGAACTGAAATCAAGAGTGGGATGCTTAACCGATTGAGCCACACAGGCACCCCAATATGGTTTTTTAATGCATTTTACTAAGAGGTAAAATAGAGACACAAGGACAGGCAATGTATCTTAAGAAATATACCTGAAATTCATTTAGGATTTTATCAACTTCTCTTGCATTCTCAATATTCTCAATATATAAGCAGAATTAATGGGATTGTATGTTATTTATACCTATCAATTTTGGCTAAAATTTGATGGTGGGAATGCAAATTGGTGCAGCCACTGTGGAAAACAGTATGGAGGTTCCTAAAAAAAATTAAAAACAGAATTATCATGTGATCCAGTAGTTCCTACTGCTAGGTATTTAGCCAAAAACAATGAAAACACACATTTGAAAAGATATATGCACCCCTATGTTTATTTCAGCATTATTTACATTAGCCAAGATATGGAAGCAGCCCAAGTGTCCATCCATAGATGAATGGATAAAGGAGATATGGTAGTAAATAAATAATGGAATATTACCATAAAAAAATGAAATCTTGCCATTTGCAACAACATGGATGGATCTGTAGGGAATAATGCTAAGTGAAATAAGTCAAAGACAAGTATACAATTTCACTCGTGTGAAATTTAAGAAACAAAACAAGTAAACAAACAAACAGAAAAAACCAGACTCTTAAATACAGAGAACACACTGGTGGTTGCCAGAGGGGAGGTGGTGGGGGAATGGGTGAAATAGATAAAGGAGATTAAGAGTATATTTACCTTGGTGAGCACTGAGAAATTTATGAAATTGTTGAATCATTTTACTCTATACCTGAAACTAATATAACACTGCATGTTCATTATAGTTGAATTAAAAAAAAAAGAAAAATAAAAAAAAAAACTTGGCTAAAATTATCCAAGAGAATTAAACACCATTTTGAATAATATTAATAGTCATTACTCTTAGTAATATATTAATAGTTATAACCATCGCTAGAGGTAACATTTATTGAATGATTACTCCATGTTAGTTATTAACTACTTTACCTATATTAATTCAGTCATCACAACAACCCTCTGAAATAGGTATTGCTGTTGTCCTCACTTTCAGATGAGGATACTGAGGCATAGAGAGGTTACGTAACCAACTCGCCCAAGGTCATATGCAAGTAAATGGTGTAATAGGATTCTAACAATAGGCAGGTGATGCAGGGCTACTTACTGACACTGGCATGTTATTTCATTTTCTGTCTTCGTCCCACTTTTGAGGAAGAATTATGTGACATTTTCCTCTACCTACTTTCCCCTTTGGGACTGCCAAGAATAATTGAAGAGGTAGAAACAATTCTGTTGTTGACCCATCACAAACATCCTTAATTATGACTTAAAAGCAGATTTCCATCAGGAAATCAAGTTGTACATCTTTTGAATAAATCCTTTGATTGCAGATGCTGAAACTATTAGAATCATAGCTAAGTCAAGTTCTAGTGAAACAGGTATTTCTAGCTCTGTCTGTGGTAATGAGAACAATATCGTCCTTGAGCGATATGGGAGCTTGGGATGGTTTGAACTGTTGTGAGACTCACAGTTTCTGGTTTTCAAACTGTGTTTCTGTGAGGGTAGTAGCTGGGGTGGGATTTGGGGTGAGAAGGAGTATTTAAGGCGTGAAGAGGAGTATTTAGAGTATGGGGAGGGGCAGGCTGGGGAGAAATCAGATAGATCTCCAAGTACTCTAACTCTATTTCAGCCAAAACAGGTCCACTTTTGTTTGTTTGAAATAGGAATCCCACTGCTTAAAAAAAAAAAAAAAAGTTTATTTGTCTTGGGTCAATCTGTTTGTACTAAAGGATTCTCCTAGACTAGAAAGTGGGTTTTGTACATGGTTCTGTGTGTGTTTGGGGAAAGAGAGACTGATTTTCCTCAATGTTGATGGCTCCTAGCACTGTGACCTAGAACCAAAGTGTTTCATCTAGCTGAGGAGGAGTCTGAGTGGGGCCTGACAGATCAACTGGGTGAAGGAGCTCATACATTACCTTACAGCTAAGAGTCTAGTCTGGGGGTTCTGCATGGAGGTCAAGGCTCTTTGGCTCAGATAAATCACATAGGACTGGGTTTTGGAGACAATTGGATTTGGATATAGTCACACATCCTGTTCTGTACTTAGGAATATCCAGGCAAAATATTGTTGAAATTCTGAGGAGGTGTGCTTAGTGCCTAGACATTACCCCAATGGCTTCCTGCTCAGGTGTGGGTTACCTGAGGGAAAAAGAACTGAGTTCTGATATGATTCAAATCACTATTATAATATAATTTGGTATTGAGCAAATAAAATAATAACAATGAAAGAAAACTTACAAGATGTTAAGTTCTGAAGTGAACCTGAGACTTGAGCAAATCATGTCACAAATAAATATGGTTGTGAAGTAAGCTCTTTTCCTTCTTAGTTTTGTTGGTGGTATTTAGGATGAGGAGTGTTGGCCTCAGGACTCTGCTCAGACAGGAGACCATAACTGTGCATGCTGAGTTGGGCGAATGAACCAGGAACTTAAAAAAAAAATCATGGTAATAATTCATCTGACCTAATTTTAACCTGGAAGTGATGATTCTCAAATGTCCCTTCCCTCTTTTCTTTCCTGAGGGTAAAAGCAGGTATGAACTGTTCTAGGTCCATGCCACTCTCTTAATGGTCCATGGAGTAGTGGCATCAGCATTACCTGTAGCTTGTTAGAAATAATAGATTCTAGTCTATTCTACTGAACCAGAATCTGTATTTTAACAAGATTCTCAGGTGATTTCATGTTCACGTTAGATTTTGAGATGCCCTGGTCTAAAGTACATGTAAAATACTTTCGGTCATTGTATTATGTGTCCACTAGATGTCACTCTTGTAACCTGATAATGGGATGGCACTTTTCAATGGGGACTTGAAAAAAAATCTGTGAATAATGAGCACATTATTAGGTGATTTCCTCCCTATCCTTAGAGCTACTGATATTCACATTGATTATTTTAGGTAAAACTACCTTTCTTTTTGCTTCAAAGTCCTGGAGAGAGATTCCTGGAAGTGATTTTCATTTTGTTGAATTAGCACTCATGCCTTCTGTCTCTCCCTCCTCAAGCCCCCTGTTGCTTGGGCTAGTTCTGTCATTATATAACCTTAGCACAGAATATACTGCACTTGCTCTGACTGACTGGCTTACCGAGAGAACAGAGAGCAGGTTTGATTTCTGCAGAAGTGATTGGGAGCAGAAAGGAAGCGGGGCTGTATCCTGAAATTAGCATCAATCTCTGTGTGATTGTTGGAGGAAGTGTGGACCTTTCTGAATTCTCGGGGTGTCTCCAGGGTGGTTTTACAAAAAAGATCAAGTTCACTTCTGCTTAGAAGGAAATGTCCCAAGTGTAACCTTTTAGGGTGCTAGTTCCAGCCATGAAGATGGATGTAAGGGACATTTACAGGTAAATTTTACTGTAGAGTAAAATCCATAGGGAGATGATATACTTTCAGAAACATATGAGGCCCCTAGGACAAGTCCTGTTAACAACTGGTTAGGTCTGCATATTAGGAAAGAGGGTGAAAAGGTTAAGGACTATGCTTTAGAATATCCAATTTTTTTCCGGATGCCCAGCTTGAGAAAAGTTAGTCTTGAAATAAATCCAACCCTTGCAAAACTCTCTTCCCTCTGAGTCTGATGTGGTTTTTCATCTGTTTCAGTTAACAAGGGTAGCAAACGACTCATAAAGTAGCAGGTGTGTGTGTGTGCACTTGGGTGTGTTTGATGAGCACGTATATTTCCTCTTCTTGGTCTGCGGGAGGGTCATTTAATTTGGTAATATCACCAAACGAATGCAAAATGTTTAATTTGATTTCAGTCAAGTAAATATTCTTATTGGTATGAAAACAATATGGTTTTTGCTTAAATATAATTTTTCTTTTGTTCAATATAACTAAAGTGGCCATAGTATTTACTTCTAAGCTTTAGAATCTTTTTGGCAACATCATTTACAATGATGTGATTCTTAATGATGAGGAACAAAAGTAAGCATTTCAAGCGTTTTACTGAAAGCCAATTTCATTTTTAAAAACAGAATCTAAATTATGGAAAGCAAGCCTAAAATGCTTATTCCCATTCTACCCATGGTCTAAATTTCTACATCTGCAGCGATAGCATTTTACACCACCATCCCTTCTACTGTTGAATTTCCTTCTCTCCTTTGTTTTTAATTGTTGCTCTTGATGCTGTCAGATGTAGCAGCATACTTTAGATGTATTATTTAAAAGCATGGGCTTTGGAGTGAGACAGACCTTGGGCAAACTGCTTCATTTCACTGAACCTTAGTTTTGTTTGTAAAGTAGAGATACTATTACCTGATGATTGAGCAAGACAGTGCATATGAAGTATGTGGCATAGGGGTGCCTGGGTGGCTCAACGGATTAAGCATCAGACTCTTGATTTTGGTTCAGGTCATGACCTCACCATTCATGAGTTCTAGCCCTGCGTCTGGCTCTGCCTTGTCAGCACGCATTGAGATTCTCTTTCTTTTCTTCTCTCTCTGCTCCTACCCTGCGGGTGTTCTGTCTCTCTCTATCTTTCTCAAAGTTAATAAATAAACTTAAAAAAAGTTAAGTGTGTGAGGCATAGAGTCAGGCACATAGTGTAGTAGATGGTAGCTGTTATCACCATTTTTGCATCCATCCCACAGCCCCCAGACCTGTGGCTGGTATCCCCATATCTCCTGTTAAAATCCCTGCACCAACTGTGGCAGGAGCCCCTGTCCCTATACTTTTTCTCTCCAAGTCAAGGAAGAGTCTTGCTTTCCTTTGCCCAGCCGATGTGCATGTGGTGGGGGTGGGGCAGGGAGCAGATGACGAGGGTGGTGGAGCGATAGAGCAGGTGTTGGCCCAGGACTGCAGGGAGGAGAGAAGTCGTCCTCACAGCCCACACTGGAACTCTTGGTAGACATCTCCCTCAGGGTCATAAAATGGTGGTCCCGTTCAGCAGAAAATTGAGAGGACTGTTAGGATCATCAGTGCATCCACAGGACAGGCTGGCCTGGCCCATGACCCTGTTCACCAATTTAAACAATGCTTTTAAAGCAAAACAAAAAAACAACAAACAAAACAAAACAAAACAAAACAAAAACCCTTGAGATGCAAACTGCCAAATCTCAATTGAATTTCTGTAACATATGTTTCAGCTCATTTGCTCTTTCTTATCTTAACTGCTTTGGAATGACTTTTTTGGTCCTGAAGGATCTCTAGACCTTGGGGTTACTGGAACATTACCTGGTTAGCAGCAGACTCAGAGAGCTGCTGTGCAGAAGTCTGAGGAGATACTTCATCCCGAGAACATCCTTGTAAGAGTCTTTGCAATTCCATTGTAAGCCACCCTGTGGTTTCATTTGATAATATCCTGTTGATGAAGAACAATGGAGATTTTGATGTAGCAGTAGCTGTAGGAGTGTGCTGCCTCAAGTAGAAGAGGATTTAAAATATTAAGAATTATGAGCATGATGTATCTTAAAAATACACTCTCACTCTTTTTGTTTCTTTGCTAAACTTTTGGAATCTGCACTGGATTTTTTTACATAGCGAATCTTAATATATATTTTCAGTAGTTTAAAATGCATGCTCAACAACAACAAAAAAACCTTAAAAAGGGCATGGATCATTCTTTTCCCCTCATCATATCATTCTTGTTTCCATTGCAAGGAGTCAAGTCAGTAAGTTCAGTCCAGTTCAAAGAAGAGGGGGTAGGGAGCAAAACTTATAATGGTGTTACTGTGTAGATTGCAAAAGAATCTGAGGTTTGTTCAGCAAATATAATGGTGCATTGAGGTGTTGTGTTAATGTGGGGGGCCAGAAAATGAGCTCTGTGTGTAGCAAATCTGTTAAGTGGCAGTTTAGAGTTTAACCTAAAAATTGGGAGAAAGTTGATAAGTGCACAGGAAGCATGAGACCCAATTTGACACAGAGCTTGCTAAGGAGATGGTGGGGTATGGAAGGAGGGGTGGGAGGAGAAGGGACTCTGGCATGTTGGATGAAGATGGGATGGAAAAACTGTCCATCCATCGAAACAGAATTGATACTTTGGGGGAAAAGCAAAGTCTCACGTATTTAAGTGCATAGTGGATATATAAACTCTGGAAGTGTAAATAAGAGTAGATGGGGCTCCTGGGTGGCTCAGTCAGTTGAGTGTCCAACTGAGGCTCAGGTCATGACCTCGCAGTTCATGGGTTCAAGCCCCGTGTTGGACTCGGTGCTGACAGCTCAGAGCCTGGAGCCTGCTTTGGATTCTGTGTCTCCCTCTCTCTCTGCCCCTCCCCTGCTCATGCTCTTTCTCTCTCAAAAAATGAATAAACCTTTATTTTTTTTTTTTTTAAAAAGAAGAGTGCAGAAGCTTTTTATCTTCATAAGGTCCCAGTAATTCATTTTTGCTTTTAATTCCCTTGCCTTTGGTCAACTGATGAATGGATAAAGAAATTGTGGTTTATATACACAATGGAATACTACGTGGCAATGAGAAAGAATGAAATATGGCCTTTTGTAGCAATGTGGATGGAACTGGAGAGTGTGATGCTAAGTGAAATAAGCCATACAGAGAAAGACAGATACCATATGGTTTCACTCTTATGTGGATCTTGAGAAACTTAACAGAAACCCATGGGGGAGGGGAAGGAAAAAAAAAAAAAAGAGGTTAGAGTGAGAGAGAGCCAAAGCATAAGAGACTCTTAAAAACTGAGAACAAACTGAGGGTTGATGAGGGGTGGGAGGGCGGGGAGGGTGGGTGATGGGTATTGAGGAGGGCACCTTTTGGGATGAGCACTGGGTGTTGTATGGAAACCAATTTGACAATAAATTTCATATATTGAAAAAAAAATAAAATAAAATTTGTTTCAAAAAAAAAAAAAAAAGAAGAGTGGATAGAATGATTGGTAGCAAGTAAGGATCCCAATTCCATTTTTTTCCCCCTCCTTAGGCTTGGTAGAAGGAGGAAACTAGTAGGAACTGGTGAAAACTGATTACTACAGGGTTAGGGAATCCATGGGAATATTAGGGGTGGATGAACTGATGGGGTTATAACATTTTATGAGCAGAAATGATGAAAACAGAATAGGTATAATAAAAACAGTAAACAAAAGTGTACAAAATAATGCTGGGTAAATACATTCTGTGTGGATGAGAAATTCATGCCCAATAATAATATATTTAGGGACACTATGGATCCTAAACTTTTTTGTTTGTTTCTTAATCCCTGTGAGAAACTCTGAAATTCTTTCTCAGAAAAGTCCACATTCCCATAGACATGTGTGGTTTTACCTACGATTTCAGGAGTTTCTCAGACTTCCCAGCACCCATTCCTGGACCGTGGCTAAGATTCCCCACTAAATGCCAACCAGATAGGGTAAGGATATTGAAATTCTATTGATAACAGTGGAGAATTAGACCAAATAATAGTTATGAGGGAAGTCATACCCTAAGATTGGAAGATCTCACGCAAATATCTGTTTCATAAGGCAAGAAGTTTTGAAATTAAGGAAGGAGAGAAATTATACTGGCCTTGAGCCTAAGATTAGACAGGGATTAGTGCAGGAAATTATCTGTGACTGTTGTAATAATACTCACAACTCAATTACATTCAACCTTCTGAAGGGGAGTAAAAGACGAAAAAATCCTGTCACATTATTATTCAGTTCTAGAGAATGGAACTATGATCAAATCAATGTGTGCATGCAGTTAACATTGAAAGTAATATTTTAAAAAGTCTGTAACTTGTAGGAAACCTGGAAATGCTTTAAGCACATTAATGGAAGGGCAGGGAAATATGTCACATACCAAAGATTAGGAGTTTATATAAAAATGTTTGCATCCATCTCATAAAGTGTAAAAGAAGCAAAAGTGGGGGTCGGGGGAAAGTAGGCAAAAGATTGTGCCAGTCGAGAACAAGGAAGGCCTCAAAGTGTGACAGGTCAGGTGTAAATAAGTCAGGTTGTAAAGGAATTCAAGAAACAGCACAAAAAGGACTCTAATCCAGAAATAAAAGCTTTTTTATACATGAAAGGCAGAAGGTCAACTGGGGAATCAATAGGACCGCTTGATGATCAGGATGCAAAAGATGTGCTCCCGGGGAAGAAAGGAGATCTGGAGGCTCACTGAATTCTTTGCTTTGGTCTTTGTTGAAACATAGACATTTCCACTGTCATCACGTCTTTTGAAGCAAAGAGGCGAGAGATGTAGTATGAGATCAAATGATGGTAGGGGAACAGGATGTTCTACCTGCTTGGCATGCCGGATATGAGTAAATTGCTGAAACTTTATGGCATCTGTTATAAAGGTCTGAAGAAGCTCAAGGGAATAAGTGACCAAAGTGCAAGATAAGCTATTGCATGTATTCTTCAGTATTTGTGAAGTCTACTCTTGTTTCATTTCTAGTGGAGAGGCCCTAAAGTCTACCGGTGAAGCTCACTCATATTGGTAAACTCCAGAAGTTAAGGGATCATTGACCACTTAGTGTAATGAGTGGAGAGGAGCATTCTGTTTCCTAGAACATGTCTGAATTGGTTGAGGAGGTTCATAAGCACCAGGAAAAAAACAAAAACAACAAATGTGATTTGTTTAGACTTCAAGGAGTCAGTTACAAAGTTTTACAACAAAGCTATTCCAAATCGTGTTACCATGGTTAGAGAAGGACTATTTTGTCACACATAGGTGTGAATAGAGGAAACAAAAAGTAGGATGTGTGAGCCTGCTGTTGATGGAGACGTGTAAACAGTGAGGCCCCTCCAGGGATTTCTGCTGGGGCTCTTTATTAAACATGTTTATAGATAATCTGGAAGAGTAAGTACACCATGAAATTTCAGAGGGGCAAGACTGAGCTCTTTTGGCTGGTGAAATTAAAAAATCAGCACGAATGAGCTTTTGAAAGATTGTATAAGTGGAGAAGAAAGTGGCTGGGAGGCTGAAAGTGCTGAAAGTACTGGGAGAAGTGCTACCCATTTATGGAGAAACCAGAGTAAACTCGTAAAATTTTGGGCTCTGAATTATTTAGAAACCTGCTTTCATTTAGAAGCCAGAAAAGGAATTTGGCATCATTCCTTTCTAAGTAGCCCGTCAGAATGTCTCATCCTTCTGAATAGGCCAGCAGAATGTTGGAAGATTCTGAAAACAAAGGTACATGTGAAGCCAAACCATTGTGCCTATGTATTCTTTTGGTTTTGACCCTCCTATCTCAAAAAGGCACATGACAGATACCTGGTTTCAAACCCTGACACAGTCCTCAAAACACTGTCATGAGGACCAAATTAAATACATGTAAAATTGCCTAGAACCATGGTCCATGGCAAATATTGAATGCAGAGTCCCAGAGGGGGCATGATGAGATTAGATGCTCTTCGTTGGAAGAAATCATTCAATCTGTCACTTGGTACAGGATATTCCATCCCAGATGCTGATCCAGCTTCTCTATAACTCACCTACAAGGAACTCGCTTCTTAAAGGAAGATGATTTAATAATTGTCACTAAGTACTTTATACTTAGTTGAAAGCTACCTTTCTGTAAGTTATAGAACAACAGAAAAGAAAGACCTGAGACATCACTCCTTGTTTTCTGAATGAGGACCAGGAATATAGGGTGAAATCAAATCTCAGGAAAGTAAATGAGAGACAAATGACTGATTTCTGAACTCTGATTTTTCAAGAATGTAATCAATCATAAAGTTCCCGACACACAAGCTTACACATCTCTGTTTAGTTAGTGATTACTAGATGCTTAACTCAGAGTGGTGGGCTCTGTGGAAAGTGTATAGACTACCTGGGATTCCATTCTCAAGAGTCTTTAAAAAAAAATGCTGGACAACCTATTACCAATGTTGTCACTTTTCAATCCCAGCATATTAGAAGTTAATAGAAGGTCCCAAAATCTTAACTGTTGGTCTCCCTCAGTCTTGAGAAGCAATGTAGCCTGAAATATCTTGCTGTTTTTAGAAGCGTGGCGTATAAGAAGCTTTCTAATATGAAGTAATCACTGTTGGTAAACATCTTTATTTTGTTTGTTTGTTTAAAATCCAGGCTAAGCTATGGAGTGAGTTTCATAGTTATACCCAAATATATACATCTATATCAGCATTTCACTTTCCGGTTTATCTCAAAATGTTACTCTAATTCATCTGTTAATTCCTAAGATTATTATTGTTATATTTATTAGAAATTTCTATTGGCCCATGAACTCACAGCTATTATAATTACTTGCAAAATATAAATTAATTTGCGTACTAATGAGTCATGATATTTATCTATAATAATTACCAACATGCCACCTCACAGAATGTTTCTGGCCAGGGTGATAGAGCAAATTAGGCAGACTTGGGACTTGAATCCAGATTTTTCCAAAGCCAAGAAATCAGAAACCTCTTTGAAACCGTGCCTTGTGTTTCAGTCCTAGAATCTTTTGGAAAAAAGATAAAGGAAAAGGAACCATAGAGATCTATGTAGATGATGGCATTTCACCAGAAGAGTGGGAAAGGTCTTCATATAGGAAATGAAGTTTGATTTAAATATTGAAGGCTGAGTAGAAGCTTGATAAGTGAAGAAGAGAGAATGGGGAGAAGAGGGTTTGAGTATTTGAAGCCTGTGTGTGTACAAGGCATGGATCGACGAATGCATCCAGGTGACTTCCCATTCGTTTTCTTCCCTGTAGAGGGATGAACGCTGTCCTATGTCTGGTATTATCAATATCATGAATGCTTTTAGCCTTGTACATACATGTATGTCTTCAAATAATACATAGTACTGTTTCAGGTGCTTGTAAACTTTATATAAATAGTATCATACTGATACATCATTTTGAAAATTGCCTTTTTTTCTTTCAACCTCATTTTTATAAGTTTTATCAGCATTAACACATACAGTTCTAATACATTTATTTTTAATGCCCTGTATTATTCCATTCCATCAGTATGGCACATTGTTTACCATTTTCCTGTTGAAAGACTTCTGTACATTTTTGTTGCTCATATATCTGAAATTCTTTGGAATCTATACCTGAGAATAGAATTGCTGGGTCATAGATATTTGGATCTTCAACTTTGCCTGTATTATATAAATAGATTTTCTAATATTGCATCAGTTTTTGGATTCCCAGGAAAACCCATTGATTTACTGTATTGTTTTTACATCTTTATAAATTTATTTTTCTAGAGTTTTATATGGGACAGTTACATCTGTTTTACATTATAAGTAAACTGGCACAGAACTTCCTTTTGTCATGGTACTCTTATGTGTGTGTGTGTGTGTGTGTGTGTGTTAATATAAATCTCATAATGAGATAGAGGGGGCACCTGTGTGGCTGAGTTGTCTGAGTGTCCGACTTTGGCCCAGATCATGATCTCATGGTTCATGAGTTCGCACTCCGTGTTGGGCTCTGTGCTGACAGCTCAGAGCCTGGGTGGAGCCTGCTTTGGATTCTGTGTCTCCCGCTCTCTCTGCCCCTTCCTCACTCATGCTCTGTCTCTGTCTCTCTCTGTCTCAAAAATAAATAAACATTAAAAAAAATTTTAAAAATGAGATAGAGAATATCCATTCCTTTGCTGTTCTCTAGATTAGAATTATCTGTATATTAAAAGTTTGTAGAAATTGTCTACTAGACCAAATGGTTCTAGTAGTCTTTGGATGAATAGATTTTAAATTATAGATTTTTTTGAAAGATTAAAGATCTATATATGGGATTTCTATTTCTTTTTAAGTCAGTTTTACTGAGTTACATTTTTTTTCTATAAATTTGCCCATGCAATCCAAGTATTCTAATTTATTCTCATAAAGTTAAGCATATTTTCCCATAATTAAAAAATAGATACTGTTGTACCTATTATTGTTTTCTTCTTTTCATTCCTAACATAGAGAAAATAACTATAGGGTAGTGAATAAAAGCACAGACTATATAGCCATATTATCTCGGTTTGAATACAGGTTACCCAATTTTCGGGTATTATGACCTTGGGAAAGTTACAAAACTTCTCTGTGCCTCAGCTCCTCAACTATAAAAATGATAGTAAAATAGCATTACCTTACAGGCTGTACTTAGAATTTTATAAACCTAAAAAAATGTATATACACAAAAATACCTATATATACACATATGTGTGTAAACACAAATGTATATACGTATATATATATTTTCATCTATCTTATCTGCATGTACACACACATGCACATATATACATCATTATACATATGATGATGTAATATATACATTATAGACATGGATTAAATGTTTGTGTCACTCAAAATTCATATACGGAAGCCTTAACCCTCAGGGTGGCTGCTTAGAGTAAAATGTAAGAGAAGAGACATGAATTGAAGAATAATTGTTAACTAAAAGGGAACCAGAAGTTAAAGATTTGGAAATTTCTCAGCCTGTCCATATTTCAAAAAATGAGAAAGCATGTTTAGAGGAGAACACCAAAGGTGTGGCTAAAGTATAATTTGATAAAGAGATCATATGATTATATGAGCAGAAATACTGCCAATTTGGACTGAAGGGGATTGAGACAGGACAAAGTGAAGGAAGGCTGGGGACCTCTGGAATTCTACAGAAAGGGACCATAGAGCTATCCAGCTGCAGTCCTGGTTATCCTTCAAGAAAAGGGAAGAATTACCTCAAAGTCAATTCAGAAATCATTGGGGCTCTCCCTCCACCGAAGACCCAGGGGTTAAGGCTGATTGTTCTTTGGTTTCAGAGGTGGAGCCCCCTCTTTAGTTTCAGTGTGCCAAGTGACTACTGCGAAGATCTGTGTGGGCAGCCCCACAGAGCCGTGGGGATGATGCTACCACTCCAGTGAGCTTGGAGGGCAGAGCGCTGAACCAGAGTATTGTTAGTCTTGAGCCTCAAGATCTACTAGAATTTACTTTGGCAGGTTTTGGACTTCCTTAGAACCCATCACCCTTTTCTTCCTTCCGGATTTTCGCTTTTGGAATGGGAATGGCTACCCTATGCCTGTCCTCCCATTATATTCTGGAAGCACATAACTTGTCTGAGTTCACAAGTTCACAGCCAGAGAGGAATTCTGTCTCAGATGAATTGTACCCAGAGTCTCACCCAAACCTGATTTAGATGAATTTTAGATGAGACTTCAGATTTTAATGATGATGTAATGAGTTAAGACTTTGAGGCTGTTGAAATGGAATGAATGTATTTTGCATGTGAGAAGCACATGAAATTTGGGGGGGCCAGGGATGGAATGTTATGAACTGAAAGTTTGTAGCCCCTCAAATTCATATATGGAAGCCCCATCCCCCGGTGTGGCTACATTTACTTTATGGAATGTAATTAAGGTTAAATGAGGTCATAAGGGTGGGGACACCAGAGAGCTCTTTGTGAGTCTCCCCTCCTTTGTGCACGCGCTGAGGAAAGGCCATGTGAGGACATGCTGAGAAGTGGCTGTTTGCAAGCCAGGAAGAAAACTCTCACCAGAAACTTAATTGGCTAGAACCATGATCTTGAGCTTCTGGCCTTCAGAACTATGATAAATGCCTGTTGTTTAAGCTACCTAGTCTGTGGTGTTTTGTTATAGAAGCCCGAGCAGACTAATATACTACTTGGACCTGACTGGGTTAATTAAGTTCCATGTAAGAAGCTGCCATGATTTTTAGGGAAGATTTTTCTTCCCTATCTCACGTGGAGACATTTATATGTCCCTTGCAGGCCGACATTTTTTTTTTTTCTAGTTGAGCCCTGCTTTTTAAAAATACATCAACAGTATGTGAAAGTGTCTATTTTTCCTCATTCTTACCAGCAATGCTAGATATTATCATTAAAAAAATCTTTTCTTATTTGCAGATGAAAAATGATACTGCCTTTTTTTTATCTTAGTTGACATTTATTTGATCTCAAGAGTTTTATTTTAGCCATATTTTTGTTCTGCTTTTGTAACTTCCTTATTCAGATCATTAAGCAATTTTACAATTTTCATTTTTTTCTTACTGATTTCTGGAATATCCTCAAAGTTCTTGACTTCTTTAATTGTCATTTATGATGTCACTATGGCTGTTGTCTGTTTTTGACAGCTGACTTTCGCATTCTTGGCTGGTTCTGGTCTTGGGTACTTGCTTGAAGATCATTCATGGTTTTAACTATAGCCCACATCTTCTGTGCTTACAACTGTCTCATCATCTCTGTCTTTCTTCATTATACCCCAGTGAAACATTTAAGGGTTATATAAGATACGTGGTCTTTCCTAAGATCCCAGGACAGGCTATCTACCTGGATTAATAATAATTACATGATTTTTTATGTGTAGGTATTTTGTAGAAGGATTTTATTTTATATAAAAGAGTAGATTGATTACTGTTAAGATATGGATTTTCTCATTTAGTTTTGCCTATAGAAATCCTTTTTTGGATCATGTAGGCAAAATGCATGTGAGGGAGTAATCATTTTCATGAACACTGGTTAAAAATACATCAATGAAGAGCCTATAAATACTGATGATACTGTTATACATAGAACAATGGATTGGATAGATTCTTGGCTTGCTTATTATGACATAGTTTGTATGCATGTGCATATACATATGTGTCCATGTATATATGTACACATATATGTGTATATATGTGTCATGTTATATATTTTAAGTAGTGTTGAGAAATTGTCCTGCTTATGGTTGGACTTCCATCTTCTCTTGACCCTCTGTGGCTCTGATTATACATTATCCTCTAATATAAGCTTGAATGTTTCCAAATTTATATGTGAAATGTCATTATTGCCAAGAAGGAAATGTTCAGTAAATTACAAAGTTAATCAGGAAGCCATTGGAAATAATAACAAAAATAATGAAATTCTATAATTTAACAATTGAAATTGGATAAAAACATGTTTATGGAAATAATATTTTTACTTATTTGTAAATATATTGAGTTTAGTTGCATGAATGGCAAACTAAATGTTGAGGTATCCAGAGTAACTTAACATTAAATTTTTTTTTTTTTTTTTGAGAGAAAGAGAGAGAGAAGGTGCAAGTGAGAGAGGGGAAGAGAGAGAGAGAGGGAGAGAGAGAGAGAGGGAGAGAGAGAGACAGAAAGAAAGAGAGGGGGAGAGAGAGAGAGAGAGAGAGAGAGAGAGACAGAGAGAGAGAGAGAGAGAGAATACCAAGCAGGCTCTGCAGGGTCATCACAGAGCCTGATGTGGGGCTAGACTCACCAACTGTGAGATCATGACCTGAGCCGAAGTTAGATGCTTAACTGACTGAGCCACCCAGGTGCCCTTAACATTGATTTTTTTTTGTTTACTATTTTTTTATTAACTTGTTTTATTTTTTATTTTTTTAAAATTTACATCCAGATTAGTTACCATATAGTGCAACAATGATTTCAGGAGTAGATTCCTTAGTGCCCCTTACCCATTTAGCCCATCCCCCCTCCCACAACCCCTCCCTTAACCCTCAGTTTGTTCTCCATATTTATGAGTCTCTTCTGTTTTGTCCCCCTCCCTATTTTTATATTATTTTTGTTTCCCTTTCCTTATGTTCATCTGTTTTGTGTCTTAAAGTCCTCATATGAGTGAAGTCATATGATATCTGTCTTTCTCTGACTGACTCATTTCACTTAGCATAATACCCTCCAGTTCCATCCACGTAGTTGCAAATGGCAAGATTTTCATTCTTTTGGATTGCCGAGTAATACTCCATTGTGTATATATACCACATCTTCTTTATCCATTAATCCATCGATGGACATTTGGGCTCTTTCCATATTTTGGCTGTTGTTGATAGTGCTGCTATAAACATGGGGTGCATGTGTCCCTTCAAAACAGCACACCTGTATCCCTTGGATAAATGCCTAGTAGTGCAATTTCTGGGTCGTAGGGTAGTTCTATTTTTAGTTTTTTGAGGAACCTCCATACTGTTTACCAGAGTGGCTGCACCAGCTTGCATTCCCAATATTAATTTTTTTTATAGGCAATAAAAATTATGAGTATATAAAGAAAAAAATATTGGCTGAAATCCATCATCCAAGATATAATATAACTATTATTGAAATTCGTGTGCCTTTTTTCTAGTCTGTTCTTTCCCATTTTTTATGTGTGTGTCCATGTGTTTGTGTAGATGTATTTGTGTGCTTATTTGAATTGCTAGGTTTGGAGAGGTGTATATATAAATGTACACATGTGTGTTCATGTATGTACATGTATACATAGACAAATGTGTATGTACACATGTGTATATATGTGTGCAACACACACATGCATATAAATGTGCATTTCCATCTCTTCCATTTTTCTTTATCTTGATCATCTGCCATATCATTATGTATCTTTCAAAAACGTGATTTTTAAAAATGTTCATTATTTATTTTTGGGACAGAGAGAGACAGAGTGTGAGCGGGGCAGGGGCAGAGAGAGAGGGAGACCCAAAGCAGGCTCCAGGCTCTGAGCTGTCAGCACTGAGCCCGATGCAGGGCTCCAACCCACGAACCGTGAGATCATGACCTGTGCTGAAGTCAGATGCTTAACCGGCTGAGCCACCCAGGCGCCCTTCAAAAACATGATTTTTAATGTCACATGGGTTAAAAATGATGATGTGGTGAATAGGCATGTATATAACAAAGATTTTTAGAAGAGGAAATTACCCACGTGGTTTTCCTAGTGTTTTTATGGATTTCATTATCGTGTTTGATTTTTGTCACTTGTCACATTGAAAAACATCATCTTTATCACTTGAGTTTAAATTTAAGCTCCTTGGGGCGCCTGGGTGGCGCAGTCGGTTAAGCGTCCGACTTCAGCCAGGTCACGATCTCGCGGTCCGTGAGTTCGAGCCCCGCGTCAGGCTCTGGGCTGATGGCTCGGAACCTGGAGCCTGTTTCCGATTCTGTGTCTCCCTCTCTCTCTGCCCCTCCCCCGTTCATGCTCTGTCTCTCTCTGTCCCAAAAATAAATAAACGTTGAAAAAAAAATTAAAAAAAAAAAATAAATTTAAGCTCCTTAACAATGTCATAGTGTGTTGGTATTTGTGTTGTGTTCTAGCTCAACCCCAGAAGTTTATACATTCTTCTTCCTCCGCCCACACACTATTTCTCTATTGCTGATTGGCTAGTGAGCTTATTTGCAGTTTTTGTTCAGTTAATCATTTGTGGAGTTAATCTTTTTCTCATTCATTTGTAAAACTTTTTATATGTTGAAGATAATAATCTTTTGACATACAGTTGTGATATTTTTCTTACGTTATTCACATGTAAATTTTATATGTGGTGGTTTTCTTTATGTAGAATACTTTGGTTTTTTTAATGTGATCAAATCCATCACTCTTTTAAGATTTCAGTTTTTGGAGTAAATTGTCTGCATGATTTTGTTTTCCTATTTTTTGGAATTTTAAATTCATCTCAGGTTTTTATGGCTATATAATCTGAAGTAAATTTTAACAGTTTTTTTCCCTCTCAATAATATGTGAATTATTCCAGAATATTGAAGTAATCCATGCTTTGTCCACTGTTTAAAGCGTTAATTTTGTGACATATCAAATTTACATATATTGGTCATTTTCTGACTCCTGTGTTCTGTTTATTCTATTGATGTCTTCTCTCAAACCTGTGTCACATTGTGACTCTATAATATGCTCTAATATTCTGTGGTGAATATCGCCCCTCATTTTCATTTTCATCATTTACTTAGATTTTTTGGTGATGATTTCTTTCAAAATAGGTAAAAAGTTTTTTTCAAGTTAAGAAATCCCTTTCAAGTTTTCTTAAGATTACATTGAACATATAAATTGTTGGGCAAGGATTTTCCCTTTAACTTACTGATTAATGCATTAGTATAATAAATTTCTTAATATTGAGTTATTCAGATATTTCTGGGACTAATTGTATTCAGTCATAGTTTATTTTTCTCTTATATGCTGCTGATCTAATATGGTAGTATTTTAATTACAATTTTTACATCTATTTTTCTAAGTATTGATTCATAAGTTTTCTTTATTATGTTTTAGGTTGTAGTTTGAGGCCAATGCTAGATTTTGGATATCAAAGGGCAGTTTTCCAGTTTTATTAAGAGTTGAACTTTTTTTCTTAGATCTTTTTAAATTATTAGGATATAACTGACATACAACATTGTGTAAGTTAAGATGGTGTACAATACATTGAATTGATACATTTGTATATTGCAACATGATTACCCTCATAGCATTAACTAATGCCTTGGTTGTCATATAATTATCTTTTCTTTTTTGTGGTGAGAACATGTAAGAGCTAGTCTCTTACCAACTTTGAAGCTGACCTTTACGTAACAGAAGTATCTTTTCTATGAGTGTTTGGTAAGAAACTTTCCTAAAATCTGACTCCAGGGCTTTTTCTTCGGGAGTCATTTTTAGTCTATAGTATTTCTTTGTGTCTTCAGTTGTTCAGCTTACTTTATGGTCACCTGCACTAAATTATATAATGTTATTTTTGTATAGCTTTATGAATCTCCTCTGTCACCAGGTCTTTGTTCTAATTTTGGGTGTTTGATTACTGACCCTCCTGTTCTATTTTAATTAATTCAAGTTTAGTTTTAATTTTTTCTACAAAACAGAATCTCATCTTTGATTTATCAAAATGGTGTTTTTTTTCCTTGAAATTGAAATTTGCAGCAAGATATATCTAGGTTGGTCTTCATTTAGTAATTTTGGGGGTCTTTAATTTACAAACCTGTCTTTTTTTAAAAAAAGTTAGGGGACTGTACTCCCATTATCTTTTTATCTCTTCTTAGAAATACCAGATTATCTTTATTTTGGGTGTCTATCTGTCCTCCATATTTATTATGTCTCCTCAATTTCATTCTTGTTTTTTTTCCTTCTTCATTCTGGAAGAACTTTTGGGGTTTGTCCCACACACGACTTACTCTGGTACTTCTGCAATGCTGAAACTGGCTTTTTGCTTTTAATATATTTTTGTCGTCATATTCCTGCCTGCCTCTGTTGTAAATCCTTCTGACCTCTCAGGTCATGCCATTATCTCATAATCGTATGGTTTATCTCCTATTTCAGAAAGATTGTATTTCCATGAATTTTATTGAGTGACCAAAGCAGGTATTCATTGTAATTGACTTATTTTCCCTGCATAAATAATTTTGAAATTTTTGTCTTTTTCATGTATTTGGAGTTCTCTGTTCTCTTTCTTCTATGTTGTAGAATATTTTATGCGTCCTCTCCATCTCTCTTCTGCATAACTCTCACTGAATGAGCTCTCGTCGGTGTTGTCTGGTGTTTACAAAGCAGGTGGCTTTGCTTCTCTTTAGTACTCATCACTATCTGTTTACTGTTCAAAATGCTTCTTTTAAATCTTAATGTGAAATACTCACTGGTCCAAACTTAGACTCAAAGGCATTATGGAGTAGACAGTCCCATCAGGGCAATGAGGTCGCTTCTCAGCCTGTTGTTCCAGTGACTAGCTTTCTGTGTCTGACATTATACTTGTCTTTGTTCCAAGTATAAGCTGGGTGTCCTATCTGAAATAATTGAGTCCAGCCCTTGGTATTCTGCTTTCTGTCTGGTGTTGTCCGTGCACAAAATACGGTGCTTGGTCCCAGAGCCCTGCTTTCAAACATTGCTTATTCCCCAAATGGAGGCTGTGCCACTTGCTTCCAAACTGCCATATGATCTGGTTCCTCTAATAAGGTCCTTCTCGCATTTTGCCAGTGTTATTTTTTTCACTTGTGGGAGTTATCTGTGGGTCCCTGGTGATTTCATTTAGTTTGGCTTGTTTAGAATGTACCTAGCAGAAAATCTTCAACATTTGTGTTCCAGTATTCGTGATCCTTATAGCATTCTTTTTCTTATTTTAAAAATCATTTCAGGGGCTCCTGGGTGGCTCAGTCGGTTACGTGTCTGACTTTGGCTCAAGTCATGATCTCACGGCTCATGGGTTTGGGCCCCGCATGAGGCTGTGTGCTGACAGCTCAGAGCCTGGAACCTGCTTTGGATTCTGTCTCTCTCTCTCTCTCTCTCTCTCTCTGCCCCCTACCTGCTCCTGTCTGTCTCTCTCTTTTCCCTCAAAAATAAATAAACATTAAAAAAAGTATGTTCCACCCTGAAATATGACAATAATTGATTTTCTTTTGTCAAATTTTTATGATTTCCCATGAAAATATTTTTATGTTTATTTCCTCCCTTTAAAAAATAAACAAACTATGTTCCTATCTTCCCTGAATGGATTATTAGACTTATTTTGAGATTCAGTATAATTATAATAGTTTGATTGTATTTTCTTCCACTATCCTTCCAAGATGCTTCAAGCCTTTGTTAGTAGTATCTCATTAATTCACACCACACCCTTGTGGGTTAGGTAATAACTGTGATCAGAATCCCAAGGCTGTTTTTAGAAAATCCCCAGAACAAATAAGGCTTAATTTTGTTAACTAAACATTTATAAGCAGTCTTTAATGACTGCCTGACATCACATTTAGAGTTTGGGACAAAAGCATAGTTCTATTTTGCCAACTTTTATTTTCTGACTTTATTTTTTAATCTGTGGAAAATTTGCCACTGTCGTACATCTTTCTTAAATGATATAAGGTGGATTATGATTGAACAAATGGAGATTTTAAATTTAAATTGAGTGGTTCTCAATCTTGGCTTCATATTAGAATTATCTGAGAAGCTTTTTAGAATACACTAATATTTAAGTTTCACCCCCAGAAATTAGTGTTTAATTGTTCTGTGTTGGAATTCGGTATTAAGAGTTATTAAAAAGCTCCCCAGGTGATTCTAATGTGCAGCCAGAGTAGGAAACCATTATTTGACATCAGCGGTTCTCCAAGTGTTGTCCCCAGATTTGCTGCATCACCTGGGAACTTGTTAGAAATGCAAATTTTCAGGTCATGTCTCAGGCCTATTGAATCAGAAACTCTGGGGATAGGGCTTGGCAGTGTGTGTGTGTGTGTGTGTGTGTGTGTGTGTGTGTGTGTGTGTTAACTTTTTGTTATAATTGTAGATTCACATGAAGTTGAAAGAAATAATACAGGGATCCATTTTCACCAGGTTTTTTAAAAAAATTTAATGTTTATTTTAGTTTTGAGAGAAAGAGAGAGACAGAGTGGGAGTGGGGGAGGAGCAAAGAGAGAGGGAGACATAGAATGTGAAGCAGGCTCCAGACTCAGAGCTGTCAGCACAGAGCCCGACGTGGGCCTCAAACTCACGAACTGTGAGATCATAACCCGAGCCGAAGTCAAATGTGTAACCTACTGAGCCACCCAGACGCCCCCATTTTCACCAATTTGGCTTACACTGGAGTGTGTGTTTAGGTCTATGAAATTTTATCATGGGTGCCACCACCACACTTAAAATACAACAGGAATCTGTATTTTCTCAAGCCTTCAGGTGATTCTAATGCAGCGAAGGCTTGAGAAAACCACTTTAAAAATGAGACTTCAAGAGCAAGAACAATCTAACTACTCCAAGTCTGCTAACAGGCCAGCAGCGCAGAGCTCAGCAGAAGCTTGAGAAATGCATTGGCCCACCCCAGTTCCTTCTCAGACCCAAGGAATTGGAGTCTGCATTATGACACCATCCCCAGGGGATTTGTGTGCACATTGAGGATGAAGGGGACCTCACAAATAGGTAAACCAAAACCAAAAACATCTCCAACAAACAAACAAAAATTTAGTTTTTTGAAATTGGGCTCAGATATTTACTTTTGCAGTAAAGATAAAATCAGTTTTTAAGCCAAACTAGTATCCGTTTTTCTGCCTTTATAGCCTGCTCTTACTTTTGTCTGATGGACTTGGATTTTTTTTTTTTTTACAACATATGATATAAAATTTGAGATTTTTCTCTTAGTCTTAACATTATAACATATTAAGTATAAGAAATAATGACAGCTGTCATCAGCTTCATTGATATCAAATATGAATGTGTCTGAACCCTTTTCCCCATCTCTCTCTCTCCTTCTATTCCCCACTTGTTTCTGATAAAATTGAAGATTCTGGGTTTGTCTCATGTTCATGTTGCAGCTCTTTTGAGGACTATCACTATTTTCTGCTTTCATTTTTATATTTGTTTTGAGAGTCTGAGACAGTGCTTTAAGGAAAAAAAGTGCTGCATTGAGGAAAACAATTAAGTGGGGTGGTGAGCCCTGTTAATGGTCCAATATTTTAGGCCATTTTCCAACTCCCTTCCACCTTGATTCCCACCTGAGAGTAAATGAGGACATTTAGAGTTTTTCCTTCTCTCCTCCCTCTCTTCCTTTGTACTTATAAGGCAGCAGAGATTAATCAGTGAATAAGATATGACTCTGTTTCTTAGGGAGCTGACATTCTGTTGGGAATATGTAAAACAATCACAAAACGATAAGAGTATGAGAGGAACACCAACAAGGGAAGACTCAGCTCAAGCTGGGGAAAAGTGTTGCTGAACAAGGTTTCACAGAAGTGCATCTATTCAGGCTGAATGTAGAAGGTTGGATAAGAATTTGTTAGGCAGCGGAATCTGGGTGGCACAGTTAGTTGAGCACCTGACTTCGGCTCAGGTTATGATCTCAAGGTTTGTGGGCTCCACACTGGGCTTGCTGCTGTCAGCCTGACAATGTGGAGCCAGCTTAAGATCCTCTGTTCCCTTCTCTCTTCCCCCGCCTCCCACTTGCTCTGTCCCCCAAATAAATAAATATTAAAAAAAAAAAAGAGAGAATTTGTTAGGCAGATTTATCAGCCAGGGGTCAGCAGGAAACAAATTCAGCCCTGATAGTTTAAGTAGAGGTACTAAATACAACGGTGAGGGTAGAAGGCAATGAAAGGATGGAAAGGCAGGCAAAGTGGGACACTATTACCTCTTTATACAGCCAAAGGGATGAGAAGGAAATAGAGGTCCTGGAGCCCAGTGAGGGCTAGAGCTGTGGAGGAGAGGCCACCTGGTTAAAGCTGTAGTAGTGGAGACACCAGGCTGCTTCCAGAGATAACAGTGCCTAAGCTGGGAGGGAGCTGCTAAGAAATTCCTTGATCTCTTCCTCTTCCCATTGGTGCCTGCCATTGGTCAAATCTAATTAAAAGTCAACTGGCAAGGGAACTGGGTACTCAGTCCATACGGTCAGTGTCAAGAGCGCCGAGCAGGGCAGAGCACACTGGGAATGGATGGAGGTTGGACCAAATAAAATAACCAGGAGATAAGGGAGAATTGGCAGTTACAGAGAGAAGGAACATTGCGTGCTGATGCACGGAAATGCAGAAGATTGGCAACTCCGAGGAATAAAAAGGAGAAAAGCAGGGAATGTGAAAAGAGAGGAGTAACAGATGTGGCTGGATAAATATTAATAGCCAGTATAATTTTGGCCCCAGGCATTTGGCTAAATACTTTATATAATTTATTCCATTCAGCCCTCACATGGTTATGGATTTGGCCATCTCAAGTTGCAGTTATGACTCGTGTCCACAAATACGTATGCAATTATTTTTTTACATTGACTCAGATTTGGCTGTGAACCTTTAATTGTATTGGGAGATTGTATCTCGGTCATTATTTTAGAGGCTCCTGCCCTCTTCATTGAATTGCATGGAAAGCCAGGACATTCGCATGGTGCCCAGATAAATAAGGAAGACTCTAATTTCCAGGCCGCTAGATTCTGCTGACCTCCCCCCTTGTGACCTGCATTATCACCTAGGGAATGCTGGCATCTTTGTGGAGGCGGTGAGCCCCAAGGGGGAGTCATTCCTGATGTCATAATTTGTGTCAGAATCTTTTGGCAAGAGCCTTAGGAAGGTATGTTGTACTTTGTCACTCTTTCAGATAAGGGTATACATCAAGAGTTTTTGATTTATATCAATCATAACCTGTGATAGTTTTTTATCTTTATATTATTGTAACCTGTTCCACTTTTGGGAAATATAAACAGTTTATGATCCTTGGAGACTGTGACATCCTCCATTTTACCACCAACTCTTTTGAGCAGGAGTCGGCAAACTTTTTCGGTAAAGGTCTAGATAGTAATTTAGGATCTGCAAGCCAAGAGGCAAAATTGAGGGCATTATGCAAGTACTTATACAATAAGGGAGAAAACAAATTTTCACAAATTTTCATTAGTAAAATTAGAAATATAATAATTGAGTACGGTTTTTATTTATTTTTTGTAAAACACATTTACTAATGAGAAGAGTGAAATTCTTTTTGGGGGAGGGTAATATTTTTATTTAATAGGGGTACAAAGTTAATGTTCCCTATCACCAGAATTGATCACAAATTTTTTTCCCTTAATGTTGATTTGTAATAAGAATTTATATATTTCATCATTAAAAATGTTTTTTTTTCCCACACAGAAAGGTGCTGCCAAATAGTGATATCAATCCACAAGCACCTGATTTTAATTGAGTGTATTCATTGCCTAGAGAACATTTATAGAATTTAATAGAGTTTTCTCCTGGTGTTCTCCTTTTTCGTGTCGTTATATTGCAGATTCATCACTTAAAATGGAAGTGCTCCTTGATGGCACAGTTAAATGGATTTTGAAATACGGAAATTTCCTTTGCAATTGCATGGAAGTCTGAAAACCACTGCTGTAGTTTGAGTTCAGAAAATGAATCTGCTGCAAGTGTGTGTGGGAATAGAAATCTCACTTTTTGTTTTAACTTATGCCAGCATGGGAAGTGCATAAAGCATTACTGGTGATTCAGACATTAGTTGTCAATGAAATGACTTTATCACCATAAAAGTTTTGCATGTTAGTTCTGTTTTGCCTTATAATTTTAGGTTGAATTCATGAAAACAAAATTACCAATTCTGCAGGAAGAGGTAATTTCCAGAGCTACTCAGCATTCATTTATGGCGGTTGAGGGTGGTTCTTCTTATTCAGAAAAGACTAATTCTTGACCATGAGCTTTAAAAAAAAATCACAGTCAAAGGCGCCTGGGTGGCTCAGTCAGTTGAGCATTGGACTTGGGCTCAGGTCATGATCTCAGGGTTCATGAGTTTGAGCCTCACATCAGGCTCGCTGCTGTCAGCACAGAGCCCTGCTATGGATCCTCTGTCCTCCCTCTCCCTGCCCCTCCCCCTCCCCCTCTTTCTGTCTCCCTCAAAAATAAAAAACATTAAAAAAAATAAAATCACCGTCAAACTTGACCAGTGTTAAGCCATAGTATTGCTGTGTGATAGAGTGGGTCACGATATTCAGCTTCTATTTTTGAGAAAATTTCATGAGACTAACGACAGTTAAGGTTATCAGAACAAATGAAAATCACCATTAACACTGCTGGTTTAATGTTGCTCGATAGAGTCAAGTGTTTTCCTCAAAATACATGCTGACGAATAAAACAATGAACAGCCCTTGGCTTTAAACACCTGATATTTTTACAAGCTCTGCACCTTTGTTCAGCTAAGTCTGTTTTTGCCCCACGCATAATTTTTACCACCTTAAGTTGTAACATATCTTTGCGGAGTCCACTTAATAGCTTAAGTTGTATTGAATTAGTGCTTTTTCAACTTCTTTGGAAATATCCTTGTTTGTAGTTGTTCCATGCGGCCTATTCATAGAGGCTAATTCTTCAGTCACTTCAAAATCGGCAAAATTGACTCTTTTTATAAAGAACAACTGAGTAGTATCCAACAACATCTGTCAACTCCTCAAAGCCAAGGAAAACCACTCAGAATAATTTGCCTCATTTTTAAATTGACTATTGATATTATTCCCAATGTCTTCAACTCTTTGAACAACTGTTCTTACCAAAAGACTAATCGTCCTAAACAAGTTTATTTTCTTTGGACACATTGCTTCAGCTGCTGCAATCAAACACAACTTAATTAACTCACCATTGGTAAATGGCTTTCCTTGCCTGGCCAACAGAGCAGCCACTCAGAAACTGACTTTTGTTGCTGTCTCACTTTTAATTTTTTTATACTTTTGTGAAGAAATTCTGCTGTGATGAGATATTCTGTTTTAAATTTTATTCTAAGTTTTTTGACCACTTCTTTTCCTATGAGTTGGGCATATTGCAATGAACACTTAATTGTGTATATTGTAGTAGTTAGCATGGACCTAATATCATTGAATAATAAACCAAATACCTTGTTATCTAATTCCATAAAAAAAATAGCCCATCTTCCAGTGTGTGCTAAGAGTATGTCACACTTCACCTCTTTTTTGTTTTGTTTTGACATGATGGGTGTGCATTGTGGTAAGGTGATACATGTGACATTTGAAAAGCTGTTGAATTCTAGCTGCATCGCTGTGATTTGGAGTGCACCAGGCAGGCGTGCAAAGCCATGAGTGTGGGAGTGCCACATGGGGTCGTTGTTACAACCTCTCAGCTTTTGTACGTGCAAAAGCAACCAGAGGTGTGAATAGGTGAGTGTGGCTGTGTTCTAATAAAAATTGATTTATGACCCTGAAGTTGGAATGTCATATAATGTTTTATCTATTATGAAATATTATTTTCCTTTTGATTTTTTTAACCATTTAAACATGTAAACATAATTCTTAGTTTGTGGATCAAACAAAAATGGGCAGCAGTCTAGGTTTGGCCTGCAGGCCATTGTTTGCTGACCGCTGATTCTCCTCATCATCTGGGTCACTTCGAATCTCAGAGCCACTGAGCAATGCAGATGTCTAGGCCCTGCTTACGACTTGACAGTTAGGAAAACCTGCCTACCTTGTTTAACATTAAATATCCAGCACATAGATGCTCAGTATTTTTTTGAGTAATAAATTATAGAGAATTTCTGGCATATAAAAAGCCTAGAATAAGTCTGTTTGATTAATGATATGAATGATTTATTATGTATCATTATAATTTATGGGATCTTAAATATAGTGAGATTGAAATGAATTGTTTAATCTTAGAGAAGTTAAAATAGAGAGGGGTAGCCCTGAGAAGCATAAAGTGTTTAGTATCTGGGAATTATTTTGGCCAGACTGCTATATATATATATATACACACACACATATGCATATACATATATGTATACATATATATGTATGTACATATACAATATATCTACATATATATATGTGTATATATATATATATATTTTTTTTTTTTTTAAATTTGAGAGAGAGAGAGAGAGTGAGCATGAGCCAGGGAGAGGGGCAGAGGGAGAGAGAGAGAAAATCCCAAGCAGGCTCCATGCTCAGTGTGGAACTTGATGTGGGGCTCAATCCCACAAACCCGGGATCATGATCTGAGTGGAAATCAAGAGTTGGATACTCAACCGACTGGGCCACCCAGGCACCCCCAGGCTGCTAATTTAAGTAATAATAACTGGGGGACCTATTATATAAGGTAATTCAGAAATTAGGGAGGTATAGCAGGTAAACAAAATACTCTGTAGGCTATTTCAATAAGACTCTTTACCATTAGATATTATAACTAGATCTCTTAACAATGTTATACAGACTCTATCAAAATTCTAATGGCATCTTACACAGAACAAGGACAAACAATCCTAAAACTTGTATGGACTCACAAAAGATCCTGAATAGCCAAGACAATTGTGAGAAAGAAGAACAAAGCTGGAGGTATCATACTCTTTGGTTTCAAACAATATTACAAGGTATAGTAATCAAAACACTGTGGTATTGGCATAAAAAGAGACATAGAGATCAATGGAACAGAATTAAGAGACCAAAAATAAACCCACACATATATGGTCAGTTAATTTATGACACAGGACGCAAGAAAAGACAATGGAGAAAGGACGGTTTCTTCAAAAAGTGGTTCTGGGAAAACTGGACAGACAGTTACATGCAAAAGAATATAACTGGACCAGTTGTCTTACATCATACACAAAAATTAACTCAAAATGGATTAAAGACTTGAAACCGTAAAACTCCTATAAGGAAACATAGGTAGTAAGCTCCTTGACGTTGTTCTTGGTGATATTATTTTAGATCTGATTACAAAGGCAGTGGCAACAAAAGTAAAACTAAACAATTGGAACTACATCAAACTAAAATCCTGCACAGCCAAGGAGACTATCAACAAAATAAAAAGGCAACCTAATGAATGGGAGAAGATATATGCAGATCATGTATCTGATAAGGGGTTAACATCTAAAATTATATATATAAAGAACTCATATAGCTCAATACCAATAAAACCAAACAGTCCAATTACAAAAAATGGGCAGAGGACCTGAACAGACATTTTTCCAAAGAAGAAATCCAGGGGTGCCTGGGTGGCTCAATCAGTTAAGCATCTGACTTCGGCTCCCAGGTCATGATTTCATGGCTCATGAGTTCGAGCCATGCATTGGATTCTGTGCTGACGGCTCAGATCCAGGAGCCTGCTTCAGATTCTGTGTCTTCCTTTCTCTCTGATCCTCCCCCACTCTCTCTCTCTCTCTCTCTCTCTCTCACTCACTCTCAAAAATAAAGATTAAAAAAGGAAGACATCCAGATGGCCAGCAGACACATTGAAAAGACGCTCAACACCGTCAACCATCAGGGAAATGCAAAACAAAACCACCATGAGATACTACCTCACACCTGTCAGAATGGCTGTTTTCAAAAAAGTACAACAAGGATTGGTGAGGATGTGGAGAAAAGGGGACTCCCAGGCACCGTTGGTGAGAATGTACATTGGTACAGCCACTATGGAAAACAGTTTGGAAGTTCTTAAAAAAATTATCAATAGAACTACCATATGATGCAGCAGTTCTACTTCTGGGTATTTGAAGAAAAGAAGAACACTAATTTGAAAAGATATATGCACCCCAATGTTCACTGCAGCATTATTTATAATAACCAAGCTATGGAAAGAACCTATGCGTCCACTAATGGATAAATGGACAAAGAAGATGTGGAGATACACCACACACACACTAGAATACTGCTCAGCCATAAAGAGAATGAAATTTACCATTTGTCACAATGTGGATAGACCTGGAGGGTATTATGCTAAGTGAAGTAAGTCAGATACAGAAAGACAAATACCATATGATTTCACTTATATATGGAATCTAAAAAAGCAAAACAAATGAACAAACAAAGCAAAACAAAACTTACTGGTACAAAGAATAAATTGGTGGTTGCCAGAGGGGAGGGTGTGGGGGATGGATGAACTTGGTGCAGAGGATCAAGAGGTATAAACTTCCAGTTACAAATAAGTCCTGAGGATTTGATGTACAGCATGGTGGCTACAGCCAATAATATTGTAAAGTTGGAAGTTGCTAAGAAGGTTAATCTTTTCTTTAAAATTTATTTATTTTGAGAGAGAGAGAGAGAGCGAGAGAGAGAGAGACTGAGAGCACATGGGAAGGGCAGAGACAGAGGGAGAGAGAATCCCAAGCAGGCTTCACACTGTAAGCACACAGCCCGATCCATGCTGGGCTCGAACCCATGAACTGTTGAGATCATGACCTGAGCTGAAATCAAGAGTCAGACACTCAACTGACTGAGCCACCCAAGGCGCCCTGAAAGTGAATCTTAAAAGCCCTCAACATGCACGCACACGAATTGCTTTGTGACTTTGTATGGTGACCCATGGTAACCAGAGTTACTCTGGTGATCATTTCACAATGTATATGATTGTGGAATCATGGTGTTGCACACCTGAAACTAACATGTTTTGTTTTTGTTTTTGTTTTTTGTGGGTTTTTTTTTTTTTGGCTAAAACTAACTTTTATTTATTTATTTTTAAAAATTTATTAATTTTAAAAAAATTACATCCAAGTTAGTTAACGTATAGTGCAATAATGATTTCAGGAGTAGAACGCAGTGATTCATCACCTACATATAACACCCAGTGCCCATCCCGACAAATGCCCTCCTTTAATGCCCATCACCCATTTAGCCCATCCTCCCACTCAAAATCTCTCCAGCAACCTCAGTTTGTTCTCTGTATTTAAGAGTCTCTTATGGTTTGTCCCCCTCCCTGTTTTTATATTATTTTTGCTTCCCTTCCCTTATGTTCATCTGTTTTGTATCTTAAATTCCACATATGAAGTCATATGATATTTGTCTTGCTCTAATTTTGCTTAGCATAATACACTCTATGAAACTAACATGTTGTATGTCAGTTACACCTCAATTAAAAAAAGTTATGCAGAGGGGCGCCTGGGTGGCTCAGTCGGTTAAGCAGCCGACTTCGGCTCAGGTCACGATCTCGCGGTCCGTGAGTTCGAGCCCCGCGTCGGGCTCTGTGCTGACAGCTCAGAGCCTGGAGCCTGTTTCGGATTCTGTGTCTCCCTCTCTCTGACCCTCCTCCATTCATGCTCTCTCTCTGTCTCAAAAATAAATAAACATTAAAAAAATTAAAAAAAAAGTTATGCAGAGAAAATGAAAGACTTTTCAGCAAGGAAAGAATTTCAAACCGAAGAAGCTAGTAGCTAATTGCATTTTCCAGGAGGGTGAACTCAGTGTATTTTAGCTATTTAATATACTAGAATATTTAAATAAAGTCCTCCCTCCCCAATTAGTGTGTACCTTCAAGAGTGTGCTTTGACATAGGATATGGATACCTGTGACTGTTTGCCAAAGGTGTACTTTAAACTACATTTCAAATTCATTTAGATCACATGCAATTAGAGAACTCAGCTCTTAAGCTTTGATGTAGGGCTGTGTTCCATGGATACACACTATTATAAAGTCAGAGGCATTTCTCACAGCAGCCTTAACTTTGTGTTTTGTTACTAGAGCAAGATTAAACGTGACATGGCTATGAAAGTACAGGTTTCCTGTTCATCCCCACCCTCCCCCCCCCGACCCCGCTGCCCACTATAACGGTATACAAGAGAAGGGTTTGTATACTGGCTTTTTCACATCCTAATTGTGTTCTTGTAGGCAAGGTGCTTACCCTTACCGAGCCTTGGTTTATTTCTCTGAGAAGCCGTAATATGATCTTCCTTTAGAGCTTGATTATGGAGATTAAATGAGACAATATGTGTCAACTGCTGAGCACAGTGCTTGGAGAATGGTAATGGTAGCTATTATTTATATTAAATGACAGATTTCTTACTTTAATATTTCTTAATTTAAGATGACTAGGTGACTGTTGACACTGCATAATACAAGGTCATTATGGGCAGAGTTAAACAGTAACTACTTACAAATGTTGGATAAATGAACCACAGCCTTTTAATATCCACAGGGTAGCCCATGGGTCTGTTGTGCATGTGTGTGCAAGACTTTTTTTTAACTACTGTTTTTCTTGCATTCTGACTTTGCTTGAAGAGGATTAATGCAGATTTTGACAATGAGGTTTGTGAGAAGGGATACTAAGGATGATTATTAGTTAATTGTTTATTTCAATAATACTGAGCACCTACAATGTACCAAGCATTGGGTGACAGTGAAGAATAAGACATTGTCTCTGCCCCTAAGGAGCTTACTTGTAGCTGGGAAGACAATCAAGTTAGCGATGGATACGGTAACAGAGTAAGTGCATGATGATACGGGCATGAATGAAAGGGGCATCTAACTGGTTTTGGGAGACGAGAGATTTCCCAGAAGAAATCTGAAGTCTGGTGACATAGTGGTGAGGGCATTGGGCTAGCAGCAGAGGGAGCAGTGAAAGCATCTGGAGAGGTTTGTCCACCATGTTATGAAACGCGAACACCATCCTACAGGCAGGAAGGAGCGTCTGAAAGGTTTTAAGTACACAAAGGCATCTGTTTTCAGAGATACAGTTTTGGTAGTAGTGCAGAAGGAAGAAAGGTTGTGGGTAAGACAACCAGTTAAGAGGCTGTTGCAGCACTCTGGGCTCAAGGCAATGGTGGTTATGGGGATGGAGACAAAGCGAACAGATACCAGATCTGTTAAAGAGTTAGAATTGAGGTTACTTGGTCTCTAATTGAAGGTGAGGGTATATGAAAGATGGAGGGTTAAGTCCCAGGTGTTTTACTTCAGCCTCTGGGTAGATGTTGGTGCCATTCATTGAGATAGGAAATGTGAGAGGGAGAACAGCTTTTGTCTGGGGAATTGGGGAGATGATGAGTTCTTTTTTAGACATATTGATTTTTTTTAGTGCTTATGGGATCTTCAGATGGAGATCCCTCCCTGCCATACCATCCCAATATCTGTAATTTAGGAAAGGAAACTTAGGAAAGGAAAGGAAAGGTCTAGCATGTGTTTGATTTCCCAGCAGGCAATCTAGTCAGCTTTTGGGATACCAACAAAGCTTAGGCACCTCATACCTCAAAGAAGAGAGAAAATTAGAAAAATCTAGAAAGAAGTTACTTAAACTTCAGCATACTTTTAAAATTTTGTGTCAGTTTAAAAGTAAAATTTTATTTTGTTGTTTAGGGTTGTTTAATTTTGAATGGCGAAGGTGGTGGGAACTGGAAGTACTGATCCGTGAATCATTGGCATAAAGAGGCTAATTAAAGTGACCATGTGGAAGAAATTATCCAGGGAGGGAATGAAGAGCAGTAGTTTTCTCTTTGACTGCACATTGGAATCTTTTGGGGGAACTCGAAAAAAAATTCTGATGCTTGAGACCTATCTCTAGAGATTCTGACTTAATTGATCCAGGTTGACCTGGGTCAAGGTTTGAGAAGCTCTGGCCCAGAGTGAGGAGAGATCCCAGGAAAGAATATGGACGTCGTGACACTTAAGAGTAAGACAGGTGGCCTGACTCAGAGTCCAAGGAAACACTCTTCAGGGACATTGGGTATAGCTGCCTCGTATGTGCTTGACTCAGATAATTGAGTTCAAAGACCAACCAACCAACCAATCTTCAATAATCTCCAGAGTCTCCCATCACCACCACCATCCCTCCTGGGATGTATAGGATAACAATGAGTGCTATGGATAAAGACTCTGAGACTAAGCCTGCATGCTAGAGAAGGGAGCTTGGCAAGGAATTCCTACATGTATCTGGCCTCAGTGTGTGTGTGTAGTTATCTCTTTCTGTTGTAGTACTATATAGCTGTGAGTATTAAAGATTACATCCAACTTAGGAGGAAAGTTGGAAGTAGAAGCTTAAGTCTGGAAGCAATAATATAGTTCTACAAAGTTGAGATGTAATTCACATACCACAAAATTCATCCTTTAAAAATGTGCAATTCTGGGGTGCCTGGGTGGCTCAGTCAGTTAAGCATCAGACTTTGGCTCAGGTCATGATCTCACAGTTCATGAGTTCAAGCCCCGTGTTGGGCTGTGCGCTGTCAGCTTAGAGCCTAGATCCTGCTTTGGATTATGTGTCTCCCTCTCTTTCTGTCCCTCCTCCACATAGGCTCTGTTTCTCTCTCTCTCTCAAAAATAAACATTAAAAAAACAATGTTAGTATATTCACAAGGTTGTATAACTATTTACTACTGACTCCAGAAAAAAAATGTAGTTTTGACCTTTGTGATAGGATAAGAATTTGCTTTTAGTCATTTGACTTGCAAAATATAATTTAATCTAATATATATGAAAACAGTTCTAGTTTTAAAAATTACAAAGTGAAATGCAAAAAACAAAAAACAAAAAAAACACACCCTAACTCATTTAAAAAAACTGCTGGCACTGAGGTATTTGCTAAAAGTATATCAACTCACTAAACAACACTCAAAATATCCATTATTTAAAAAAAAAAAACAAAAAAAAAAAACAAAGCACAACTGTTACTTTACTTCCATACAATGAAACCCAACATCATTTGCCATGAGTAGTAAGAGTAAGAATAAATATAATGGAAATTAAGAAAGTAAGATTTAACTAAAGCAAAGATATTTCTTTTTTTTCTTTTAAAAAATGATTTATTTTTGAGAGAGAGTGAGAGAGAGTGGGGAAGGGGCAGAGAGAGAGAAGAGGACAGAGGATCCAAAGTGGCTCCGTGCTGACAGCAGAGAACCTGATGCGGGGCTCAAACCCATGAACCAGGAGATCATGACCTGAGCCAAAGTCGGATGCTTAACCGACTGTGCCACCCAGATGCCCCAAAGATATTCATTTTCAGTATCTCACAGATCTCTCCCGTTATGTCCATTTACCTCCATCACTGCTGCCCCTAGTCTGGGCCATCATCCCTCAGAATCCTGCAGAATCTCATTGTTCCCTTGTTTTCACGCTTGCCTCGCAAACCTTGAAGACCCATTTTTTAACTGGCCTTCCTGTCTCGCACGATTTGTCCTTGCTTCCCTGCCCATGCTCATCTCCTACCATTGTCTTCTGTCTATACTGCAGTCCATGTAAACTGCCTGCTTTCATTCCCTCAGATGAATCACTCTTCTTTTAGCCCCTAAGCCTTTCTTTCTGACATTTTTCCATCTCCCTGAAACACTCTTGTCCTCATCTCTTTGCCTCATAAACTCCTACTTATCTTTTAGTCACCTCCTCGGGAAGTCTTTCCTGACCACATTCTCATACTTCCTGCTCTTGCCTACTGAGTCTAATCTCCCTTTATAAGACTTTATCTATATGTTGTGTGTGTGTGATTATTTGTGTAATGTTCATTATCTGTCTTAATAGATCATAAATTCAGTAAGAACAAGGGCTTGATCTGTTTTGCTTATTCTTGTATCCCCCACACATAGCACGTTGTTTGGCACATAATAGGTTCTCACTATATATTATCTTAAAAAAAATGAGTGAATGAGTACTTGAATGGACTCATTGTCCTTGATTGGTTGTATTCTGACTTCCATATTCTTTCTTGTTCTCTCTTGACTGGAATGCTTCTCTTACACTGAGCTGATATGATGATGGCATAGAGTTTTCATCTTCTGTCTGCAGTTGCCTGAAGTTCAGACTTTAAGGACAGAGTATATTCTCTGGCTGAATATCTATAGCTAATATTAGTGTTGATCATAATTTACCACTACTCAGAATTAGGCAACATGAAATTGAAGAAAATCCATTTTCCTATAATGTACCGATTCCCCAAGTTGCTGATTTTCAAAATCATCTGGAGACCTTTTCAAAATGTAAATTCCTGGGTTTTGGGTGTCCCAAATTAGAACTTTTGATTGGGGCCTGGATGTCCATATTTTTGGTAAGTTCTCCAGGTAGTTCACATCCAGTGGTATTAGCACTGGACTGAAGAGTGACAAATGGGAACCAGTAATTTAGAAAATGTGGCAAAATGCTGATGTAACTGTCTTCCCTCTTGGAGGTAGGGTGGAGCATGAGGAGGGAGGTGAGTATTTTACACACTTCTCTGGCTTTTGTGGAAAGAAAACTTCTAAGTTGAGCTCTTTCTGAAGAAACTAAGGCTCAATGTCTATATCAATATCTTTACAATTTCTTCCATCGTATTATCAGATATCCTATCCTAGCCCTGACTTTCTATTTCCACATTGCAGCAGTGTGGTATATAATTGCTTAGCAATTTTATATACATCTACGTCCAACCACTCATGGAATGTTACAATAGACCATCGAGAGAAGGAAGGAAGTTCGGATGTGGTAGGGCCATGCCAAGGAATGACTCTGCAGTGGCTCAGGTCCCTAAGAAGGAGGATGGGGCATTAGTCCAAGTCATATATTTAAGAGACATAGAAAAGTTGTAACCATTTTGGGTTTATTGTGAGCAGGAGATGGCAGGAAATGGAGAAGGAGTATTGGATGGAGTCCACAAGGAAAAAACTAGGCCCAGAGATTATGATCTCAAGGATCAGTTGCAGTAGACCCTAGGTTCCTATAACTGTGGGACTATGTCAAGAATGGGGGATGGTTGTGGAAAGGAGGAAGGCAACTGGTGACATCTAGCGGCATTTCAGAATGATGGTGAGATTAACTGAGGTCATGGCCAAGGTGGAGTCCATATGCAGGGAGTATGATACTCCATGCTCCAACATCCTGGGAATATGATATTGGACAGGTGGCAGAAATTTAGTTCAGGACACGTGGTTTGTGCAGCCCTGGTGTTGTTTGTGTAACACACAGCACTGCAGCTAAATTGGGATTAGGGGAAGGTGAAGCACCCCGGGCATGTTGGATCTGGGATGTAGGGTAGTTTGCAAATATCTGACTCTACTTGCTAGTGGGAGTGGAGCTTCTGATCTACTGATCACTGGTACTCCACAGTGATAGTAGAAAGTGAATAGTACCCCCTCAGATTAATTAGTAAAGGACACCTAGAGGAGGTAAGTAGAAAACAAGAATGATTCTTGCAAAAGCCAGGGAGGGATCAGTTTTAAGGATGGACCGGTTTCCTTTCCATACTTTATCTGAATACTTTGGTTACTAAGTTGCCCAAATTAGAAGCTTTGTGGTCAATCTTGAATTCTCTTCTTTCACTTTATCTATCCTGATGTGATATGGATTCTACCTCCTAAACATCTCTGAAATCTGTCTCCTCTCCTTTCCTTAGCTGTTCTCTCTGCCTCTCTGCTCTCCTTGCTCCGATGCCTCCTTAAAGTTTTCTTTCTGTACTTAAAAACTGAGTGTCACCACCCAGCCGAGAAGACTTCCCTCTGACAAATTAGTGATTACCTCTGACAAATTAGAGAAGAATTTATTGAATATATCTTGGAGTTCCTATATGCAGTCCATGCTCATTATTCACGGACTCTGTATCGTCAATTTGTCTACCTCCTGACATTTATTTGTAACCCCAAATCAATACTTGTGTGGTTTCATGGTCATATGCAGTGTTGCACGGAGCAGCAGCGTTGTCTGTCATGCATGTTCCCAGCTGAAGTCAAACACGGCGATGTTCTTTTCTTATACTGCAAACTGGTGCCCTTTTGGTGGTCTATTTAGTAACTTCGTTTTCACATTTTTGTGCCTTTTCTTGTGCTTTTGCTGTTTAAAATGGAACCCAAGTGTAGGGGCGCCTGGGTGGCTCAGTCAGTCAAGTGTCTGACTTTGGCTCAGGTCATGATCTCATGGTTTGTGAGTTCAAGCCCCGCATCTGGCGCTGTGCTGACAGTGTGGAGCCTGCTTGTGATTCTCTCTCTTTGTCTCTCTTTGACCCTTCCCCCCGCTCTCTCTCTTTCAAAACAAATAAATAAACTTAAAAAAAAATGGAACACAAGTGTAGTGCTGATGCACTATCTAGTTTTCCTAAGTGCAAGGAGGCTGTAATGTGCCTGTTGGAGAAACTACAAGTGTTAGATAAGCTTTGTTCATGCATGAGTTTAGTGCTGTTGGCTGTGAGTTCAGTGTTAATGAGTCAACAATATATATTAAATATGGTGTCTTTAAGCAAAAACACACATAAAACAAGTCTATGTATCAATGAGTCGATGAAAATGTGACCAGAGGCTCTCAGGAACCTAACCGTGTATTTCACCTAGGAGGACAGCTCAGTATTTGCTAACTCAGTGCTCCCTGTGACTTTATTGAATATAACTACTGCAAATAACAAGAGCTAACTGTATATGGACTCAATTAATTCTTATACGCATGCTACTATGATCCCATTTTTATAAATGGAAACCCAAGCTTATGGAAGTTAAGTAAGTTCCCCAAGGTCATGTAAGTGGTGTACCTGGAGCTGGAACTGAGGACAGTTTGACAGCAAAATTCATGCCTCTAACCATTTGTCTCTGTGGTCTAAAAGCCTTAGCATGGCAGATGAGTTCCCTTACTAGCTGGCCCTCCCTCCCTTCTAGGTTCCCTTCTCCACTGCTCCCCTCTCCATGGCAGAGTGCCTGAGCTACAGCCATATGGGACAAATGTAATTTTCTGAAAATGCCATCTTCCTTCAGGCCTCTCTGCTTTTGGCCATGCTATTTTCTTTGTATATATTGCTTTCTTCTTATTGTAGGCAAATATATACACATTCTTCTTGCATTTCAGTGTTAACTTTAAAAAGTCCATCAACATGGAAAAAGTAAAGCAGATTGTAAACCATGTGCAGAGTGATACCCCTGGGATCTGCATGCCATGGTGGTGATGATTAACTCATGAGATCCCTGAGGACAGAATAAGTGGGACTCTGAACTCTACCTGCTCTTTCCTACATGCATATTCTTCTAACTTTGCCCAATCTGGAGGATCAAGAGTGATTTTCCCCAAGAGGGGGTAATTGCCAAGTCCCTCTATATGAAATTGATTGCTTTATATGTAGCTGGGGATACAGTGTCCCTATACCTAGGGATCCTCACTTGCAGGGGTTCATTTCACTATGCTTAGGATAAATAGAGGGTAAAATGTGTGTGTGTGTGTGTGTGTGTGTGTGTGTGTGTGTGTGTGTGTGTGTATGAGAGAGAGAGAGAGAGAGAGAGATGGAGACATGCCTAAAGGTTAACTGTGGTTATCTCACTTTTAAGAGTTGGGGTGATTCTCATTTTTTCTTTTGCTGCTCAGTGTTTTCTTAACATTTCTACAATTTGTGTATATTACTTTTTAATAAGAAAAAATGTTTTTATAAAGCACCTCAGCTATAATTTGTATTTGTGCAAAAATGTGAGCACAAAACATGCTTGAAACCAACAAATAACAAGTTTAGTGTTAAACACTTCACCTTAAGTGACTCTTAGTAACATTGTACAACATATATTATGATTATTATTTTACAGGTGGAGAAACTGATGCTCAGAGAAATTATATGACTTTCCCAGAGACTTTTGTAACACAGAGCTAGACAGTCCCAGCTCAAAAGACCATAAATGTTTCTTTTATACAATCGTTTTTCTTATTATGAACATTAAGAAACAATGCAAAAAGAATCCATTTTGACCAAGTTCTCAGTTGTGATTTATCCAATGCACTCTCTGTCTTAGTTTCTTAAAAACAGTGTGTTGCTAGATAAGGGCTCAGTAAATGCTGATTGGTTACTTTTCATTTATTTTTCATAAATACAGTGCAGGATGAGCCAGGAACTCTTCTTTATGCTTTGCGTTCTGTGCTTTGTTTGTTCAGTTGTTCTTTTGATTTCTCCTACAGTTTGTGGGCGTGTAGTCAGTAAGCAGCGATGCCAGTGAGGAAAGAATATAGGAAAGGTTACTATAGAAAGAAAGTCAGTTGTTAACCTTCAGGAATGCAGGTGTGGAGCCAGGTTAAAGGCAAAGCATGACTTCCTCGGCACCTCAAGTTTCTAAAAGTAATCAAAGAAATGGAGACAACGAATTCATTATATTTTGTTTTCTCTACCCTGGCTAACTGAGCAAATTTGGGAACTTGACAAAATGTTACACATTGTTGAAAAATATTAATAAGAAGTCTCAGCTGTGCAACAAACGTCATTAAATTTAATATATTTAGAAGATGTTTCGGTCATCAAAGAATTTTGGTATTGTTTCCTTAGGATCTTAATCGTCACTGCTCAGAGGTAACATTCAACATTGTACTGATATTCAAACAGATTATTAAAAAAACTTCCATTTCATTTCCTGAGGTACAGGAAGAAAAGACTCTTCTCATTTTCTCCTCCCTAATTTAAAAATCATGTTCACAGGAAATTCTTTATAATTCTTTTAAATAAACAGGAAACATAATTATTTGCTTGTGGGTGTATATATATATGTGTGTGTGTTAAAAATAGTATAGGTTGAGGAGTACAGTGTTTTTTTTTTTTTTTTTTTTTTTTTTAAATCAGGATTATGTAACGTGCTTCAAATGAGATCCAGGATTGTGTGTGTGTGTGTGTGTGTGTGTGTGTGTGTGTGTGTGTGTGTTTTCATGGTTACTGGCTTGAGGGTTTTTTTGGTTGTTAAGTTTTGTTTTTGAATTTTATTTTTCTGACGCTCTTCCTGTTTTCTTATAAGTTCAGTGATGGAATAAGAGTTGAAGAGCTGGCAGATTCTCATGGAGACAGTCTTTGTAACATCATCTTTCAGGTGTCTGTTTCTTTCTTATTAGTCATCTGGAATTTTGAAGACTGACTGAGGCCATTACAAAATGCCTTGTACTGCAGATCATAGACCTTACATCTTTAATTAACTAATGTTCACACAGCACTGTGCAATTGATTAATAAAACTGGCTGTTGAAATATACTGAATGGTTAGCTCTTTCCATATTTTTCTCTTGTTTCCACACGAAATGCATTAATCTGATTTAAAAAAATATGTGCCATAGCTGATCTCAAGCACTTTTTTTCTTTTGAGCTCTTTTTACATTATTTACCATTTAGATAGGCATAGCTTTCATAGTTTTGCTTCTTCTGATTTTCCTGGTACATATATATTCCTGAAGGATATAGATTTATTTCTCAGCTGGAAAACACCGTTCAAATGTCATTTTCATTCTTTTTTTTTTTAATGTTTATTTATTTTTGAGACAGAGAGAGACAGAGCATGAACAGGGGAGGGGCAGAGAGAGAGGGAGACACAGAATCTGAAACAGGCTCCAGGCTCTGAGCTGTCAGCACAGAGCCTGATGCTGGGCTCGAACTCACGGACCGTGAGATCATGACCTGAGCCGAAGTCGGACACTTAACCAACCGAGCCACCCAGGCGCCCCCATTTTCATTCTTAATAGAATTAATTTTTTATGTCAATGGGAAAAATCTGTAAAATTATTCAGGCAACTAAACCAACATCTATATCAGCTTTGAAAGAGAAACTTAAGGATCATAGAGAATGCTTTCTATAAAAAAAGAATATTTAATGAAGAATGCTCATTTATATGAAAAGGTACTATCTGTTGTAAAAAACAGCCACAACTGTGACCTAAGGAGCAGATACATTCTTAATCAGATAACTGTGAAAAATTCAATACAAGTAATTTAGTCATGTTGCCCTCTAAGAATTCATAATATCAAATCCATATTGAGTTAAAATTTTTTTTTAATCTTTATTTACTTTTGAGAGAGAGAGAGGGAGACAGAGTGCAAGTGGGAGAGAAACAGAGAAAGAGGGAGACACCGAATCGGAAGCAGGCCCCAGGCTCTGAGCTGTGGCGGGGCTCGAACTCATGAACTGTAAGATCATGAGCTGAGCAGAAGTTGGACATTTAACCAGCTGAGGCACCCAAGTGCCCCTCAAATCCATGTTGATTTTTAATAAAAATAAGTTGCAGCACAAATTTATAAAGACGGGATTATTAGCTCAAATAAAGTAAGATTTATATCAAATTTAGATCAGTGAAATGTAACCTTAAAGTTTTATAGATTTTATCCCTGAAGAGCATTATGAGACTTTAAGTCATATCCTCATAATTTGAGGATATTAATTTTGAATGGGAGAAGTTTTCAATGGGAGAGTATGTATTTTTGAAAAAGGAATATAATACCAGGAAGTCCTCATATTTAAATTAGGAAGATACTGTCTGTGGACGTCATTCTGTCTATATATGTGTATTTCTGATTGTCCTTGATATCGGAAGTTGAATGTGAATTTATTTTTGTAAGTAACAGCAGAGATAGACAAGTGATTTATCTATGATTGACTCATTCCGTTTGTGGCAAATCACTTTTGGAAGTATTTTCAGGGGTTTTGACAAAATAACTGAGTTTTAATAGAAATGAGTCAATGACAAGAGTAATAGAAATCTGTGAGGATGTTTAGAATATTCTGTAGATAAAAAGTATATGCAAGTTGAATTCATTATCATAAAGAGTTCACTTGGGTAGGTACAAAATAGCTGTATTAATTTTTTTCTTTTTATGCCTGCAATTTATCAGCATATATACCCAAGGCCCCCATTCGTATTTGGTCAAATACAAAAATGTTCTGGTAAATATTTTTTACATTTTTGCTGTGAAGTAAGATTTGAAGTTCCTCGTGAAGCATCTGAGTTACATGAAGCCCTATTAAAGTTGCACAACATTACTGTATAAGCCCATAGGGCAAGACTTTGATAAAGTGTGTCAGGTACTTTGCTGGGCAAGTGCTTATATAGGAAAGATCCAGGAAAGAGGGATATTAATCTAGCCCTGAGGAAAAGCTATTTCTGTGTTGAAGATGTCAATAATTACAGTTTGAATTAACATTTATATGGTGATATTTGCATGTATTTTCTGGTTTAACCTTCAAAGTGACCATCTGAGGTATGTGTTGTTATTTTATACACGAGGGAACTGAGGTTCAGAGATATGAATCGCCTTAAGTCATAGATGAGCAAAGTGAACTCAACTCAAGTCTCCTGGCTCTATATTCTTTATTTTTTCTTTCTATCAAGTGGAGACAGAAGCAAAGTTTGCATCCATATTAAGGGGATCAGCATAAATTTTATGAGACAGGCAATACTTCAAAACCTTCAAGGAAAGGCAAAATCTAGATGTGTGGAACTAGGGATGTCACAAACTGAATGAGTGATCGCCCAACTGGATTCAGCCTGAGGATGAGTTTGGTGTGAGTAGTCTGGTGTTTTTTTTTAAAAAGTCTGAATTTGAATGCCTTAGGTAGAAGAAGCATTTTCTGGTTGTCTCAGTCTCCACTACTCTCTATTATTCTCATCTGACTGCACTCATTATATCATCTGCTTGGACTTGGATGTTCTTTGAATATGCAGTCCTGAGCTGAATGAATCACATGACCAAAAACGATCACATGGAGGAAAGGATGAAGGGTGGACGTAGAGAGCAGTTTCATCTGGCCTGAGCATAGCTTTTTATCCGGAGGACCTTGGCAGAAAGTTGCCAAGGACCAAATTACGGACGCTACTTGTCCCTCCACCTCCCCCAACCACCCCACCTCTTCCATGAAAACTAGCCTGGATGAGTTGGTCGTAGTCCAAGAGAGTAGGAGGCATGATCTATGAGGCACAGTCCTTGGAAGGGAGGTCCTGAAATTTCAAGCTTAATTGAGGTAGGTCCAATTTCTTGGGAACGCACTATTGTGTAGACAGGGTCACAATGCTGTCTTCTGAGGTTGGAAAAGCAATCACGGTAAGTGAGTTAAGTTCCTGAGTATTGCTCTGAACATTGGCTGATGTTACTAGTACACTTTAATGGGACACTGGAAGCATGTTGTTGTATAGATACATTTTTTAAGGGTCAGGGAAGAGTAGAAATGTGCAATCAGTTTTGTTTTGTTTTGTTTTGTTTTTGTATATGTGTAAGGTTGTTTCCTGAGATACCTAATTAAGGCAAGTCCCTTTGATTGGATACTTTGTGGGGACAGTTGCTTCTTTTCTTCCAATGGACTTTGGAGCCTTTGGAGAAGAAATAAGGTTATGAGAAATTACCTATGTATATTTATGTCTGGATTCTGAAATCATGAACTTCTTTTCCACCTCAGGGCCTTTGTACATACTTTATTTCCTGCATGTAATGTTCTTCTCCATTCTTAATGAAGCTGACTTGTTTTTATCCTTTAAGTTCTTTACATATCAGCACAACTATCTCTCCTTTGGGAGATTGTCTCTGACCTATCTGAAAAGTAAATTCCTAACTAAACCTCATCTAAAAAGTAAGCTCCTTCCACCTTTATTTTGTTGTGTTTTTTGTTGTTGTTTTTGTCTTTTGTTATTTTTTGTTATTTTTTGTTATCTTTTGTTAATTTTTACCATAGGATTAATCAGTTTATAATTGTTTCGTCTATGTACATATTTGTGGAAATGTAGCCTCAGAGTAATGTATCCCACAGTATTCTCAGAAAATATAAATTTTGTAAGGTCAGAGATTATGAATTCAGACTCTAGTTCCACGACAGAATGGATACTCAAATAAGTATGTGTAAATGAATAAATAATGGGAATACAACCGAAGAAAAATAAAACCATGGGTATTGATGGGAAGCCTAAATTCCCATATTAGATGGAGGATGTGGAAGATGTTTTTCCAGTGTGCATTGTAACAAGAATTCAATGTGTAATAGCAATAGGGAAATCTCATACTACTGCTGAAAATTTCTTACTGCTAAAGTAGAATATTGAGTAATTCTTTAAAAATTGCATAATTAATACATTTTGAAGGTAGAAAGTTTAAATGACAGAAAAGGCTGCAAAGGGAAAGTAAAACTTTTAGTTCCCCCTAATTCCATTTATAGTTAATCACTATTAATATGTTCTTACATGTCTTTCTGTAAATTTTATATGTGTATATATCTGTCATTGATCTTACTTATCTCTAGTTATCCCCTTGTTGTCTAAACCATTTTGATTATAATAGAAGTATGGTTCTTCTATTTGCAATTTTCATTTAGCGTATCTTGAATATTTTCTCATGTGAACCCATAAGGATATAATGACTTGTTTTTTAACAATTGCATAAACTCTCTTAAAGTGTCATTTGATTACAATTTCCCTTCTGTCTAAAGAACTTCCTTTAGTAATTCTTTTGCAGGTCTGCTGGCTACAAATTCTCTTAGTTCCATTCATTTGAGAATGTCATTATTTCATCTTTATTCCCGAATGGTAATTTTACCGGATATAGAATTCTGGGTTATGGTTCTTTTCTTTCAGCATGTTGAACATGTTTCAGTTTCTTTTGCCTTTCATGGTTTCTGGTAAGAAACCCATAGTTATTTGGATTATTGTTCCCTTATAGGCAATGCATCGTTGTTCTTTGTCAATTTTCAAAGTACTTTTTCTTTGTCATAAACTCTCACCTGTTTGATTATGTGCCTGGGCATGGGTTGCTCTGAGTTTATCCTACTTGGAAATCATTCACCTTCTTTAATCTGTTTCACTAAATTTGGGAAATTTTCAGCCATTATTTCTTAAAACATTTTTTCAGCACCAACCCTTTTCCGTCTTTCTGACATTTTGAAGATGTAAATATTAGTCATTTTGTTATTGTCCAACAGATCCCTGTTCATTTTTTCTTCATTCTGTTCTGTGCATTGTGTTCATTCTTTCTTCAAACGTTTTTCCCCACTCTGGTTTAGACTGAATAATTTCTATCAATCTATCTTCAAGTACACTGACGCTTTCCTTTGTCATCTATATTCTGCTCTCATGTTCATCAGTGAATTTGTAATTTTGGTTACTGTATTTTTTACTTCTAAAATTTCTATTTGGTTTCTCTATATATTTTTTTCTGACACTTTCTATTTTAATATTTGTCTCAAGAGTATTAGTATCACTTGAGCATTTTTTAAACAGCTGCTTCAGATAATTTTCGTATATGTGCTATTTCATCCTTGATGTGTGTTAAATGTCTTGCTCTGTGGTTTGAAATTTTCATAGCTCTTCATATACTGAGCAATTTTGAATTTTATTATGGGTGCTTTGAATATAATGTTGTGGGACCCTGGGTCTTGTTTAAATGCTATGGCAAATTTTTATATTTTTGTTTTAGTGGACATTTGACTTGGTTAAGTTTAGGCCATAAGTTCAAAGTGCTTTCTGTTTGCTTTCTGTTGGTTCTAATGGTGGTTCACTTTCAAAGTTTTTGCAGTACTGTTTGAATCTGTCCTGCATTTGCACTACTCAGTGGTCTGAGACTTGGGCTAAGGTCTCTGTTAGCTCAATTTTCAAAATCTTTGATATACCAATGAAGGCCATATCTTAATAGGCATAGATAAGGGGTGAACTAAGGTGGTCATAAACAATTTCATAGGATTTCTTCCCAGACCTCTTTCCTTTGTACTGCCTTTCTAGTTCTTTCCAGTTCCCTGGGCTACTCTTTATGGTTCTCAGGCCAAAAACTGCCTATTTCTCCAATTACACTAATTCTGGGGCCATGTGGTGGGAGGCCAACCAAGAGAGAGGAAATAAAAGCAAGGGATTTGTTCTTACACCACTGGGACTCCAACGAACAGAGAGCTTCCCCCTCCATATAGTTATAGTTTCTACTTTCATATTACTGGCTGTTTTTCACTGCTACCTCTCCACCCATTGCCCTTTTTGACAATATTACCTCTCCACCCATTGCCCTTTTGACAATATTACCTTTGCATGAGAGGGTCAAAGAAAAAAAGAAAAGACAAAAGAAAAGAAAAGAAAAAAGAAAAAAGAAAGGAAAAGAAAATGAACCTATGGAAATTTCCCCCATTCACTTTGAACTGTAAGATTTTTTTTTTCTTCTTTTTGAACTAGAAGTTTACTTCCAGATCTCTCTTTGTCTGCACCGCAGTGCTCACTTTTAGGATTTGAGCTGTATTGAGTTCAGATCAGGAGGTACGTGGAGGTAAACAGAATGACGAACTCACTGCCAGTTTGGTAATACTTTACATTCTGGTGTTTTCTGATCTGCCTGCTGATATTTACCCTTTGAAGTCAAATAGTTGCACAATGCTTTCTGACCAGGTTTTATAGTTGGATTCATTGGGAGAGAAAACTTGGCCTGTGTTTATTTCCCTTACTAGGAGCTGGAACTCTATCCTATTGGTCATCATTTATAATTATCTATTAATTATGCAGTGTTTTACTCTAAATATGTTTTCTTAGTTCTACCTATTCCCATATCATTTAGTTTAGCTTTCTTATCATCCTGTCTCTGATCTCTTTTTGTATAAGGTTTCACATTGTCCCTACTTTTTTCAGGAGAGTGAAATACTTGCTATGGGAAACTATTTTTTTGTGATATGTCTTCTTCCAGAACATATTCTTCATCTTCCTTTACCCTCCATGCACTTTCCTAGTTTGTTTTCTTTAAGCAGTGATTTTGCATCAATGTTGTATAATTGCCTTAATTTTATATAACTTTGACATGAGATGCTATATATCAGCTTTCTTTTTCCTCAAATACGGTGTGAATGAATTCCATTTAACATTTTTCCACCTTTTATAGGTGCTGTTGGTATTTATGCTTAAGGATGAAATATTAATGGCTTAGGTTCAATTTGATCTTCTGTTTCCTGTAGGCAGAGAGAGGGGAGAAATGTGATAAAGAGCTGAAAGCCACATGGAGCTGTGGGTTGGCACAGTTGGTGTAAAAGTTTGCACTATTGTGTCTTTCCTTTTTGCTATAATTGCTAAATAGTTAGGAGCACATGGAATTCCCAAGGAAGCTACGTTCAAGTTTTTTATTTCCCCACCTCATAGTTTTTTCTAATAGAGAAAATTAGCCTCACATTTCTGCTTCCTAATATTTCCTACCTTCCCAAGCAGCTATATCCAGATGCCTCCATCTCAAGGGCAGAAAAAATTATTTTTAAAACATAGGGCTTTTATTAAATAGATCATTTTAAAAATATTTTAAGTTTATTAAAGTTTATTTATAAAAATATTAAGATTTATTCTATGTGATTGGTCTCTTCTCTCTTGCTGCTTTCAAGATTCTTTCTTTGTCTTTAGCTTTTGGTTGTTTGGTTATGATATGTCTAGCTGTGGAGCTCTTGGTTTATCCAACGTGGAGTTCACAGAGCTTCTTGGATGTATAGTTAGTTTTTTTTTCTTTAATATTTTCATCAAATATAGGATGTTTTTGGCTTTTGGCTTTTAATTCCTTAAATATGTTTTATTTTGTTTTCTTTCTTTCTTTTTATCTCTTTCTCTTCTTCTGTTTCTCTCTTCTCTCCTTTTTCCTTTTGGAATTCTCATTATGCCTATGTAGGTACATTTGATTGTGTTCCACAAGTCTCTAAGGGTTTTTACACTTTTTTTTCCCCATTCTTTTTTCTTTCTGCTACTCAGACTGTATACTCTGAATTAACCTATCTTCAAGTTCACAGATGCTTTCTTCTGTTACCTCAAATCTATTGAGCTCACCTAGTGAAATTTTAATTTATATTATTGTACTTTTCAATTCCAGAATTTCTATTTGGTTCTTTTTATAATTTGTATTTCTTTATTGATATTCTTTATTTGGTGAGTCATTGCTCTCATACTTTCTTTTAGTTCACGAGACATGGTTTCTTTTAATTCTTTGAAGAAATTTTACATAGCTCATTTACAATTTTTGTAGCAGGCTGAATGGTGGTTTCAATGATGTATTCATGTCCTAATCCTTAAAGCCTGTCTTACATGCCAAAAGAGTAATTTATGGCAAAATATGTGATTAAATTAAGGGTCTTGAGAGGTGGAGATTATCCTGGGTTTTCTGGGTGGGCTCTAATTGTAATCACATGCATCCTTATTAGAGATAGACAGAGGAGGTTTTGAGATACACAAAATAAGAGAAAGCAATGTGAAGATGGAGGCAGAGATTGGAGTGATACAGTCTCAAGCCAAGGAGAGCCGGTGATAGAAGATGGCAGAAACAAGGAAAGGAATATTCTCTAGAGCCTCTTGAGGGAATGTAACCATGCCAGCCCCTCGATTTCAGACTTCTGAGCTCCAGAACTATGCGAGAATAAATTTATGTTATTTAAACCTAGCAAGATCACGATAATTTGTTATGGCAGCCCTAGGAAACTAATAAAGTCTGTCTAGTAAGTCCAACTTCTGGCCTTCCTCAGGAAGAGTTTCTGTAGACTACTTTTTTCCCCTGTTAAGGGCCATAAATTTTGTTTCTTTGCATATTTCATGTTTTTGTTGTTATCAGAATTGCACATTTAAAATAATATTATGTGGTGGGTTTGACTTTTGCTGAGTCCTGGGGATGGTGTGTGTCAAGCTCAGAGTGCTGACATCAGCACAGTTCCAAGCCTGGTGACCAGGTACTTGCTTTCAGCTTTCATGCCGCTCTCATGAAATGCAACCCCCACTCTACCTGAGACATTGGTGGGTTTTGGTCCCATCTGTCCAGATTTCAGCCTGGACACCATACAGAGGGGATGAGGTTTTATCCTTGCCCAGTTGGCCAGTCAGGTGATCTTACAATGAGATGCTACTCTCCATAAGGATGCTCATGCTATCAGCCACACAAGTCTATTCATTCTTGACTATCCAGCTCTTTGCATTCTTAAACCTGCTACCTATAGAAGCAGACATTTTAGCATATAATTTTGAAAATGCATCTCAGACATTTGGTGACTGTCCAGTAGGACTTGGTTATAGACTTCCAGCTGAAGGTTTAAAGATTTGTTTTTTTTCTTTATTTTTCTTTTTAATGTTTATTTATTTATTTTTGAGAGAGAGAGCATGTCTGCATGAGTGGGGGAGGGGCGGGGGGTTAGACAGAGAACTCCAAGCAGGCTCTGAGCTGTCAGTGCAGAGCCAGACTTGAAACTCGAACTCATGAACCAAGAGATCATGACCTGTGTGGAAATCAAGTATTGGACGCTTAACTGACTGAGCCACCCAGGTGCTCCTAAAGGGTATTTGATTAATTCAAAACCAGAGAACACTGTGAACCCATAGTGCCTCCCCCACTAAAAGACAATTCATCTGGCACTTTCACTGTGGTAATTAGAAGACTTGATTGTAATTTTGATGTAAAGGTTTGATTTATGTTTTTTAGTGTTTATTTATTTTGAGAGAGAGAGATCATGAGCAGGGAAGGGGCAGAGAGACAATCCCAACCAGTCTTTGCTTTGTCAGCACAGAGCCTGATATGAGGCTCTATTTACGAATCCTTGAGATCACGACCTGAGCTGAAACCAAGAGTTGTATGCTTAGCCAACTGAGCCACCCAGGTGCCCCTGATGTAAAGGTTTTAAATTCACAGAGAGCAGGATACAAAGCAGACATAGTTGACAATATTGACTCTGATAATCTCATTAGCATGGGATCCAACAACTTTGATGTGCTAAAGAAAATTGACATTCCATCTGTCTTTACTGGGGAATCATCAGCTAGTTCCCTGAAAGATGAATTCACATATGAGAAAAGGGGCACATTATCATAGTTCCACAAACCAGTCTTCCTCTGGAATCCCATCTAATCCCTTTCTCATGATAGTGGGCATCTGTCTCACCTTGATAGTCATTTTCATGAAGTAGGTAAATTCACATTAAATATATTTTTAAAAATAGCATGGGGGTTCTAAAAATCATTGTATTGAGTAAAAGGAGTCTTACATAAAGGAGTACATATTGCATGAGTCCATTTATATGATTGGGTCTGGAAAAAGTGAAGATAATCTGGGTAGAAATTTCAGAACAGTGATTGCTTCTGGGGGGGGGGCTGGAAAAGGGTGAGGGATATACTGAGATGGGTATGGGAAACTTTTTTGTTTTGTAATTAGTCATATTCTGTATCTTGAGAGAGGTTTAGATTGCAGAGATTTATGTAGACTTAAATTTGGTGCATTTCATTGTATATAAGTTTTACCTAAGGGGGAAAACTAAGAAAAATACTAAACTCTAAGTAATGATACATATTCTGAAGTATTTGGGGGCTAAAGTATACTGATTATCTGCAACTTACTTTGAAGTGCACTGTTAAAAAATGAAGAGAAAAAAAGATGTATTGATGGATAGATAGGTGATTAAAAAAAAGTGCAGTACATCGTTAATTATAGAATCTAGGTAGTGGATATATGTGTATTAAAGAATTTCTTCAACTTTTCACTGTACTTCAAATTTTTATATTAAAATGTAAATAAAGAATAGTATGAGTGCTATAATAAAATAATATTATGTGGCAACTCTGGAAATCAGATTCTTCTCCCTCTTCAGGGTTTGTTGTTGCTGTTTGCCTAATGATTTTTCTGAACTCAGTCTGTAAAGTCTGTACTTGTGTGTGATTACTGAAGTCTCTTCTCTGTTAGCTTGGTGATCAATTAATGATTGGACAGAGATTTGTGTAAGTTTGTGGAATCAGTAAGTCTCCAAGTTTCTGCTGAGGGGCTGTCTGTATGTGTTGTGTATGTCTTTCATACTCAGAAAGGCAGTTGACAATTCTGCTTTACTTTTATTTCCTGCTTGCACATAGCTTCAAGGTCAGTCACAGCTGAGAACTAGGGTCTTCTCAGCTCCTTTTCTGAGCATGTGCACAGCTCTGGAGATGCAAACAACCCCACACATGTGATGGACCTTTTAGATTTCCAGGAATATCTTGGTGCTTTTCAAAGCTCCTTATTGACATTTCACTCCCCAGATTTCCCTTGATAAGCTTTTTGCTTAGTCTTTTGTTTGCCCCAGCACTGCCTCAGTCAGCAGTGATATTAAACAATTAACAAATGCCCCCAAGACAAGGCTGTTGGCATTGAGGGAACTCTGAGTTAGGTCAGATAAAAAGAAGCCTTCCATAAAGAGTATACTTATCATGATGAACACTAAGTAATGTGTAGAATTGTTAAATCACTATATTGTACATCTGAGAGAAGACGTTAAATGGCAGAGCAGAGTGGAGACCCTCAGTTTGTCCCATCCCTGAAACACAGCTAGATCAGCACCAAACCATTTTGCACACCTAGGAAGTTGATCTGAGGATTAACACAATTTGCGTAACTTGGGCCTCCGAGCTTCTCAGGTACATCTTGCCTTGTGGAGAGGTGAAGGGGGGAGAGAAAAGCCAGAGGGTAGCTGTTTTTGTAGAGAGAGGACAGAGAAAGGGGGAGAGTGCAGCACACTGGGAGAGTGCAGGAAAAACACCCAAAAGTAGTTGGAGAGAAAGAGAGAGAGAGAGTGAAAACACTCGCAGGGGACTGAACAAGAAATCTGTTCCCCAAAACCACTGGTGGGAAAAAAGGAGAGGGTTTCAGTATCACCAGGATTCTATAAACAGTGGAGTGCAGTCTGAAGTTCCAGAGCTCAGTGGCTGGCTGTGCTCTGGTGAGGAAGTAGGGCGAATCACCAGGAACAGGCAGCAGAGTCTGAGAGGTTCGTATGCCACATAGGAAGAAGCAGTTCCCCTGCTTGGAGAGCATTTGGTAGAGGGCATAGAGCCTCCCCACAGGCAAAAGTCCCAACAGACTCTGGAGAGCAGCCATGTTTGCTGGTATTGGGAAAAAGATGCCAGAGTATGGTGAAACCTGTGCCAGCTGGGTGTTATGATTTGTTATAATCTCTGAAGTTCTGTCGCTGCACTATTGCACAAACATTTTCTGGGATAAGCCGGCACCTGGCCACCCTCAGCAAGACCCTCCCCCAGAGAGTCGGCCTGAGTCCTTGCTGCAGGGGTCTCTGAAGTGTGTGATTTTGAAATACAACCTCATCTGATATAAAACTCTGGAGGGAGGTGCTGCCTGGTAAGTGGATGGCTTGGACATGGACAGAGTAGAGGCAGGGAGTGGACAGAGGCCTGAGACAAAAGAAGGGCTTGATCGCTGGTGGGTGAGAGAGCAAAGTTCTTGTGCCCAAGACTAGGGAGCTGGGTGAAGCCATTTCTACCTCTCCTGCACACATGCATGCGTGTCACACTGATCCACCCAAGTAATGTAAGCAGCGCCACCTAGTGGAAAAGGGAGCCATTATACCAAGTCCCGCCCAACTGCACCCTCCAAGCACATACCCTAGAAGACCAGCACAAGTCCTTCCACCTGCTTAGTGTACTGACTATAGAGGGCTTCATAGTTTCAGTTCTCCAAGACAGACAAGGAAAGAATTATGAAAGCAACAAGGGAAAACAAGTCCTTAAGTACAAGGGAAGACAGATCAGGTTCACAGCAGACCTATCCACAGAAACTAGGCATGCCAGAAAGGAGTATCGGGATATATGCAACGTTCTGAATTGGAAAAATATACAGCCAAGAATTCTTTATCCAGCAAGGCTGTCATTCAAAATAGAAGGAGAGATAAAGAATTTCCCAGACAAACAAAAACCAAATGAGTTTGTGACCACTAAACCTGCCCCGGAAGAAATTTTAAGGGGGACTCTTTGGAGAAAAGATGAAACAAAACAAAAAAGGCCAAAAGCAACAAAGACTAGAAAGGACCAGAGAACATCACCAGAAACACCCAATTCTACAGGCACCACAATGGCACCAAATTCATCTCTTTCAGTACTCACTGTAAATGTGAAACGTTAAACACTATAAATGCTCCAATCAAAAGATATACGGTGTCAGAATAGATAAGAAACCAAGTCCCATCTATATGCTGATTATAAGAGACCCGTTTTAGACCTAAAGACACCTGCAGATTGAAAGTAAGGGGATGGAAAATCATCTATCATGTTAATGTTTGTCAAAAGAAAGCTGGAATAGCCATACTTATATCAGACAAACTAGATTTTAAAATAAAGATCGTAACAGATAAAGAAGGGCATTATATCATAATTCAGGGGTCTATCCACCAAGGAGATCTAACAATTGTAAATATTTATGCCCCAACGTGAGACACCCAAATATATAAATCAATTAATCACAAACATAAACTCATTGGTAATAATACCATAATAATAGGGGACTTCAATACCCCACTTACAACAGTGGATAGATCATCTAAACAGAAAATCAACAATAGCTCTGAATAGCACAGTGGATAAGATGGACTAAACAGATATATTCACAACATTTCATCCTAAAGCAGCATAGTACACATTCTTCTCGAGTGCACACGGAACATTCTCTAGAATAGATCACATACTGGGACACAAGTCAGCCCTCAACAAGTACAAAAAGATTGAGATCATACCTTGGATATTTTCAGGCCACTATATTGTACACCTAAAACTAATATAACAATGTATGTTAACTATACTGGAATTAAAATAAAAAAAAAAAAAACAATAAAAAAAGAAGCCTTCCAAATGGGTCATCCAGATAGGTCAAATACTGACAATTTTCTGTTAATGAGGCCTTGAAAGTTCCAACCTCATTCTGTATCCGCTAGTGGCTGCTAGACAGCTGGTTTTCACTGTGATTGCAGACTACTGATTTTCAAGGCTACTGGGTAGCTGGAATTGGGGGATGGGAATAGGTTAAGTTAAAATGTCATGAAGCTCACTGTTCTTACTGTGACTCAGCTGTTTTTCCAAAATAAATGCTCTCTGGATTGCCACAAGCCTTTCGTTAATTTTCAAAGTTCTGAAAAAGTTTTATTGACTATTTTCACCGATGATATTATTGTTATGTGGAGGAGAGAATTTTGGGGGTCTTTAGCCTTCCATATTTGCTGATGTCACTCCAACATGTGGCTTTTGGGTGAAGTGTTTTTACAGGATGGAGGGGAGAGGACTTAACAATAGTTTTGCCTTATGACTTTACTATAGTTTTAGTATTAATTTCTTTTTCTTTCATTTTTGTAAGTCCTTGTTTGTTTTTTGAGGTGATGATGAGGTTTTTAGGCTGCCTCCTAAACAGGGAATAGCCAAATGGCAAGTCTTTTGAGACACTTCTTGCTGTGTTTATGGTTTACCTCTGAAAGGGCAAGATTCTGTACTTTGGAGTGGCATCACTGGTCTTTTTTTGTTTTTTTTTTCCCCCCTTGGTTCCTATTGGCCTTTTCTTTGAGTCACATTTCATCCTCTAGATTCTACTTCATTCCTAATCGAGGAATATCAGTAAGATTTTTCACAATTCTCTGGATTCAGTTTCCCTCATCTCCATAATGCTTCTGGACAATAATGAAAGGAGCTAAATGTTGATATCATAAATCTTCAGTCTATTGTCTATGATGGCACTTATCAAAATTTGTGGTGTTACTGCTGTCTTCTGCTTGCTGCTTGCACATTTTGATTCTTTTTCCTTTTTGTATTTATTTTGTTAGGTTTTGGGATAGAGGTTTTGTGATTCAGTTTCTTCTTTGTACTGACTTTCTGAAATGGTGCAGAATTATTTACTTTAAAATAAATAGTAAATGTCTATAAAATGGGAATTTTGGTTTTAAAGAATGTATGGTGGAATGTGTTGAGAAAAATGAAAGAATTCACTTTGTTTTATCTTTTTAAATTCAAGTTATTTGATTCTTTAAGAGTCAGCTCGATTCTTATCACAGTATTATGCTGCAAGTCTGTATGACCCTGAATGTGGCTGGATATATAATATATAAATAATAGAAATAGTAGTACTAAGTAATAGTAACGAAAAACTTTTAATAATATATAAATTGTGTTTTTAGTTCCCTTTGTGCAGGAATATTATAAGGCAGTTGTATTATTTAGGTTTGTTTGTCCCAGTCTTATAGTACTGTTTCTTTTGTTCACATGGATAATATTAAAATGTGAATGTGTCACCTTCACAATTTAAATTCTTTTAAACTCCAATTCCTTTAAAAAACTGTCCACAAAGCATTACCAGTTTTGCTCTTGTATAAAACAAAATAAACAGGGCATCTGAGTGGCTCAGTCGGTTGAGCATCTGACTCTATCTAGATTTTGGCTCAGGTTTTGATCTCACAGTTTGTGAGTTCAAAGACCCACATTGGGCTCTGCACTGGTGGTGTGGAACCTGCTTGGGATTCTCTCTCTCCCTCTCTGTGACCCTCCCCAGCTCTCTCTCTCTCTCTTTCTCAAAGTAAATAAATAAACTTAAAAAAAACAAACAAAATAAACAACCCCTTCCCCACAAGAAACTCCTAAATCTGTTGATTGCTTGTTCAGAAAAAAAATATGAAATTCAGTAATTTCTAAATCAGTGTGATGAGGTTATTTCCATTTTACAGGAGCCACCCTAGACCCAGTGGTGGTGTGCCAGTGTGGATGTAATGAAATCTGATACATTAATGATTATATTGGAAAGTCCAAAATATGTTATCTCCCTTGTCTCCCCCACTGTACCAAATATCCTAATTATTAAAAAAATCACAAATGGGCACACAAAAATTCTGTCAGAACAGATAACTATGTAACATCTGGAAAAATTTGGTTAAGGAACAAGACAATAAGTGGTCTTTTTTTTTCATGTCAGTCATTTGTGCTTATATTTATTTTATATTTCTTTCTTTGGACAGTTATTTTAGAAGAGGTTGATGAACTTAACTTATTCACCCAACACATCATGCAAGTTCTGCTGATTACACAGAACCAGAGTAATGTAGTTCCTACCATCAAGGGAGGGGCATCTGTCTGTAAAACCCTAGACATTTCTTGGACCTGGTAATTAAGACATGGATACTTAATTAATAGCACTGTTATTATTTTTCAAAAAATGCCTAATATATTTGACAATATAAGCACTGCTCTTTTGGTATATTTATTTTCATGTGTCCCTGAGTATCCTGTTTTAAGAGTCTTATGGGCATGTTTCTTTTCTATAGATAGTTTTTCAGGATCTTGCACAATCTAGTGGCTCTCAGAATTATGTTATCAGGAATCGAATTTTATTGCTTGTCGGTTTACTTTCACACGTTTATACTCTTCATATATTTATGATTAAAAATGTAAAGAGCTATTTTAAGGTAGAAGGAAGGTAGAAGGAAGTGAGCTATTTTAAGGTAGAAGAAGCTCGTCTCATGTTGTCCCTTGAGAGAACAACACTCCCAAGGATTTGGAGCATCCACTCCACATTACTGGATAGGAAGAGGTCACAGGTTACTAGTTTCAGTCAATTTCTCCTTTTTATGGCAAAGGATACTCCCCAAGTGTACAGAAAGGAGCATGTGAAAGACGATATAAAACCTTGGCTTTGTGTCTAAGATCATACCTTTAACTCGTAATTACAGTGCTAACTATAATGGTTTACATGGACTTAGCAAGGAACAAAGGGTTACACCTTATTAAATCTAATATATTTGTGTTAATTTAGATATATTCATGAGATAAGGAAACCAATATGTTTCAAATGTTTATATCAAGTTAAGCATTTCAAATTTTATTTCCTACTGCTTTGGTTAGCTGTACTACAGCTAGGTTAGACTACAAATTGTGGTCTTTCCTTAGTATTCACATGAAAGATTTGCATTTATAAAAGATTTCATTGATATTTCATTTAACTAATTGAATCTGTTTAATTGTTATTTGTTGATTTAAAAATCAAATATTAAGTTATGGATATAAAGAAATATTTTTGTTTTTTTCCTTGCTCATAATAGGGGGCTTACTCTCTATATCATAAATAGAATCTCTAAATTGGTATCTTTACCTAACTAATGATCCAAGAAAACACATGTGATGAGTTGTTTTATAGATAAATTTCTTTTTATAAATCATTATTATTATTTTTATTTTAGAGAGAGAGAGAACAGGGGAGAGGGGCAGAAGGAAGGAAAGAGAATCTTTTTTTTTTTTTTCAATGTTTATTTATTTTTGGGACAGAGAGAGACAGAGCATGAACGGGGTAGGGGCAGAGAGAGAGGGAGACACAGAATCGGAAACAGGCTCCAGGCTCTGAGCCATCAGCCCAGAGCCTGACGCGGGGCTCGAACTCCCGGACCGCGAGATCGTGACCTGGCTGAAGTCGGACGCTTAACCGACTGCGCCACCCAGGCGCCCCGGAAAGAAAGAGAATCTTAAGCAGGCTCCATGCTCAGTGTGGAGCCTGATGCAGGGGTCAATCCCATGACCCTGGGGTCATGATCTGAGCCCAAATCAAGAGTCAGACACTCAACTGACTGAGCCACATAGGTGCCTCAACAAATTTCTTTTAAATAGAGAAAAAATACAAATAAAATAGCAAAGAGTTGAAATAAAACAAAAGAGAATTTAATTTAGATTTCGTGCTTAGAAATGTCTGAGACCATATGATTTGAATATATAGTCATTGATGAAATGTCAAATTAGATGTTTTGAAAACTGTGTTAACTCTTTGAAATTGTGATCACCTAGCTTTTCTCCATCATCTTTGGAAAGCATTTAAATGCTGAAACATACGTGATTATATACATTACAAAGAAAACTACTGAGAAATATACTTCTGTTTGTAAGATCTCATATTCTAAGACAGATTACACTCATTTTCATTTTTCATATTCATTTTATTAAATGTAGGGGAGCTAAATAGGGGTAGACTTTAATTAAGTAATACAGAAATGAATAAAAATCATAAGTATTGTAAGTCATGCAAAGTGGAGATTTATAGTGCTGTGAGAGCATTGTGTGGAGGGATTTGATGTAATCATGGTCATCAGGGAAATTTCTCTGGAAGTGATGATGAGTTGAGCTCTGAAGAAACACTGAGAGTTACTAGGCACAGGGCAAGGAGAATCCTACTTCCTCTGGTTGGAATTTTTCACATATTTTATACTATATAATATAGTGACACATTAATATTGGCTTGAGAGATCAACCCTTGTTCACTCCTTTGTCAGACAAGGAAACTAGAATCCATGCAGGTTAAGTAACTTGCCTGATTCATAGCTGCTTCTGAGAAAAATGGAAGTAGGACTTATGATTTATGTTTAATGCCCCTTCTATTAAGCCAGGTTCAAGACATAAGAATAACAGGACAAAGATGCACTTAACTTCTTGTTCGTTCATTTATTTACTCAACTTATAAAGCACCACTGCGTGGAAGACTCTGTGCTACTTGATGTAAAAGATACAGAAGTGACTGATATGTGGCATTTGACTTCGGGGAACTTTTCATCTAGTAGGTAATGTAAAGCAATATATGAATTTATAGACTAAAATTATATATGCTGAAAGAAAAATCTAGATAAAATATGGGAATTGAGATGAAGAAAGAATTAACGTCCATTGGGAATAAGTTTGTGAAGGCTTTCTGGAGGGAATGATAATTGAGCTGGGCTCAAGCATGAAAATGAAGGGCGTTTGGTGCAAAATGAACTGCATGATCAAAGGAAGATTGTCAGAACATCAGCAGGTAGTTCTCTTTAGATGACACTAAAATGGGTCAAGGGATGGACAGTGAGTAATAGATTTGGATTTGGAATATGGGTTGAGGCTTGATTGTGGAGAAATACTACAGGTAAGGGCCAGTCATTATTGAAAAGAGGCATAAAGAAATCATAACTGTAGGTCAATGCTAAGAGCACTGGGTAGAAGATAAAGAAAGACTGAATGTGTAGGTGCTTTATGGGATGCTGGGGATACAAAGATGAATGTATGCAATTTAAGGATAGAAGTAAGTGTGATGGAGGAAACACAGAGAAAACCAGGTATGAGAGTCTCATGCCTACGTTGGGGGTTAGCCATTAGTTCTCTTGTGAAGAGTTTTCAAAGTTGTTGTAGGTAGGTGGAGTTACAGTTGTTCATCTCTGCTCTTGTTTTGTCTCCTTGGACCACTGGTTCTCTATAAGTCAATGATTATCCAGCAGTGGACAATGAAGGCTTACTGACCCTGGTGTTACCACTACGCCATGCTTCCTTTAGCTCATAAGACTGCCTTGGCTTCTTCAATTTTTCATTCATCAAATGTTTAGTGACAGCCTACTATGTGCCAGGCGTGGAGATTAGGTGTTGAGAGTATGGTAAATGATGCTAGAAACCTTTCCTGTCCTCAAGGGTCTTGTGTCTGGCATATGAAACAAGTAATTAAAATGTGGTGTGATTAGTGTTACTGATAGAGGAAGGGATTGGGAACTATGGAAGATAAAACCAGGGAGGGCTCTTTTCAATGATCATAACATTAAAAAAAATTTTTTTTTGTTTATTTATTCTTGAGACAGAGAGAGACAGAGCACGAGCAGGGGAGGGGGAGAGAGAGAGGGAGACACAGAATCTGAAACAAGCTCCAGGCTCTGAGCTGTCAGCACAGAACCTGATATGGTGCTTGAACCCACAAACCTCGAGATCATGACCTGAGCTGAAGTCAGACACTTAATCGACTGAGCCAGCCAGGCTCCCCCATAACATATTAAGGAAATTGAAAATTGTCCTATGAATTCATATTTTAGTTGTCAGTGCCAGAGTCCTTGATGGCCACTAGGGAGAATCCATGTTAATTCCGAAATGAATGAAATCTCTTCATTGTGTGAGGGGTAAAGAAAGAAGGAGGACTCATAGCTGGGAGCATGGCCTTGGAGTCCAACAGTCCTGGCTGGATTTCAGTCAGTACTTACTTGCTGGGTGACCTTGTGTAAGCTACTTAATGCCACTTCCCTCAGTTTCTTCAGCTGTAAAGTGGGGAAAATTGTATCTACCTCTTAGTAAAACTTAAGTGAGATGAATATTTGAAGCATACTGCTTTGTATGTACTAAGTGTTCAATGAGTGATGTCTTTTTAAAAAGACACAGTGCTCGTCAGGGCACCTGGGTGGCCTAGTCGGTTGAGCGTCTGACTTTGGCTCAGGTCATGATCTCACAGTTCATAAGTTCGAGCCCCACGGCGGGCTCTGTGCTGACAGCTCGGAGTCTGGAGCCTGCTTCGGATTCTGTGTCTCCCTCTCTCTCTGCCCTTCCCCTGCTCATGTTCTGTGTCTGTCTGTCCCTCAAAAATGAATAAATGTTAAAAAAAAAAAAAGATACAGTGCTTGTAAGAGAATGGGATCTAACTAGTGTTTTAATCTCTGTGCAGTATTTGGATCCTATGTCCACTGATCACTGTCCTTGGGCAAGAAATCTGACTTTGTGCAATTTTCTCCCATATAAAGGGACTATGTTTCCCCCTCTTTCCTTTTAGTAAAAGTATGAAGAATTACACCATATAGTACTTTTTATTTATTTTATTTTATTTTATTTTATTTTATTTTATTTTATTTTATTTTTTTCATGTTTATTTAGTTTTAGAGCAAGAGAGAGAGAGAGAGACGGACAGACAGAGTGCTAGGGGTGGGAGGGGCAAAGAGAGAGGCAGACACAGAATGTGAAGCAGGCACCAGGCTCTGAGCTGTCAGCACAGAGCCCAACAAGGGGCTCGAACTCACTAACCGCAAGATCATGACCTGAGCCGAAGACGGACGCTTAACCGACTGAGCCACCCAGGTGCCCCACCCTATGGTACCTTTTTAGATGCTACATCTAGTGTTTTATTCCTTCGATCAAATTAATTTTTCTACAAAAGTCGAAAATCGTTCATGTCTCTTTCTAATCTTATTTTTTTAACGCACATGGCTGTTTACAGCTTTTAAGGTGACGTGTGGACATTTCTCACGAAAATAATAATTTGTGTCACTTTATAAAGCAATGCCCGAGTCCTTCCTTGCCAATCTTCTTGTGACATGGAACAATTGTTAGGTGGGATGGATGCATATGCAGATGCTTAACCAGATTTTATTGATTATAAATAAAATGGCTTAAAATAAAACTTTAAAAATACAATCACTGCTGCCATTTTCATAAGAAATTCAGAGTAAAGAAATATGGGGTGTTCTCTTTGGGACAGGAACCTGGATTGGTTCTTTCTTCATTGTTCTAAGACATAGATGCAGTGTGGAAGGCCATTTTCAGAATAGTACAGAAGATGGTACAAAGGAGTGTTCAGAAGAGCGCTCAAGAGGTGCTCATGCTTTTCAGAAAGGCCCTAAACACTGTATTCTTAAAAATGAAATAGCTATGGGGCATATCAGTCTTTTCAGTAAGCTCCAGTAATAAGAAATGCTACATTCTTTCTTTCTTTTAAATAAATCTACATCCAGCTCTGAACTCCCATCCCACTAGCCTGAATTGAGTCTCAGTCATAAAGGTACTCCCTCTCTCACTCACAAAATTACGGGGTCCAGTTCCTGAGCGTGTTGCACAGAACAGAGCGTTCAAGGGTGATCCTTGGTCTTTTCGTCCCAATTAGTTTCCACTTTGATACCCATGGCCTGCCAGTGTCTCTTAACAGAGTGTCCTGGCATTTTGGGTGGGACAGGTTTTGTGGCGTAGAACGTGTCACTGTAGGATGTTTTTGGCATCTGTGACTGTCACTTGTTTTGACAACAACTATAAGAACAAAAGCCTTCCCTCCCTTTCCAAAGCCCCTTAGTTGGACCCCCTAATGTACCTGCTTTTATTTCCCCAGCCAATCCTTTGGGGTCAGATGGTGTTATGGCGACTGTTCACCCAGCGTGTGGGGACCCACTGGGCTCAGGTGCTCTGAATGGAGTCTTGCGTGGCCACTTTGCTGTTGTTTCCTATGGAGACCCAGCCTCTTTCCTGGGATTCTGTAAGGGAGAAGCTGCAGATAACTTTGCTGAAGGTCCCACAGACTTCCAGCCCTTCATTAAGCCTGGGACAGTCTTGCTGCTTGTGCCACCCTTGTCCCCACCTTTATCTGTCACTCTCACACAGAATGCATTAGCTTTTGTTTGTTTGTTTCCCTAGAACAAAGCTTTTGGAAAACTATAGCAAGGAAAAGAGGTTCTCTTAAGTCTACTTCGCCTCATCCCTGAAGCCTACACTGTAGCAAGGGAGGGCAGAAGGCCTGGCCATCCGTTCTTAGAAAGTAGGGGTGGAGAATAAGTAGGCAAAATAGAAAATAGAAACTACTCAGTGTCATTTCACCATTTGACATCATTCAACGGCACTAAAACCAAAAAGCTAGTTAATATCTCAGTGCATTATCCCAGCACATATCCAAGCATAGATTTTTATACCACCTCCCCCCAAAATGAATGGTCCTGACTTACCTGTGTGGTCTGATTTTTTCAAATATTTATTTATTTTTGAGAGAAAGGGAGACAGAGCATGTGTGGGGAGGGACAGAGAGAGAGGGAGACACAGAATCTGAAGCAGGCGTCAGGCTCTAAGCTGTCAGCACAGAGCCCAACGTTGGGCTTGAACCCATGACTGTGAGATCATAATCTGAGCCGAAGTCAGATACTTAACCAACTGAGCCACCCAGGTGCCCTTGGTCTGATTTCTTTACCACAGAAACCGGAGCTCCATAACTTGGGCAAATAGGACCATGGCTATTGGTAATGCTGAGGCAAAGGCAGAGAATAATTGGATAGGACTGAGAGCATATGTACTTTTTTTTGTTTTTTGTTTTTGTTTTTTGGAGTTCTTCAGCTGAACAACAGAAAGCAGAAAACTATTTGAGCGGCTATTCACAACTCTCCTGTGGATGGTACTTTCTAGTTTGATAGGAGAGAAGTTAATTTGTTCCGTGCAATGGATGCCTTAGGATTAGGCATTAGGGGCATTAAGATTTACTTTTCTTGCTGAACCTTTAGGAGTGGTGAGCATTAATACCATTTATCTGGTCCTGTTGCCCTGTGAAATAATCATAACTGTGGTTTACATTTGGCTTCTCATCTATTAAAGGAGGATGATAATAGTACCTACCCCATGGGGCTATTAAAGATTTAAAGGAATTAATACACAGAAAGTCCCCAGAACACAGCCTGGCACTCAGTAGGTGCTGCGTAAGGAGATCATGTTAATGTGTCCTGGTGCTGTGCTAAGTACTTTACGTCTTTGTGCATTCTCATTTATACTCCCCTAAACCTTCCTAAGATAGATATTATTATCCCCATTTCACAGAGAACGATATGAGGCTTAAAGATTTTTTTACTTGCCCAGAGAAACACAGCCTATGAGGGGATGAGTTGGAATTGGTTGCAAGCACAGAGAGAAGCATCCTCTTTGCAACTGTGAGGTGGAGAGGGGCTTGGGCTCACCTTATTGTATTGCTGAGTTATTGCATTGCTGAGTTTTGTTTGTACATGCCCGCACACACTCTTTGATTGAAAGTAGAATAATGAAGCAGAAATCCAATCAGAATGATCCCGATGTTCAGACTGAAAAAAATGAATCCGGTTAAGTCTGTTGAGTAAGAGGGTTTACACCTGGAATATATTTGTTTGAATCCCCCTTGCGCACTACTGACAAATAGTCTGTAATTATAGGCATTTAATGAAGCAGGCTAGTGGGCATGTTGGTAATAGGTTACGTTTTATTTTCCTTAGGGTGATTATAACAGGCTTAACGTATAATGAGAGAATTTTGGTTTTGGAATTGAAATGAATTTAAATACAAATCACTGGAAAAGCACAAGTCAGAACATGTGAACATTTTAAAAATTAGCAGATGTTCTTGTAGAACTTCACATTTTATATTTTCACATTATGCTCTGAAGTAAAATAAAAGCAGGATCTCCTATTATTTTGAGTGTGGATAATTCATAATGATTTAGTTATAAGGGATCTTTTTTCTTCTAGAAAAAGTCCTCCATGGTTCTTAGTATTCATGTTTTTACCGATTAAGAACTTAAGAAATATGTTTGAGATGTTCCTTTATCGAGAGAAAAACTATGCTGCCCTGTTATCGTCAGACTTTCCCTCTTGTTATTGTTTTTTTATAAATGTTTATTTATTTTTGAGACAGAGAGAGACAGAGCATGAGCAGGGGAGGGGCAGAGAGACAGGGAGGCACAGAAGCTGAAGCAGGCTCCAGGCTCTGAGCTGTCAGCCCAGAGCCCGACGCGGGGCTCGAACTCACGAACCGTGAGATCATGACCTGAGCCGAAGTCGGATGCTCGACCGACTGAGCCACCCAGGTGCCCCACCTCTTGTTATTGTTTTAATATGTGTCAAGATAATTTCTTTTTGTAAGGAAGAGATATTTGTGAGCACTAGTAAGACTAACTTAAGTAGATAAAAATATCAAAGTATTTTTCAGATTCCTTTGCAAAAGTAAGTCATTTGAATAATTATGGAGCACATTCATCAAGTTTGTGTTCTGGCTTTAAAATCAAAAACAAATATTGATAATATTAAAATTCCACTTTATTGGGTTTTACTCTGTGCCAGGTTATATCCTAAGCACCTTATATCATTAATATTTATTTATTTATTTATTTACTTATTTATTGATAGAGAACAAGCTCAAGAGAGGGGGAGGGGCAGAGGGAGAGGCCGAGAATCTTAAGCAGGCTCCATTCTCAGTGCAGAGCCTGACGCGGGGCTCGATCCCACAACTGTGAGATCATGACCCAACCCTAAATCGAGAGTCGGACACCCAACCGACTGAGCCACTCAGGTGCCCCTATCTCATTAATTGTTAATGACAAAGCAATAAGGTGAATATTATCCCCACTGTCCACATGAAGGAGGTGAGAAATTAAAGAAGTTACATGATTTTCTCAGGTAAGAATGTTGACAAATGGTGCATCAGTGGTTGGAATCCAGATCTCTGTCATTAGCCAGTTTTCTCAACTACTGCATTATGATGTGAGTGACACAGAAGTGCACAGACGATTATGGACATATTGAGGTAGACACTTCACCAGGCCTGGGGGACATGAGTCCTAAAGTATATGAATGAGCTAAGGGTGTTTCTGGAGGGGACATGGGAGAGTAGGGAGGGAGAAGGAAGGAATTCCAGATAGAGGATTCTGTAAGTCGAAGAACTGTTGCTGTTACTTGCAGTGTATTGGGAGTATTACATGAGACAGGGGATGATGCCAGAGAGGTAAGGTCAAAATATTGGAGAATCTGTGTTGAAGAGCTTAAGCATGTTCTGATAGGATAGAGAGACCCTGACAGTTTTCAGGCAGATAACTGGCATGGTTATAATTGTGTTTTAGGTAAATCGCTCTTGAATGGGTGAGGAGATGGTTTTAGTAGACAAAACTGAGGGAGGGAGTCCAGTTTCAGTCTTCTGAGGATGATGAAGACTTGGATTAGGTCAGTGGTGCTAGGGGATCCATTTAGGGTGTGATTAAGGTACATACTTGCAGTATTTAATGGTGCTTAGCTCTGTGTGATGAGAGAAATAAAGGGGTAAATACTAAGTGTCAGATTTCCATACTGCATAACTGCGTGGTTTATAGAGTCACTAGTTAAGACTGAGAAAAATAGAGGAAGAGGATTAGGCAGAAGATAAAATGAGTTCAGTTTGGGACATGTTGGGTTTGATACAGCCAAACGTATTTTTCAATTTCAACAGAAATTGACTATATCAGTCTGACATTGTGGGCAGCGATTTGAGGTGGAGAGGCTTAGGAATCACAAGCAGCTATGATAGGTGCAGCTATTATAGTAACTAAGATCATGGTGCAAGTGAGAATAGCGAGCTGTCAATGGGCCACTGGGGTACCTAGGTTGGGTGAAGAGAGGGGAACTTACTAAGGAGACAGAGCAAGAATAATCAGAGATATGATGAACCAACAGTGTGTGGCATCAGAGAAACAGAATTTCAGGAAAACGATAAACAGGTGTGGAGTGCTGGAGAGCAGTGTTATAAGGGTTGGAAAATGTCTACAGAATGAGGCAATGGAGGTAACAGGTGACTTTTGCAAGAAGAAATCTAGTACAATGGTGACAGTGGTTGACACAAATCATGACACATTGGGTTTAGACGTAAATGTTAGGCTGGGAATTAAGATGCCAAGAAAGTTCTCTTTCTTTTTGGTCGATTTAATAGGTTTCTAGGTTGTGGGGAAGGAGGCCACTGAGAGGGAAGGGTTAAAGATACAGGAGAAGTTATGACCAATGTGCAGGACCCAGATGAGGCCCTGGGGCTGAATTAAAGAGACACAGACCTGGCATGGGATTATGAGGCCATTCCTTTCCTGAAGGAAGGAAGGAGAAGAATGAATATGGGTGTATTTACAGATCACTTATGGGTCCTGTATGTTAGTCCGGTGATACCACAGCTTGCTTGTTTCAGCCATCTGGAAGAAGGAAGTAATGACAATTCTTGAAAATAAATGTGGCGAGAGACATAGAGAGGGGTGAAGCTTTATCACCTGTTTTGCAGTGCTGGAGTGAAGAACAACAACAACAACAACAACAACAAACCCAAAGGATTGTGCTAGTATTGTGTCTTGGGTCCTGGTGACCACAGTGTAGATGGTCACCCAGGGACAAGCTATGAGTAGTTGACCTGGACTTTAAGCTTTGACTTTGGTGACTTTGTCTATAGGTGCTGAGACATTGCGTAGGAAGGGGGTAGTTCCTTTAGACCAGAGGTTTCCAAAAGTGATTGCTAGCAGGAGTCCCTGGGAGTGCTTTTAAGAAATAATGATGCCAGTGTTACCCCCTTAGTTTCCGAGTTGACTGATTTTGGGTGGTACATGGTCATCAGTGTTTTTTTAAAAATATTTTTAATGTTTGTTTATTTTTGAGAGAGAGAAAGAGAGAGCAGGGGAGGGGTAGAGAGAGGGGGACAGAAGAGCCAAAGCAGACTCCGTGCTGACAGCAGAGTGCCTGATGCAGGGCTTGAACTCATGAACCATGAGATTATGACCTGAGCCAAAGTTGGAGGCTTAACTGACTGAGCCACCCAGGTGTTCCCATGGTCATCAATATTTTTTAAAACTCAGTAGGTGGTTTGATAATGCAGCCAGGGTTGAGAACCACTGCTTTAGACCAGTGGTCAGCAAATGGTTCCTGTGAGGGGCCACACAGTAAATAGTTTGGGCTTTGTGGGCTCTAAAGTCTCTGTTTTAACTATTCAACTCTGTCCTAGCTCAAAAGAAGCCAAGGATAATACATAAATAAGTTAGCATGGCTGTATCCCAGTAAAACTTTACTTATGGACACTGAAATGTGAATTTCATATAATTTTCACATGTCACAAAATATTACTCTTCTTTTGATACCGACCCCACCCCTGACCAGCCATTTAAGAATGTGAAAACTGGGGCGCGTGGGTGGCTCAGTTGGTTGAGCGTCCGACTTCAGCTCAGGTCATGATCTCACAGTCTGTGAGTTCAAGCCCCGCATCAGTCTCTGTGCTGACAGCCTGCTTTGGATTCTGTGTCTCCCTCTCTCTTTGCCCTTTCCCTGCTCATGCTCTGTCTCTCTGTCTCAAAAATAAATAAAAACATTAAAATTTTTTTTAAAAAAGAATGTGAAAACCATTATCTCATTAGCTGTATTGGCATGGGCTGCAGTTTGCAGACTCCTGCTTTACACCCTCATTGCTCAAAGTGTGGTCCTGAACTAAGAACATTGGCATCACCTGGAAGGTAGTTAGAAGTGCAGAATTTTGACCCTCAACCCAGTTCTCCTGAATCATAATCTGGATTTTAACAAGATTCTCAAGTGGTTTATATGCAGATTAAAGTCTGAGAGTCATTAATCTGCTCTAAGCCATTCTACTCCCATTTCTACCCGGCTCAAAAAGTAGGGGAGCTCCTTCATTGGCCCCATTGTCTCAGTGATCTTTTAATGAAGTTAGAGAGCTTTTAAGGAGAATTCTGTGGCAAGAAGCTGTCATCCAGGTTTCTGAATTGCTTAACAATTCACATAGTCTGGCTTTAGGTCTTAGAACTTATAAGTGGAAAGTTGACATTCTGTTATGAAAATCAGAGCTTTAATTTCTATTCTAGCACATATAGAGGATCTGTCTTCATATAGAACAAGCACACTTTGGGTTTTGGAGGCAGAACCAAATTTTTCCTTAAGAAAAACCTTAAATTTATTTAGTAGCCTCTAACAAGAACTTTTCTGAAACTCCAGAAAACTATATCCAAGAGCATGTAAAAGAGGTTTTATGGGAGGAAAACCATGGAAATCATGGACAAATTTTTTTTTTAAGTTTATTTATTTTCAGAGACAGGGAGGGAGCGAGAGAGAACCCCAAGCAGGCTCTGTGTTGTCAGCAGGGAGCCCGACATGGGGCTCGATCTCACAAATCGTGAGATCATGACCTAAACCAAAATTAGAGTCTGATGCTTAACATACTGAGCCACCCAGATGCCCCATGGGAGAATATTAAATGTCTCAAGATTAGCTCATGCACTCATAGTGAGGCCATTACTGAAAGAAGTGAGCCCCACCTGTTTTGCCCTGCATAGGGCAAAAGCAAATTACTTAGCAAATAATATTTCCTACTAAGACCCATTTCAAGTAAATTGGGAAGGACATGAAAAGTGGGACTCAAAACACCTCATCACAACTCTGAAGTGGGGAGGCTCTGAAAAGTATGAACTGATTTTTCTGATGCACACGAACTCATGCCTTTGTGAGCTGGGCTAAGGCTGTGAGTGTATTTGCAGGTTGACAAAACAATTGTTAGTTTGATTGTCTACAACAGTCTTCAGGCTGAACTGAAGTATTTGTTCTGCAAGAAAAGAAATCATTTCCTTTTAGCTTCAGTTATAACACTTTCGCAGATTTGCTTCCCATTTGACTCTGGTAAGAGAAAGATTAATAGGGGAACTGTAGCAAGACTAAAATGTTAATTCCCCCAGGATGTGGAGAAAAACCACATGCATACAAATGTGTTTAACGTTGATTTCCCACGTTATTTACTTTGGCTAATTTCCTTTTAAACTCACATATATGTGTAGGTTTGGACACCTGTTGAAGAGAATATTAAGCCTTGACTGATTTTGTTCATTCATCTTTTTTTTTTTTATTACCTTGATCCAACTCTTTTGCAAAACAGTAACCAACACTTCTTTCTTTAAACACCATTTGGACAAACAGAGATAAAAAAGATCACAGACTTTTAAACTTTTATGCTATCTTTATATGACCGTAAGGGAATGACCTCCTCTGACTTCCTACATTTCCTTTCAACAAGTTTGATAGTGCGGAAATTTTAAAATATGAATACTAACCTGGTATTAGAAAATGATATGCTGCTGATTGGCCTTCCCGCCAGAGGCACTGATGTCATGCCACTTTTAGGAGTTGAAAGCTCTGATAATAAATTACTGAAATGGTTAAAAGTTCATGCAGAGTGGTCTTTTCCCGCCATATCCCCCCGTATAGCTCTGTGATGTGTACATTATGCTTCAGCCAAATCAGACTGTTTCTCAGAGGAGCGTGCATTTTTCTGTGGTTGGAGCTTTGCTTATAATATTCTCTATATTTAGAAAGCCCTCTAGCCACCTTTTACTGACAAAATCCCATCCATCCTTCAAAACTCTGCTCACAAGCCCCCTCCTTCACATATCCTTCCTGATCCTGCCAACTGGATGTGATATTTATCTCCGTTGAGCCCTCAAAGCACTTTGTATGTACCTCTCTTATGGCACTTAGCTCATTCTGCCTTATGTTTTAGTTATTTGTGACCTTGATTTCTTTCCTTTGCTAGGCAGCTGGAGAGCAGGGACTATGTCTTCTTTATTCCTGAAACTCTTGAAAGTTAATGCTCCTGTTTCCACAAGAAGATCATTCTTGAGGAGTCTAAAGACAGACACTGGTCAGAAAAAGGACAGATTATATCAAGCAGAAGTTTCTTTTGTCTTTTGGATGATGTTGATCAAAAGGGAAAATATTATATTTAATACAGGAATTGGATCTGTTGTTAGATGTAGAAATACAATAGTTTAAGTGGGTGAATGAAGAGGCATGTGGAGACTGTAGAGAAATCCAGGAGATAATGGGAGACAGAAGAATGTTGGGGTTCTTGTGATCGCAGAGGTGAGATACCTTGAAATCTCAGCCTGTGTAACTGACACTTTGACGTCAACCCTCCTGCCCCCATGCTGCTTGCATCTACTTCTGAGTTCTCCTGCAGTGTGTGGTCCCTGACAGCTTCCCACCTCAAGCATTTGTGTCTCTCTGTGTCTCTGCCAGAGGTCTACTTCTGTGTCATAGGTGACTGCTTCACCCACATATAGGCTAGCTCAGAAATGCCAGGGAACTCTTGCCTCCCTGGGCAACCCTCCACCAGTGAGGGATGACTGTCAGTGTTTTCACATTCTATCTGGTCTCTTCCTGGATGTGACAATTCTGAGGTATATTGTATGCGGTTTGCCAGAAGGGCCCCAGTGGGATTGAGTCTCAGCCTGCCACAGCAATAATCTGATCATTATCTCATTTTTTTTTATTGGCTTTTCTTCCTTTCCTGATTTCACTTTTATTTCTCCCTAACTTGTGCTTCCCGTGATCACACAGCAAACGAGGCCTTCCTTTGGGTTAACCTATCCTGAGACAATCTGACCAAGTAGAACTGAGGTCTTAGAAAAGAATAAATTACTTCCATGATGAGGCCCAACCTTTATATTAATAATGTAATCAGTGTATTACACTATTACAATGTAATAGTGTATATACATTATATTAATAATGTAATCAGTGACAGTAGCCACAGATAAAACATGCACAGGGTAATCAGAGTGGGAAAAATGTGGCTTAGTTTGCATCATTTTGGAAAAGGAGTTTTGTAGGAGTCTAGGAAGAATTTGTACAATGAACGAAGGATGGACTCATAAAGGGATGGCCTGGGGTTGTAGACAACAGTTGATTGTATTGAGCCTTCATGCTCAAAAACAAAATGTGTACCGTATAGTTCTCATATCTCCTGTTGCAGTTTTCCATAATCAGTATAAATAAAATATACATTTTATACATCTATGCTGAACAAATCTGCCATGTCTGATTGCATTCCACTGCTATTTTAATGATGGGAGTGAATCCAGAAGTATAATGGATGAATCTACATTGTCAGCCTTTTACACTGGGAAGAGGTTTACAGAGGATTGACTTTGATTCACCAGTTAGAGATTAAAAAAAAATTACCACATTACATTTATTTCTCACACATATGACAGGCTCTTATTTTTATATAATAATTTTATGTTATTTTACCCACGCAAGATATATTTAGAGTCAACCTTCAAGGTAGAAAAAATAGCAGGAAAAGAATTCAAAAGTCTAACCCCTAGGGGGACTTAAGGTAAGAAAGAAGATACTAGAAAAAAAAAAATTAGACTCTTAGGTGATCAACCTACATTGGCTTAAGCCAAAAAAGGAATTTATTATTTCATATAATGGAATACTCCAGGGATAGAACTACTCTCAGACTAGCGTGATTCATGGTTCAACGTCCCTAGGTCATTTTTAGGTCCTGCACTTAATGGGGTAGTTCTATTCTCAGACTGTGTGACGGACCCCAGAGACTTGAGAGTCTCTTCACCACAAGAAAAAATAATACAGCGGAAAAGAGAGTTCATACTCAAATTCGGGAATTGGACCTCACTGGCCTGACTTGGGTCATGTGTCCATCTCCAAACAGAGCTCATGTCAATGAAATGAGCACATTAGCTTATTTGACTTTCCACTTTCTAATCTGTATGCCATTCATGTCTTTTTCTTGATTTACTGCTCTGTCTAGTTCCTCCAGTACAATGTTGCATAGAAAGCAGGGATCCCAGCTTTTTCCTGATATTAGAGAAAAATGGTTTAGTGTTTTACACAAACTTCATGATAGTTGTAGGTTTTTTATAAGGCTTCATCTATCAGAGTGAGGAAGCCCTCTTCCATTCCTAGTTTACAGAGGATTTAAAAAAAATCATGAATTGGTGTTCAATTTTATTAAGTGCTTTTTCCGCGTAAATAGAGATGATTATGTGGATGTTCTTCATTATCCCGTTAGTATGGTGAATTATGTCAATGGATCTCACCTTGATTCCTGGCATAAACGCTACAAAGTCATGACGTATTGGATAAGTTTTAAAAGTTGCTGAATTCAGTTGTGTGTGTGTGTGTATGTGTGTGTGCATGCGCTTAATGTTTATGTCTACATTCTGGAGTGATACTGGTTTGTTGCATTGTTTTTTGTAATATGTTTATCTGATTTTGATATCAGGGTAATGCTGGCCTCATAAAATGAGTTGGAAAGTGTTCCCTCTTCCTCTATTTACTGACAGAGTTTGTAAGAAGATTAACTTATTTTAATTCATGATCTTACCCTACTTCTCAAGGAGGAGAGTCAGTTTTACCCAAGTGTGTTCATTGACAATGGGAGAGGGATGGTTCCTCTGAAAAAAAATGGAGGTCCTGTGGCTGCAAGAAAGAAGAGCGGAAGCTCTTTGATAGATTGAAGGTACAACAAATGACTATTATACCCAATGAGGCAGAACAAGGCTTCTCATCACCAAGACTAGATAAGATTCCCTGGGTTGGTGGGGCAGGAAGGAAAGAGCGGAATCGAATGAGGAGATAGGGCTCACAAGTAGGAGCAGAGTTAGTTTCTAAAGGTTGAGCAGTGCCCACTGTTATGGGAGACTCTTGGGAGCTAACTTGAGTCTTCATCTGAGAAGAATTTACTGATGTCTCACCTGTGGCAAGGATGTGAGGAGCTGTTCTTCTAATTGGCATTTGGTGAGGACCTAACCCCCTGTCAGCATGTTTTTCATTGACTTTCGACTGATGTGATACAGTTTTGTGCCTCCACATTTTGCTTACTTTCTACTCTGTTTACCTAAGTGACACCTTTCAGTGTCCTTGGATACTCACACCCCCTTCAACTCAATTCCTACAGATATAAAGTATGAACCCACACTCCAGAAAAGTGGTGGAGTATGAGGGGGCAAATCTTCCCACCCCTGTAGTTGGATGGGTTTGAACAGAACTGGGTGGACCTCTCTGATACAAGGAATGGTCAAAAAAAGCTGCCCAATTCATCTGTCTGAAGTTGCTAAAATGCTCTTATTTTGCATCATTTTTTTCATCCTAATGTTAATCTATCTGTGTTTGACCCCTTTCTTGTCAATCTTGAATTGATTCTTCTTAACTTCGGAGACTAAGGAAAGATAACCAGCTGGTGCTTTTTCCTTCTGGACGAGCCTGCATGTCACAAAGCCATGCTTTTTAAAAATTGCAGTCTCTGTCTTCAAAAGGAGAGTTTCCCCTCATTACCAGCTGGTTTAAAAATCTTCTTGGGATTTTATTACACTAAACCTGAGAGATCGTTGTATGACAATAAAAGATGCAGTGACAGGATGCTCATTTCACTTCGTCTTCCTAAGGGGTCTATTATATACCAGGTAAGCAACAGGGCTACACCTTGGGATGATTAGACAAAGACTCTGCCCTCTGGGTGCTCCGCAACCCTGTAGAGTAGAAGTGGTGGACACTGAAGACTGGATAAGAAAATGGAAGTGGAACAGCATGTGAGAGGCTGCTAATTTGTTAATTTATGCAGCACACTGTTAGGATCCAAGCAGAGAAGAGTCAGCCAAACTTGTGAGAGTTCTGGAAAGATAGGTTAAGGAACCCTTCATTCCTCTCCTCTCCACTCTTTGGGGTTTGTACTTCAATTTTGCAGTCTGGGAGTTGGCCATTCAGTTCATCTAAGGAGTGATTAAGCCCGGGGGAAAGTGTACTCACAATGACCAAATTCTGATTTTAGCTCAAAACTAGTTTAATAACTTAAAATAGCAAATCCTTCTTCCTAGAAGGGAAGTTTACATAAGACCAGAAATAACAGGAGCTGTAAATCAAGACGAGAAAGCAACTTGGTGAATATATACTATTTGAATAAAGAAGGGTCCCTAAGGAAAAGCCTATCCCAACTATTAGAGTACTCTAGTCTACTTAGGGTTCCTTCGTCCTTAACCATGATCCCATTTCTTTCTGGTAATCTTTCAAAAATGCTCCAGGTTGCTCCCTGTAATATTTTTGGTTACAACAACTACCGTTTTTTTTAACCAAACATTCCAAATTGCTTCATGAAAAGCACATTCAGTGAACACACATAATAATAATAACAGTAGCTAATATGTATTGAGCATTCACTGTGTCTTTGTACTGTTCTAAATGTTTCATATGGATTATATTCTTTATCTCTTATGCCCAATCTATGAAATAAATGCTATTATCGCCCTGCCCCCCCTTTTTTTCTCAAATGAAGAAGCTAAAGGTGGTCGGGAGGGTGGTCCCAGATCCTGTGCTGCTAAAGCATCTGTGATCCTCTCAGCCTTTCATTTGAGGTGGTTGAGACATTCAAGATGAGTTGTTGTAATCTGTGTTCATTTATCTTTAAAATTAAAACAAATTATGTTAGAGAGAGAGTACAAGTGGAGTAGAGGGGCAGAGAGAGAGAGAGAGAGAGAGAGAGAGAGAGAGAGAGAATATTACACAGGCTCCATGCTCAGTGTGGAGCACGATGTGGGGCTCGAACCCATGCCCCTGGGATCATGATCTGAGAAGAAATCGAGTCGGGCGCTCAACTGACTGAGCCACTCAGGTGCCCCCTATGTTCATTTTTAAGATGAGTGAATAGAGAGGGTTATGGGAGTGCAGTTTATGGCTGATGTAGAAAATCAAGCTGTCTGCTCTTGTGCTTTCTGACATTGTATGGCTTGGAAATTAGCTGTCTTAATTAAGAAGGGCAACATTCTTTTTATAAACTCCCGTGGAGAAACACTAACGATAAAACAAAAATAAAGCCCAATAACACTGTACTCATATTGTTTATTTCCATGTATCTTCTTTCAGTTATTTCCTGTAAATCCACTTTTGAACATGTATCTTACTTTTCTATTCTTGGCCCAAATGTGTTAGGATGGGAGTTCATATTTGTAGTTTATTAAGAGCCACATTGAATGGTTTTGGAATAAAATCTCTGTCTCAGTTTCTCAACTTTTAGGAAGTCCTTTCTTATTGCTTCATCCTGATTGGGAAGGATCCACCCTTTTTAGGGTAAGAGAAAGCTGAGTCTCCAAACAGATTAAGCTTTGGACCCTCCACAGTGAGCACTGCCAACTTGCTGATTTCTGTGTGTTTTTAGTGATGAGGACTACTGTCATCCGTGGATATAGGTCAGAGCACCAGAGACTTCTTACTGGAAAATTCATGTTGCACTTAATTTCCAATAGGTTAGAAGCAGTTCAATACCTGATCAAATGCAGGGAGGCATTAGCTGGTCTCGATGTCTGGGCCACTTATTATATTTTAAGCTGTAACCTTATTCCTCATGTTCAATGTTCATTCTTATATTTTTCCATTTTCCTTCTTTTGCTTTTGGGGAGTAGATGACAATGTTAAACACAATTTTCTTTTTGTTGTCATTTCCCCATAATTTTATTAGGTTTTATACAAAAATGCTGCTGACCTGGCACAAAAATAAGGACATAGATGAGGCAAACAATCTAAAAATCCTTGTCGGTAGGTAAAGAGTCCCATGCAAGTTTTGCTCACTAATAAATAAAACAAGACTTGTCATGCGGAATGAAGCTGGGTAGGGTTTTCTTCACCACACACTTGTATATGCCACAACTTATTCATTTTATTGTATTAAAAATAGTGACACCATTTTTAGGAACACAGACTTTTGCTAGAGGGACTGCAAATCTAAAGGGACAGAGGAATAGCTTTTTCAAAGATGGAATAATAACTATATTTTTCACTGTTAGTATGTTGGGCAAAAGAGGAAAGTTATATAGGCATAAAAATGGAGGATCCAGTGGAAAACTCACGAGAATTGTTTACGTAGCCCGAGCATGTTCTATGACCTGAACATAGGTCAGAGTAGCTAAAATGTTTAATTTCAGTCTGAGGCTGACCTTGTCTCTGGTTTTGATGTGCTTAGATGATTCATAATTTATTTCTACTCAATTTCTTCATAAGAGAATGGAACTAATTTGATGCAGTTTGATGGCAAGCATGTTTTCGTGTTTTCTTTGTCTATATGGCAAACAGGTTGAGTTTACAGTATGAACATGCCTTTTTAATCTCTTTGAAGATTAATTTTGGAAGCAGCATCTGCTCCTGGTGATTCTTTCTGACTGGCTCGCTGGCTGATGAAATGTAATCAATCTAGATGGAATCATCATTCCAGTCTTGGCTTGCTCTTTTTTTCCTTTCCTTTCCTTTCCTTTCCTTTCCTTTCCTTTCCTTTCCTTTCCTTTCCTTTCCTTTCCTTTCCTTTCCTTTCCTTTCCTTTCCTTTCCTTTCCTTTCCTTATTTCCTTTCCTTTCCTTCCCTTTCCTTCCCTTTTCTCCTTCCCTTTCCTTCCCTTCCCTCCTTCCCTTTCTTTCCCTTTCCTTCCCTTCCCTTCCCTTCCCTTCCCTTCCCTTCCCTTCCCTTCCCTCCCCTCTCCTTCCCTCCCCTCTCCTTTCTTCTCCTCTCCTCTCCCTTTTTTCCTTCCTTCCTTCCTTCCTTCCTTCCTTCCTTCCTTCCTTCTTTTAGTAGGTTTTCTTTCTCAGGTTTTAAGTGTCAAAGGAAAAGGAGATAAGGCAGGGATCAAGAGAAGAACTGTACTGGCTTTGTCCAGGGATCAAACACAAAGTGCATGCAGGTCACGTAGGAAGGGAAGCAGACACAGGAACACTGTTCTCTGCCATGGGAGGGCCCCTGCCTGCATCTCAGGAAACTCCACTCTGACTGAGTGACCTTAGGCAAGTTGCTGAATTTCACTGGTCTTGTGTTTTCTCGTCAGTAAGATGAAGAATTCGAGCTGATGAGGTTCCTTGAAGAGTTACTGTTCCATGCTTCTATGTAGAAGAGGGAAAGTGACATTGGTCTTACTAACTAGGAAGCTTGGCAGGCCCCTGACACCTTGCACAGGAGCGAGTACCATGGTGGTGACCTCTGTTTTCCTTTAGCTTCCTCGGTCTGGGGAAGACATTCCTTTGGAGAGGTGTCTAGTCGCATTTGTTGCTCTATCTTTGTACCTAGAGGAGTTCCTGATGTTCTGGCATTTTGGTAACATAGCTTCTTGTAGACAAAAATAATTTTTAGGGCAACAGAGGCTCTTCAGCATGATCCCAAACTCTCCTGGATATGTACTTCTGATGGAGAAATGTGCCCTTGTAACGCTGGGACTAAGTGCTTCCTGTCCTTAATCCTAGTATCTTGATGGAATTAGTCGGGCTTTAGCTTGAAACATCACAGCAGGGCTCTCTGAGGTACTGAGCAGGGTATGTGGTTTAATTTCTAAGCCTCTTCATCACCTGAAATTGAAACCTAAACGTCACTACCTTCCTGCAAGCTGCATAGGAGATCAGAGATGAGAGTCTCTCTGCAGATCCCCCAGAGCACAAGAAGGATTTAAATATCCAGGCCCCTCCTGGACTGTCCAGATGACGCTATGGTGGCATCAGTTTATTGATCTCTGCTCACATGGCTAGAAAGAGTAAGAGAGTCCCCAATCAGGATACTGTAACCTCATTCACACTCAGTGTTTGATGCTGTTTTTTTTTTTTTATAAATCTTAAAAAAATTTTTTTTAATGTTTTTATTTATTTTTGAAGGAGAGAGAGAGACAGAGCATGAGCAGGGGAGGAGCAGAGAGAGAGGGAGACACAGAATCGGAAACAGGCTCCAGGCTCTGAGCTGTCAGCATAGAGCCCGACTTGGGGCTCGAACCCACAAACTGTGAGATTGTGACCTGAGTCAAAGTCGGACGCTTAACTGACTGAGCCACCCAGGGGCCCTGATGCTGGTTTTAAAGAGATAGAAGATGTAGGTGTGATAAGAAACCTGTTACATGAATAGGGACCTCATTTTCTTCATTTCTATAATGAGGATAATGTCTTTTCCTTTTGCATTATCATTAATATAATAGGTTTCCTGCTTTAAAGTTAGCATTTGAACATGTACTGCTTTACATTTTATTTTATTGCAAAGCACATTTAACTTTGCTTCTGATAATGCCAATGTTTCTTATTATAGGAAATATTTTATAAACTTAACATTTAAAAAATTTTTTATTAATATTTATTTTATTTTTTGCCAGAGAGACAGGGCATGAATGGGGGAGGGCCAGAGAAAGAGGGAGGACACAGAATCTGAAGCAGGCTCCAGGCTCTGGGCTGTCGCCTGGATGCAGGGCTTGAACTCACAAACTGCAAGACCATGACCTGAGCTGAAGTCAGATGCTCAACCGACTGAGCCACCCAGGCGCCCCTAAACTTAGCATTTTTAACAATAAGGAAATGTCCCTTTAGATTTATGAAGTCCTATAATGCTATCACAGTAGATTTTAATCGTGATGCAATTAGGAAAGTAAAGTAGTTTATTTGTGTTGGAGAGCTAATCTGATTAGAGTTAGTTCAGTTCTGAGCTGATTTATACAAATCTCGTTTATTTAGGTCGTCTCATAGTCAGAAAAGAGTGAGTAATATTATTGTAAAAGGTGCTGGTTGTTTAGGTGCTTATTCATATTCATTGACAACTTAGCAAATTCTGAGTTTTTACAATGATCATTTGGCTTGGGACTAGAAACAAAGGGTCTCTTTTTATTTGCTGTTTTTGCTAAGCTTTTAAAAATTATACATATAGGGGCACCTGGGTGGCTCAGTAGGTTGAGCGTCAGACTTGGGGTCAGGTCACTATCTCAGGTTTGTGAGTTCGAGCCCTACGTTGGGCACGCTGCTGTCAGCCTGTGGGCATGGAGCCCACTTCGGATCTTCTGTCCCCCTCTCTTTGCCCCTCCCGTTTGCGCTCCCCCCAAATAAATAGATATTTTAAAAAATGATACATATAAGCAGAAAACTGGGAAACATAATGATAGCCTAGGTTCTTGGTTTAAAAAAATGTTGAGATGAAGCTTAGCTTTCAAAATAAAAACAAATACGTTTTTTCCAGTTGACTTCAGATATGTATGTGAGATCATTAAATACATTTTTTTTGGGAAAAAAGGAGTTTCAAGGTCTATTGGTTTCAAGACTACAACAAAGAAAACAGAAAATATGAATGAAAATGAGAATTCAAATACACAAGCTTCTAGAAAAATACCTGCAATTTATTTTATTGTCATAAGATAAACTTTTCCTATCAACATCTGTATGTTGATTGAAGACAAATTTTCCCCTGACTTGTTTGGCTCCCTGAATAAAAATATAATAAACATAGCTATGCAAGATTTCAAGAGCTGGATGAAACAGCTTTTAAAATTTAAGAGCAATTCCAGTTATTTTGTTTGATTAAAACAATAAAAGTCAGAAAGCATTGTCAGAATGTTATATGAACTTAAGGTAAACGTATTCCCTTACTCTTCTGTTGTATCTTTTGATGAAGTTGATAAAGACATACAATTGTGTGTGTATTGCTACTGGGCAAAAAATTAAACAAAAGGAATATCATTATTTTTTATCTGATATATATGTTTGAAAGTAGTCCAATTTAAGTTGTAAAAGGATAGAAATAGTTTCAGAACTTAAGAAGATCATGCCAAGAAAAAAAAAAAGAATTATATTGAGCTCAGCCTGTACGTATTGAAGAATAAACAACATGGACAATACTTTGCTTTTGATTCAGTTTTGGCAATCCTCAGCAAAAGGATTTGGCAAGTCTGAGCTTTTAGAAGGCTTTTTAAGGAGTATATGTAATAGGAGTACCCTTTTTTTTTAACACCCCCTTCCCCAATTTATTTCTCAATGCACACAGAATTGGCAACATAGACCAGAGGAACATTTTCATTTATATTCATTCTAAACTAGATTATCTTCGCTTAAAACAGGACACAGTCTCTGAAATAAGAGCCATCTGATTCAGTCCCCAGTGAGGCTGGGATAGTTTTCTATTACATTAACTCACTAACCTACCCCTGAGTTCAGATGTTTTCTTTAGTCCTAAAGAAAACATTTTACCTATTTCTCTTGGAAGGATATTAGTAACTTGTTGATTTTGATGCCAGTAAGCTTTTCCAAGTCACTCAAACCAAACGTACTTTTATGTAATCTTTTAGTGGTCATTATGTCAGAAAATGTAATAGGTAAATTGAAGGGGGTGACTTTAAAGGAATGTGACAATATTCCTAGAGCATTCCTTCCAGCTATCATCTTTCTTTTAAAGGACAGGCGCTCCCAGTGATCAGTGTGTAATGTGGGTATGTGCATATTCTATTCATCATATATGCTGGAGTCGCTACTAAGAACATATGCTCTAGTGATTTTTCTAGAGATGCTCATCTGTATTAGTAGTAACGTAGAAAAAATAGTCACTTGTATTTGACTATTTTTTTTTTTTTCCTGAAACCATGTTAGAAACAGGCTTATGCAGACTGAGAAAGGATGGGCTTTCTTTGATTATTTATATATCCCTCTGAGGACGCATGCCTTTCCTACCTGCAGAAGGTGGCCTCATGGAACTCCTTTCTGACTGTGTCGCCTCACCGAGTCCTGCCTTTCCAGGGCAGTTCCCAGCTTTCTAAGGAGATTTTCACCCGTTTTCTCTTTCACAGGTTATCTGGGTGATAGTTTGTTACCAAAGCCATTTTTGTTCCTTAGTTGCCTTTCACTGTGGAGGGAATCTCAAGTTTATAGAATGAAAACAACGTATTTTTCTATTCTAATTACAACTCTAATGGAATCCACACCATTAAAATAACATTTATGAGGTTTTTCTAATTACACAGTTAAAACATTTGCAATGTTGGAAATTTGGAGAGCTCGGGAAAATATCAAAATGCTAAGGAAAGACAAAACAATCTGCAACACAACAAAATAAAAATTATTTGTAATTTTACTGCATGACTACAGTTCATATTTTTCCCTTTCTTTCTTTCTTTCTTTCTTTCTTTCTTTCTTTCTTAATGTTTTTTTCACTTTTGAGAGACAGAGAGAGAGTGTGAGCAGGAGAGGGGCAGAGAGAGAGAGAGAGGGAGACACAAAGTCTGAAGCAGGCTCCAGGATCTGAGCTGTCAGCACAGAGCCCGATGTGGGACTTGAACCCACGAACTGTGAGATCATGACCTGAGCTGAAGTCAGACACTCAACCATCTGAGCCACCCAGGCATCCATTTGTGTATTTCTTTCAAATAGTTAACTCATTAACTTAATCTGTCAGTGATATGAACTAATATTATGAACACAAATACACACAGGCCCACGTGGTTCTGGACTTTATGTTTGGTCCATTGTCTCCCAGCTAAACTCTATTACCAGTATTTTAGCTTTATAACAACTTCAGACTTCTATTTCTCTAAGCTTTCTAGCATTATTCTTTTTCAATATTTTCTTGCCTATTATTATCTGTGTATACTTTCAGGGAAAGTTTGATTGAAAATGTCAAGTTAAAAGCATCCTTTCAGGGGTGCCTGGGTGGCTCAGTCAGTGAAGCGTCTGAATCTTGGTTTTGGCTTAGATCATGATCTCACAATTCGTGAGTTTGAGCTCCATGTTGGGCTCTGTGCTGAGCCTGCTTGGGATTCTCTCTCTTCCTCTCTCTCTGCTCCTCCCCTGCTGGCATGTGCTCTCTCTCTCTCTCTCTCAAAATAAATAAATTAAGAAAAAAAAACATCCTTTCAGATTTTGATTGGAATTTCTTTAAATATAAAAATTAATTTGGCTAGAGGTGACCTGATTCATAACTGAATTGTCTCATCCAGGAATATGACAGTAATCAACCCTTAAAGTATACCCCTCAGCCCAGTTTTGCATATTTTTTTCATGTTAAGTCATATGCTTTTTTTCTTGTCCATTATTGGCTATCTTACATATTTTGGGAACTGTAGTGGGTAGGATCTTTTCCCATTATGTTTGCCAGGTAGTAACTGCTTGTGATATATATGGCTCATAACTGGACACATCACCAAAATCCTTTATTATTTCTAATTGGTTCTAATTCAGATCTTGAGTTGTATAATATTAACTTTCCCTAATTTATGTAGTTATCTTAAGTTATCCTTTTTTATTCAATTTTATATTTTTTGTCCTGAATTCTCTAATTTTTGTTTGCTTGTATGACATTATTTTATCTGTTTGGTATGATTTTGTCCATAAATGAAGGCAACAGAGAGAGGCAGGTGATAGATCTGCAGGGGTAGCATTGAGGAACACCTGTGTGGAGCAGCAATATCGTGATTAAAATCATGTGCTCTGGCGCGGGACTGCCTTTGGTCATGACTATGCCACTTACTACCTGATTGACCTTAGGCAGGTTAATTAACCACTTTGTACCTCAGTCTATGTCATCTATAGAATGGGAACGTTTTGAGGATTTCAGTGAGTGACCAGATGTAAAATGCTTGTGATGGTTCGTGTCTCAAGTGTACTACTCACTATATAAGTATATGCTATTATCATTGTTATTCTTATATATATTTTAAACTTTATAGAACAATTTTGATTGATTTATTTTAATGTTTATTTATTTATTTTGAGAGAGAGAGCAGAGAGAGAGGGGGAGAGAGAATCCCAAGTAGGCTCCATGCTCGGCACACCCCATTATTTTGATTTAGTTATGCCTTTTAAAATATAGTTTTAAATAAATGCTTATTTCTGTAATACTGATATATTTGGTTCTGCTTCTTATGTGAGTTTTTTAAAAAAACTTTTCTGTTGTTCCCTTTGTTTTGTGTCTTTTCAAAACTTGCTGTATTGCTTTTTTGTTCCTTCTAGTAATTTGGAGGGTATATACTTGAAAATATATTTTTATACCTATCCACCTAAGAAACAGACCCTATTGGGGTACCTGGGTGGCTCAGTTGGTTAAGCATCTGACTCTTGATTTCGGCTCAGGTCATGATCTCACAATTCATGAGATTGAGCCCTGCATTCAGCTCTGTGCTGATAGTGTGGAGCCTGCTTGGGATTCATTCTCTCTCTCTCTCTTTCTCTCTCTCTCTCTCTCTCTCTCTCTCCCCCTGCCCCTCCCCCACCTACCCTGTCTCTGTTTCTAAAAAATAAATAAACTTAAAAAAAAAGAGACAAACCATATTGTTTCTCTTGATATGAATTAAAGGAATTTGTGCCTTTAGTTTTCTTCTCCCTACAGCTTCCAGATTTGTTTGCAGATTTTGTCATTTTTCATCTCACTTACTACTTATTTTTTTAACTTGTATCATTTCTTTTGATAATTATTATGTTGTTTTATATTTGTATTTTAGTAGCTATTTTGTTATAATTATGAGATTAAGTGGTGACAGTATTCATTCCCATTTCTTTCATAGCTCAGTTTGCATATTTGTGAGGTTTTTGTCTTATTTAACCTGTCTGTGGTTGAAATATGCCTCCAAGCATTTTATTTTTCCTCTGGTATACATAGTTGCTATATTTTATAAGCCTTTACATATCTGATAATATATTTCTGTTGTCTTTACAAATGAGTGATGATTTGTCTGGCTATAGAATTCTTAAGCAATCTTTACCCGTTAAAATAATTTTATTCTATCTGTAATATTGTGAATAAGTGATCTAGACCAATCTACCGTTATAAAAAACTTTTTAAGGAGTATTTACCTTTGACAAATATATATCAGGGGTTTTCTAGGTATAATTAGTTGTGTCCTGTATAGAGTGAAGGTTTTTGGTCAGCAGATTTAGATTTTTTTATTCAGCTCAGTAATTTTATTTTTTATGGAAAAACTGTGATTAAGCTAAAAGAATACAGATTTGGCAAAATGGCACATCTCACTCCTCCCTAACCCACTGACATAAGCCAATGAATCAGGCTTGCAAAAAAAGGACATGTATTGAGTGTGGTGGACAGAAATGTGGCAGGGCATTCCTCCTGCCCCCTTTAACCCAACCCTATTTATGTGCTGCTCCTCTTCTGGTTGGGCATTGTTGATGGCAAATATGATGTAAATGAATTCTTGTTGAAGGATGGAAGTCAAAAGACACCAGTACGGTTTCATATCTGATCATTCCTTTAATAGTGTTCCCAACCCCCAAAATTTTGTCTGTTAGACCAGAGACTCTGCTGTTGTTCATAGTGTTTATGACACATATCAGAAGCCACTCTCCTCTCATTGGCTTATTTCCTCCTCTAAGTTTGACTCACAAATACAGCGCTTAATTCTTACAGGTGCATCTATTCTACTCATTAGGAAGACAATATTTAATCAGGAACTAACACTTTTTGATGGCTGAAGGTGCTGAACAAGACAGCATTCTTTTTTTTTTTTTTTAAGTTTATTTATTTTGAGAGAGATAGAGCACGTGCAAGTGAAGGGAGGGTCAGAGAGAAGGAGGGAGAATCCTAAGCAGGCCTGTGCTGCCAGTGCAGAACCTGACGTGGAGCTCCATTTCACGTGAGATCATGGCCTGAGCCAAGATCAAGAGTTGGTAGCTTAAAGGACTGAGCGCCCCTGGTACCCCAAGACATCATCCTTACTACTGCTCAGAGTAATTGTATTTGAAACACTAGCTGATGCTTTTTCTTTGTTCTTTCAAGAGAAGATTGAACAACGCCAACTGTTCTTTTAAGGGTGGTTTCTTGTGCCATATTAGATGTTTTTGTTTCATTTGTTTAGATTTCATCTTTAACAAAATACATTATGGTAATGTTGAATCTCCATTTTTTATCTTCTATAATTTTCACCATTTTTGGAGCATTTTAATATTGTGTCCCATTCTTCTTCAATGTTGGCTAGGTTTAAAAGTTTGTGCTTCTGCTGACTTACTAGATTTTCTGTAGTATAGATGCTGACATTTATAAGTTTTAGTGTGATTTTAATTCTATTGAGTCATTCTTTCTTTACTCTCTATGTGCTTTTAGCAAGTCCGTTGATTTTCTTTTCCTGTAAGTGCTTTTTCTTAGTTCATATTCACTCTTTTTGTTTGGGGAGTCCAGAATGTTTTCTTTAATTTACTTGAGAGCATAAATAAATGCTTTCTAAACTTTACTTATGTTTTCTGCCATATTTACATTAAATATGCTCTTTACCTCTTACATGTTGTATTTGTTTTCTTTCATAGGGCATAAACTCTTTATGGGTATCATTTCATCTTTATATTTATACATTCTTAAATGAAAAAGATGTATTCTGACCATGTATTTGCCAATAAATAGCATGAATGGATTTTGAGAGGGGACTTTTCACAATATTCTCCTGTATAATATTAGGATTCTTCCCTAAGCTTTACAGTCTAATGGTTTTCTGGGGTAACTTTATATTAGTGACCCAGCAATCTGGAAGAAGTTGGAGACATGGGGGACATCCAAGCAGGGAAATTTTCTCTCTGTGTGGTTTTTTTCTCTGTATGTGGGGAAGCTGTGTTTAGCTTTCCAAAGCTAGTTTCTTTTCTTCCCTGCTTCCCCTAAAAAACACTGTTTGGCTATGTCTGACCTCTTTCCTGGAGCTGCCTGCTGTCTCAGGCAAAAACCCTACTTTAATAGGAGAGTCGGATTCCTAACTCACTTCATCCACCAAAATAAACTCCAGATGGATTAAAGATTTACATGTAAAAAAAAAAAAAAAACTCTGTAAGTACTCAAAGAAAATATGGGAAAGCATTTATATACTCTTTGGGTGGCAATGTACATTTTAAGTCCAATATAAAGACAAATTAAGTTACTGAGAGATTTAACTATTTGAAAATGTATAACGTCTGTGTGTGAGAAAGCCCACTCCATATATGCTATTATATGGTAAATAAAAATATTTATAACATGATTTGATGGTCAAGGAATAAGTGCTTTGGTGTAAAGAAGTTTTACAAACCAATAAGGAAAATATGAAAATCCTAATAAAAGATGAACAATATTGAGAGATAACTTATACAGAAGAAAATACAAATGGCTCATAACAATGTGAAAAAATCTTTTCATGTCATTAATAATTAAATAAGTACAAATCACAGTATTGAGATATAATTTTTTTTATTATATTGATAAGTGTAAAGAAAAGTCAACAATATTTATCCACTAATAATACTTACCATGGAAATTTCACTTTTCAAGGTCTTTTTTTAAATAGTTGCATAATATTTCATGGCTTGGATATAACTTGGTTTATTCTCCACTGATGGACAGTATACTGGTTCCATTTTTTTTTTTTTTTGCCATGATAATAAATGTTGTAATGAACATTCATTTAAATATGAATAAACTATGGCTGTTATATACACAGGATAGGTTATCAGGAGTGGGATTTCTATAACTAAGGGAATGAAGAAACAATTCACATTTTTACCAGCAGTATGTGAAAAAGCTCTTGTCCTGCCTCTAATTTTCCCTAAAACTGGGTATTATCACTTTTCATAATTTTTGCCGACCCTAATGGGTAAGAAGTTGAAGAGCATTGCTGTTTAAATATTTAATATTGGATATTTGCATTTCTAGTCATATTATATTTTTGTTTCAGTATTTTTCTTTCAGTATGTAGGAATTTTTTTTTATATTGATATTTTCTCAATGTAACTTTCATCTTTCACTATGTTTTTATTTTTTAACTAATCAAATGTAATTGATTTTTCTTCCAGAACTTTTGGGATTTGGCCTTGATTAAGAGATTTCTCAACATTTATTTTTCTTTATTTCATTCTATTAAAAAATTTGTTTTGATGTTTATTCACTTTTTGAGAGAGAGAGAGGAGGGGGGTAGAACATGAGCAGGGGAGGGGTAGAGAGAGAGGAAGGCACAGAATCAGAAGTAGGCTTCAGGCTTTGAGCTGTCAGCACAGAGCCCAATGCCGGGCTTGAACCCATGAACAATGAGATCATGACCTCGGCTGAAGGAGCTCTTAACCCACGGCGCCACCTTGGTTCCCCTATTCTATTTTTGTTTTATTTTTACATTTGTGTCTTTACTCCATATGAAATGTTTCTTTTTTTTTTTTTTAATTTTTAACATATTTATTTATTTATTTGAAAGAGAGAGCGAGAGAGAGAGCACAAGCAGGGGAGGGGCAGAGAGAGAAGGAGACACAGAATCCGAAGCAGACTCCAGGCTCTGAGCTGTCAGCACAGAGCCCGATGGGGGGCTCGAACCCATGAACCATGAGATCATGGCCTGAGCTGAAGTTGAACGCTCAACCAACTGAGCCACTCAGGCGCCCCAATATGAAATGTTTCTTTATATGACAGGAAGTAATGTCCAACTTAATTTAGTTACAGATGGATAGCTAGTTTTGACAGAATTTTGACTAAATAGTTTTTTATTTCTAAGATAAAATTCTCTGTCATATTAAATTTTTGTGTATATTGGGACCTACTACTGACTCTCTTCCATTCCACTGAATTATTTATTTCTTGTTTGATTAAGATTATGTTACAGTAGTTTTTTTTGTTTTTGTTGTTTTTTAAATTTATTTTCAGAAAGAGAGAGAGAGAGAGAGACAGGGAGTGCATGAGTGGGAGGGGCAGAGAGAGACGGGGAGACAGAACCACAAGTAGGTTCTGCACTGCCAGTGCTGGGCTTGAACTCACCAACTGTGAGATCATGACCCGAACTGACATCAAGAGTCAGACACTTAACCAACTGAGCCATGCAGGCGCCTCTATAGTAAGTTTTAGTAGATGGTTGCAAGTCCTCAACTTACTCTTATTTTCATATTTTTTCTTTCTTACAGATGTATTCTTCCATGTGAATATTTTTTTAATGTTTATTTATTTTTGAGAGAGAGAGGGAGCAGGGGTGGGGTGCAGAGAGAGGAGACAGAGAATTCCCAGCAGGCTCCATGCTGTCAGTGCAGTGCCTGATGGGGACTTGAACTCATGAACCCGACATTATGACCTTAGCTGAAATCAATAGTAGGATGCTTAACTGACAGAGCCACCCAGGCAACCCATCTTCCATATGAATATTAAGATCATTTTAACTTAATTCAAAATAATTAGGACTCCAACTAGATTGCTTGCAATCCAGAAAAAATGAAGAAATGAAAAATATATACTTTCAAAGTATATGCATTAGGAGGACATATTTATATATATTTATAATATTTTGGCATCAAATCTTCCTTTTCAAGGACATGGTTTGCCTCTTGACTGGTTAAAATCTTATTTGTATCTGAGAATAAAATTTTATGCCTACATAGATTTTTTTCACTATTGTGAATAGGAATTTTGTTTTCTTATTTTAATTTCTTTTGTTTGTCAGGCATAAAATGTTGGTTTTGCATATGACATATCTAGTCACCTTATCAAATAATCTCATGGATTGTAGCAGCTTTATTTTTAGGGTCTTTTGTATTTTCTAGGTATAATTTTCTAGGTATGTTAGTCATTTTATTTCTTATCTTCATATACTGGAGTCTCAAAGCCCAATTTTGGCTAACAACTGTGATAAAGGGTCATCGTGATTTTAATGATGTTTATCTTCTTATATAGTCTTACTGTATTCTTTTTACTTTCAATTTTACTTGGAGCTCTTAGAAATTATTGTTGAATTTTATAAAGTGACATGTAGTATCATTTATAGAATCATACATAAATATGAAATTTTTTGAAGTTTTGGATGCAATTCATTTGTTATATTTCTTGATCATCTTTGGCTTTCTGAAATAAACCCTCCTTGATCATAGTGCAACATTCTTTTGAAATATTGCAAATATTGATAGATTTTATTTGGAATAATTTAAATAACATTGGAATTTGAGTCCTTTAAAACTTGGCAAGAGTTCAGTTGTAGATCTATCTGGGCCTCGTGCTTTTAGAAATGATTCGTTTTAAGATTGTCATAATTTAATAGCCTTTATAATCTTCATCATTAATGGTTTGTTCAGTTTTTGATACTTTTTTCATTGGTTTTGATATTTTTCTAGAAAATATTGGCCATTTATGTTAGGCTTTCAAATATGTTGTCAGAATTGCATATAATATTTTTAGGCCTTTTCCTAATTTCCTGTGTATCTTTTATGTCTCTGTTTTTGTTTCTTTTTGCCTGCTTTATTTATCTTTTCTTTTTTATCAGACTTGTGAAAATTTATGTATTTCATTGGTCTTAACAAAGAATTTTTTATTTTTTCTATTATTTTTCTATCATATATTTCAGCTTTTCCTTTTGTTAATTTCTGTGCTGTATTTTCTTTTGTTTTATTTTGTGACTTCTTTCTTCCCCTCTCCTTCTCCCCCAACATGGAACTTGAACTCACAACCCTGAGATCAAGATTTGAGATCAAGGGTCAGACTCTTAACTGACTGAGCTACCCAGGTGCCCCTATCTTGTGGCTTCTTCTTAAATACTTAAAATGTATACTTGGTTCCTTTATTTTCAGTTTTATTTTTTAATAATAATAGTTCAAGCTATATATTTTTCTGTAAATAAGATTTTATGTTTCCCAGAGGTTTTGATATTAACTAGTCTCTCCTTTTCATTGTCTTGTAGATAATTAGTAATTGCAGTTTTCATTTATTTTCTAATGTAGGCATTATTTAGGAAAATAATGATCAATTTCCAAAGAGGTTTGTTTTTATTAACTTTTATTATAATTTTCTAATTTATTGGTTTATAGAAGTGACCCATACAGTTTGTCAGATTTTGAATTTGTTAAACATTTTGTGTATGTGTGTGTTCAAATGTATGATTTATTTAAAAAAGGTGTTCTGTGGACATTAAGAAAATGTTCTTCATTTATAGTATGTGAAACTGTATATTATGTATTTATATAAAATCTTATTTTTGGATTACATGATTCAATTTTTCTATTGATTATATTATTTAACTTTCCTATGTGCTTACATATTTTTAATGTACTAGCTCTTTGGTCTTTTGAAAGATTAATATCTCTCTCTGATTGTATTGTTTATGAATTTCTCCTTGTATTTCTATTAGCTTTTGCTTTATTTATTTTGTTTTGTTTATTTTACTTCTCAGTTATTTCACTTTGTTTATTTAACATCTTTGTTATTTAACTTTTAAGTTATATGGTTTTGAAATTAAACCTTCCTTGTATAAATCATGTTTTGTATTACTGTGTAATGCTATTCTCTGTCATGTTTAATTCTTTTAACTTAAATTCTGGCTCATCAAAGATTACTATCACTGCCCCTGCTTTCCTTTTTGTTTGCACTTGAATGTCCGTTGTTTTGTTTTTCTTTTAATTTTAGTCTTTTTCTATTGTTTTTTAAAAAGTATAAACATACTGATTTATAAAATATGTTAGTACAGAATACATTTTAAAAAAAGAAAATGCTAGGTAAATTTATCCTCATTTATGAGTTATATAATGAGCTCCTATGGATTGAAAAGAAATACATCAATAGAAAAATGATCAAAGAACACAATTTACATCAATAACAATACAGCCTATATAAAAATATAGATAGGCTATTTCAGCCTTACTGGTGATTAAACTAATGTGACTTAAAACAAAAGTCTTAAGTTTGTATCCTTTAAATTCACAAAAAATAGATAATATCTGATGTTTTAACGAAATTAAATAGTTTTGCTTTGCTTTGGCCTGTATAAATAGGTAATCTACTTTTGAAAAACTACTTGGCAATGCCTTTCAAGAAACACATAGCGATTTTGTACTTCGGCTCATAATTCCCACTTTTGCAAATTTTCCCTGAGGAATTTTATTTATGGCAACAACTAATAACAAATATAATATCTAATAGGAGAATGGTATCTTAAATTATGATGTATCAACTTCATGGTATTTTAAGTAGGCACTGAAACTTAATAGACTGTATTGGGAAAGGCTTAACTCATTTGTTTCTGTGCTATGACCACCATTGTAAAAGCATAAACACATAAATCTGTATCTATCTATCTATCTATCTATCTATCATCTCTCTATCTGTCATCTCTCTGGATGATGCGTGGAAGATGTTATGGAAAATGTTTATTATCAGTTTTGCCTTTGTCAGATTATGGGATTTGTTCTTTAAAATTATTTTTACTTCTTTTATTTTTATCTATTTTTTAAAATTATTTTTACTTCTTTTAAAAGTATTAATTTTATAAGAACATTTTTGCCGTTTGGCGATCTGTATTAATTTTGGCTGGAGAGGGTGTGTTTTGTGCTGGTTTCAGCCTATCAATAACCAGCGTCATGGTTGGTCTATCCCTTTTGATTCTTATATGATTGCAAGACACCCTTCAGCAACAACCACTGGGAAACTTTGAAAAAGTCAAGGTTTATTACTTATAAGACCTGGAAATTACACAGCACACCTGGGGCCACAATAAGATCACAGGTAGAGAGAGAGAGAGAGAGAGAGAGCAAGAGTGTGTAGGCTGGGGGTTCTGCTTTTATTAGGGTTGAGGGTGGAGACCTGGGATTTTGCTGCCTCACTCTTTATTGGTGAATTTAAAACATAAGAGTGGGAATTCAAAGTGTGGGGAACAGAAAAGACAAGTGGCCAAATTTAGAAATCAACATCTCTAAAACAAAAGTGCCTTGGGCAGGGGGGTTGTTGTTGTTGTTGGTGGCTTGACTTTTTACTTAGTGTGGCTGGCAATATGTTTATTCAAGAAAGCTCTATTGAAGTGGATGTCTCGGTGATCAAAGATTACTGTCAGGACTTCCACCACAGGGTATTTGTATGGAACTTTGTGTCTTGAACTGATATTTCTTCATAATTTTCTGAAGATACTTCCAAAGCAGAAGAATTTTGAGTAGCTTATTTTGCAAACAGAAAAGGCAGAAGCACAGTAGTCAGTGATAATAATTGTCTGAAGAATTAGGAGATGGTCCTCAATGGTCCATGTCCTTGTGTAATCCCCTTCCCTAGAATACAAGTGGAACTTAGAACCTGTTCTCGAGCCCACACAGCACATGGGGAAGGTGATGGGCTAGTCACTGCTATGACTATGTTATAGCCTATGGCTCTGTCTTAGTAGACTGGGGTGAGAGACAGTCTCTTGGTGGCCATGACGAAGCAAACAGCCATGTTGTGAACTCCTTTTGTAGAGGTGTGGCCTCTGGCAGCTGAGGGCCTCAGTCCTACAAGCACAAGGAAATGAATCAGCAAACAAAGGGAGCTTGGAAGGGGATCCTTTCCTGGTCAAGCCTCCAATGGCACCAGGCCCTGGGTGGCACCTGGATTTTAGCTGTTGAGACCCTGCACAGAGAACTCAGCTGAGCTGTGTCCCAATTTGCCATATAGAAACTGAAATAATAACTGGATGCCCTTTTCAGCCACTAAGTTTATAGTAATTTATTATGTAGCATAGAAAATCAGTACATCTGATAAGCATTTATATTTCATATGAGCCTCAAGCTTCATATGATGTCATCTGGTTTAAGACAAATCTGTATTTTTCATGTGACTATAACCCCAAAGTTGCATATTTATTTTGATGTTTAAAGAGAAGAAATTTTCCTTTCTGTTATGTTTTTGGATTTTACATTTTGTGAAAGTGCTTTTTTTCTTAATTCTGAAATTGTATCAGTTATCCAATAGACACCATGTTAAAAGTCACTGTATTTCTGATTGCAAGCAGAGAGCCACTGGGTAAAAAGACATTTGTTGTAAGGACTTACAGATTGCAAATTTCAGGAACTGTGTCTTCTCTAGGAACCGGTCTCTCTGCCCTCTCTGCTTCTCCCTAGATAATGCTGTGATCTCCAATGATTGGCTTCCTCACCAGCTAGTCAGTGTTGTTTTGCTCCTTCATTATTTTGGGGTGCATGTGTGGTGCAAGGCAATAAATAGCCTTGCCATGTGCCTTGAGTCACTTTTATAATGTATTTTTGCTTCCAGCTTCACATTTAATGGCCCAGCCTCTCCTTTTCCCAGTATCAAATGTTTGGGAGAATGAGATTGGACCAGCTCAAAGTTATGGTCAAGAATAGGCCACCGTTGAGCTGCTACTGGTCGGGTGCCCCTGTCTAACTCTCATGAACTAAGGCAAGAGAGGGTTCCCATGGTAGAGGAAAAGCCACTTAGGGTGCAGGAGTTAGAAAGAGGTAGATTATGGTGAGGTGTGGTCTGGATAGGCAGTGACAGCATTACTTGTATAATCTGTCAATTGCCAGGAGGTTCTTTAAATGAAAAGCATCATCAGGGCACCTGGGTGGCTCAGTCAGTTGAGCATTATACTTTGGCTCAGGTCATGATCTCATGGTTTTTGAGTTCAAGTCCTGTATAGGGCTTGCTGATGACAGCTCAGAGCCCGTTTCGGATCCTCTGTCTCTCCGCCCACCCCCCTGCCCCTTCCCCACTTACGCTTCTCTCTCTCAAAAATGAATAAATATTTTTAAAAAACAAATGAAAAGCATCCCCATTTTTAGTTTTTCTCACTTGTAAAATAGAGGAAGTTACATTTTCCCATTTGTCCTCTGAAGGTTGGACAACTTAATTTTGGAATACTGCAAAGAAATTAAAATGCCTTATTACAGCATCAGAATCCATAAACTGCAATGTATTTATAATAAGAATTTTAGTGTTCATTAGGGTCCTGAAATAATGCTTTATTTTTTTTCTTACTCCCTGCCTAAAGGATAGTGCTGTACATATATTTGGAAGTTATTATGGCAAGAAATGTAATTGTAAAGAAGAACATCAGTGTAAACTATGTTAACTCAGCTGATGTCCTGAAAGGCAGCAGAATCATAAAGGAATGTGTTCATCTATGGGGCAGTGAGTTCCTGCTGCAATGGAACAAAAGACAGTTTGTGTTTATATATTGTAAATGGATACCGTAAACGGAGAGTTCTTCGTGGGTTTTATGGATTGAATTTCTTTGGCTGACGACAAAGTTACTAAAAAGTAGTGCAAATAGAGATCTGATAGCAGAAATTCATTTTCTTCCTTTTACTTAATTAACCACATCCACTTTTGTTATATCGCTAGCCAACTCTAAACCTAGACAGAATCCCCAATATACTCATGAATCACTTGATTCGTTACTGAAGAGGAAAAAATAATTTTGGCTTGAATTAGAAGGAAAAGGAGGAGAGTTATAATTTTTAACCAGTAAAAAGCTACTTTTCCCCTGTTTTTTTTTAACCTGGTCGCAAAGGTACGCCGAGTTCAATTTATACTTTTGGTGTTCCCTCTTTGCATTTTTTCTTGTCCGATAGCTGTCGGAATAAATGACCAATTGATTCAAGAGCTTGGTATCTCCTTGTGAATTTACAGTCCAAGTCCTCTCTGGGAAAGTCCACTGCCAAGAGGCATATCTGGATGGAAGGTGGTTGAGAGGCTAGAGATCTTGGTAGAAAGCCTAGTTCTAGTCCTTGACTTTGGTCAAGTAGCCTGGTCTGCTTTGTTGTTTAATCTGCAACAGCATGAGAATAGTTAATGGAAGAGCTGTATGATTCAATGCTTCTGCCATGCCAGTCACTGCTTTAATCAGTTTCCACGTATTGTCTCCCACACTTCTTGCAGTAGTCCTGTGAGGTAGGCTTTACATGCATCTTGCAGAAGAGGATAGGGGCCCAACGGTGTTACGTAGGTGGTAAACTGCAGAAACAGGAGACTGTGAGGGGTGCCTGGGTGGCTCAATCAGTTAAGTATCTGACTTCAGCTCAGGTCATGATCTTGCAGTCCATGAGTTGAGCCCTGCGTCAGGCTCTGTGCTGACAGCTCAGAGCCTGGAGCCTGCTTCGGATTCTGTATCTCCCTCTCTCTCTGCCCGCCCCCCCCCCCACTCGCACCCTGTCTCTCTCTCTCAAAAACATTAAAAAATTATAAAAAATAATAAAAAACAAAAAACCAGGAGCCTGTGCTCCTAACCTGTGTGTTTGACTTCCTTTCCCTGTGATGGCTTACAGTCTCAGGAGGAAGAACAGAAAATGGGAATCAACACCTTGTGTGTGTTAAGTACTGGAGCAGAGAATGGACGGCTGCTGTGGAGTCACAGACGCGGGGAGATCAGAGAACTTCGGGAGAATCAGAAGCCGAGGTGAAATTTGAAGCATGAGAAAGTGTTGTTGAATGAAGGTGGGAAGAGGACATTCTGGTGACAAGGACTAGCATTCTGTGTTATGTGGGTGGGTGACTATGGGTGCATTACTCTCCTGGTGCAGAGAAAGTTTCCTAGGCACAGGTACTTCAATGGGCAGGAGTCAGATTCCACTATGGAAGTTGCTTTGTACGAAGGTTACGTCTGCACATTTCCTTGACGTTTCTAAGTGCCATGGGGAAGCTTCTGTGACTGGCTCTTTGTGCTGCTGTGATTTGCATCTCCATTTCCACGAACACAGCCTTAACTCGGTAGCTCACTTTTGCTTACCTGGAAGATTATACAAGTTTACCTTCTCCCTTGTTTTCTTTCTGATATATACTCTCTTGAACCTGGAAGCAGAACTTTGATCAGGTCTCTCCCCTGCTCACAAACTTACAGAGGCTCTCGAAGGTTTTATTGGCTAAAATCCAGCTTTCTTAATGTGACTGCTGTCAAAGGATCTATCCCATCTTTCCAACGGTATTTTCAGTATTTCCTTTAACAACTTATCAAATGGATTTGTTGATGTGCTCACTTTGTGCTCTCTCACTGAGTCCCCTTCTTTACCTTCCCCCATCTTTGGGTCTTCAAAGATGCCCAGCCAGGTAGAGAGCTGTAATAGATGCTTCTTAGCTGATTCCCGAGAACTCTGGCACCTTTTTTTTTTTTTTTTTAATGTTTATTTATTTTTGACAGAGAGAGAGACAGAGCATGAACAGGGGAGGGGCAGAGAGAGAGGGAGACACAGAATCTGAAACAGGCTCCAGGCTCCGAACTGTCAGCACAGAGACCGACGCGGGGCTCAAACTCACAGACCGCGCGAGATCATGACCTGAGCCGAAGTTGGACACTCAACCGACTGAGCCACCCAGGCACCTCCCTCTGGCACCTTTTAAACAGCTTTAGGAGCTGTGTTTTGCAGCTCTGGGGACTTTTCTAGCTTCTGTCTTCCATGTTCTGCTTACATCTAATTTCCTTAGCTTCTGTCTTATTGTCCAGTTCCTAGAGATCTGTTGCTGCCTTTTCCCTTGTTTTCTCCTCAACATATCACCACCTGCATCATCTTGCACTGAGAGGTCATAGGACAAGGGACACCTGACTCCTTGTCCTGACCAGACCAGGCTCTAGGGTACTTTACTAGAATTCAGGCTTGGTATTCCTGCTGCCCTCTGGTCTAGACAGAAGATTGGCCCTGATTCATTTTGTCATCTATTCCTTTCACCAGTATTTACCAATTACCTAGTAATTGTGTGCCAGGCCACTGGAGATACTGTGGTGAGCCATACAGTCGGTATGACACCTACTTTCTAAGGATGTCAGGAAATGCTTGCTTCCTTGAGAACTCCCCAAGACTCATAGTTGTCACTATCCCTAAGACTGTGCATTAACCCTGAGCTATTGGAGTTAAATGAACAGTTGTTAGAAAAGGGCTGTGTGAATACTGATGTGTTCACCCAGTTTTGAGCTCTTTATCTTGCCCCTACTTTCTTCTTTGGTCCATAGGGACCATGTTTTGGCAAATTCCAATATCTACCACTTGAGTCATTTTTTCCCAGATCAAGACTAGGTATACATAACTGAAGGAACTATTTGAACTTTTTTTTTTTTATTTGATCCCTAGAAGTCTGTGGAACCCAATTAAAATGGATTTAAATGCTTCTAAATTAGTCTTAAATTTATAATAAGCACGAGATATGGTGGGAACAAGTGGGAGGATTCTTTGTTTATGTTGGTAGTATTTTGTTAGTATTTAGAATGAGGTATAATTAAATTTTTAATAAATAACTTATTGGCTAGCAGTTTTAGTGGTTAGTAGGTGACAGGCACTATGCTAAAAGTTACCATATGTATTATTTCATTTAATCCTTTGGAAAAACTGTCAACACATCTTTCACTGAATTCATGTATAAACACTTTCTTGGGCTCTTCACAATTTGGCTTCCAACGTGTCCGGACTCATTTTCTACTATCTTTGAACCTTTTGTGACAACTCAGCATATTCCTGGCTATTTTGTGTGTTGTATTAGTGTCTGTTTTTCCTTCCACCTATTCTTCTACCATTCTTTCCTCTTCATGTGAAAATCTTACACTTTGTAATTGTTACGTTGTCAAGATATTCCAGTCTGTGCACATTGGATGTGATCTTTGACACTTTCCCTAAATAAAGTAGAGGTTCAGTGAATATCTGTTGGGTTAAACATCAGGTGCTTTGGGTAGTTTTGCTAATTTATCTCACTTAAAATAGGCAGATGTTCTTTAACAGCCACGTAATTAATATTTGAAATGGTTTGCTGCTCTTCATCCTTCCATCTTAGAGAACTAACCAGCTGCCAAAACAAACATCCTTTTTAAAACATATAATCACTAAGAATTACTTCATTTCGAACAACTTCTATGATTTAAGTATCTTATTTTGTATTTTAATAAAGGAAGTCCCAGGAAGTCTAGTTTATAACTGTTTGCCACAGTAGGTTCTCAATTTTTGAATGAGTGGGTCCTAGGAGATGGGTAATGTTATTAATTTTTTAATGTTTAATTTTGAGAGAGAGAGAGAGAGGGAGAGAGAGAGAGACAGAGAGAGAATATGAATAGGGGAGGGGCAGAAACAGAAGGGGACAACAGACTCCAAAGCAGGATCCAGGCTCCAAGCTGTCCGGACAGAGCCCAAGGTGGGGCTTGAACCCACGAACAGTGAGATCATGAACTCAGGGGAAGTCAGATGCTTAACCAACTGAGCCACCCAGGCTCTCAGAGACAGGTATTATTATTATATCAGATTATGGCACAGAGAACTTAGGTAGGTTGCCCGCCTCACACAAAATCACTGTACAGAGCTGACATTTATGTGTCATCCCAACTGTGTCAACAGTTTTCAGGGGTATATTTCTATATTGAGTCTCATTTCACACTTAATTCCATTATTACTCTTTGGTATACCACCCTTCTAGGAACACCTGGACTCCCAAATACTGTGACGTATGACTGTAGAAAAATATTAATGTTACTGATGATGCATGTCATATCTGATAAAAAAAAGTGCATGTCAAAGTGTCTGAAATGGTAGATTATTTTATAGAAAAAGATGGGATTAGGACACCTGGGTCGCTCAGTCAGTTAAGCGTCCAACTTGATTTTGGCTCAGGTCATGATCTCATGGTTTGTGAGATCAAGTGCCCTGTCGGGCTCTAGGCTGACAGCATGGTGCCTGCTTGGGATTCCCTCTCTCTTCTCTCACTTCCCCTCCCCCTGCTCGCATGCACTCTCTCTCTCAAAATAAATAAATAAACTTAAAGAAAAAGATAGGATTAAATTTATTTGGCAAAAACTTCCAAAATATATTATGAATCTAATTGCCAAAAGCTTTTATTTAATTTTCCTTGACAGAACCTGTTCTTCAAAATAATTGAAAAAAACTTCTTCCAAATGGTCAACAGTTGCTTCCCCCACACCCACTTTTAAAAAATGTTACTTACTAAGAACACAGATGCCAGATTTCACTTAATTGCATTTTTACGGTGCAGTCATTAACTACTGAAAAAAAGTAGCTTAAATGGAAACACTGACATAAACCTCATTACACTGGCTCCAATGTGTTGCTATCGTAAAGTATCCATCTTCTATATGTGTATGTTTTCATAGGATGCTCTTGAAAAGGTAATGGAAAATTAATGTTGCAATGGAGAATTTGATTCTGTGTATATATTTTTAAACACTCTAGCACAGTGTATGTTTACAACATCAAGCGGTTTATTTGGAATTAAGGTTTATCATAAACTTTATGATATTTAAAACATATTTTACAACCAACCATATATTATTTATGCTCCCCATTTTGAGGTTTTTCTTATTTCTTTGACCAAATATTTCTTATGCTTCTCTCTTTAGGCTGAACAGACTATTTATACTCAATTTTCAATAAGGATAAACAAGCCTTAGGATTTCAAAGTGATTAATTAAGCTTTCTCTCATAAATTATTTTTCTGACGTTTAAATTTGAGAGCATGCTCTGCCATGGTGGGGTAGTGTGTCAAACGATAGACATAGTGGAGTTTAAAATAATCATTTAAAAGGTGTCACCACAATCATCATCTTTGACCTCACTGATATGGGCACAGGGCACAGATACTTGCCCTGTGTAGTTTTGCTGTTGTTGTTTGAGAGAGAGAGAGAGAGAGAGAGAGAGAGAGAGAGCGAATATCTTAAGCAGGCTTCACCCTCATCACGGAGCCTGACCTGGGGCTAGATCCCATGACCCTTGGGATCATGACCCTGAGCTGAAATCAAGAGCAGGATGCTTTAATGGACTACCCAGGCACCACAGCTGGTGTAGTTTTTATAAAGAAGGGAACCAATGTGTGGGGAACTAAAGTAGTTCAAATGTGATAGGAATGTGCAAGCCTGGGAGCTAATCTCTTTTCATACACGCTTGCTATATGTGTAGATGTATGGGAAAACAGTAGAGGAGGAAGAATTTCATGATTTGAGACTCTGTTATCATTGCCTTCTCAGTCTAATCATGCTAAATAGCAATTTGAAAAGCCTGAGGAGAAATGAGTACTTTTCTTTAAGACCCAGTGCTTCTACTACATGGTAGGTGCTTTGCTGGAAGGGGTTTGAGAGCGTTCATCTTTTTTAACTGTATGACCCTGGACACGGTGCTTAACTTCTCTGTGTTCTAGTTTCTATACCTGTAAAATGGAGACCATAGTACTCTCTAGCTGATAACATTTCTGGGAGGCTTCACAGGGTTATTACACAATAAGGATTCAATAAATTTTACAACTATTATTATTTCAATAGCAAACCGGTTTATTTTGAGGCAGAAAGGTAGAGTAGAGCTTGATGGACTTGGGTTCTCATCTCGGTTTCTTATTTAATGGTGTTCAGCTAAGCTACCGTATTCTCTGAGGCCTGATTTTCTTATGAGTAAAGTGGGATAATATTATTTTGCAGTCTTTTGGAAGAATGAGATTATGTATGTAGATTACCAAGCATGGGAGTCACACCCAGTAGTGGGTGCTCAGTGAATGGAGCCATTATAATTACTTACAAAAAACATGGCAATAATTAGATTGAGTGCCTAAGGACACTGTGTCTTTACAAAATAGCTTTACTTTGTTCAACAACATAAAGAACAAAGGTCAGTGTTCTGAGAAACTCATGTAGTTGAACATGACCTCTCAGCCAAAAGAAATATATTATGGAGTAAGTGGTTGTAAATGCTATGTTCTATTTATACATGATGAGGGTGTTGTGAACTCTGGAGCCACATTTTTAAATATCATGTGTGAGGGCTTTCTTGTTTCTTACCTTATAAAATGTACTCATTTTAAATGTCTCTAAGTGCGTGTAAACATATATAAAATAGCCCCAAACACTTGCTTTAAAATAAGCAAGATCTTCTAGACCAGACCATTTTCTTTCTTTTTCACTGTTTTACTACAATCCTCCTATCAGGATTTCATGTTTGATCTTAAAATCACAGAATTTTATAGCTGGAAGGGACCAGTCCAACACCCTAAATTTATAAGTGAGGAAACTGACCTGACAAGTTTAAGTGACTTGCCTAAGGCTACGTAGTAAGTTAGTGACAGAATCTTGGTCTCTTGTCTCTAAGCCAGAACATTTAGGGAAGAGAAGTAATGACTGGATTCAGACAAAATTGAAGCTTTTGTAAACTTAGGAGAGATGGTTTGGGACCAGCAGCATAGAGCTGAAAGAAAGGTTTGGGTGAGGCTGGTGCTGGGGAACTTCACCTGGTGGCAGAGACTGGCCCTTGTGAAATCACCTGGATGGAGCCATACTCCCTTTTCTAAAGGATATTGTGATCTCGGGTATGTTCAGGTAACAATTATCTAAGGATGTCAGTTTGAACCAGAAAGTCAAGCACCAGGTAGGTATCCAGATAGTGGGATGGAAGCTTCAAAGTCAGGAAGGCAATATGGCACCTTAAGCTCCAGGGATGCTGTGCTAATTGATAGCTTGAGGAAGTCACTTATCTTTCAGTGCTTTGCTTTTCTCAATAACACATTTGTATTAATACCTGTATCTTATGGTTGTGTTGATCATCGAAAAAGGTGATTGATTCATGAGGTGAATGTAGCGTAGTGTCCGGTCAGTATAGTAACTGCATAGTACACAATAGCCATCACTACAGCTCCATGTAATCAGTCTCTCGTGGTAGAAGATCTGTAACAGGGAGGTAAATTCTATCCCTTGAGAAAGTGCTTGGAGAACTTGCTATGTTCTCAGGTCCCAACAAAGGCACCCGCAACTTAGGATAGCATTCTAGTCTGAACAGATGAAAGAGGTACTTAAGGCAGGTGCTTAATCTAGAATTAATTTGTAATTTCTCTTAAGAGAAATTAAGGCAGAAGCCTGTTGCCTGAGCTGGCCAACAAAGTGGGTATTCAGTATTCTTAGGGCGTGAAGCATCTGGAATAGTATACTTTCCAATAAATACAAGTGAGGTGGGTATATCTCAGGCTCAAGAGGCCGAGTCTAAGACACATTTCAGTGATCTTATTCTAACTAGACTCCAAGATCACTGCCGGACTTTCCTCCTCCATTGTTTTAGAAAGATGACTTAAAAAAAAATTTTTTTATGTTTATTTATTTTTGAGACAGAGAGAGACAGAGCACAAATGGGGGAGAGTCAGAGAGAGGGAGACACAGAATCCGAAACAGGCTCCAGGCTTCGAGCTGTCGGCACAGGGCCTGACGCGGAGCTCGAACTCACGGACTGAGAGATCATGACCTGAGCCGAAGTTGGATGCTTAACCAACTGAGCCACCCAGGCGCCCCTAGAAAGATGACTTTTAAAAAACATCTAGTTAATATCTATTATAATTGCCTTAACTTTAAAACTTACTGGTGGCTAGTAAATGTCTTCTTTTAGATATGGCATTCGTAATGTGTTTTTTTAATTTGTTTTCTGCTGCTGCTCCAAAGTGACTTTTAAGTGCTGTGCTGACAGGTTACAGTTGTAGTTAAAGCTTAGTCTCTAAAATGCTGCTCTAGGTTTTGATAAACCCAAATAGCAGTCCACCTGAGCCACAATAATCTCAGCAACAAATTTGCCCCAACTACAAATTTCTGCTGTATCCCAAGACATGAAAATATATGGTTTTTCTTAACCGTTTATAAGGCTTAACTTCTGTTTACTTAATTTCTTTCTTTTAACATTTATTCATTTTTGAGAAACAGGGAGAGACAGAGCACAAGCAGGGGTGGGGCAGAGAGAGAGGGAGGACACAGAATCTGAAGCAGGCTCCAGGCTCTGAGCTGTCAGCACAGAGCCTAGCGTGGGGCTCAAACTCACAAACCGTGAGATCATGACCTGAGTGGAAATCGGACGCTTAACCAACTGAGCCACCCAGGCACCCCTGTTTACTTAATTTCTTAATTTCTGATCATGGAGTTTCAGGGGAAATCTGTGCAGCCTGAAGCAGCTTGAGTAAGGAAATGATGTGGGCATATTACATGCAAAAGTTGTGCATTAAAGATTAATAGAAAAGACATCAATTTACAGTTAATAAGAACCATGTATTTGTACATTAGATCTTCCCAGATTCCTCTTAGAATGTAGACATAAGCATTGAAAATCAAGGCCAAAAATCAACCACAAAAGGAAAATGTGGAAAGAAATAAGACAGAAGACATTTTGTTTTTGTTAGCTCTCACATTTCTTCCTTTATTCACAAGATCATAAGATTTTACATTGGACTTCTTGAGAGTATATTATTCGTGTTTATAGCCCCAGTGTCTAATATAGCAGCCTGAAGAAAATATAGTAGGTGCACAATAATATGTGTTGGATGAATGAATAATGGCAGTTTGATTAAATAATCCTGGGACAAGGAATAGCCTAGTAAATGTGGAGAACTTTTGGATGTTTTGTAGTATGTGCAGAATATTCTCTTTTAGTTCTCTTTGTAAGAGAACCTGTTTGATCAAATAAAACAATATATATGAAAATTCATTATAAATCTCTACATGCTCTGCCAAAAGTAGGTCTTGTCAGTACTCCATATTATTACTTTGAGGACCTGGAAAGACCACATCCTCTGCATAAGGGCCAAGGTCTATGAGTAAGGAAAATGCTGACACACACCACGCCTAACAAAAGCTAAAGTCAATTCTTTTATTTTTTGTTTTTTTATTATTTATTTATTTATTTATTTATTTATTTATTTATTTTTGGCCATTTTATTTTTTAATTTATTTTTAAAATATAATTTATTGTCAAGTTAGGTAACATACAGTGTATACAGCGTGCTCTTGGCTTCGAGAGTAGATTCCCATGATTCTTCGCTTACATACCCAGTGCTCATCCCAATAAATGTCCTTTACAACGCCCATCAACCATTTTCCCCTCTCCCCTGCCCTCCTCCCACCCATCAACCCTCAGTTTGTTCTCTAAGAGTCTCTTATGCTTTGCCTCCCTCTCTGTTTGAAACTGTTTTTCCCCTTCCCTTCCCCCATGGTCTTCTGTTAAGTTTCTCAAATTCCACATGTGAGTGAAAACGTATGATATTTGTCTTTCTCTGCCTGACTTAATTCGCTTAGCATAATACCCTCCAGGTCCATCCATCTTGTTGAAAATGGCAGGATTTCATTCTTTCTCATTGCTGAGTTATATTCCATTGTATACATAAACCACATCTTCTTTATCTACTCATCAGTTGTTGGACATTTGGGCTCTTTCCATAATTTGACTATTGTTGATAGCTAAAGCCAAATCTTGATACGATCAAGGTGATCTTTCAGGTACTACAATATATTTGCCATAACAGAACTTAACATAAACATCCTGGAATTTTATAAGAAGTTGACATCATCCAGAACCTTAGGCATATACTCTTTATAATGTTGAACCCACGACTGAAAATTTGTAGATGTGAGAAAGCTGGAAAAAAGTCACTAATAAGAAAAAGATAAAATCCTCACGGAAACAGACACAGAGATGATCCAGATGGATTTTTAAATTTTGTTGGGTTTTATTTTATTAATCATGATTAGTGTGTTAAATAGAGGAAAATATGGAAAAAATAATGATAATTAAAAAGATAGGATATTTACACAGAAATATAACGTTAATTAAATGAGCATTTGGAGAATATAACTGAAATGAGAACTCACTAGATTAATTTAATTTCAGACTACACACAGCAAGACAGAATTAGTGAATTCACAGATAAGTCAGTAAAAAACATCCAGACTGAAATTCAAGATTGAAAAAACAACAAGAAGAAAAGAATGTAAGCATAAAAAGTATAGGTATAAATTGATCATGTGCAAATGCTCAAACATGTGTGACTTTAATCCCAGAAGAAAAGGACAGAGAATGGGATTAAGTAATGTCTGGACAAATCATAGCTGAGAATTTTCCTAACCTGATGAAAGATATCCAGCCACTGAATCAAGAATCTCAGGCAACTGAAAAGAAATCTCAGAACCTCAGAATCTGAATGAATCTTCATTGATTAAATGAAGCCAGAGTAGGGGGAAAAGCCGTCTTACCTGTGAAGGAGCAACATAAAGAATAAGGACTGATTTTTGACCAGAATCTGTGAAAGCCGGGAGACAATGTGATGGCATTTTAAAATGCTGAAATTAAAAGGGGGGGGGGGGGAAGCCCTATATGGTATAAGACCTAATATTACTGTGATGTGCCGCCTTGACATCTGGAACCAGGAGAGCCTAGAATGGCCTAATTGCAAGTTCCTGTCCCCACTCTGTTCCCAGGGATAAAGTCCTCTAGCTGATCAAATCTCCTTATCAGCTCCTGCTTATTTCTGAGGAACATGCCTCAGTCTTCTGCCCGCCTGTGGAATTATCCGAACAAACCCATCACATGGTTCTGTGGGAACCAGAGCGGCACTCTGCCCTCTGATCTTGCAAAGCCTTGCTTCCCACAGCCACTGGTTGTTCACTCTGTTCCTGAATGCAGCCCCCATGTGGCCCTGTGTGGTGTGCAGTGCCCTCCTTCCCTAGGCTGTGGGTACAAGTGACTAATAAACTGTTGTTCTTATCTTCCCGGTTTTAGGTGTTATGTGTTTGGCCATTCCCTTTAATCCTAGGGTAGGGGCTCCCTCCTTCACCAATGAGGTAAAGAGGAGGCAATGGAAACCTTTCTGCCTGTGATGTTTTATTATTATACAAGGAATTTTGCTAAGTGCAGGGGCAAAGGTAGTGATCAATAAGATATCATCTCTTGCTTCAAGGAGCTTATGATTTAGAGGGATAAAAGAATAATCTAAAACTTAGAACTGGATTATCTAATGAAAGCCAGGCTAGTTGCCTGCTGCGATCAACTCTGGAACAAAACATTAAGAGCAGTAAATTGGAAAGGGGGAGCCTGAGGTTTAGAGGGCTTAAAGCAATACCAGACATGTTTTAGAAAAATTGAAACTCCTGGTCCCCACCCTTATCTATTGTGATCCTGTAGGTGTTTGAAAGGCTTACATGTAAAGTGGTATTAGACTTGTTCTATGTGACCTCCAGTAGTTAGAAACTACCTGAAGGAAGAGCAAGCTACAAAAAGATGGATTTGGGTTAAAAAATAAAGTACCTCGGGGCGCCTGGGTGGCGCAGTCGGTTAAGCGTCCGACTTCAGCCAGGTCACGATCTCGCGGTCCGGGAGTTTGAGCCCCGCGTCAGGCTCTGGGCTGATGGCTCAGAGCCTGGAGCCTGTTTCCGATTCTGTGTCTCCCTCTCTCTCTGCCCCTCCCCCGTTCATGCTCTGTCTCTCTCTGTCCCAAAAATAAATAAACGTTGAAAAAAAAAAATAAAGTACCTCTGTTGATGGTCAGAAATACCTATTTAAGGACTTGGTGACTTTGGCTGATACTAACTTCTGTATCACTGGAAGTGTTACTGCAGATGGGTGACAACCACCTTGTGGAAATTCTGGAATTGGATCTCAGGCCCTTCAAGTTTTATAGCACTGGAGAATATCTGGGTTTATGATCAGCGAAGGTTTATGGAAATAGTGGGTGCTAAAGTATGACTAAAAGGTATGGAAGCAGGAGAGCATGTTTTTTCTTCAGAGAATGCTACATTTTAAATTTTAGTCGAATCATATAAATATATGTCTAGGAGTTGTGAGTGGTGAGATTCAACAGGTGGATTGGGATCAAACTGTGGGGAGTTCCGAGTGCATAATAAGGATTTTATGTTTATTTGATAACTAACAAGTGATAATGACACTTGCCATGGTCTGAATGTGCCCCCTCCCCCCTGATTTATATATTGAAAATTAATCTCCAAGGTGATGGTATTAGGAGGTGGGGCTTCTGGGAGATGATAAATTTTGGATTATTTGTACTAGTTCTGTGAAAAATACCATTAGAATTTTATAAGGATTATATTGATTGTACATTGTATACATATTGCAATGATTGTATATTCCTTTGGGTAGTATGGACATTTTAACATATTAATTCTTTCAGTCCATGAGCACAGAGTATTCTTTCCATTTATTTGTGTCTTCGGTTTCTTCCAACAGTGTCTTACAGTTTTCAGAGTACAGATCTTTCACCCCCTTGATTACATTTATTTCTAGATATTTTATTGTTTGATACAATTATAAATGGTATTGTTTCCCTTGATTTCTATTTCTGACCGTTCATTTTAGTGTATAAAAATACAGATTTTTGTATATTAGATTTGTATCTGGAAACTTTACTGAATTCATTTGTTAGCTCTAATAGTTTTTTGATGGAGTCTGTAGGATTTTCTACATACTGTATCATGAAGTCTGCAAATAGTGACAATTTTAAGTCTTCCTTTCCATTTTGAATGTCTTCTATTTCATTTTCTTGGCTATTTTCTCTGGCTATGACTTTCAATGCTATTTTGAATAAAAGTAGGGAGGGTGGGCATCCTTGTTTTGTTCCTAATCATAGAGGAAAAGCTTTCTGCCTCTCACCATTGAGTATGATATTAAATGGGGCTTGTTACATACAGTTTGTATGAAATTCAGGTACATTTCCTCTGTGGACATTTCGTTGGGAGTTTTTTTTTTTTATCATAAATAGATGTTGAATTTTGTGAAATGTTTTTTTCTGTTTATATTGATCTGATCATGTTTTTTATTTTTCATTTTGTTAATGTGATATATCATGTTGATTGATTTGTGGATGTTGAACTATCCTTGGATCCCTAGAATAAGTCTCACTCGATCTTGGTGTCATACCCTTTTAATGTGTTGTTGAATTAGGTTTGCTGAGGATTCGTGCGTCTATTTTTCTCAAGGATATTGGCCTGTACCTTTTTTATTTGGTGTCCTTGTCTGGTTTTGGTATCAGGGTAATGCTGGCCTTGTTTGTTCATTTGTAAAGTTTATTTATTTTGAGAGAGAGAGAGAGAGAGAGAGAGAGAGAGCAAGCTGGGGAGGGGCAGAGAGAGAGGAGGAGAGAGAGAATCCCAAGCAGGCTCTGTGCTGTCAGCACAGAGCCTGACATAGGGTTCAAACTCATGAACCGTGAGATCATGACCCAAATTTGAAATCAGGAGTCAGATGCTGAACTGACTGAGCCACCCAGGCAACCCTGGCCTTGTTAAAATGAGTTTATAAGTGTTTTCCCCTCTTTAGTTTTTTGGAAGAGTTCAAGAGGATTGATATTAATTATATGACTAATTATATTGGTGTTCTTTATATTTTTGGTAGACTTTATCAGTGAAGCCATCTGATCCTGGACTTTTGTTCATTGGGAGGTTTTTGATTACTGATTCACTCTCTTTACTCATGATGGGTCTGTTCAGATTTTCTATTTCTTATGATTCAGTCTTGGAAGGTTGTGTGTTTCTGGGAATTTACCCATTTCTTTTAGATTGTGCAATGTATTGACGTACAATTATTAATTGTAGTCTCTTATGATCCTTTGTATTTCTGTGGTATCAGTTGTAACTTCTCCTCTTTCATTTCTGATTTTACTTATTTGGGCCCTCTCTTTTTTTTCTTGGAATGCCTAGTTAAAGGTTTGTCCAAATTCTTTATCTTTTCAAAGAATCAGTTCTTAGGTTTATTAACCTTTTCTACCGCATTTTTAGTTTCTATTTCTTATTTCCTTCCTGTTCTTTATTATTTACTTCTTTCTACTAATGGTTTTATTTGTTCTTTTTCTAGCCCCTTTAGATGGAAATTTAGGTTGTTTATTTAGGCTTTTTCTTTTTCTTGAGTTGGCCTGAAATGTTATGAACTTCCCTTTTTTAGCCACTTATGCTGAATCCTATAGATTTTGATACACTGCATTTTTGTTTTCATCTGTCACTAGGTATTTTTTTTATTTACCTTGATTTCTTTGATTACCAATTAGTTCCTCGATAGTATGTTTTTTAATCTCCACATTTTTGTGGTTTTTCCATTTTTCATTTTGTGCTTGATTTTCATACCGTTTTTCTGAAAAGATGCTTGATATGATTTCATTCTTCTTTTTTTAAGTTTATTTATTTTGAGAGACAGAGCATGAATGGGGAGGGGTAGAGAGAGGGAGAGAGAGAAAATCCCAAGCAGGCTCTGTTCTATCAGCCCAGAGCCTGATGTAGGGCTTGAACTCATAAACCGTGAGATCATGACCTGAGCCAAAATCAAGAGTCAGATGTTTAAATCACTGAGCCACCCAGGCACCTCCAATTTCATTTTTCTTAAATTTACTGTAGACTTGCTTTGTGGCCTAACATGTGATATGGAGAATGGTTCATGCGAACTGAGAATATGTATTCTACTGCTATTGGATAGAATGTTCTATAAATAAACATTAAGTCCCTCTGGTCTTATTTAAGGCTGATGTTTTCTTATTGATTATCTGTCTGGATGATTTATCCATTGATGTAAGTGGGGTTTTAAAGTCTCCTACTATAATTGTATTGCTGTCTATTTCTCCCTTTAGATCTGTTGATATTTGCTTTTTATATTTTTGTGCTCCTATATTGGTTGCATATATATTCATAAAGGTTTTATCTTCTGGCTCAGTTGACCCCTTTTGTCATTAGGTATTGCACTACTTTGTCTTTTATTAGTCTTTGTTTTAAAGTCTAGTTTGTCTGTTATGAATACAGCTACACCAGTTTTCTTTTGTTTTCCTTTGTATGGAATATCTTTTTCCATCCTTTTACTTTTAGTCTGTGTGTGTCTTACTTCTGAAGTGTGTCCTTTGTAGGCAGCATATAGACAAACTCCTCTTTTTCTCCATTTAGCTCTTTATGTCTTTTGATTGAAGAATGTAGCTGATTTATATTTAAGGTAATTATCGGTGGGTATGTGTTATTGTCATTTTAAAAATTGTTTTCTGGCTGTTTTTGTAGTTCCTATATGCTTCTTTCTTCTCTCTCTTTTCTCATGTAATGTAGTTTCATAACTTTCTTGGTGTTATTTTTAGATTCCTTTTTCACTTTCTTTTGTGTATTTACTGTAAATTTTTGTTTTGTGGTTACTGTGAGGTTCACATATAACATACTATCCATATAATGGCCTATTTCAAGGTCAGAGAAACTTAAATTTGAATACATTGCCGAACTCCACATTTTGACACCCCCCCCCCAATTTTATGTTTTTGATGTCATATTTTACATTTTTAACTTTATGTATTCCTTAGCTAATTATTGTAATTTTAGTTAATTTTGTCACTTTTGCCTTTTGACCTTCATAGAAGCTTTATGAGTAATTAGTCAACTACCTTTACTATATATTTACCTTTACTAGTGGGATTTTCACTCTTGTATATTTTCTTGTTATTAATTGGTGCTATTTCATTTCAACTTAAGAAATCTCTTCAACATTTCTTGCAAGGCTGCTTTAGTGGTAATGCACTTCTTTAGCTTTTCTTATGTGGAAAAGTTTTTAATCTGTCCATGATCACCATGTGATCCTATGTCCTATGTGTCATCATGTCCTATGATCACCAGACAGAGTATACTTTTCTTTTTAAGTTTTTATTTTTATTCAAAAATTTTTGAAGTTTATTTATTTATTTTGAGAGAGGGAGGAGAGCACAAGCAGGGGAGGGACAGAGAGAGAGGGAGAGAGAGAGAATCCCAAGCAGGCTCTGTACTGTCAGCACAAAGCCCGATGTGGAGCTTAAACTCACAAACTGAGATTATGACCTGAGCCGAAACCAAGAGTCAGATGCTTAACGACTGAGCCACCCAGGCGGCCCTTAAGTTTTTATTTAAATTCCAGTTTGTTAACATACAGTGTAGTATTAGGTGTACAATTAGTGATTCAACACGTCCTTACAATACCTGGTGCTTATCACAAGTGCACTCCTTAATCCCCATCATCTATTTAACCCATCCCTCTACCTACCTCCCCTCTGCTAACCATTAGTTTGTTCTCTATATTAAAGAGTCTGTTTCTTGGTTTGCCTCTCTCTTTCTTTTTTTTCCCCTTGCTCATTTGTTTTGTTTCTTAAATTCCACATATGAATGAAATCATATGATATTTGTCTTTCTCTGACCAGGCAGAATATTTTTGGTTGGAAGTTGTTGTTTTTGTTTTTGTTTTTTTCCTTTTAGTACTTCAAATATGTAATGCCACTCCCTTCTGCAAAGTTTCTGCTGAAAAATCTGCTGGTAACCTTATAAGGTTTCCCTTGTATGTAACAAGTTTTTCTCTTACTAATTTTACAGTTCTTTCTTAATGTTTAATTTCTAATATTTTAATTACAGATATTCCTCTGGGCACCTGGGTGGCTCAGTTGGTTAAGTATCCAATTTTGGCTCAGGTCATGATCTCACGGTTCATGGGTTTGAGCCCCAAGTCAGGCTCTGTGCTGACAGCTCAGAGCCTGGAACCTGCTTTGGATTCTTTGTTACCCTTTCTCTCTGCCTCTCCCCCACTCGCCCTCCATCTCTCTCTCAAAAATATATAGACATTAAAAAAATTTTAATTACAGATATTCCTTGACTTATGATGGAATTATGTTCTGATAAACTTACTGTAGGTTGAAAATATCTTCAGTCAAAAATACATTTAATACACCTAACCTATTCAACATCATAGCTTAGCCTTGCCTACCTCAAACATGCCCAGAGTAGTTATATCAGTGTACAGTTGGGCAAAGTCATCTAATGCAAAGTCTACTTTATAACAATGTGTTCAATAACTCGTGTAATGTATTGAACACCCACTGTACTGAAAGTGAGAAACAGAAGTGTTGTAAGTATATCAGTTGTCCTTGTGATTGACTGGCAAACTGCCAACTGTGGCTTGCTGCTGTCACCTAACATCATGAGGGAGTATTACACCACATATCACTAGCCTGGGAAAAGATCAAAATTCAAAATTTGCAGTACAGTTTCTACTGAGTGCATATCACTTTTGCACCACCATAATGTCAAAAAATCATAAATTGAATGGTCATGAATCAGGGACTGCCTGTATAATGTGGTGTCTTTGGTATGGATCCCTCTGGGTCCATTTTGTTTGTAAATCTCTTTGTTTCCTGGACTTAGATGTCTATTTCCTTTTCCACATTTCAGAAGTTTTCATCTATTATTTCTTCAAATAAGTTTTCTGCCCATCTCTTTTTCTCTTCTCCTTCTGGGACCCCTATAATGTGGATGTTATTCCGCTTGATATTTTCCTACGGGGCCCTTAAGCTCTCTTCACTTTCTAAAATTCTTGTTTTATCTTTGCTGCTCTGCCTGCGTAAGTTTCATTGTTTTTTCTTTTAGGCCAGTGATACATTCTTCTGCTTTATCCAGTCTTCTTTGTAACTCCTCTAGTTTATTTTTCAGTTCAGTTATTTTATTCCATCAGTTCTGTGACTTGTTTGGTATTGCATTATTTTTTTAAGTTTAAAATTATTTTCTGTATTTTGTTGAGGTTCTGACTGTGTTCATCCATTTTTCTTCTCTACTGTCTTAAGCATCTTTATTACCATTACTTTGAATTCTTTATCAGGTAGATGACTTAATTCCCATTTCGCTAATGTTTTCTTTACAGTTTTTGTCTTATTCTTTTGTTTGGAATGTATTCTAAGTCTCCTCATTTTGCCTGATTCTCTGTGTAGTTTGTATGTATTAGGCAAAACAGCTACTTCTCCAAGTCTTAAAGGAGTTGCCTTGTATAGGAGATGATATGATATGTGGGGCCTAGAATCACAATTCTCCCTGGCCATTAGAGCCAAGTGCTCCAGGGGGCTCTCCTGCATAGGCTGTGTGTGCCCATCAGCTATGGTGTGGCTGCTGTGGAGGGAGAGCCATTGTACTCCCAACTGTGCTAGCAGATTAGAGGAAGACTGCCATAAAGGCACCCACCAGTGTAGGCATTATCAAGGTATGGTGTGATTGCAAAAATGGTACCCATTAGCACTTTTGTCCCTGGAAAGGGTCCCAACAGGTTCTTGTGTTTCTGACAGTCTCTTTAAGATTTGCAAGTAGCTCTCCTTCACATATGATATATGGTCTAGGTGCTTTTCAAACTGCTGCTTTTGTGCTGAACCCTGCCTGGCCTGAGTCTGCATACAAGCCCTTTAAGGGTAGATTCTTCATCCCATACAGTTTTATGGTTTTCCTGGATGTAATTCCCATTGGTTTTATGTTTCATGGTCTTGACTCTCCAGTTCAGGACTCAAGGTTGGGGTACCTGATACGGAACACAAACCCCTCAACCTCAGGGGAAAGTTCATATTTTTGAGATCTTTCCAGAAAGTGAGTCACCATGCCTGGGGTGGGGTTTTTGGCAAGGACATGAATCTGCCTCTCCTACCTTTCTTATAACACAAATCTGGTGGTGATGAATTTTCTTAGCTTTTGTTTATCTGGGAAATTCTTTATTTGTCTTTTATTTTGAAGGACAGTTTTGCTGTGAATCCTAGTCTTGGTAGTCAGTTCTTTTATTTCAGCATTTTGAATATATCATCCCATCTCTTGTGGTCTGTAAGACTCTGCTAAGAAATCTGCTCATAGTCTTATGGGAGCCTGTTTGTGTGTGATGAATTGCTTTTTTTTTTTATTCCTGCTTTCAACATTCTCTTTTTGTTTTTGACTTTTGACATTTTAATTATAATGTATTTTGGTGTGGACTTCTTTAGGTTTACTCTAGTTGGATTTTTGGGGGGATGGTGTGGCTTCTTGAATCTGGATATCCATTTCTTTCCCCAGAACTGTGAAGTTTCTTTTTTAATTCTTTTTAATGCTTTATTTATTTTTGAGAGAGAGACACACACACAGAATGTGAGCAGGGGAGGGGAAGAGAGAGAGACACACACAGAATCTGAAGCAGACTCAAGGCTGTGAGCAATCAGCACAGAGCTCGATGCAGGGCTTGAACCCATGAACTGTGGGATCACAACCTGAGCTGAAGTTGGATGCCCAACAGACTGAGCCATCCAGGCGCCCCCCTCCCCTGCCGATTTGGGAAGTTTTAATCATTTTCTCTAGTAACCCTTCTGATCCTTTGTTTCTCTATTCTCCTTCTTGGGACACTTATAAATGTATATTAGTCTACTGGATTGTGTCTCATAAGTTCCTTACGCTTTCTTCATTCTTTTTTCCTTTCTTCTTCTGACTGGATAGTTTAAAATGACCTATCTTTGAGTTCACTGATTCTTTCTTCAATCTGATCAAGTCAACTGTTGTTCAATTAAGTGAACAACAAATTCTTTGTGTGTCAATTCAGTTATCGTATCCTTTGGCTCCAAAATTTTAATTTGGTTCTTTTTTTTATATTTCCCATGTTTTTGATGTTAGTCTATTTTGTTCATACATTGTTTCCCTGAGCTCATTGAGCATTCTCATGATGGTCATTTAGTATATTATCAAGTAACTCATATTATACCCATTTCTTTAGGATTGGTTTCTGTAGATTAATTTTGTTTCTTTGATTGGACCAATATGTCCCTGTTTCTTCATGTACCTTATATCTAACTTGGTGTTGGGATTCATGTACTTGAAAAAACATAGCTAGCTTTCCAGTTTTTATGGGCTGTCTCTGTTCAGGGAAAGACCTTTACCAATTATCCTCGCTAGATATTCTGGGGTTTCCTCAAATCCTTTTGGTGGGTGCATATTCTCTGGACTGGTTTATGTACAGTCAGAGGGATTTGCTAGTTTTATTTTTCAGGAGCTCATAATCTTTTGCTCCCTCTGGCATCTGTGTGCATTACTGCAGTTTCTCTAGAAGTGACACAAATTCCTAGCTCTCTTTTATCCTCATTCTACCCTGCCTCATCACCCCTATTCCTGGCCCCAGCTATCTAGTGTATGTTGTGTCAAATCAGTGCTCCGAGACTGGAGAGACAGAAACCAGTCCCTTGAGCAGCCCCTGAGGAGCCAGAATATTGATGCACACTCCACTCCTCTTTCCTACCCTTTGAGTGAGAGGCCACTTCACTATGTTGGCCTCTATCTGTTGTACTGTTGTTCCTCTGAAATAGTAACAGGCCACCCAAGTATCTTTTTCCATCTGGAATCCTAAGGCATCTAGAGTATGCTGTGTCCTATAAGTGTTCTGAGACATGCAAAATAGAAAGTAGTGCCTTGGGCAGCCCCCTGAAAATTTAGAAAATTATACACAGTCTCCAACTCTTTCCCTCCCCAAGGAAAAGCCAGGAGTTAGGAGTTTTCTTTCACTTTTTCCACAGTGAACCAGGGGGAAGGACTATGATGAGACAGTGTGTGCTAGTCCAAACCCTCACTTTCATTCTCAGCAGCTCACAGCCCAACATCGTTCTTGTTAGCACTTAGATTCAGGCACGACAAAAACCAGTTCCTCAGGTAGCCCTTCAGAAAGTCTGCTTACTGGACATACATTTTGTTTTTTTCTTTCCCTCCCCAAGGAAAAGCCGGAGCTGGGAGTTTTTGCTCAACAATGCCTCACTGAGCTGGGGCAGGGAGGGAATATGGCCAGTAAGTTCTACAGATTTTCCTGCTGGCTTTGATGTGATTGGTTTCACACTCACTTGGGGTGCAGCAGACTTTTAGCCATTTTTCTGAGTTTCTCAAAAAGGAAATTGATCTATGTATTGTTATTGAATCAGTGTTTCCATGGGGGGTGGGCAGCTGGGGCTTCCTATTCTGCCATTTTGCTGATGTCATCTCACATCTTTAAGGGAGATCTTAGTGATTCGTTTCCATTCCTGCTACCACCACTCCTACTATTAACTGCCTCCCTTCTTCCTCCTCCCCGCCTTCTCCTTTTTCATATTAGTGCTTTAGGTTAACTCATATGTATTTTCTTTCCTTTTTCACAATTCCTTTTTGTATTTCATTTCTTCTAGATTCAATTTCTGACTTCCTAAAGCATGTATTTTAGAAATTGCTTAGTGAGGATCTGGTGGTGATAAGCTGTCTTAGATTTTGCTAGTCTGAACATAACTTTATTTCAAGATCATTCTTTAACAATATTTTAGCTATGTATAAAATTCTTTGTTAACAGTTATTATACCCCAGCTTTATCATCTGACTTCTATAATTGCTATTGAAGTTTCTGCTACTGGTGTATATGATATGCTTTATCTGGTGTAAATGATATGCTTTACAGGTATTCTGCCCTTTTTAAAAAATGTTTATTTATTTTTGTGAGAGAGGGAGAGATCACAAGCAGTGGTGGGGGGGGGGCAGAGAAAGAGGGAGACAGAAAATCTCAAGCAGGCTCTTTACTGTCAGCACAGAGCCTGACCAGGGGCTAGAACTCATGACTCATGAGATGACGACCTGAGCTGAAATCAAGAGTCAGACGCTTAACCAACTGAGCCACCCAGGTGCCCCTGTCTTTTTCATTTGGATGACTTTAACATGTCTACTTTGGCTTTGGTATTCTTCACTTTTACTGTGGTATATCTGATTGTCCATTTCTTTTTGTTTGTCCCACTTGGGATTCATTGAGTTTATAGGATTAATTAATTCTGGATATTTATCTTTTATATACTGTGTTTCCCCCATTATCTTTGTCTTTCCATCTGTAATTGGAGAATTTCATTTTAACCTTCTTCTCTCTCACTCTCTCTCTCTTTTAGAGGAGAAAGAGAGCATGGGAAGAGCTGGGGGAGAGAGACAAGGAGACACACACAGAGAGAGAGAGAGAGAGAGAGAGAGAGAGAGAGAGAACCTTAAGCAGGCTCCACACCCAGTGTGAAGCCCAGTGTGAAGCTCAATCTCACAACTGTGAGATCATCACCTGAGCCAAAATCAAGAGTCAGATGCTTAACTGACTGAGCCATCCAGGCACCCCAACCTCCTTGTCTCTTAATATCACTTTTATAGTTTTGATCTCTTCTTTCTGCTTAATTCTATCTAGCTTATTTTTCAAAATGTCTGTTTCAGGCAACAATTCTTATTTCAGCTTTGAATTTTAAATTTCAATGATACTTTTATTTTATTTTATTAAAAAAAATTTTAATGTTTATTTTTGAGACAGAGATAGAGCACAAGCAGGGAGGTGCAGACAGAGAGGGAGCTACAGAATAGGAAGCAGGTTCCAAGCTCTGAGCTGTCAGCACAGAGTCCGACGTGGGGCTTGAACTCATGAGCTGTGAGATCAAGACCTGAGCCGAAGTTGGCTGCTTAACCGACTGAGCCACCCAGGCATTCTCCCAATGATATTTTTATTTTAAAAAATGGTATCTTGTTCTTTCAAAAATGTACCTTTTTAAAGAGTAACTTCTACTTTCCTCATATGTTTGAAACTATACTCCATTAAAAATATTAGCCATGCTTATTTTATATTTTATTTTTAGAAATACTGTTATTTGAAGATCTTTTTATTCTAATTCTGCTTTTTATTGTTGCTTCCAACTCTGGCTCATGGTAGCTTATTTCCATGTATAATGTTGCATTATAGGCTCAAATACAACTGGGCTATCTCAGTGAAAATCTCCCTCAATTTCAGGTGAGGTTTCCTTCTAAATAGGATTTGTATTTGTTTCTTGCATAGTAACTGAAGGCAGTAGAAAGAAGGACTGGTTTTCTGTTAATTTTTTGTTTTTTGTGATCCATGCCTTTACAGATAAATTCGAACCTCTTTAAGGAAAAGCCATGATTAGGATTATTCAGGGGAGTCTTTTTTTCTCTCACCTTTTCTTATGAATGGATCTTTCTCATTTACACTTTTACTGGTAAAATAGCCCTTTATGTGTCCCAGCTTTATGAGAGTGTTCCCTTGATGCAGTTTCTCAACTTGTCCCGGTCCTGGTTTAGACTTGATTACCAACTTTGGTTAATTTAGTACAAGAGCTTGGGAGTGGGTCAGTGTCCGAAAAAGAATTCCTATAGAACTTATGGTTGAATCTCTGCTAGTGAGTGAGGTCACAGTGCCAAAGGGTAAGGAAGAGGGAGAGAGGTCACCTGAGGAGGAAAGCTCAGGAACCCCCCCAAGAATGGATGGGGTTGGAATCTGAAGGAAGTAAGATTGTGTAATTTCTCCCAATGGTAAAATGGGAGGTTTGAGGACAAAGAGATAAAGAAAGGTGAGGACTTTGAGAAAACATATTGTGATTAAGATGGCGTTTGACAGGGGTGCCTGGGTGGCGCAGTCGGTTAGGCGTCCGACTTCAGCCAGGTCACGATCTTGCGGTCCGTGAGTTCGAGCCCCGCGTTGGGCTCTGGGCTGATGGCTCAGAGCCTGGAGCCTGTTTCCGATTCTGTGTCTCCCTCTCTCTCTGCCCCTCCCCTGTTCATGCTCTGTCTCTCTCTGTCCCAAAAATAAATAAAAACGTTGAAAAAAAAATTAAAAAAAAAAAAAAAAAGATGGCGTTTGACAGTAGTTTTGCTGGCGTTCTGGGATGGGCACCATCCCAGGGATGGAGGGAAGGGGTAAATGGTAGGGAAATGGAAGTAGAGAGGGACCCTCTGAGTCCCTTTTGCTCTGAGAAGCAAAATAATTTATTGTATGCAATACAATACAAATAATTAAACACTAAATTTTATTATTATTTATTTAGTGACATATAATTAACATATAATGTTATATTAGTTTCAGGTACAAAAGATAATGATTCAACAATTCTATATATATCTCAGTGCTCACCACAATAGGTGTAGTCACCTGAATTTTAATTTTTAACATTTAGAGAGGTTCCTGAAGAACTTAAACTATTTAGTCTTTGCACATGTCCTTCTCTCCTCAGAGCATCAGATTTACAAGATTTCAAGGTCATTAAAAAAAAAACTACCCTATCTAAATAATTAGCTATCATATTAAAAAAAAAACTGAACTTACTGGGTGGAAAATATAGATTAAGGTAAAATAATTTATAGCATTTTTTTTTTTTGAGTTTAGCCAAAGCCTTTATTTAGGGACTTGTATAAAATTTCAAGCATGGTTTATCCATTAGGGGATAATGTTAAATCAGACTTTAAATCAGTTAATTTGTGCAACTAACCTTGAAGAAAATGAAAGATAACAGTTTGTAGGTTCTTCTGGATGACAGCAGGGTCTTTGCTCCTTTAAAGATCTGACAGGTTCATGTTGTTCTGTGGAACACTCTTTTGGCCCTTTTCATATTGTTCTGTGGAACACTCTTCTGGGAGAAATTAATGGGTATGCTTAGAAAAAAGGGTTTCGTGAACAAACTAATTTGAGGAACTCCTTTTTAAAGACTCTAGGCCTCTTTTGGAGATTCGTAAATTCACTATCACATTAAGGGTTTTGAAAAGTAGAGTTTAAAAAGCTGTTGAACTTACGTTTCTCAAACTTATTTGAGTGAAGAAATGAAAAAGTTTGTATGTGTGTGGTGCTGAGAGAGAAAAATAGAGAGAAGGCTGTTATTAACACTTTATGTAACAGTGTTTTGTGGACCTAGTTTGGGAAATACCTGTTTAAAATCTCTAGTAAAAGGAAAAGATTTCAAATAAGTATAAGGACCTCCTTTATATCAGGCCCTGTGCTAGGCAAATAGACATTGAGTCCATAAGATATTGACCCAGCTTGTTCACTGCTCCCCAAAACTCTGCTCTGCTAGAGAACTCCAGTTATCTATTGATCCTCAATTTGCACCATATAGCACCATTTAGGAAATCTATGATTAAGTCGTTTTTAGTTCTAACAAACAGAAATGCAGCCAAGATAATTCTGATAAATAGAGATGAGGTGGATAAGAGGGAGGTCATTGTAAGGCTATAGAGATTTTGCAGAAACAAAAGTATAGTTTGGTTTCATGAAAATCAGGGTACTATCAGACATGGAGCAGTTGCTTAGTCCTTATCAGTTTCCTTTGTGTAGTCTAGTCTTTTGTCTCACTTGTAGTCTGTCTGAGGCTTTCTTACTTACTTATGTAAGCCTAATATGGCCATTTCAGCCCCATCTCCACGTGACCTTTTGAATTCTCAAGTTGATGTAATTGATTCCTGTCCAATGAATCTATTAGCTGGCTTGGGAATGGTATCCACACTATTCTAGTCAACCAGGGGTGAGGAATGATCAGTCACATGAAGAATGAGGTTGCTTCTTCAAGGGGTGAGGGTTGGGATGGAATGGAAATTAAACATATTTAATGCAATTGGGATGAAGAATTGTAGTGTTTGAAGAGACAGGGAATGGTAAGTTATTTCCAGCACATTCTGTTATTATGTGTAAAAATTCATATGCAGAATAAGTTTCCACCTTCATTTGTAGAACATGATATCCAGAGGAACTAAAATATAAATTATCCAAAACAGATAAATAAACTCTAAAATAAAACAGAATCTCCTGCTACCTTTGAGTTTTTAACTAAAATGACCTGTTAATGTTGACAGGGATGCACAGAAGTACCAAATATGTTCTGTTAAGTGCTTATGTAAAAGACCAGAAAGGGATTATTGCTTCTTTCACCTTCTGACCTACTAGGACTACTGAAAATTCTTTTCAGGTTGTATGTAAGAATGCTGTGCTGTTAAGTTACTTTGGAAGGGACAACTTCTTAGTTGGTCTAAAAGAACCTTGTATAACACTCTCATGACTCAGTCATGCCGTATGTGCCCATGTGAGTCCAACTCTTTTGGGTCACCAGTGATTGAAACAGGAATGTACAGAATAGTATTCAGAATGCATCTTGTTTTTTCTTGTGTATTTCATGAAATGTAAATGGTTGAGGTACATTTTGAGATCTCTGATCTCTAGTGATTCAGCATGGCTTCTTCTGCTGAACAAGTCCGAGCTCATTTCCCCCTGCTTCTTATAGCCATATGTGGAAGGGTCTACTGACCTTTCCACCGACAGATTCAGACTTGACTCAGCCTCTAGATGCAAGAGGACTTGAGACAAGAAGTAATTAATCCATGTTCAATTCTGATAATTTTCCCTTCTGATTATTAGTTTTCAAGGGAGAAAATTTATGGAGCATTTAGTCTTCAAAGATACTGGATTCTAATATAGTTCTTTCTCACTGTATAGTGGCAATATTATCATCCTGGTGTCTACCTTAATCTTCCATGCACTTTAGATGGCCTACGTCAGGCTTTCAGGTCCTGATAATCCAGAGAAGGAGTAGGTCCTTTGAGGGACCAGTCCAGACCCTGGAATATGGCAATCTCATCAAATTCCTAACAGCTACTTATAGCCTACTGCTTTTTCCATCACTTTCCTTAGAAATGTCTACAGATATTTAAGACAGAGCTTTCCCCTGTCCTTTTTCTGACTCTTGAGTTAACTTGTTTTAGATACTTGGTTATCCCATGAAGGCTACATTTTACCTGTTCCTGTGAGTTAGCAGGTCCTTCTTAAAGTGCTTATTCTCCACCATGTTAAGCCACGTAGCTTCTCGTGATCTTTAGACCAAGCCCACAGATATTTTGAGAACCTGTATACTTTGATTCCAAGCCTCTGTACAGGAACTCATTTTATATTGGGTGGAAAATAAATTTTAATTCCAGTTCGTGTCCAATGACTTGGTAATAGCCATGTGGAATGTTTCTTGGGAAGAATATTAAGGATGACCCTATATGCTTCAAGACAGAGTGGATACTGGATTAGGGTGATAATGGTGGAATTGGTGGTTGGAGGTAGTGGCAGTATGCATGGATCCTTGCCCCATGACAATATGCTAAGGAGATTTCTCCTCACCATCCTACAAGGTAGCGACTTGCAAACATCACGATGGGTTAAGAAACCCTTGGCTATGAGTATTAGGGAGATAAGGGAAGAGATCTTTCAGACAACTAAATGGTCTTTGGAAAGGGACATTGTGAAGGGGCTAAATTTTGACCATGGAAAGAAGGAGGAGTACTTAATTAGGGGGACTAAGTCCCTCATTGTTCCAACTACAGGACATATCTGGAACTCCTTTTGGAACTATATTCTCCATCTCCCCTAAAACTTAATCTTCACCTTTAAATTTAGGCAGTCATCTCTAAGGAAGGACGTTTGCTGTGGGAATTGATTCTTAGTGTGTTTGCCATGCTCAGTAAGCACCATCTTTGAGTCCTTGACATTTTCTCATCTCTTCTACTTCTTGCTTCCCAGTTTTGCTGCCATGCCTTTTGTATAGTGAGTAATGGTTCATGAGTTGCCTAGTTTGCTGTTATTTAATGTTAATACATTGGCTTTCATTTAACAAAATGTATTGAAGCCTGCCATGCCAGACATAATCCCAGATATTAGGTATAACTACCATGGGCTCTAAGTTCTTACATGCCAGCCAGACTCCTGTGCTTATAGGAACTGTCATTGATTCATATATCTTTGTTCGAAGTCTTGGGCTTCTGCTTTTGTCTCTATTCTCTGAGCTTCTCGTCTAGTTAACTTCCTGTTTCCTGTCCCTCTAACTTTTGCTTTGTTTTCACAAGTCTTTGAGCCTCCTTCCCATAACCGGGACCCTATAGGCTCTATCTGTACATCTCAGTGGCCAACTGCCTACTGTAGGACCTTCAAGAATTATTCTGTCAGAATTTCTCACCCTATTCTCTACCTATACCCCCGTACTTTGTCTTGCCAACTGCTTTCCTGAACCATGCTTATTTAAACTTTCCATACTCTGCACTGAAATTCTGCTGTCAACTGGACCTGTACCCCACTGCCTTGCTTCAGGTGTAGTGGGCAGGTCTCATGTCAGGGCCTCCCTCCTCCTAATCCTAATCGCTTATGTTTTGTCATTGATGAATCTTGAGACATGATGGAATTAAAATATGTTTGGAAAACCTTATTGGCAATCCACTCTATAATCCACATTAGAATATTCTCATTGCAATTATAATTAATATCCTTTTCTAGCTTGATTTTTGGCTTGAAAGTGAACTATGGTGGCATCTTGAATAAAGTTCTGGTCTATGAATGAATGCCTTAAACTAGTCTGAAATAAATGTAGGCTCATTTTCAGAAATGGTATTTTCATGGATGGAACATAACTCGTTGGGACTGTGATTGTTGTAACATGTTTGAGATAAAGAGAAGTTTGAAAATGCTTAACACCTTGAAGTGCTCCTGAAAAATCAATATGGACTTATCCAGGAATTTTTGGTTGTTGCTTTTGCTTGCCTATTTCAAATAATCTGGCTTATTATTCTTTATAATGAAATCAATTCAGGATCATCATCAAAACCAGTTTCTGGCCCATACTTTCCAAGGAAAGGAACCCCATGTGCCATTTTACATTGTGTCCAGGATGCACGATGACTCCATTTTTGACAGTAGGCTTTCATGACAAAAGACTTCTTTTATTAAAAAAAAAATCCATTGACAGTTTGGGAAGAATATTAAAAAAAATTTAGACATTTCCCATTTTCTTCTTTGCACTTGCATAGTATCAGAAACTGAGTGATTGAAGATCATACATATGTTCAATTTGAAATGAGACTTAATTGATTTGAAGAACCTCCAGTATATTTTTGAACATTCAAATTTCCTGTGGAATCAGCAAATCCTGGCCTTGATCTGGGGTGGAAGGAAATCAGCATGTAATACCTCTGTAAAGGCTATTCTAAATTTCAAGGCAAAGATTTGTATTTAGAAATCGGTCTTCAAAATGGCATTTTTTTTTTCATGATGAAAAATGTACAGACGAAGCCAAAATGGTAGTAGGCGAGATTAGGGACTCCTGGGTTCGTTTACCACTTGTTGCATGGTTTCATCCCATAGATGACACTGTTCTTGAGCTCTAAGTGGTTTGTGCCTCACTGCCATCTGGCTCAGCCAGCTTCGGCACCATAAGGTGAACTGAACTGTTTGTGGTAGGAAATAGTGCTCTATATTTGTCATGATGTACTAGCACAGACCCAAAGTCGGTAACTGCTTGACATTCCAGAAAACATTCTCATGGCAGTGAGTTGAACTTCATGGAATGTCTTTTTCCAGTGGATGATGAAGTCATTTAGCAATAGTTACCTTTTGTGGAAGAAAATCTTGTTAAAAATTAGGTAGCCCTGGGAGACCCAAGAGTTTGAGGGCTTGTTTTTGAAGTAGACACAGCACCACTTGTATGTACTTTATTTAGACGAGAGGAAATACTGATGCATCAATATGGTAGCTTAAGAGAGTGACACAGGAAGTTTCAGTTTTATTTTTTTTTCCTTTTTCCATTTGACCATGAAATATATTGAGTTGGTGCAGAACTTCAAAGGGTCCTTCTGTGATTTTATCTGTAGCCAGCTCAATAATTAAGAGAGCATCAATCCGGGTTAGCTGGCCTGGAAGCAGGGAAAGCAGAGCATTTCGGAAGCAGTAGACACTTCCAGATTTACCTTCTTATATCTCTGACTTCATGTCTTCTCAGTATTCTCTATTCCTATATCTTCTATTGCCACCCCTGGGTCTCTCAGGTGTGGTCCTATTTCACCTGTGACACTGTTCTAACCAGAGCAATGAAACTCTGACTCCCCATGCCTTCTTGTCTTTACGTCTCCCAATTTGCTCGTAAGTGGTACAGTTTCTTTGGCACGTCCAATCACTTGACCCATCAATATTTTCTCAGTCTGAGAAACACCTCTTCACCCAAGAGAGGAGGTTCATTGTGAACTGGAATGTGAAGAAAACTGTGCAGTTTCTGTGTGGTCTCCCCAATGGTGAAACTTACCCTAGAGAAAGCACAACCCATGGTAATAAGCTTAATAAAATCTGGTCTTCTAAGAGGAATGGCTTGGTTTTGGCCTTGTCCTTTTTCTGTTTGTTTGTTTTGTTTTTGTTTTTTTGTTTCTCTTTTTTTTTGTAACTTTATGTATGTATGCATGTATGTATGTATTTTTAAATTTATATCCAAGTTAGTTGGCATGTAGTGCAAAAATGATTTCAGGAGTCCAGTGATTCATTCCCTATGTATAACATCCAGTGCTCATCCCAACAAGTGTCTGCCTTAATGCCCCTTACCCATTTAGCCCATCCCCCCCCCACAACCCCTCTAGCAACCCTGTGTTTGTTCTCTGTATTTAAGAGTCTCTTATGTTTTGTCTCCCTCTCTGTTTTTATAGTATTTTTGCTTCCCTTCCCTTGTGTTCAGCTCTTTTGTATATTAAATTCTACATAGGAGTGAAACCATATGATATTTGTCTTTCTGTGACTGACTAATTTTGCTTAGCATAATACCCTCTAGTTCCATCCACGTAGCTGCAAATGGCAAGATTTTGTTCTTTCCGATTACCATGTAATACTCCATTGTGTGTGTGTGTGTGTGTGTGTGCGTGTGTACATATATATATATATATATATATATATATATATACCAAATCTTCTTTATCCATTCACTTGTTGATGGACATTTGGGCTCTTCAGTACTTTGACTCTTGTCAATAGTGCTGCTGTAAATATTGGAGTTTGGCCTTGTCCTTTTAAAACTATAGACCCCTGCTGCCCTCTCCCCCATCATTTCATGCAGAGGCAATGGTTTCTTGCCTTATGAGAGAAACACCCTAGCCATGAGTGTTTTAGCCCAATTCGATGCTTTTGATGTGAGTTCTCCCTGGTGTGGAAAGCCTGCTGGCAGTTTGTGCATATGGCTTGTTGTCGCTTACTTTGCTCAGTCTGGAGAGTGAGGCAACCAAGGGAATAAAGAGAGAGAGAGAGGAGTCTGTTGCAGAGTAGATGAGGGCCCAAGAGTCAGGATATAAGGGCTTAGAATACATAAGGAAGTTCCTTTTAGGTAGGATGCAATTATTTAATAATAATGATATTTATTGAATCCCAACCTTTTATTTATTTTTGAGAGAGAGAGAGAAAGAGAGCAAGTCAGGGAGGGGCAGAGAGAGAGGGAGATAAAGAATCCAAAGCAGGCTCCAGGCTCCAAGCTGTCAAGCGCAGAGCCCAACGTGGGCCTCAATGCAGGGCTTGACGTGGGGCTCAGTGTGGGGCTCAAACTCATGAACGAACTGTGAGATCACAACATGGGCCCAAGTTGGACACGTAACCGACTCAGCCACCCAGGTGCCCATGAACCCTTACCTTTAGCAGCAACTCGTCTATGGATCTTATGCTGTGGCCCTCCCACCCCACTGCATCTGCTTCACTTAAACAAGCAGTGAATGAAGCAGTTTACATTCTGACCATCCACAGTCTCCTGTTCTTCCACCCTGCATGTACAATGACTTCCATTATTAAGTTCTTTGACTTCATCAGGATTCCTTACCCACTGACACCTTTCCCTTTGCCCTATCACCTCTTCCTCTCTTTACCACCTTCTTCCACATCCAGATAGTCCATGGCTCATTACCCAGTAACATTCTGGCTAGTTTTCTGATTTTCCTGCACCTCTATTTTTTTTTTTTTGTCATATTCGTCTGACACAACTCTAGTGAATGCAAATATCCATTTATTCTCTGTCTGTAACTGAGAGGTGATGGAGAATATCACTCAATTGGGCTTTCAACACAACTGTGTTTATCTGGTCACCTTGCTGTCCCACTCTCTTCAATGATATAATCTTCCAGTCTCATATATCCCAACCCTACTCTCAGTTGATGACCTTGCTCCTTATTCCATAAGAAAGTAGAAGCATCTAGTGGGAGCTTTCTCTGCTTCCCACCAACAAACCAACATGGGGCCTGCATTGCATCTGTGCTCATTCTGTGTGCTCAGTGCTTTGCTTATTTTTTTTCTTCACAACCAAATTTCCCAAACAGATGTTTGCACGTGACTTCCCCATTCCTGACTGTTACTTAGTCCCTGATTCACTTCAAATTTCATTTGGTCCTCATGTGACAGCATTTGCTGAGGGAATGAAAGACCACCTTGAGGGCATTTTTTGGTCCTCTTCTTACTCTTGTGAGTAACTCTGTTTCTGCTTGGACTTGAGATGGGGGTTGCCTTCCGACTCATCTCTTGTCTCCCCCCACTCTTTTTTTCCTACTCCATAGTCAAACTCTTTTCCTAAATGACTTCAACTATGTGCTAGTTTCAGTTATAGATTATAATGAACAACTCTCAAGTTTTATCTACAGTTCAGACAAGTTCTAATCATTTGGAATTTCCACAGGAGTATCTCAGAAGCTCCTCAGAAAGCTAAATGTCCCCCGTGACATCTTGCAGTCGCTCAATCTTCAGCTCTTGACCATCACAGCCAAGTCATTACCAACTGCAGTATATTTTACCACGTAAATATTTCTTTTTTAAAGTTTTTAATTCTAGTTAATTAATGTACAGTATTACATTAGTTTCAGGTGTACAATATAGTGATTTGAAACTTCAAGACATCACCTAGTGCTTATCACAACAGGTGCACTCCTTAATCCCCATCACCTACCAAACCCATCCTCCTACCCCCTTCCCCTCTGGTAACCATCAGTTTCTTCTCTATAATTAATAGTCTATTTCTTGGTTTCTTTCTCTCTCTCTCTCTGTTTTCCCCTTTGCTCATTTTTTTGTTTCTTAAATTCCACACATGTGTGAAATCATATGGAATTTGTCTTTCTCTGATTGACTTATTTCACTTAGAATTATACTCTCTAGCTTCATCGATGTCATTGCAAATGGCAAGATTTCATTTTTTGATGGCTGAATAGTATTCCATTGTGTATATACCACCTCTTCTGTATCCATTCTCCAATCAATGGACAATTGTGCTGCTTCCATAACTTGGCTATTATAATTAATGCTGTTTTAAATATTTCTTGAATCCATTTCTTTGCATCTCTCTTGTCAGGACCCTAAACTAATACACCATCATTTTAAAAAGTTTTTTGAGATAATTGTAGATGCATTTTAAGAAATAATAGACACAGATCTTGTGTACCCTTTACTCAGTTTACTCCATTGGTAAGGAGATGTCCTTTGATAGGTAAATGGATAAATACACATCCAGACAATGGCATATTATTCCACACTAAAAAGAAATGAGCTATCAAGCCATGAAAAGGCTTGAAGGAGTCTTGAATGCATGTTACTAAGTGAAATAAGTCAAGCTAAAATACATCTGGTATGATCATACATACTGTATGATCCCAAGTATATGTAATTCTGAAAAAGGCAAACTATGGATACAGTAAAAAGATCAGTGGTTGCCAGGGGTTGGGAGGAGGAAAAGACAAATAGGCAGGGCACAGAGGATTTTTAGGGAAGTGAAAATAGTCTGTATGATACTATGATGATGGCTACATGTCATCAGACATTTGTCCAAAACCATAGCATGCACAGCACCAAGCGTGAACTCTAATGTAAACTACAAACTTTGGATGATCAAACTGTGTCAGTGTAGGTATATCAGTTATAACAAATGTAACACACTGGTGAGAGGTGTTGATAATGGGGGAAGGCTGTGCATATATAGGGGAAGGAGGTATATGGAAAATCTCTACTTTCTGTTAAATGTTTTTGTGAACCTAAATCTAAAATTTATGTTTTTTTTAAAAAGGACATCGGAAGCATCCTTGTCATGATGTTGATGTTCTGTATTTTACTATATCAATATCAATATCCTGTGCATTGCACTATAGTTTTGTAAAATGTCACCAATGGAGTAAACTGAGTGTTTTCTTCTGACCATACGTTCTCATTTCTTACAATATGGATAGGCTGAGAATTTTCCAAATTTTCAATTTCTGTTTCCTTTTATCCTGAATGATTCTGTAAGTAATTTCTCTTTTTTCACATTGTGAAAACTATTGTTGCACCTTCATCATTTTGTTTAGAAATATCTTCAGCTTGGGAAGATACTTCAACTTGGGTGACCCAGTTGGTTAAGCATCTGACTTCCGCTCATGATCTCACGGTTTGTGGGTTTGAGCCCTGCATCGGGCTCTGTGCTGACAGCTCAGAGCCTGGAGCCTGCTTCAGATTCTGTGTCTCCCTTTTTCTCTGCCCCTTCCCTGCTCGTTCTCTCTCTCTCTCTCTCTCTAAATAAATAAATAAATAAATAAATAAATAAATAAACAGGGGGTGGTTCAGTCGGTTAAGCATCCAACTTCAGCTCAGGTCATGATCTTGTGGTTCAATGAGTTCAAACCCCGTGTCAGGCTCTGAACTGACAGCTCAGAGCCTGGAGCCTGCTTCGGAATCTGTGGCTCCCTCTCCCTCTGCCCCTCCCTTGCTCACACTGTCTCTCTTTGTCTCTCAATAAACAAATAAAGGTTAAAAAATTTTTTTTAAATAAACAAATAAACATTAGAAATGTCTCCAGCTGAATACCTAATTTCACCACTTGCAAGGTCTACCTTCCACAAAAAACTGGAGCAGGAGCCCAGTCCAGCCCAGTTCTTTGCCACTTTGTAACAAGGATTGCCTTGCCTCCAGTTTCCAAACAGGAGTTCCTTATTTCCACCTGAGGCCTCATCAAAATGGCCTTTCCTGCCCATATTTCTAAACATTCTGTTCAGCGTTCCTTAAGTATTCTCTAAGAAGATTGAGATGTTCTAAAGATGTTCTCTCCCCTTTTCTTTCTGAGCTGTCAACGGAATTGCCCTGAACAGTCAGTTCATAGCAATGCAGGCTTTTTCTAGCATAAACCCCAGATCTCTTCCAGTCTCTCTACCCATTGCCTGGCTCTAAACTGCTTGTGCACTTTTAGGTATTTGTTACAGTGGCATCCCACTCCTCAGTATCAGTTTCTTAACCCACTTGTGCTGCTATAACAGAATACCATAGTCTGTGTGGCTAAGCAACAGACATTTATTTCTCACAGTTCTCAAGGTGGGGAAGTCCAAGATCTGGGCGCTGGCAGATTTAGTTCCTGGTGGGGACCTACTTCCTGATTCACAGATGGCTATGTTCTTGTTCCTGTTAATCTTAAAAACAAAACTGTCAGTTATTTTATCAGCAATCAGCAAAAATGGCCTATTTGGGAATGACAGAGAACTACAACTTAGGACATGAAAGCTACAGCAAAACCATAGGCAAGTCCAAAAAAAAAAAAAAAAAAAAGAAGGAGAGGAATGTCATTTTATGGAGATGAAGGGGGAAGTTGGGAGAATTTGTTTTGAATGAAAGTCTATTGGAGAAAAGCAAGAGTTCCGAGTGATGATGGTCTCTCATTGGCTGAGTTGCAGGGGCAGTTGATCTCTTGTGGAGGATTCAGTGGACAAGCCGCCTTTGAACCACACGGGTGTGAATGGCACGAGTCCATGTACACTTGGAAATTTTTCAATAAGTACAGTACAGTACTGTAAATGTATCGTACTTCCTTATGACTCTCTTAATAACATTTTCTTTTCTCTGATTTACTTCCTTGTAAGAATCCAGTGTATAATACACATAAGATACAAAATGTGATAATTGACTATTCATGTTATTGCTAAGCCTCATGGTCAACAGTAGGCTATCAGTAGTTAAGTTTTGGGGCATCAAAAGTTACACGTGGATTTTCAGCTGTATGCGTGTGTGGGTTGCCATTGTTCAAGGGTCAATCGTACATGTTTCCTGTGAGGTCTTCCTTTCCTGTTGATGACTCTTGTGTTGGGGTCTGTAATGGACAGCTATTCTTGTAATTGATGCTTGTCAATTACAAGTGATACAGCTTTTCCTTTTAGTCACCTGACTCCACTTTAGTGACGTTTCCCTCTATTAATTTTCATACTCCTAATACCATCATATTGGGGTTAGGATTTCAACATGCGACTCTGGGACATAATTATTTACTCTTCAGCCAATACTTTGTTTTTAAGTTTTTACTTAAAATATATTTATTAAATAAACACTGTAGGAACAATAACAGGGAACAAATAAGCATTTAAAGAACTCAATCTTACCTTTATCCTTATAAATCTATTTGATGATCTTTAATTGTGTTTGGTGCTCAGCCACTATGCAGTCTTCATTTTCCTGTGATCATTAACTGGTTATCTCTGCTTAAAGTTTTGAAAGTTTTATATTGATAAAGACATATTTCATGGCATAGCTAAGGCTTAAGGAAGAAACACTTCTTCATTAATTAAAAGGGAATGAGGATCTCCAAAAATGTAAACTTGCTGAGTTTTATGTCACTAATCTAAAATTTTAAAGTTTATTTCTTTATTTATTTTGAGAGGGAGACAGAAAAGAGAGAGGCTGAGCAGGGGAGGGGCAGGGAGAGAGAGAATCCCAAGCAGGCTCTGTACTCTCAGTGTGGAGCTTGACGTGGGGCTCAAACTCACGAACTGTGAGATCATGATCTGAGCCAAAATCAAGAGTCGGATACTTAACCAACTGAGCTACCCAGGCACCTCTAAAATTTTGAAAATCTTTTTTCACATTATACTTGGTAGCATACATTGTTACTTCATATTACTTATTCACTTCCCAACTCAGATTTTCTCCGGAAAACAAACAAACAAAAAAACAAGCTGACAATTTGTGTACCTTCATAGTTATCAATGGTTTATTGGGGCATCTCTGTTCAAAATCCTTTGCTCCTCACTCATACCTCCATTGCAAATTCCCTTTTCATAGTTTGAGAAACACCAATGCATTGTTTATAACACAAACTTTGCTTTTGCCCTGTGAACAGGGAAGATAAACTTTTAAAAGAGTTCATGTGATATCTTTTTAGTAGCATTCATTACCAAATCAAGCAAAAATGTAAATAGAATAAACCCCACTAATAATGTTTTGCCTGAGATTCATTTTAGCCATGAGTCTATTATATGGAAGCAGTTATCTGAGAGATTTATTACATTTTATGGCCATTTATTAATTGCCTAACATTCTTCAGATATCATGTTAAGTCTAGTAGGAAGAATAAAAAGAAAACATACCATCTTCCAGCTTCGGTTTCCCAGCACCAGACAACGGGACTTTCAATGATGCTGGAAATGCTCTTTATCTACGCTGATATGACAGCCATGGCTTTTGAATGTTTGACATTGTGGCTAGTGGGTCTGTGGAACTGAGCTGTTACTTACATTTTTCTTAATAACATCTCTACTGAGATATAATTGATATATCATAATTCACTCATGTAAAGTGTACATTACAACAATATTGGAACATTTTCATCACCCCATCAGGAAACCCAGAACTCAGTAGTGGTAGTGGTCACACCCCCAAATTCTCCCCATCTTCTCAGCCCTGGGTGGCCGCCAATCTTTCTGTCTCTATGGATTTCCCTATTTTGGACGTATCATATAAATGCTATCAAAATATGTGGTTTTTTTGTGACTGGCTAATTTAATTTTAGTTTATTTAAATTTAATAGCCACATGCGGCTAATGACTATTATAGGAAGCAAGTGAAGTGAAAGACCACATACAGATCCTGAAGGCTAAGAAGAAGATAATTCTGAGAAAGGGGAATGCGGAATACAGGTCAGAGAGATTGAAGATGAACCCAGATGGAGCCTAGTGATAAGACAGGTTCCTGGAGGAAGGGATGGTTAACAGTACCAAATAATACAGAGGGGTCAAGAAAGAATAGTTTCAGTGTAAAGATCGGATAAAAATCCTGATGACAAAGGGCATTGGCATGTGGCGTTGGTGAAGAAGTGTAGGCAGGTGGAATTTTATATCATTCAGAGATGGAGGGAAGGAAGAAAATTTCAAGATAGCCTGAGAAGAATAACAGGATTGATAGAAATTTTGTTTTGTTGCTGTTAATATTTTTAGTGTAGACGTGAGCCTATATGTAGGCAGAAAGAAAAGGATCTAGTCGGAATGAAGAGATTAAGGATGATTGAGCAAGGTTCTGAAGGATATGAGTGAGGGTGGGACCAGGGTTTTTTAGTATAGGAGCAAGCCCTGGCAAGGAAGATTGAAGTCATCTTTCTCAGAGGCAGGAGTAAGTAAAGAAAGAGTAGGTGAAAATACAGAGTAATGTTTACATAGAAAAGAAGGAAACTAGAGGAACTCATTTAAGAAAGTGGGAATGAGGCCTTCTGTGGGTAAAATTTGGTTCCTCTAACCATCACTGTGATCAAATGTGGAGAAGGGAGTTCTCCAGATGCTCTGGGAGGTGAGTGTATCAATTTCTTATATTCTTGTTGCTGCTCAAATGAATGTGTCTCCTAGAAGCAACAAACATTTTCAAGTACATAAAAACCACATGAGGTTCAGAGATCCACATGTGTCAATTTTCACTTAATGAAAAGTAAATTGTCCAAAAGTTTACATATGAGATCTTCAAAGATAAAATGTATCAGTGTATGCATCCTCCCTTCCACCCTCTCTTCCTCCCTCCTCCCTCCCTGTTTCCTTCCTTCCTTCCTTCCTTCCTTCCTTCCTTCCTTCCTTCCTCCCTCCCTCCCTCCCTCCCTCCCATTCATTTATTTTTCTTTCAGTTTGTAGAAAACATTGTATCCTCTTGCTCCTTTCCCTCCAAGGAAAAATGGAAACAAACAAAATATAAAACTTTGGAAAAGCCCAACATTAATCCATACTATAATGAATACAGAATTTCATGTTATGCATTATAATAAAACTGTTTTAGTTTAATTTAGTATTTTCTTTATTTTTCCAAGCCGTGTTACAACAGTTAGTAGAAGAGCCAGGAGGTGCTTTGAAAATCCCAAATTAAGAAAAACAAAACAAAACAAAAAAACCAACTATGCAAATATAAGAACAAAATCTACTAATTAATTAATATTTATTTAATTAGTAATGTACTTTAGAACATGCTTTCTATATAGAAGTTTTAGAAATTAAAGCTAACTTTTATGGTATTTTCAATATATAAAGTTATATATTCATGTATCTATGTATTTGTATGTATGTATGTACTTATGTATTTATTGATTTCTTTTAGGCTTTTAAAACCAAGGATGGATATCTTGTAGTTGGAGCAGGAAATAACCAACAGTTTGCTACTGTGTGCAAGGTAATCTTGAATCACTGGGGTAGGCGGATGATCCGTGCAACAACTCGTTTTGTATACAGCCAGGAAAGTTCAGTTTTGCCTAGAACAATGTTGTTAAGTCTACAGCCCACTCCAGACCCCTTGCCTTCACACCTAACAATGTGCCATTTTGATACGTACAAGTGCTCGGGACATGGTCTGAATTAGCATTCTGACTATGTTTTTTTCAGGTTATCTGGCTGTATTTTGAAATGAATCATAGTACACAGGAACCTAAATTATCCTCAAACAGGACCTACCAGTCCAATGAAAAAAAAAAAAAAGGAAAGAAAAAAATGCACTACAAATTTTTTTTAAATGTTTATTTATTTTTTAGAGAAAGAGACACAGAATGTGAGGGGGAGGGACAGAGAGAGAGAGAGAGAGAGAGAGAGAGACAGAGAGACAGAGAGATGGAATCTGAAGCAGGCTCCAGGCTCTGAGCTGTCAGCACAGAGCCCCACATGGGGCTTGAATCCATAAACCAAACCATGAGATCATGACCTGAACTGATGTCAGATGCTTAACCGACTGAGCCACCCAGGTGCCCCCCAAAAAATGCATTTTAAAGGGAATTTTATTGCCAGGACATTTTTCTTTTCTCTTTCCTTTCTTTTTTCTTTTTATTTATTTATTTATTTATTTATTTATTTATTTATTTATTCATTCATTCATTCATTTATTTATTTTTTTGTAATAACATGAGATCTAATTAGGCCTAAATACAGTATAATACCAAATTTATTGTATTAACCACTAGAAAACTAAAAACAACTTTTCACATTAGCTTTTAATGAATACCTTTCTGCAAAATTCATGTTTTAAGGTGTTAGCAATTAAGGTTATATTAAAGATGTTGCTACTCATTGGGTTTAAAAAAAGGCCTTGGAATAGTTTGAGATAATTTTATATTGAAGATTTTACATTTTTGGCATCACTTAGACACTTTTTTTATTTGATGTCTTTACTACTTACCTAGATTTTAGGGTTTTTTATATTTGCTTTTATTTAAGTCTTTAGGTTCCCGTTCACTTTTTCCAGTTCTAGTCCCAGAAGTATGATCTAGCTTTAAAAATATGTATTTAAGTTTTTATTTTAATTTTTCTTTCCTGTAGGGGAAAGGCCTCACCTGTTGAGGATGTTTTAATTTTTTTGCACTCCTCATATGTACCACTGTGAACTTCCGGCGTTATTAAAGATGCCCAAATATTCCTTAGAGGAGCCTTCTTTATTGAAGTTAGCCTGCTAGAACCTTCTGTATTGCAGTTAACCTGCTATGCACAAAAATTCTTTATCGTGGTGCCTCTTTTGCAGAAGAGGGTAGGGAGCGCAGCTCAAAACCACAGCAAAGGGGTGGGAAGTACCAGGGAGAAGGTGACAAATGGAGCTGGTTCCTATGGCAGGGAGGGCTGGAACATCTGAGGTGGGGAAGAGGGAGCTTTCATAACGGTGACTCTGAGTAAGTGTAGAGAAAATCGATTCAAACATTTGATCCAGGATCAAAGAATCTTTATTATGAACGGTCAACGTTAAAAATATGAAACATACGGAAGCCGTTGCCTGTGAAGTCATTTGCGTACTCTAGCCACAGAGATGTAAAAGCCAGTTCATTGCTATAAATGAGTACAGATTTTCTTCCTGGGCCATATGTTTTGGAGTTTTCTCTCTCCAGAAAGGGGGGCGGGGTGGGGGGGGGGTAGAAATTACTGGTTGACATATTCTTCACTGTTGAAAATAACTGTACTGAGCTCTTTTTATTTTTGATTCATTACTGCTGATCAGTTTGAAACTTTTGAACTTCCTCATAAATATCCATAAGAACATTTTTTTTTGGAAAAGATTTTTATTTCAAAGCAGAATATTTGCCATAAGTCTGAATACTAAAATATGACTTACTGTGCTGGTGTGTTAGGATACGTTTGTTTAAAAGGAGACCATCAGAGGGCCTTTGAGAGTGGTACACTTGACCTTGTTTTTCCATATGTGAGTTAGGAATGATAATCCCTGTTATGAGCCCGTAAGACAATGTCTATCAAATTCTTTGAAACACTCAGAAGAAAATTTTTATGTGTCCAGGATTTTAATGCTATTTACATCACTTACTAGGCATCTTGACCGAACATTGCAATCTGATTGATTTTTTTTAACCTTCATAATTATATCCTTACATGTAAACTTGCCCTATAAAACCTTTTAACCTGAGAAAAATGCTCTGTTCCCTTATGCCATGTATAGTGGGTTTCTTATAAGTATTTTTGGTTCAGATTTATCTGTTGCTAAGGGGCTTGTGATTCAAATTGACCTTACGGAAGGTGAAGTTCCCAGGTTTTCACATGATGCCCATCAATTGTTCTTTTGCCAATTAAGGCCCGTCATAAAAGATAGGGTGGCTCGGGTGCCTGGGTAGCTCAGTTGGTTGAATGTCAGACTTCAGCTCAAGTCATGATCTTGCAGTCAGTGAATTTGAGCCCCCCACATCAGGCTCTGTGCTGACAGCTCAGAGCCTAGAGTCTGCTATGGCTTCTGTGTCTCCCTCTCTCTCTGCCCCTTCCTCACTCATGTTCTGTCTCTCTCTGTCTCTCTCTGTCTCTCTCTCTCTCTCTCTCTCTCTCTCAAAAAAATAAACAAACATCCAAAAAAAAAAAAAAAAAGAAAAAAGATAGGGAGGCTCTACCTCCTAGGGAGAAATACAGCAGTATTGTCTGTGATGAATGAGTAGAATTTACTTGGGCCTAATCTCTTTCCAAAATTGAAACAGATCTACTGGTTGACTAATACTTCTGGGGCAGGAGGTCCTATTAAGGAGCTCTTATTGTCAGGAATTAGGGTGAGAACAAGAGCAATTGGGTTCAAGGCTTGGGGTTCAGAAAATCTTCCTGTATATAAACCGAACCTTGGCTTAGAACAAATCCCATTTTATGTCTCTTAACGTGATACAGAAGAGTAGGCAACATGAGCATATGTAAGCTATTTTAAGCTGATTGATGCCAACACTAATGGGTATTCCTATTTGAAGTACATTGACATCCTTTCAAAAGTCATTTAGACTGAAAGTTTCTTTTATTGGAGGCAATATGCATTGGTTCTCAACTCTAGCATGCATAGGAAATCTCCTTGCGCTTCATACCCAAAGATTTTGACTTAGTGTGTCTGAGGTGGGGTATGGGAAACTTCAATTTCAGTAAGCGTTGTAGCTGATTTTGGAGCAGGTGGTTTGAGGACGTTATAGCATAGTTCTAAGGCATACTGTGAGTCTTGGAGCTAGTCAGGTGACCTCTGGCAAGATGCTTAATCTTTGTTAAGCATCTGTGTTCTCATGACAAAATGAAGATTATAATACATGACTATGCTAATATATACATTTTGGGATTTTGCAAGAGTTAGATTGGATAAGTAAAATAGTCTGTCTAGTCCTGACTCACAATATGCACTTAATAAATGGTCTCTATAAAAATTACATTTGTGGGGGAGCATCTGGGTGACTCAGTCGGTTAAGCAACCAACTATTGATTTCAGCTCAGGTCATGATCTCTTTGTGAGATTGAGCCTTCTGTAGGGCTCTGTATGGACAACACAAAGCCTGCTTGGGATTCTCTCTCTCCCTTTCTCTCTGTCCCTCCCCCCCCACTTGCTGTCTCTCTCTCTCTGTGTCTCTCTTTCTCTCTCTCTCCATCTCTCAAAATAAATAAATCTTAAAAAATTGGGTTTGGAGAATCTGGCTCTGGTTAAGATAAAGTAAGCACACTTCTCCCTATCTCTTGCGTTGAACGCAGTGATAAAACCGGGATAGAATGCACGGAGCCATCTATGAGAGGGTGTAAGAGGGCTCTGAGAAGTAAGTAGTAGGAGGAGAATTGGGGAAGAACACCAGAATTTAAAGTATCTCTAAGGCAGCAGTAAGTTTCTCTGCAATGACTTCCTTATACAGTGGAGCCTGAAACATGGAAGTAGGCACTAGGAAACAGAGCTGAGCCCTATGAGATGCCCTTTCTTCCTAGAGTGAGGACCACAAAAGTGAGCTCTAATAGCAGAGAGAGTGTGGAAATCCTCCGTCTTTTCTCCCTCTCCATTTTCTCATGCCCCACCCCACAAACAACCCCTGTAATGGCATCAGCAGATGAACAGGAACTAAAACTCTGAGGAAGGAAACTTTCCTCTTTATCTCTGAGCAGTGATCCCCCAGAAAGAGGGGTGAATCCCTGTTGCCTTTTTCTCTCCCCCCACTGCTTGGCCTCCACCCTGCAAGTCTGCTGGGGAGTAGGCTACCTAAGGGGGAGCCCCAGGGAACTGGAAAGAGACTGCAGAGAGGCAGGAGCTGTGGAAAGCAATCCTTGAGGTTGTTGGTGAACCCCTCACTCACCTCTGAGCTGCACATACACTGATCTGGTGCTAACCAGCACCCCAGAGGAGTTGAGGACTGAGTTAAGGAACAGATGACTGCCCAGGTGGCAGCATGACCATTAAGTAGGGCACATGTGGGACAGATTCGAATAGGACTGCAAGCGCTCAGAACTCCACTACCTCTAGAACCAAAGCACACCAAAGGTGGGTTGTGGGACTCACAGCCTGGACCTCACCAGGTCAACTGCTTGCTAAACACAATAACAACAAGATTTTTCTGTAGGATTTAAACAAGACCCAGAGGCTCATAATATAATATTTAAAACGTCCAGGATACAATCCAAAATTACTCAGCATATGCAGAGCCAGAGCTTGCATGAGAAAAGACAGTCAATAAATGCCAATGCCAAGATGACACAGATGTTGGAATTAATTTACAAAGGCTTTAAAACAGCTATTATAAAAATGCTCCGATAGGCATCACAGACTTTGTGGAAATAAATGGAAAAATAGAAATGTCCCGCAAAGAAATAGAAGATATGAAGAAGAACCAACTAGAAATTCTAGGATGGAAAAATACAGCCACCAAATAAAAAAAAAAGCATCTCCTCACTGGGTGAGCCCAATAACACAATGGGGATGACAGAGGAAACTAGTCATGGAACTTGAAGATAAGTAGAAATCATTCAGTCTGAACCACAGAGAAAGAAAAAAAGAGTCTCCTCCCCAAAAGTCTATGCTGAAAAAATATTTGAAGACGTAATTGCTGAAAACTTCCCAAATTTGACAAAAGACAAAAACCTACAGATTTAATAATTTCAGCGAACCCCAAATAGGATCAACCCCAATAAATCCATGCACAAACACACCCAAGACTACCCGCTGAAAAGGAAAGACCAAGGCAGATGTTTTGAAAGCACCCGGAGAAAAATGATATATTACCTGTGGGGGGACACAGACTCAATTGACTGCAGATTTTTCGTAAGAACCTGGGAGCCCAGAGAGAAGTGGCACAGAGGTGTCCACCCTGAACTCTATATCCGGTAGAAATATTCTCAGAAAATGAAGGTTAATTAAAGACATTCTCCCTCCCTGTCTCCCCGCCTTCCTCTTTCCCATCCTTCTCTTTTGAACAAACCCATACTTCATTATTTCTTTTGGGGGAAATTGCACCTCGTTGGAATGCTTCCCATGGATTTAGTGCTCAAGATGTCAGGCACTTTCACTGACATGACTTCATTCCGTCCCAGGCAACACTGCTTCGAGCACGTAAGGAATGGTTGTGATCACAGCACCCGGAATGAAGCGGTCTCTCTAGGAACATTTTGAATGGCAGCGTGGCTGAACACAGAATGATAATTATTGTGACCCACTGTTTCGTATCAACTTTCAAATAGAAAAGAGGTCTAATATGTCAAGTTTAGAGAAGGACATATGAGGATATCCTGGTTCCCATTGAGTAAAATCACTGAGTGTTTTTTTTTTTTTTTTTTTTTAACATTTATTCAGTTTTTGAGAGACAGAGAGAGACAGAGCATGAGGGGGGAGGGACAAAGAGAGAGGGAGACACAGAATCCGAAGCAGGCTCCAGGCTCTGAGCTGTCAGTACAGAGTCCAATGTGGGGCTCCAACCCACAAACTTTGAGACCATGACTTGAGCCAAAGTCAGATGCTCAACTGACTGAGCCACCCAGGCGCCCCACTGAGTGTTTTTTATTTTATTTTTTTAATGTAGCTTATACTATTTCTGGGTGAGGCTAGATTTACAGATTTAACCTGTGATTTGGTGAAGGCACTTGCTTTTTCTTGAAATGACTTATTCATTCTTGGGGAGGGAAGGCGTTTCCATTCCTGGACAAGGCTGGAGGCCATTCTGGGATCAGGTGTGGTGACAGGGAGGGTTTGAGAAAGGACACTCTATGTGGTGTCGCTTTTTAAACTCTGGGAGAGTAACGCTGTCTTTATTATTCCTAAAGGAAATGAATAAGTGAACCATGCAAAAGAGAAATGACACCGTGGAGATGCTCTCTTTACTCCAGGGAACCTTCTTCACTTCTCTGTCCTTTGTGAGATGATTAATGGATTGATTTTATTTAAACTGTGGGAAACAAATGAAACCATTAAATGTTTATATTTAAAGCAAATACATTACTAGAGGTAGTGAAGCTTTCTGTGGGCCACATGGCCTGCCCGGAACCTATAAATGCTCCTTCTGACTTTCCAACACAACTGCCAAACACTGCCTCCACACATTCTTTATAAAACTTCTTTTCCATTCCAAATCCACTTGGTACTTTCATTACGGTCTTGTTAAAATTGCAAGATGTCCGAAGGGACTTGCAAGATAGATTTCCCTTTATTGAGGAGGAGCAAAAGAGGAAGTGTATAAAAGCATTTCTATTTGTTATTCCTTCAGGGAGACATATTAAAGAAAAATAGTGACACTTCTATAGGAAGAATATCTTTTAATTTGACATTATTTTAATGGTGAGCATTTGGGGCAAATGTATATGCTTTTCCTCTATTTTAGCACCTTGTACAACATCCTGGATTGGACTTCTGGGACAGATAATATTATTTTATTTACATGTGGAACAAATAAGTGAATGTACCTGCAAGATATATGTTGATCGTGGGCTTTGTGAAAGTGCAGACAAGTACTTATGATATTGGTTCTCAGAATTAGGTCTGTTTTATCCAGTTTTGTATCTCTCTACTTACTCTCTCCAGACAAGCTTACGATGGGGATCTGATAACTCTTTCTACGCTCCTGTTTGTAGGTACCTACACAAATGTAGCAAAAACTTCTCATAAATGACAAACTCAGTCACAACATTACCCATATTAAAAAAATTTTTTGTACCATTTATTCATTTTTGAGAGACAGAGAGACAGAGAGTGAGTGGGGGAGGGGCAGAGACAGAGGGAGACACAGAATCCGTAGCAGGATCCAGGCTCCAAGCTGTCAGCACAGTCCGACATGGGGTTTGAACTCACTGGCCGTGAGAATATAACCTGAGCCGAAGTCAGACGCTCAACTGACTGAGCCACCCAGGCCCCTCAACATTACCCATCTTGATTGTATGATCCTTCCCTCTATATTCCTTTGCTGTTCTATATGCTTTTGTCTGGAAGCATAAAGGTCAGCAAAGGATGGTGTTGGGAAGGGTGTGGTAGTCGCTGAACACTTGCACTCACAGGCAGGTACCCCCAAAATCGTGAATTATACATTAAGATTATTTTTCCTGGGGGCGCCTGGGTGGCTCAGTCGCTTAAGCATCAGACTCTTGATTTCCTCTCAGGTCATGATCTCAGGGTTCATGAGTTCAAACCCTGAGTCAGGCTCTGTGCTGACAGCACAGACACTGCTTGGGATTCTCTCTCTCCTTCTCTTTCTCTCTCTGTCCCTCCACCCCCCCACCTTGCTCTTTCAAAAGTAAGTAAATACATAAATGTTAAAAAACATTATTTTTCCCTTTTAGATCTTGAATTTGCCTGAACTGATAGATGACTCCAAGTATAAAACTAACCACCTTCGGGTACAGAATAGAAAAGAGCTTATCAAAATACTGTCTGCACGGTAAGCGTGGATCTGCTGTGTGCACACTTACGGATGAATGTCATTAGCATTTACCTGGGTTTTTTTGTTTGTTTTTTGGTGTTCTTTTTTGCCTTATTTAAATTAACTTGTATTTCTTTAACATTTCACAAAGCTGGTTAGTGGAAAGATATTTCAAAGCCATGTTTTTTCTTTATTTGAAAACATTTTACATGTCTTATTAAGTACCGAGTCATAACAATGATATAAATAAGAAAGTCAAATGACTTGAATTAGGTTGCTCTTCTGTAGCATGTGAGTGTTTGGGATTAGTCTATTATGAACTCTAATAACAACAATACTACTAGTAATAGTGATTACTAGTAGTAATAATGATTTAACATTTTTTTTTTACCTTTTACTGTTTAAACAGTCTACATATCTGACCCCTTTTAACCCTTACAATCATTCTGTGAGGTAAATTCTATTCCTACTTTACAGATAAGGAAACTGAGGCAAAGAACGATGAAGTCAAAAGTTTGTTGGCTTTTCTGTTCTCCTGTGCAGTTTATCATGATGACGTTTGGAAAATGCCAGATTGAGTTATGGGTCATGAAGGATTAATGCTAGTCAATTAGAGCATTTGATTTCCAAATTATAACATTCATGTCAGGTTTTGCTTTCATTAAAACCCGTATCAGTCTTTCAGGTATCCCTCAGAAAAGGGTACCAATCCTGCATATTTCCTACCCGTTTCGCTTTTGTTTATGTCTAAACTCCATCTACAGAACAGGCATCAGGGTTCTTGTGGATCTAAATGCCCACAGAAGCTGTTCTTCAGTACGGAACATTTGCTGTCATCATGCCCATGAATTAAGTACTTTTGTTCAAATATCATATCTTGTCTTTTGAAAGGGCCCTTGTTTTTCTGTGTAGTATGTACCAAAGTTCTTAGACAATAAGATTCTGCTACTGTAATTTTTATTTCTGTCCCCTTGGTATTTGGGGATCTCTGTGTGAATCAGCAACAATTCATTACCTATTTGCCCTTTCCTGGATCGCAGGCACTTCTCTGCAATGCCTGTTTCGCCTTGTGCCCCATGCCGGTCAATCAGTGGGGGGCTTTGTGTGGGACTGATGTGCAGAGAATGCAGGAGCCAGAATGGGGCTCCCCTATCCCGGTCGTTTGTTAAATATCAGTCTGATTCTACCACAGAGCCTGAGAGCCCTCAGTCATTAACCTTTCTTCACATGAGAATTGGCCATTTATTTCTGCTCTTTGCCTCTCATTTAATTCATTGATAGGACTTTTTCCTTTCACACCACGGTTACCCACTTTCAATAATAGGCATTTGTGAGAACCTTATCAAAAGCTCTTTGAGAGTCTAAATAGATCGTATCCATGCTGTGAGAAGTGGACCCAAGAAAAATACAAAACTGAGGCAGATAAAAGTGTCATCTTCGTACTCAGCTGCTGGCCCCTTTTGTAACATCAAGGGCCACAAAGTTACATTACTGGTTTCCCATGTCCTAAGATTTTTCTTCCTTGCTCAATTCTGTGACAGAATTCTGCTGTAGAAAGACTTTTAGTAGCATCTGTAATAGATTAATTTCTATTTTCTCTCTTCATTGTGAATTACATAATTTGTCGCCTTCTTCTTTCTACTCTTACGCACGCAGAAGTGGAAGTTTCCTCATTGTGGAAACCCATAAGGTTCTTATGTCTTTATGCAGGGCTTAACAAGGAGTTAAGGAATCCAATCACAAGGAAGAGACTGGGGGGTTGTCTTCAGAGAGGAAATTCAATACGGGAGGTCACATTATCACAGGTCCTGCTGTTAAAGCACAGACCACAGAGAGCCTGCACTGTTTGGAGGCTCTGTTGTGTGAGTGTGTTGATGTTTTTTGGTGCTCTCTTGTGGTAAGTCTTCAGTCTCCGCCAGCTCAAGTCTCTTCTGCGTGATGGATCAAACAGTGATGAGCGGGGAAGATTAGGATATGATTCATTCCCATTTATGACCTTGTCGTTTGTTTTTCTGAACAAATGTCACTGGATTCACCGGTACTGTTCAGTGCCTGGCTTTCAGGGGGTCTCTGTGAAAGTTTAAAAGTGTATCATTTTCATTAGCCGATTCTATGTTCTCTATGAAAATTTAAAAATGTTTAGTGGCTCTCTATTATAGGATGAAAGCTGGTCTTTTTAGTCTGACATCATGGTCTTCCACAGTCTGACATGGTTTTTTCTTTCCACCTTTTCTCAACATAAAGGCCCTGCTGTGGCCACACTCCCATTCGGTGGGGTCTTTTGTTCTCTGTCTGGAACGCTTCCCAGACTCACTACAATTCTGAAACATAGTCGTGCTTCCAAGGTCAGTTCCACAGCTTCATGAAACCATCCTCAAATGTCGCTCTTTGGGGTCCCAGTCAGATGACAACACTTGCAGAAAAGCAGGTGTCCTTCCGTGCTTTGTATCCAGCCTACCAGTTATCAAACACAAACAGAATTGGCATTAACTTGTTGGGAATGGTTCTGTCAGAGGTGTGCTTGACACGCTGTTCTTTTCATTCCGCAGCAGAACCTGTGAATCACAGACACGCTAGCTCCCAACCACAGAAAGGAGGCAGGGAGAAGGGAAGGGGAGAAAGCAGCACTGAGTAGATGCTTTTAATTATCAGGAAAGCATTATTATTCCCACTTTACAGATGAATATTCTGAAGTGTAGGGAGATTAGTCTCAAGGTTAGAAACATAGTGAATAGTTAGCTTAGAATTCAAAAGGCTGTATCTTTTCCATATGTCATATTGCCTCCCCTAAAGTGGTGCACGGAACGTTACCCTGTCTTTGCTTATTTACTCAATAAATATTTATTGATCACTAGGGATAGAGAATAAACGAAACAAAGAACATTGGCGAAAAATATTGCAGGGAAGGAAAATGAGGAGTGCCAAAAGTTGGTTGTGAGGCTATTTCATTTAAGCTGGTCGCAGAGAGCTTCTCTGCTTAAGGGACATTTGAGTAGAGTCCTGAAGGAGGTGAGGGAAGGGACCTGCAGAGAACTGGAAGAAGCTCTTTAGGCAGCAGGTGCATGGGTGGGAGTTTAGGGAGTACCAGAGAGGACAGTGAGCCCAAACTCAGTGATCAAAAGGAAGAGTTGGGGGGAGGTGGGTCCAGAGAGAGAGAGAGAGAGAATGGAGGGATGTGGGTCCAGGGTGGGTCCAGGGAGACAGTAGAGAGAGTAGGGGGAGGTGGCCAGCAAATCATGTTTAAAATTTATGATAGACTTTGTAACAAAGTAGTTTCTTAAATTCCTGAAATGAAGGGATTATTTTCATCATATAGTCAGTTTGCTTCTCAGCCACTACTATTTTCTATCCAACCTGAAGACACATTTTTTTCCAGTTTGATTGAGACATGCCTGACATATAACCATGTATTAGTTTAAGGCATACACCATCATGATGTGATATATGCATGTATTGCAAAATGAGCATCCCAGTAAGTTTCGTTGACACCCATCACCTCACAGTTACAGATTTCTTTTTCTTGTGTTGGGTTTTAAAATCTCTCCTAGCAACCTTCACATATACAGTATTGTTAACTACAGTCCTCTTTGTGTTCTCCTATGGAATTCATAGACTCTTTTGAAAGCCTACCAGGAAAGCCAGTCGCTTACCTCACTTTTCTGTTATTCCTGCTAAAAATCGTGTGATGCTTCTCTCTGAGCAGCCAGGCTCATTCAGGAAGGCAGCTGCATGTTTTTGTCATCTGCTGAGTTTTCCACAGACAGCACACAGTGTGTCTCAGGTGTTCTCAGGTGTTACTATTTCCCACCCCCCCACCCCCACCCCCCACCAGGCCGGCCCTGAACAAGTTTTGCTTTTTTTAAATTTCAAGATGGGAGACTTTTCCCTTGGGCTTGCCGTTTTATCCAGGGTGTTGCAGAACGTCTGTTTACCCAGCTGCTAAGACTGAAAACGGTGCAAGGAGAAAGCATGTTAAAAGTCCCCAGCTAAAACAGAAGAGACATAATAGAGACTAATCCAGGGCCCGTTAAAACAAACCCCTTCTCTGCAGCTCCCAGGAGCAATAACTCCTAAGTCGGGGCCCCTGACACACTGAATCAGCACTTTTGCCACTGTGAGGACCTCAAGGGAGAGAGTGAACATCATAACCTGCATTGAAACCAAGAGGAGAAGGTTAAAGATGTTGTGTTAGTAGTTGGGGAAAATAAGAGGAAGACATGAAATGAGGAGGAAGGAGAAGAGAAATGATGGAGAAAATAGACATATAATTTGCTTTATTTCTCTCCCTTCCTTTCTTCACTGTTACTGGCCACTGCCCTTGTCCTGCAGCTACAGAGATGAAACAAAAGATCTGGGCTTGTGAGGAATTCATGATCTAGTTAGGAAAATAAGCAGGTAAAGCAGTGGCTTAAGTAGTGTTTGCTCAGGGCAACTGGTAAACACACTCACAGGGTGCCCGCAGCCCAGAGAAGGGTAACTCCCTCAACGTGGGCAAGTCCAGGAAGGCTTCCTGGAGGTGGTGCCACCCGAGATGAGTCTGTTTTTGTTTTTTTTTTTTTAATGTTTGTATATTTTTGAAGGAGAGAGAGAGAGACAGAGCATGAGCAGGGGAGGGGCAGAGAGAGAGAGAGAGAGAGAGAGAGAGAGAGAGAGACAGAACACAAGGCAGGCTCCAGGCTCTGAGCTCTCTGCACAGAGCCCAACGCAGGGCTTGAACTCGCAACCTGTGAGATCATGACCTGAGCTGAAGTTGGATGCTTAACTGACTGAGCCACCCAGGCGCAACACCCCCCCCCCCCCCCAGATGAGTCTTGGACAAATAGAATGAGGTGAAGAGAAGAGAAAAGAGAACTCAAAGGAAGAACTATTTGATCAAGTGGAATTTCACAGGGAGAAAAAAAAATAAGTCATAGGAGAAGAAAAGTAAGGTAACTTGGAAAGAAACTGATGACAACTTTTAAATTGATTTTTGAAAAATGCTGCACATGTTAAGCAAGTGTCTGTCAATATAGTCCTAGTGAAGGCGTTACTAAAAAGTTGGTTACACTAAGATGATATAAATAAAAATTAACAGTGTAAGATAAACTTACCTTTTTTACAATGCTGTGACAATTCCTTTAGTGAAATAGTAATTGGTTTTGGTTTTGAATGATCTGATTTTTCTTAAGTTTCTGATATGTGATTGAATATTTACTTACTTTCAGAGTTTACTGTATTAAAAAACTGAAATTTTTTTTATTAAAAAAAATTTTTTTAATGTTTATCTTTGAGAGACTTTGAGAGAGATGGAGAGACAGAGCGTGAGTGGGGGAGAGACAGAGAGAGAGGGAGACAAAGAATCCAAAGCAGGCAGGCTCCAGGCTCTGAGTTGTCAGCACAGAGCCTGACATGGGGCTGGAACTCATGAACCATGAGATCATGACCTGAGTTGAAGTTGGACGCTTAATCGACTGAGCCACCCTGACACCCCAAAAAACAATGAAATTAAGTGCTGGAGTTCAGGGCCTTCTAAGCGGAAGTGCTAAATAAATATTGGTGAACTGAATCAAAGGTTTATTAAAGAGCTTCATCTAATCTGATCACTTCCAAAATTTGATATCAAATTACTTTATTTTATTTTTAAATTTAAATTTAATTTTATCATTTTATTAATTTTTTTATTTAAAATTTTTTTTTCAACGTTTATTTATTTTTGGGACAGAGAGAGACGGAGCATGAACGGGGGAGGGGCAGAGAGAGAGGGAGACACAGAATCGGAAACAGGCTCCAGGCTCTGAGCCATCAGCCCAGAGCCTGACGCGGGGCTCGAACTCCCGGACCGCGAGATGGTGACCTGGCTGAAGTCGGACGCTTAACCGACTGCGCCACCCAGGCACCCCTAATTTTTTTATTTTAGAGAGAGAGAGGGTACAGGAGAGTGGCAGAAGGAGAGAGAGAAAATCCCAAGCAGGCTTCACGCTCAGTACAGAGCCCAATATGGGGCTTGATCCCATGATGCTCAAATTATTTTTTTAATTTTTTAAAAATTTGTTTAATGTTTATTTATTTTTGAAAGAGAGAGAGAGAGAGAGAGAGCGCATGCAGAGGAGGGGCAGAGAGACCCAGAGACAGAATCCGAAGCAGGCTCCAGGCTCTGAGCTGTCAGCACAGAGCCCGACGCAGGGCTCGAGCCCACGAACTGTGAGATCATGACCTGAGCTGAAGTCGGATTCTTAACCGACTGAGCCACCCAGGTGCTCCCCAAATTATTATTATTTTTTTTAAATTATTTTTTTATTTTCAACATTTATTTATTTTTGGGACAGAGAGAGAGACAGAGCATGAATGGGGGAGGGGCAGAGAGAGAGGGAGACACAGAATCGGAAACAGGCTCCCCAAATTATTTTTAATTGGCTTGTTTAGAATATTGGAGAGTTGGACCTAGAGTGTTTTTTGGCTGTTGGTAGGGGGTTGTATTTTCAAAGGTGCCTGAATATAATGTTAATTTATAAAAACTGACATCTTGGTCTCAATCTGGCAAATTTGGTCCTTCTGCCTCCCTGCCTAGGTCTTTCAGGGAGTCTCCACAGCTTTGAGGACAAAGATTGAACTATTTGCGTTAATACATGTAATTGCCTCCTACCTTGTCACCCAAGAACCACCTGCAACTCCTTATAACGTGGGCTGGTGTTTTAATCCTCTGTGTCTTCCCATATGCTCTTTGCTTTTCACTAAAATGATGAAGCTTCTTGGCCTCACGGGCTGCTTCCATTCCTTCCAAATGAGCATGAGCCCCAGGAGCCTTTCCTGCCTCACTTGTCTGTTGTAAACAGCCCCTCTGATGCCGTGACATCAAAGCATCCATCGCACCCAATTATCATCAGTTGTCCTCCTTGACAAGACAGTAAAGTTCTTAAATAAGTTTCACATTTTTTAATTTCTTATTTTTTTAAGTTTATTTATTTATTTTTAGAGAGGGGGAGAGCAGGAGTGGGGGGAGGGGCAGAGAGATTGGGAGAGAGAGAATCCCAAGCAGTCTCCACACTGTCAGTGAAGAGTCGGACCTGGGGCTTGATCTCATGAACTGCGAGCTCATGACCTGAGCCTAAATCAAGAGTCGGACACTTGATTGAGTCACCCAAGTGCCCCTCTTATTTTTTTAAAACAATTAAATGTTTTTGAGAGAAGTTTTAGGAGGAAGGTACAGAAAGTTTCCATATATCCCCCTCCCCCACTATCAACACTCCCCACTAGAGTGGTACATTTGGTGCAATTGATGAACCTACATGGACACATCATAAGAGATTATATATCTCTTTTGATTTTTATTTCTAATGACTGTAGGGTTTCTGGAACTCAATAAACAATCTTTCAGTTAGTCAACGTATTACCCAAGGAGCAATACCATCCAAGTTTGGAAGAAGTGGCCAAAAGGAAAAGAGGACAAATTCCCAGTGTTGTTAAGATAAAAAGAGAACAATGGACTATTACTCAGCCATCACAAGGAATGGAATCTTGCCATTTGCAGTGATGTGGATGGAACTAGAGTGTATTATGCTGAGCGAAATAAGTCAGTTCAAGAAAGAAAAATACCATATGATTTCACTCATATGTGGAATTTAAGAAACAAAACAGATGAACATAGGAAAAAGGAAGGAAAAATAAAATAAGATAAAAACAGAGAAGGGAGGCAAACCGTAAAGAGACTCTTGTTTTTTTAAGTTTATTTATTTATTGAGAGAGAGACAGAAGGAGAGAGAGGGAGAGAAGCCTGATGATCTCACACTATGAGATCCTGACTTGAACTGAAACTAAAAGTCACTTAACTGACTGAGCCATCCAGGTTCCAAAAGAGACTCTTATCCACAGAGAACAAACTGAGGATTGCTGGAGGGGAGTTGGGTGGGAATGGGCTAAATGGGCGATGGGCATTAAGGAGGGCACTTGTGATGAGCAATGGGTGTTATATGTAAATGATGAATCACTAAATTCTACTGAAACCAATATTACGAGTATGTTAACTAGCTTGAATTTAAATAAAATCTTGGAAGACAAAGGAAAAAAAAAAAAAAAAAAGAACAATGGTAGCCAGAGATGAAAACTTTCTAAACTAACCTAAGAGGACTGTATTATGATCACTGAATGTCAAAAGGCCTGAATTTGAGGCCAGAGTCTTCCACTAACTCTGTGGCCTTGAACTAGCCCCGATTCTTGGAGCCTCAGGTCCTCATATATATATATATATATACAATGTGCATAACGATACCTACACCATAGTGAGAATTACGAACCAGAGCAGGCCTGAGAGCAGCTAGCCCAACACAGCACACAGCAATGTTCGGTCTGTTTTAGGAGAATCTCAATTCCCTAGAATCACAAATCACAGTTCCCCAGTTTTGTTTTTTTTACCATCAAATTTCTCCTGTATCATTTTTTTTTTACTCATGAACCCCCTATCTTTGAGAAATTTTTCTCTCCCAAGCTGTAAATATTTCATGAATTCCATAATTTTTATTTAATCAAGTTCTATTCAACTGCCAATCAAACCCTGCTTAGGATGATACAACGAGTATCATTGATTATTGTACTGATTTGATCCCAGTGAAAGGAAAGCAGGATATTGTAGTAGGCCTGTATATCCTTTTTGCAGCTAAATGATTTCTGTTCAACCCTCTTGAAAAATTAAAAATAGCTCACAAGGCTTGGAATAAAGACTTTATTCTTAATGAAGACTGTTAATAGTGCTTAGTTTTTTAAACCAAAATGGACCTTAACGGCCCATAGTCTATTCCCTTTCAAGAGACACTTGTTTCTTGGTGGGGGCGATGAATTTGGAACTTGTGAACACTCCATTTAAGTTATTCCTTGCATTGGTGGCTATACCCTCATAAAGAACGACACATTTTGCGTTCCTTAGCTGCTATGCTGTGTTAATAGTCTCTATGAAAAACTTCAGCCGGGGCCTTTGAACTTGGAAAAAAATATGTCCATGAGTTCTCCTGTGTCATTTTTATGGTTAAGTTTTTCAAAGTTTTAATGGGCATTTTGGCCCTCCTGAAAGCTATTGACTTTAATTATCTGCTAAATAACATCTGTAATTTCCTTAATTTTTATTCTTATTTGAACTGTGCAGGTTCACATACATGCAGAATTTTTTCGATACATACAGATGGGACTATAAACGTACTTTCTCTTACGATCTTTCCCAGTAACATTTTTTCTCTAGCTTACTTTATTGTAAGAATACAGCATATAATACATATACAGCATATGTGTTAATGGACTATTCTGTTATTGGTAAGGCTTCTGGTCAACAGGAGGCTCTTGGTTAAATTTTAGGGAAGTCAAACATTATACACGGATTTTCAACTGTGTGTGGGGTTGACGCCCCTAATCTATGTGCTGTTTAAGGGCCAACTCTTCTTTATATTTAATTTCTTAACGGCTAGCTATCATTCACTCCTTCCCTTTATCCCTGTCTTAAACCCCATTTTAGTTCATCCTCTTGTCTTCCTTTTCTGGTTCCATCTTCCTGTCCTCATCCAGTTATTGAGAATTTGATCTCTTTTTAAAATTAAATTATAAATGGATATTATGTATCACCTTCCTAATAATTGGATTTCATTTATTTGCATGAAGACTTCATTTGAATAAGTAGTTTGCTCAGAGAACAGAGAGAATTTTATCAGTGTCCACCTATATGATAGAATTTAGAAGGGCTGGAAGGAACCTCTGTTGCATGGAATATAACCCTTCCTTACACTGCTGAATTCAGAGGTCTGCAATTATAGATTTTTTTTTGCCCCAAAAGTTTGTCTATTCTTTTTTTTTTTTAAGTTTTTTGTTATTATTTATTTTTGAGAAAGAGAGAGTGTGAGGAGGGGAGGGATAGAGACAGAGGGAGAATCTCAAGCAGGCTCTGTGCTGTCAGCTAAGAGCCCAATCCGAGGCTCGAACTCACGAGACTGTGCAATCATGAGCTGAGCTAAAATCAAGAGTCAGACGCTTAACTGACTGAGCCATCCAGGTACCCTAAGTTTGTCCATTCTTAAGCTTCAGACAGCACAGAGAGAGTTAAAGCTTGAACTCTTATTCCTTAGCATAAGTTTTCTCAGACTTTCCCCTCAGACTAGATTTTCATGTGGAGAAAGTAGAGAAATCATCAAAGCCCAGGCTGCCTCAGCGAGGCCGAGAGCAGAGTGAAAGGCTGAGAGCACTCAGGAGCCCCAGAGATCAAGTTACCCCCAATGATGCTTCTGCCAGGGCTGGGAGGCTAGGGAAGTCTCTTTTAACTCTGATTCATTCCTCTCCTCTCTAAACCTGGCAACCATCGACTCTCCCATGTCTACATGTTTTTAATATATAGAGAGAAACTTATTGTTCGCTCCCCCTGAAACTCTTTGGTTGGTCTAAAGTTCTCTTTCCCATGTGATCACATTTTGAAATCTTCCTGCCAGTCTTCCCCCCACCCCCACCCCTGACTTCTATTAGTATCTTATGAGGCTGCAATTCATGTGATTTATATATATCCTCAACCTACATGTTTAGTTTATTGCAGCCTCCCCCCCTCAAACCTCTTATAATGCCTTGAATGATACTGTAGGTTAATCTGGCATTTGCTGCAGAGGGCTGACTGGGATAAATGGATCTGATGTTTTGGTGAGGGTCACATTGGTTTTCTTTTGCATTCCATGGCAGCTCTGCCATTATCAGCTAATAGATGGTTCCTTGTAAAATGTCTCTATTTTATGTGGTACGTTTTCTGAATGTTGGCTATTTGGAGATAGCTTTAAGTGGCTGTGTGTTGTTACTATAAAATCAGCCTGGAGGGAAAAAGAATGAAAGAAACACAGCCCTGGAATGTATCCTTTTGGCTTACGGATCCGATCGTATAAGGAACTACTGCAACTCCAAATGAGCTCCTCGTGACCCGGGCTGTTTCTACCCTGTTAGGAGAATTCTTTGTGACTGAGGATCGAATGATATCTTTAAGTGAGTCAGGATGAAATGGAATGTCATCCCGCTCCTCCCCCCCACCCCCATTTTTTTCTTTCCAGGAGGGCTATAAACCATTCCATACCGCCTTTTAGTAGAAAGAATTAGATGGTGGTGGTGGGATATTTATATATGTGTGTGGGGGCGGGAAGGGGGGTGATGGCTGTGAGAGGGAGTCCAGTAAACTATGTTTCCCTGGATAAAACATTTAATACCCTCGTTTCTCCACTGGAACTTAATGTATATTTTTAGATTTATAGAATGCTAAAGTCCTAAACATTTGGGGAGTTGGGTAGGGCCTCAGATACCATTGGACTTAACCCTTCCTAAGTGTAAGAACTTAGAATTTAACAGCATCATGGCTGGAGACCCCTGATCTGGTGGGAGACTGCACAAAGCCAGCTCAGAAGGCCTTCCTTTGGGAAGGGTGTAGGCACATCTCTCCAGCCTTTTCTGGCTGACCTTGTTTTGCTCTTGACTTTCAAATTGGATAGAGAATCTGGAGTTTGACTCAGTCTCTTGACACTGCTTTGCTCCTCAGACTCCCCAGACTCATCCTGCCCTGCCCAATTTCCTGCCTGCCTTTGGCTCACACCGAGTTCTGTTCTGCAACTACTTTGCCCCTGCTTGGGTTCTATTCTTATCTCTTCTTAGCTTTGGTGCCCTCGAATAGGCCTTCCTCTGCTCTTTTTGATCTTACATTAACTGATGTTTCTAGTAAGAGCAGACTCCACCTCTCTTCCAGTGCTGACAGCTGACGTCCCTGCTGGGTCTTGATTTCCACCAGCTGTCCAGCATCCTGGAACATTCCCTGGTGACCAGCTGCTCCTGACCGCCTTCACCTGGATGATCCACAGTAGTCCTGGCAAGCTACTTGCCGCTCCCAATGTCAGACTAAACCTACCTTAGTTCTAGTTTAACATGTTTTGGCCAATAACACATAGGTCATTAGTGAGGCTCAAATTGGGAATCTCTTGATTATCAATGCCTTTTCCACAGCACTCACAGAATAACTGCTTTTTTTTCTCTTTTCTCTATAAATTTCATATTTAGAATAATACTGGCCGGGGAAAGGAAACAAGTAAACACCCTGCACCTCATCCCCCACACTTATACAAACACACACACATACAGACACACAGGTACACACACAACTTTTAATCTTTGAATTTATAAATTGACATTTTCCTTTCTTAATGATTTTTCTTCCCTCTATTGTGAATTGTTTTTCTTTTTCTCATTTGCTAACTTTGGAAAGAAAAATCCAGACATTGGAATGTCTGAGTTTATTTAAGTCTCAGTACTCTGTTCAATTTAATGAAGGAAAACAAAAAAAGGAAAATTGGAGTGCTGGTCTGTATCTTCATAGCCCTGGGACTGACCCTTCCTGGCGGTCATTGATCTATACTGTATCTTTAAAATAAGAGTCATTGATTGTTCCAAGTTATTTTTAAGCATGGAAAGATATAGAAATATATTCCAAAACATAGAAAGTTATATATTCTAAAACATTAGAAAGTTAGAAATTGTGAGACACATGATTATTTTATAATAATTTAACATGGTATTTTCTAAACTAGATTAAGAACTAAAAAGAGGATTTATTTAGTATATTGAATGAGATAGAAGTATTAGATATACGTCACCTTATGTACCCTGCTAACAGCACATAGTCTTGTGTCTGTGGAACATTTACAAACACTGATTATAGACTAGGTTACAAAAAAAATTTCAGTAAGCTTCAAAAGAACCAACTACAATGAAATATTCAAAAACTCAATAATAAATTTAGAAATACAATTATAGACAAAACTATAAAGCAAAGTGTTTAAGTAAAAAGGAATTAAATGGGATTAAAATTGTAAAATCGTAGTTAACTATTGTGGCATGGCAAACCATACTGAAACTTACCGCTTTAAAACGAGTTGGCAAGCTTTTTCTATAAAGATAATAAATACTTGAGGCTCTGTGGATTAAATGATCTCCATCACAGCTACTTAACTCTACCATTGTAGCCAGATAGCAACCGTAGACAATACTTAAATGATTGGACATGACTGTATTCCGTTTTTTTATATTAAAAAATTTTTTAATTTTTTTAAATTTTTATTATTTTTGATTGAGAGAGAAAGAGACAGACAGAGAGAGAGAGAGAGAGAGAGAGAGAGAGAGGGCAGGGGAAAGGCAGAGAGAGAGGGAGACACAGAATCTGAAGCAGGCTCCAGGCTTGGAGCTGTCAGCACAGAGCCCAATGCGGGGCTCGAACTCCCGAACTGCGAGATCATGACCTGAGCCAACATCAGATGCTTAACCGACTGAGCCACCCAGGCACCCCACATGACTGTATTCCAATAGAATTTTATTTGTGGACACCAAAAGTTGAATTTCATAGAGCTTTCATATGTTATGAGACATTCTTCTTTTGATTCCTTCCAACCATTTAAAAAGGTAAAATCCATTTTTTAATGAGAACTCATAAGATTTACTCTATTAACTTCCCTACATCTCATATAACAGTGTTAGCTACAGTCATCGTGGTGTACATTATATCCCTAGTACTTATTTATCTTATGACTGGCGATTTGTCTTTTCTGACTACCTTTCTCCACTCTTCCTTCCTCTCCACTCCACCTCTGGGAATCACAAGTCTGATCTCTTTTTCTGGCATGTTATGTTTTCAATTTTCCTTTGATCCATTGTTTGTTCAGGAGAGTGTTGTTTAATTTCCATGTATTCATGAATTGCCAGTTTTTTTCTTGTTCTTGAATTCTAGTTTGATGCCACGGTGGTCAGAGAAGATACTTGCTATCATTTCAATCTTCTTGAATTTGCTAAGACTTGTTTTTTGGCCTAACATATAGCCTATTCTAGAACATGTTCCATGTGCACTCGAGAAGAACGTGTATTCTGCTGTTGTTGGATAGAATGTTCTGTATAAATCTTTTAGGTCCATTTGGTCTCTAATGTTATTCAGATCTGCTGTTTCCTTATTGATTCTCTATCTGGATGATCTATCTGTTGTTGAGAATAGGGTATTAAAGTCCCCAACTATTATTGTATTATTGTATTTTATTGTGTTGTATTGTATTGTATTATTGTATTTTATTCAATTTTATTTCTTATTTTAGCTGTGTTAGTTTTCACTTTATATATTTAGGTGTTCCAAGTGTTGAATGCACTTACATTTACAGTTATGTCTTCTTGATGAATTGATCACATTAGCATCATATAGTGCCCCTGTTTGTCTCCTTTCATCATTTGTAAAGTCTATTTTGTCTGATGTAAGTATAGCTAAGCCTACTCTTTTTTGGTTACTTTTGTCTTTTGTTGTGTGTGTTCTGGTTGTTTTAGAGATCTTTGTTTCTTGTTTCTTATCCTGCTATCTTTGTGTGTGTGTGTTGATGTTTTTGTATCAGTATGTTTTGAGTTCTTTAATTTTTTTATTTGTTTACTTATTCTTGGGAGAGAGAGAGAGCACGAGTAGGGAAGGGGCAGAGAGCAACAAAAAGACACAGAATCTCAAACAGGCTCCAGACTCCGAGATGTCAGCACAGAGCCTGATGTGGGGCTCAAACCCACGGACAGTGAGATCGTAACCTGAGCTGAAGTTGGATGCTTAACTGACTGAGCCTGCAGGTGCCCCTGTTTTGAGTTCTTTCTCATGTTCTTTTTTTTAAATACTACAGGATTTTCCTTTGTGGCTTATGTAAAATGTTTTAATTTTATAACACCTTGTTTTAAACTGATGACAACTTAACTTCAATAGAATTCATGAACTTTATATTTTTACTGCTCCTGCCTGTCAAGTTTTTGGTTACTGCTGTTAAAATTTACGTGTTTTTAATATCATGCAACTAATACTATTGTAGGCATGGTTATTTTCACTATCCTCATTTTTTAAAACTTTCATACAAAAGTTGTAAGTGAATTATATACCACTCTTATCATATTGCAGAATCTAACTACATATTTACTGTTATTAGTGAGATATACACTACCTTTTACGTTTTTATTATGTTAATTGTTATTCTTTACTTCTACTCCAAGAGATCCCTTTAGCATTTCTTGTAAGGCAGATCTGGTGGTAATGAACTCCCTCAGCCTTTGTTTGGGAAAGTCTTTGTCCCTCCGTCAAGTCTGAAGGACAGCTTTGGCTGACAGCTATTTTATTTCAATATTTTGAATATGTCATCCCATTCTTGCCTGGCTTGAAAAGTTTCTGTTAAGAAATGTGCTGATGATCTTATGGGTTTCCTTGTATGTACCTTCTTTCTTTCCTGTTCCTGCTTTTATTTATTTATTTATTTATTTATTTAATCTTCATTTTTGAGAGAAAGAGAGAGAGACAGACAGAGTGTGAGCAGGAGAGAAACAGAGAGAGAGAGGGAGGCGCAGAATCCGAAGCAGGCTCCAGGCTCTGAGCTGTCAGCACAGAGCCTGACACGGGGCTTGAACTCATGAACCGTGAGATCATGACCCGCGCCAAAGTTGGATGCTTAACCTACTGGGCCACCCAGGCGCCCCTCTGTTCCTGCTTTTAAAATTCTTTGTCTTTGACTTTTGACAATTTAACTATAATTAAATTTTATCCTAAATAGGGCTTTGATCCCAAATAGGGCTCAGTTAGTTTGGGTCCTTTGGGCCTCATTGATATGGCTGTCCATTTCTCTCCCCAGGTTTGGGGCATTTTCAACTATTTTTGCTTTAAATATACTTTCTGTCTCTTTTTTTTCTCCTTCTGGATTTCCCATAATGCAAATATTGTCTCTTTTTTCATTGTGCCCTATAATTCCTGTAAGTTTTCTTCACTCTTTTTCATTCTTTTTTCCTTTGGTGCCTCTCACTGGATAATTTCCAACATCCCATCCTCCAGATCACTGATTCTTATGCATGGCCGAGTTTACTTTTGAGACTCTATTGAATTCTTCAGTTCAGTTATTATATTTTTGAACTCTGGGATTGCTGTTTCATTATTATTATTATTTTTTGATGGCTGCTATTTTCTTGTCAGACTTCTCCTTTTGCTTATGCATTCTTTTCCTAATTTTATTTAGTTGTCGGTGTGTTATTAAAGGTCACTAAACTGCTTTGAGAGGATTGTTTTGAATTCCTTGTCTGACAGTTCATAGATCTCCATTTTTTTTTTAAAGATCAGTTTTTAAAGCTTTATTGTTGTCTTTTGGTGCTGTCATATTTTTCTGTTTTTCATCCTTGATTTCCTTATGTTCTTATCTCTGCATTTGAGTAATCACATGCACACTTAACGGGCTTGTTTTGGCAGAAACAGTTCTTTACCAGGCAGCTTGGGTTTCTGGGTGTGTCTCTTGGTAATGTCCTTGAGCAGGTGGGGTCTGTTCTTATGATTTATTTTGGGGGCAAGGCAACCGTTCAGACTGTGAGGATGGGAGTGCAGGTGGTGTGCCGATGCCTGAGGAAGTTGTGTAGGACTGCTGTCTTGGCTCCCTGCCCAAGTGAGGTTGTAGGATGGGTCCACGGTTGCCTGGATTCTCTGTCAGGCTTACCAGATGGTAGGGACTGGGTGCTATGTTCAGTAGTAGCTGGAGCTATGAATTAGCTTCCCTGCCCTGGCAAGGCAGCAGGATGGGACCTGGGGCCTATACAGCTCATTGTTTGGGGACCCAAATCAGGCCAGGGTATGCACTGGACTTCCTGGTCAGGTGAAGATGGTGGGGGAAGCCATGAGCTATGCTCTCTGTTCAGGCGCCACTCTCTGAGGAGCTGTCGAATGAGCCATGCAGCTTCCTGTGTGTTTTGGTCAGGTTCCCTGGTTGGACCAGCTGATGGCTGTATTCAGTGATAAATGGGACTATGAATTAGATTCCTTCCCCGGGTACCGTAGAAGCAGCTCTAAAGCTGGCAAAGCTCTTTTTTGTTGTTGTTATTTTTAACTCAAGCCAACCTGCCCCTAAATTCTCTGACCAAACAAAGCTACTGGCTTTGTTCTGTAGACTGTGGGCTCAGGCAGCCCACCTCTCCACTTCAGTGCCACCGGGCTGCACAGTTTGCAGGGGTTGTGACTGGCCCTTCTGGTTAGATGGGCCTGGAAGATACTCTCCAAAGTGAGTGAGGCTATGTCTCAGCTCCCTTGCATGGGTGATAGAGGGAGGGGCTGCTTCTGACCACTCTCAATGTTTCAAACAGGCTATCTTATTGGGTGAGGCTGGGAGCTACTATTAGCCTTGGCTATGAATTAATCTACTGCTTGTGTATAGCATGGGCTTACTCTATGCTCAGTACTAGCTCTGCTCTGGGGGTGATTAGTGCTGCCTGCTTATTTCTTACCTTAGGCACCACTGGCCAGCACAGGTTCCGGTAGCTGTCATCAGTCCTGGTCAGATGGGGCTGGAGGCCCCTCTCCACAGTGGGTGGGGCTGCGATTCAACTCCTTGCCTGGGTGTGGGCAAACCGGGCTCTAGGGCCCTCAAAACTCCTTGTTTGAGGATCCAAATTGGGCAGATGTGTGTTCCACTGAGTTCCCTGGTCAGAGTGTGGCCCTAATTTGTCTCTGCAGATGAGCAAAGCCACTGGTTGGGAGGACTGCGTTGGCAGTACAAGTATGAACTGGTTTTTGCAAGCCCCTCCCCTTTTCTCCTTCACGGTTGGATCCCCAATGGTTGTGCCCTACAGGTTCCCCTGTAATCTCTGTGGTCTGAGATCAGACTAGGGGTTCCTGCAAAGTGACCCACAATGCTGGAGAGGGTTCTCATTTTCACTGGAGGAAGCATAGCCACAGGGGAGACCTCTCCTTGTGGTGCTATGTTGACTGGGGTGAGGAACAGTATGGTCATCGTGTCACCACTTGTCTTGCCCTTCTAATGCAGTCTGTCTTGGTCTCTGTGGGGCGGGGGGGGGCACTTAAATCTCAGCCCTCTGTTGTAGGATTCTTTCAGTGGGGCTCCTGGGTGGCTCAGTTAAGCATCTGACTCTTGATTTCAGCTTAGGTCATGATCTCACGGTTCATGGGTTCCAGCCGAGTGTCAGGCTCCACACTAACAGCATGGAGCCTGCTTGGGATTCTCTCTCTCATTCTCTCTCTTTCTCTCTCTATACCCGCCCCTCAAAATAAATAAACAAACATTAAAAAAAAAAAAAAGAATTCTCTCAGTGGTGTCTTGTTCTTAAATAGCTGGTAGTCATTCTTATGAGGAGTAACAGGAATGATGTATGTTACACCTCGGGATGTCACTCCTATGTCCATTTTTAGCTTGAGGGTTGTACAAAAACAGATGGACTAAATGTGGCCCGTGGGTCACAATTTTGAGTTTTTGAGCCTGTTTTAAAACAACGGTGATTTACTATTTCTCATGATTCTGAGAGTTGGCTTGGTGGTCCTGTTGGACTTGGGGGCTCCATTAAGTGGTTGCTTTTAGCTAGTAGGTTATCTGGGCCAGAAAGTCCAGGATGGCCCTACTCTCTTGTCTGGCTGGTGCCAGCTATTGGTTACATGGAGTTACTTGGTTCTCTTGTTCATCTTTTTAATCCTTCAGGCTACAGAGACTTGCTTATATGGTGCTCTTTGAATACCGTTGAAGGGCAAAGGCAGAAGCAACAAGGCTTTTGAGATGTGGACTCTAGAACTTGCACAGTATCTCTTCCATCATATTTTATTAGTCTAGATGCGTCCCAAGGTCAACCAACATTTAAACTGGAGGCAAATATTTTATTTTTGTAGAGAATTCCTTACATTAATATGCTGACATATATTATGAATCTCAGTGGAGAAGTGTAGCAAGCAGTGATTTCCAAATGAATGTGGCCAGAGAAACTGTTTTCTCCTTTCTACTCCACTAGCCCCAACTCCTATTAACATATCAAGGGATGTTAGCATGCCTTGGAACACAGTTTGGAAATCAGGATATATAATCTAATATAATTTAGGAAACTAGATACTGAAATAATATCAGAATATAAGAATGTATTAAAAACATAAACCTCTATAGTTAAGTAGAGCTTATCTCAAATATTAAAGTTACAGGAAACCTAGGACTTGAACTTGCACAGGGGTTCTGTCTTTTACTGTTGTATTGTAGCAGAGTAGAGTTATGTAGATCTTGGACTGAACTAGATTATTTTAATACCAGAACGAAAGGACTATGCATTCATTACCTAAGACAGATTGGGAAGGCTGCAGGATCTTTCCAGGATTTTATCCAGGGTTTAGAAAATACTAAATCCAGAGAATGGGTTGAAAGTTGGGAGAGAGAATAAAATCAATATCTGAATGCACACTAGTAAATACAGATTGTTCACTAAAATGATTATATTTGTCAGATGGAAAAGAGTATTAAACACTGATCTGCATATAATAAAGGAATAATACTTTTAACAAAAACTTACAACTAATTGAGTAAAGCATGTGATCAAATACAAAATCAATGTACAGAAAATACTGCTTTCCTTTATAATTGTATATGTAATGAAGGAGAGATTCCATACCTACCAGCAGTAACACCATATACAAAACACCTAGGAAAATGGTAACAAGGTATGGGAGTTACATGAAAAAAAAATTACAAAATTTATTGCTAGGAGAACTAAATATTGTAAAGATGTCAGTTTTTCTTATTATTAGTTGTTTAACAAAATCCAAACACCATTTCAACAGCATTAATTTGGGAATTTAACAAATTCTAAAATTTATCTTTAAGAATAGAGTAAATGAATTAAGAAGTATTAGAGATTACTATCCCTACTATGTATTAGAACAACTCTAAAAACACCATAACGCACCATAAATGCATATATTTATTTTGTGTGTAAGAGAGTCAGAGAGAGAGAGAGAGAATCATGATATGGGGCTTGATCTCACGACTGTGAGAGCATGACTTGAGCCAAAATCAAGAGTCAGACACTTAACCAACTGGGCCACCTAGGCTCCCCTTAAACACCATAAATAAATTAAAAGAAAAAATGAAGTGGGAAAAGTATTTCCAACAATAACTACAGATAATGGTAGTTATTTTACAAGAGAACAGCCAAATAGATTAGAAAACAACAAACAAACAACAACAACAACAGCAACCTCAGCGGATTAACCTGAATAACTCATAAAAGCTGAAATCTTAATGTCGATATATGAAGAAGTATTTGGTTTTGCTAATAATTAGATATATGTAGATAAAGATGGCTCAAATATTTATTCAAATATTTATTAAACATAATAATTAATGTGTCCTAATACATAGTAAAATATAGAAGTTGATGCCATGCTGAGGAGAAAGAACGTGGACAGTAGGTGTATAGAACATTAAAGTGACTATTCTTAGTAACTTAATAATTCTATTTTAATTTTTTTTTTCAACGTTTATTCATTTCTGGGACAGAGAGAGACAGAGCATGAACGGGGGAGGGGCAGAGAGAGAGGGAGACACAGAATCGGAAACAGGCTCCAGGCTCCGAGTCATCAGCCCAGAGCCTGACGCGGGGCTCGAACTCACGGACCGCGAGATCGTGACCTGGCTGAAGTCGGACGCTTAACCGACTGCGCCACCCAGGCGCCCCAATAATTCTATTTTAAAATAACCATCCTTTGCATTCTAGTAAATCTCTTTAGAGGAATCAAGATAAAGACACTTGCAGAGTTGTTTGCAATAATGAAATATGCAAAGCACATAAACATATGGCATTAGGGTAATAAGTAAGCACTTACTGTAGAATATTGTTCATTCACCTCAAATTAAATTTTTTATAGGAAGGGAAATGCTTATTATATAATATTAATTTAAAAACGCCAAACTATAAACTATATTAACAACAGCAAAGGAAAGGCACCAAGGGGAGAAGTATTGGTTAATATTAACCATGGTTGTCTCTGGAGAGAATTGTAATTTCACGCATTTTAGGAGAGCAAACAACATAACACCAAAAATAACCAAAAAATAAAAAATTCTGTGCTCTGACCTAATTGGTAAACACACCAACAGTTTTATTATAAGTGTTTGGTCATTGAGGGCTAAGAATAGCACAGAACATAGAGGTCAAAATAAAGGTAAGAAGTTAATGCTGTTTAAGGAGATGCCTCCTGTCGTTAGTGCATGTTCTTAATTTCACTTGGTGTGAATTTTAAAATAAAAACAGGTATCTTTGATTTTTTTCTAACCTTAATGTTAATCTGGATAAGTAGCTACATTTTTATGATAATGTCCTATACATTTTACTTGTTTTCAGTTGTACTTTTATTACATTTACTGAGAAGGTTGTATATATTCTGTGCTTTGACTTCTGGAAAGGAAAGTGTAAAGTTGGTAAGAAGAAAAAGGACCGTATCTTTTGTGTGCTACAAAACTTTTCATTTTTCAGTGGGGGAAAGAATATTTTGATGAAACACAGTCCACCAATGAATTCTACCATAATTTGCAGAATCTACTAACAATTTATGCATGCTTTTTGTGGTTGTTTACCGTATTGTTCAATAAAGCTTACATATTTGTTGTAACAGTAACCATATGAAGCATCTTAAAGCAACATGTCCATGCAAAAGCTGTATGTTTGAGAAATGTCAAAAATTTTCTGATAGCAGGTCACCTTATTTTTTTCCATGCAACAACCGGCAGTAGAATGCAACATTTAATCATTAAAATGTTATTTTTCAGTAAAATTAAAAATTGCTACAAAGTAAGATTGCACTTAGGATACCTTCCCAAGAAGCCTTATGCTTTTCCCATTCCCAAGGTGTTTCTAAGTCTGCACTGTTCATTCTATAAGAAAGCAGAAACCTAGCATTACTGGTTAATCAATAACACTTTCCACTGCTCCCTGAAATTACTCCTGGAATTAGAAGAGGGGCAACTGTGACCTCGGAATGCAGTAGCAAAGGGTGGCATGATTTGGTTTTCCAGTTTGATAGATCCAGTATGATTTATTTTCCTAAGTACCAACAACTCCCTTTGAGCTTATCCAAAAAGGAAATGATTTAAGGAACTCATCCCTCTCAGAAATATTCTTGAGAATGGGGGCAGTTTTGTAATTTGGTACTGGAAATCCACTGCTGGGTGACAGGGTGGGCAAAGACATACATTGTACTTGAGTTACAGTGATTATGTTAAAAATTCCTGTCTCATGTTCCTTTCCCATTATTTTGCCATCTTTCCTTCCCTAAACCTATTATTGGGTTTAGCTAATGACCTAGAAGAAAATCGTGCTAACCCCTTTTATTTTCCCCCAAGACATGCTCTAGTTTAGCTCAGAACATAAAACAATCAAAGCATGTATAATTAATGTCAGAGCTATCCATGGTATGCTTAAAAAGATAAATTACTTAAACTCTTGAAGAAATTAAATTAAGTCATTACTTAATTACTTAAAGTTAGTGGAAGATTTAAGAGTGATTCAGAAATCACTTAGCTGGGTTTCCCCTAAAGCAGATCCTGATCCAGGGACTTGGGTGGAGGGAATTTATTAGGGAAATGATCTCATGAAACACAAATAAACAAGGGGAAAATAAGACAGAGAAGGGTGCTTTGATGAGCAGGTTGCCACTGTGGGCAGCTGGGGTCAGTCATTCTGGGAACATTGAAAATGGCCTGGAACGTGCTTCAATATCAATCATCTCACCAGAGAATGGGGACACTGGGTATTTATCCACCATCTCCCCTCCCTAGTGCTTGAGGATTGCCCCTGCGGGTGCTATCCAGCAAATTCCCACGGTGTTGGAGAAAGCCCACATATAAGGAAACGATGCAGGCATTTGCGAGAGGAAGCCATCAGTGGGCTGGAGCTCTCTAGAGCTGCGGTAGAGCTCATGCTGGTCAAGGGCACATGGGGTGGGGATTCTACAGCCTCTGCAGCTATTCGTGTCAGAGGACAAGAAAGGCTGAATAGAATCGTGGTTAACCTCAGTTGAAGCTGGAATTAGACTCCTCAGCTTTCAACACTTGTCCTGTCCTATCAATTGTAAGATATTAGGCAAGCTGTGAGGCTTTGATATCCTACATTTTTCATCTGTAAATTGGGGGTAATAATAATAATCCTTACGTCTAGAATAGTTGAAAGAATTGAATGGGTGAATACGCACAGAGGAAAAGCTCTCAGCAGAATGCCTGGCATAGGGCAGACACTAGATAATGTGTTACTTATTGTACAGGCCGGGCAGCAGTCTAATGGAGTGGTAGTTCATTTGTAACAGTTCTGTTGCTGTCCCAGTTTCCACTCTTATTCCGCAGCCATGTGGCGTGTTGACTCTCAATAAGTGACCACAAACGCCTTATTTCCTTTTCGTTTCTTCCTCCCTCCCTCCCTCTCTCCCCCCCCACCGTCTCTTTTTCTTCTTTCTTTCTGTCTTTCTTTCTTTCTTTCTTTCTTTCTTTCTTTCTTTCTTTCTTTCTTTCTCTCTTTCTTTCTCTCTTTCTTTTCTTTCTTTCTTTCTTTCTTTCTTTCTCTCTCTCTCTCTCTCTCTCTTTTCTTTCTTCTTTTTCTTTCTTTCTCTCTCTCTCTCTTTCTTTTCTTTCTTTCTCTCTTTCTTTCTCTCTTTCTTTTCTTTCTTTCTCTCTCTTTCTTTCTTTCTCTCTCTCTCATTCTTTTCTTTCTCTCTTTCTTTTCTTTTCTTTTCTTTTCTTTCTTTCTTTCTTTCTTTCTTTCTTTTCTTTTCTTTTCTTTTCTTTCTTTCTTTCTTTCTTTCTTTCTTTCTTTCTTTCTTTCTTTCTTTCTTTCTTCCTTTCTTCCTTTCAGAGAGAGAGAGCACATGTGAGTCAGCAGGGAAGGGGCAGAGGGAGCAGGAGAGTCTCCACACCCAGCACGGAGCCCAACCAGGCCCCATCTCACAAACTGTGAGATCATGACCTGAGCCAAAATCAAGAGTCAGATGCTTAACTGACTGAGTGACCCAGGTGCCCTTCAAAACACCTTTTTAAAAAAAAAACCCTGGGGGCACCTGGGTGGTTCAGTGGGTTAAGCATCCGACTTCAGCTCAGGTCATGACCTCACAGTTTGTGAGTTTGAGCCCCACGTCAGGCTCTGAGCTAATAGCTCAGAGCCTGGAGCCTGCTTCAGATTCTGTGTCTCCCTCCCTTGCTTGTCCTTCTCTCTCTCTTCCTATCTCTCAAAAATAAATGAATAAACATTTAAAAAATGTTTAAAAAATTAAAAATAAACTCTGGCTACTATTAAGCCCTGTTTCTCTGTGCATTTATTATTTTTGTACTTAACTTCCTTTTTTTTTTTTTTAATTAACTTTGTTTAAGACACAATTGGCTCTGTTTAAACCAACTTGATTGCTGTCTCTACTAGCTTCTTGTTATGCACAAATCCAACCAACATGACATCATCCTAATCCTCATTTAGATTCAACAACAGACACCACCCTTACTATCCAGGATTGAAACTGAACTGTCTGGGTGTGTGGTGGCCTGGCTTGAAATTTGCACATCATGTCCTTATGCAAACTGCATTTCTCCGTCTTATCCACAACGACATTTTTAATGACCTTGTGGGTAGCTTTGGTGAAATCCCGGAACGCTGCCCATTCGTATTTCCTTCACACTCCTGTGTGAACCCAATCAAAAGAATACTTCTTTTTATAAGTATTAAAAAGTTATTTTAAAGTCCTGTATTCAATGACGTATTAAGCTCCTACTCTGCTAAGCATCATTTTTGTGTCTCAGGGTGACTCTTCCAAGATTCAACAGCAAATGAACAAAAAACCCAGTTTCCTCGTATTGAAAAAAATGGGCCATATAAGGCATCCTTGCAAAGTGGATGCTATGATTTAGTGAGATAATGTATGAAAGCACCTAGCATGGTTCCAGAGTGCATAGGTGTCTAATACATCAGTTTCCTTTCTCAGGTTCCAGAGAGAGTAAACACAAACAATTCATTAGTCAATCAGTTGATCGATCCGTTGATCCATTCTTCCATATATACATTTTTTATTGCTCACCTCCTCATTTACTGAAGTGGTACAGCATAGGGGAAGGGTGGGAGAGCATGGATTCTGGAGCTCATACTATCCGGGTTCTAATCCTGGATCTTTTCCTGACCGTGTGATCTTGCCAAGTCACTGAAGCCTCGCCATGCTTCAGGTTCATCATCTATCAAATGGGGATGATAATAGTATCTATGTTATAGGGTTGTTATATTAGATGTGTAATCCATGTAAAGAGCTTCAAGTCGTGTCTGGCACATAGAATATGCTATGTAAATGTCATCTATCAAATGTCAGGCTCTCTCCTCGTATAAGGATACAACAGAAAGCAAGCCAAGCCCATCTCTTGCCCCATAGTACTTACTGTTAGTGGGGATCCCCATATTTTTTATGGAGCCATGAGACTGTTTTAATCATCTTGGTTTCTTTTAAGGATTTGAGAAATTTTGAAGAAAAAAAGAATACGATGAGTTCTTTTTTTTTTTTTTTTAGTTCTATTTATATCTTGCCAAATTGTTTTGTGGAGTTTTGTTAATGTATATACATAATTAGATATAATTATATGCACATACAATTGTGAGTTCTGTTTTTGCATTTCCTAAAGTATTTCTGTGTATATTGTATAAAGTATTTAGTGTATATTGGCTATATATTTACTTTAAATTGCTTATGTACTAACCTGTTGTATAAATATTCTGTAGTGTACAAAGGCATTTTGCTGTTTTCTAGGCATTTAGGATATTTTTACTTTTTTACTGCATTAGAAGCTTTTGATTTGAATATCACTGTACAAATGGAATCATTCAAACTGCATGAACAGATTTATAGTTCTTATTACTTCTTAACAGATTGTTTTCAAGAAAATCTGAGTTAATTTGTAGGACCTCAGTAATATGTAACCATACTTTTTCCCCCCACTTCTTACAGTATATAATGATACCTCAAATCGTTTAACTTGCATCTCTTAAATTATAAGTGGGACTGAGCATGTTTTTCTGTGATGGTTTATTTTCATCTTTTCCCTTTGAATAACATGTTTTTCTCCACTGATGGGTAGGCTATGAATTGTTTAAATTCTTTGTATATGCCATATTGAGGAGTAGGTAAAGGATGTCAGGGTGTTTCATTTCCAGAAGAAAGGACTTGATGGAGGATCATGGCTGCTGTTTTAGAATGTGAAAAGACTGTTATGGGGAAGAATGTGGTCTGAGGCTCCCCAGGAGTCAACAAGGATCAGTGGGGAAGACATTTCCAGAGGCAGATTCCAGGATGGATGTGAACGGTTGTGTTCTAACGTTTACAGTCTTGGTTCCCACCCTCAGGGAAAGGGTACCAGGGTGGGTGGAGCTAGGGAGGATGGGCAAAGAAGAGAAAGATTGGGAAGCTAGAATCCTTCTTCAGAGATTTCCAAATATGAAGTGAGTTCCTTCTGAAGGTACTGTCTTCCCTGGCAGAGCACTGTCTGTACTATCTACATGCAAAAGCAGGTTGGACGGCCACTCTTCTGGGTTTTAAGGATTGGAAGACATTACCAATAGAATTCATTCTCCCTCTGGTATCCTTTGGAATAATAAAAAAAGTAGATTCTCTGTCTTATAACTCTTTTCCTTCCTATCATTTTCATGTTAGTGTATTATGTCCAGTAACAAAATCACGTGCCCTTTCCTAAAGGTGTTCATTCATGGAAGACACCAGATGAGAAAGTGAGTAAATCTGTGAAGTAGTAGATTTTCACACTTCATTTGAAAATGTCTTTTATTTGGGGCACCTGTGTGACTCAGTTAAGCATCCAAGTCTTGGTTTCGGCTCAGGTCATGGTCTTGCGGTTTCTTGCATTCAAGCCCCGTGTTGGGCTCTGCATTGACTGCACTCCCTGCTTGGGATTCTCTGTCTCCCTGTCTCTCTGCCCCTGCCCCTGTCTCTCTCAAAATACATAAATAAACTTAAAAAAAATAAAGAAGAAAGAAAATATCTTTTGTTTAATGAGTGTAAATCAGATTCAGTAGAGATGCCTTGAAAAACAGTGTTTTGAAGCAGGAAAATTAAAGAACAATTGCAAGCTTGCCTTTTAGGGTGTGTTGCTTTGCATTAGCTTATACCTGGATTCAGATTGTGTTTGATATGATGCTAATGGTCTAAATGTGTATTTGAAGTGAGTAGAAGAGGTGGACGTCATACATCACCTGGGTTATACATTTTACTCCTGGGCAGGACTAGAAGCACGTAAGTAAAAGATGCCTGTTGGTCAAGTGATAACAGGTTGAACTTGGCCAGGAAAAATAAAAACTGAATCATAAATGAGTTTCCTTTGACTTCAAAATGGCACGTGACTCACAGCCAAAAGGAAGCTTCTCCACATTTCTTAAAAATAATACCCTGGAGGGGTGCCTGTGTGGCTCAGTTGGTTAAGCATTTGACTCTTGATTTCAGCTCAGCTCATGATCAGAGTTCGTGGGTTCAAGCCTTGCATTGGGCTGCCCACTGACAATGCAGAGCCTGCTTGGGATTCTCTGTCTCCCTCTCTCTGCCCCTCTCCTGCTCTCTCTCTTTCTCTCTCTCTCTCTCTCTCTCTCTCTCTCTCTCTCTCTCAAAATAAATAAATAAACTTAAACATTTTTTTGAACAATACCCTTGAACTTCTGGGAAGACGGTGGTGGCAGTGGCAGCATCATTTTTGGATCTCCCAAATCTCCACATAAAAACGGAGCTACTAAAGAACAAAATGAGAAAAAAACACGGAAAACACTTACAACAAAAGGACAAGGAATCCTCTTCAACCCCAAAATATAAGTGAGTGGAGACAAACTCCCAAAAGCATAGGACCAGAATAATAGCAGCATCTGCCTGTAAGGGGAAAAACCGAGGGTAGCACTGGGGCCTCTGTCCTGGACTCGAGCATAGGTTCAGAATAACCTAGACGCATTCTTCAGGAAGGGACGAGCAATTTTGAGAACAGCAACAGAAGCTAGGAACTGAGTGCAGGGCTTCCCAATGAGCTCTGAAGAAACTGGGTCAGTATAGTTGCTATGAATTGTTGACAGTCCCCTCCAGGAGAGGGCTCCATGCTGAAAACTGCAGGGAGTGAGATAAAAATTGAGCAGGGTATTGGGAAGCCTGCATGGCTCAGTCGGTTAAGCACTGACTTCAGCTCAGGTCATGATCTCACGGTTCGTGAGTTTGAGCCCTGCATTGGGCTCTGTGCTGACAGCTCAGAGCCTGGAGCCTGCTTCGGATTCTGTGTCTCCCTCTCTCTCTCTGCCCCTCCCCCCACTCACACTCTATCTTGCTCTGTCTCTCAAAAATAATAAACGTTAAAAAAAGTTTAAAAATATGTAAAAAAATTAACAATTCAGGAAAACTAATTTTACATAAAAAAGGAGAAAGTAACAGAAAAGTGCTGAGATCAAATCCTATCAGTTATAAAATTTAAAAAAGAGAAGAAGCAGAATGATATTCCTATAGGCAATGAAAACATGCCATTAAGACATGCCCATAGAACAGATAAAAATGAAGTAAAAGACACTAAAAATGATGTAAGATCTGAAAGAGAAACTTGACTAAGAATTTGAAACACACAGAAATTAAGTGAAAGAACTCAGAAAATATTACATATGAAAGAAAAAAATCAAGATTAAATGAGAAGGCACACAAGAGGGAATCAACAACAGAAAATTCTTCAGGAAAATAAAAAAAAATTCAAAAATTAAAAAGCAATGGAAATATATTTCAAGCAAGAATTTGAGGAAAGTGCCAAATGTTGAAGATGGAGGGGGGAAGAAAATCTAACACATGACTAATAGCAGTCTCCAAGGTATAAAACCAAAGCAGGAGAACAGAACAAATACAGAAACAACAGGGTGTCTATAAAAGTCTGGAAATATAAGCTAATGTACATTATGTCATAAAAGACAGTTAAAAAAATATGGTTAATATATACTTAAATTTTAAAGCAAAATAGTGTAATGAATGCCCATGGAATTACTACTCATGCAAGAACCAGAATGTGAATCTATCTGGGTGTTACTCACCTATATCATCTTCCTGGTACCCTCTGGGAGGAAGGAACAGCTACACTGAATTTTGTGTTCATTTCCTTCCTTTCTTTATGTACTTTCAACACATATATAGGTAGCCTAAAGAATAGATTGTTTAGTTCATAAATGACACTTTTAATATTTAAGAACATAATAATATTATCTGTTTCCAGACTTTTAAGATAGTCACTATAACTGATGACAATTTCCTGAAGTTAAAAAAAATAATTTGAAGCTATATATTGAAATAGCATACCATGTATCTGAGACTATTGACTCTAAAAACCAATGCTAAGACATAGTAAAATTATTGGACTTTAAAGGAAAAAATAAATATATCTTTCAAGCCAGTAGGCAAAAAGAACGCATAATGTATAAGGGCAAGAAATTTAAATTATCAGATTTTTTTTTTCAGGAGCAGTAATTTATTCCAGAAAAAAAAAAAGGGAGTAACATTTTAAAGATATTCAAAGAAAGAAAGCTAAGGATTTCCATAAACACTCAACCTGACCTTAAAGTAAAAAGGATACAAATTGTTAATAATTATGCAGGAATTGTGTAATCTACTAAAAAATGGGCTAACAAAAGTAACTGGAAATATAGTGACCTAAAGACTTGTGGCAAGCCCCATTTATAAATATGAAATATATGTAATATAGGTAAATGAAAGTCAAAGAGAAAGTATGTAGTATGCACCGGCAATATATTCTGGCTACGTAGATACATAGATACAGAAAGTTAAACATGGGGAGTACAATTGGGGCCACATAACACAAATATTTTTTTAAAAAATCGTAATTGTGGTAGGATTAAAGTAGTTATTCTGAGATTATTGTGTATGTGATGTAGGATAATACAAATGGATAATTATGAGTTATTCTAATTCTATTATCACCTGTGTCCTTGAGAATCAAAATTATTCTAAAAGTTCTGTACATTAAAAACCACCGTAAATAAAAGTTAAAGGCAAATACAAAACTTGTCAAAGCTTGTGTCACACATTAATATGAAAGAGGAAAACCCAATAGAAAATTGTTGAAAGAATATAATCAGGCATTTTATAAATAAAGATACACAAATAATCAAAAGCATTAGTGATTAGCAAGATGTCTTTCTTTTTTCTTTTGGCTTACCAAATTGGGAAAAATCAAATCAAATGATAGTTTCCGATGTGCTGTAAGAGAAACTGTCCATACAGTGCATTTGGCAACATTTATTCTTTTCACTGAGACCTTCTTAAGTCATCCTATTAATGGTGTGGCCACTCATGGAAGGTGTTTATTTTCTGCTTTATTTTTCTCCGCAGCACTTCCGCAAGAAATATAGATTTTACTCATTTATCCTGTCTCCTTCATAAAGATGAGAATTTTTGTTTTGTTCACTGCTATAATCCTAGACACTTCCTAGCATTTAGTAGGAACTCAGTAAATACTTGTTCAATGAATGAATATAAAAATGTTCTAAAATTATGCACATTTAAAAGATTTTCATTTCTAGGAATAAATCCTGAGGAAATAAGATCATGTATAGAGAATAAGCTGTGATGATGTTTATTGAAGCAACATTCACATACCTTAAGAAAATAAAACACAAATATCCAAATGCCATAGTAAGTAACTATTCCTTGACTGTTGGACATGTGATTGCTAAATTTGAAATGGTTACAAAGCATCATAAATCATTTATCCATTGATGGATATGTGGTTGCTTCCACGTTTTAACTATTGTGAATAGAGGCACCTGGGTGGCTCAGTGGGTTAAGTGTTCAACTCTTGATTTCGGCTCAGGTCATGAACTTATGGTTTGTGAGTTTGAATCCCACATCAGGCTCCACACTGACAATGCGGAACCTGCTTGGGATTCTTTCTCTCCCTCTCTACCCCACCCCCACTAAAGTTCATGCTCTCTCTCTCAAAATAAAAAAATAAACTAAAAAAAAAAAAAACAATTGTGAATAATGCTGCTATAAACACAGGTATACAAATACTTTGAGATCTTGCTTTCACTCCTTTTGGGTATATACTCATTAGTGGAATTACTGGGTCATATGGCAATTCTTTTTTTTTTTTTTAAGTTTTTTTGGGAATATCCATACAGTTTTCTAGGTGACTGTACCATTTTACATTCTCACCAACAGTCCATGAGAGTTTCAGTCTCTCCACATCCTTGCTAACGCTTGTTTTCTGTTTTTTTTTTTCTTCTCTTGAAATAGTCATACTTTCAAGGTGTGAGGTGATATCTCTATGTAGTTTTGATTTGCATTTCACCATTGATTAAAGATGAGCATCTTTTCATGTGCTTTGAAGAAATGTCTATTCAAGTCCTTTACCCATTTTTTAAATTGTGTTGTTTCTTTGTTGTTGAGTTTTTGGAGTTCTCTATATATTTTGGATATTAATCCCTTATCAGATATATAATTTGCAAATATTTTTTCCCATTCTGTGCATTGCCTTTTTTTCTCTTAATGCTAGGATACAGGAACTTGATTTATTTATTTTTATTTAAATTTTAGTTAACATACAGTACAATATTGGTTTCAGGAGTAGAATTCAGTGATTCATCAGTTACATAAAACACCCAGTGCTCATCACAAGTGCCCTCCATAGTACCCATCACCCATATAGCCAATCTCCCACTCACCTCCCTCCATCAACCCTCAGTTTGTTCTCTGTCATTAGAAGTCTCTCATGGTTTGTTTCCCTCTCTTCCCCACCCCTTCCCATATGTTCATCTGTTTTGTTTCTTAAATTCCACATATGAGCGAAATCATATGGCATTTGTCTTTCTCTGATTGACTTATTTCATTTAACATAATTCATTCTAGCTCTATCCATGTCATTGCAAATGGCAAGAGTTCATTCTTTTTGATAACTGACTAATATTCCATTGTATATGTATCACATCTTCTTTATCCATTCATCAGGTGATGGATATTTGGGCTCCCTCCCGAGTTTGGCTATTGTTGATAATGTGCTATAACCAGTGAAGTTCATACATCCCTTTGAATCTCTATTTTTGTATCCTTTGGGTAAATATCTAGTAATGCAATTGCCGGGTCATAGAGTAGCTCTATTTTTAGTTTTTTGAAGAGTCTCCATACTGTTCTCCTGAGTGGCTGCACCAGTTTGCATTCCCAACAACAGTGCAAAAGAGTTCCCTTTTCTCCACATCCTGCCAACACCTATAGTTTCTTGTGTTGTTCATTTTAGCCATTCTGTTAGGTGTGAGGTGCTGTTTCACCATGGTTTTGATTTATATTTCCCTGAAGATGATTGATGTTGAATATCTTTTCATTTGTCTGTTAGCCATCTGGATGTCTTGTTTGATAAAGGGTCTATTCATGTTTTTTGCCCATTTCTTAACTGGGTTGTTTGATTTTTGGGTGTTGAGTTTGGTAAGTTCTTTATAGATTTTGGATACTAACCCTTTATCAGATATGTCATTTGCAGATATCTTCTCCCATTCCATAGGCTGTCTTTTAGTTTTGTTGATTGTTTTCTTTGCTGTGCAGAAGTTTTTCTCTTGATGAAGTCCCAATAGTTCATATTTTCTTTTGTTTCCCTTGCCTTCAGCAATGTGTCTAGTGAGAAGTTGTTCTGGCCAAGGTCAAAGAGGTTGCTGCCTGTGTTCTTCTCTAGGATTTTGATGGTTTCCTGTCTCACATTTAGGTCTGTCATCTATTTTGAATTTATTTTATGTATGGTGTTATAAAGTGGTCCAGTTTCATTTTTCTGCATGTCACCATCCAGTTTTCCCACCATAATTTGTTGAAGAGACTGTCTTTTTTCCACTGGATATTCTTTCTTGCTTTGTTGAAGATGAGTTGACCATATAGTTGTGGGACCACTTCCAGGTTTTCTATTCTGTTCCATTGATCTATTTGTCTGGTTTTGTGCCAATACGTACCGTCTTGATGACTATAACTTTGTAGTAAAGCTTGAAATCTGGAATCGTGATGCCTCCAGTTTTGTTTTTCTTTTTTAGCATTGCTTTGGCTATTTAGCAGCATCTTTTGTGGTTCCACACAAATTTTGGGATTGTTTATTATAGCTCTGCAAAAAAAAAATACTGGTGGTATTTAGATAGGGATTGCATTAAATGTGTAGACTGCTTTGGGTAGTATAGACATTTAAAATTTTTTTAAATGTTTTTTATCTATCTATTTTTTTGAGACAGAGAGAGGCAGAGCATGAACAGGGGAGGGGCAGAGAGAGAGACACACACAGAATCTGAAGCAGGCTCCAGGCTCTGAGCTGTCGGCACAGAACCCGACGTGGGGCTTGAACTCACGGACTGTGAGATCATGACCTGAGCTGAAGTTGGACGCTCAACGACTGAGCCACCCAGGCACCCCTAGACATTTTAACAATGTTTGTTCCTCCAATCCCTGAGCATGGAATATTTTTCCATTTCTTTGTGTCTTCTTCAATTTCTTTCATACGCGTTATATAGTTTTCAGTGTACAGATCTTTTACCTCTTTGGTTAGCTTTCTAGGTTTCCTAGGTTTCCAGGTTTTATTATTTTTCCTAGGTTTATTATTATTCCTAGTTTTCTAGGTTTCATTCCTAGGTTTCTAATGATTTTTGATGAAATTGTAAATGGGATCAATTCCTTTATTTCTCTTTCTGTTGCTTCATTATTGGTGAATATAAATGCAACAGATTTCTATACGTTGATTTTATATTCTGTGACTTTGCTGAATTCATGTATCAGTTCTAGCTATTTTTTTGGTGGAGTCTTTCAGGTTTTCCATGTAGAGTATCATGTTGTCTGCAAATAGTGAAAGTTTGACTTCTTCCTTGCCAATTTGTATGCCCTTTATTTCCTTTCGTTGTCTGATTACTGAGGCTATGACTTCCTGTACTATGTTAAATAGTAATGGTGAGAGTGGACATCCTTGTCTTGTTTCTGACCATAGGGGAAAGGATCTCAGTTTTTCCCCATTGAGGATGATATTAGCTGCTGGTCTTTCATATATGGCCCTTATGATGTTGAGGTATGTTCCATCTATCCCTACTTTGTTGAGGGTTTTTATCAAGAATAGATACTTCTGTCAAATGCTTTTTCTATATCTATTGAGAAGATCATAACCTTTCTTTTATTAATGTGTTGTATCACATTGATGATTTACGAATATTGAACTAGCCCTGCAGCCCAGGAATAAATCTCACTTGATCATGGTGAATAATTCTTTTAATGTAATTTTGAATTCAATGTGTGCATTGGCTTTTTACTTTATGAATAGTGTCTTTGATGCACAAATTTTTTAAATTTTCATGAAGTCCAGTTTATCTTTTTTTTTTTTTTTTTTTGGTTACCTGTGCCTTTGGTGTCCTATCCAAAAAATCATTGCCAAATCCAGTGTTGTGAAACTTTTGTCCTATGTATTCTTCTAAGAGCTTTCTTGTTTTATGTGTTACATTTAGGTCCATGATCCATTTTGAGTTGATTTTTGTACATGGTGTTAGATAAGATTCCAACATCATTCTTTTTACATGTGGATATACAGTTAGTTTTCCCTGCACCATTTGTTGAAAAATCGTCCTTTCCCCCATTGAATGGTCTTGGCACCCTGTTAAAAGTCATCTGACCATAAATGTTAGGGTTTATTTCTGGCTCTCTTTTCTATTGTTAGTCTGTATGTCTGTCTTTATGCAAAACCATACTCTTTTGGTTACTATAACTTTGTAGTTATAGTCTCTCTCTCTCTCTGAAAAAAAGTAAATAAATAAATAAAACGTTAAATATGGTTGAGATGATAGATTTAAAGTTATGTGTATTTATTTTAACACAATGAAAAGAAAAAAAACATTGTGATCCCTTTTAAATTTCTAAAATTATTTTTTTAATGTTTATTTTTGAGAGAGCGAGACAGAGCATGAGCGGGGGAGGGGTGGAGAGAGAAGGAGACACAGAATCCAAAGCAAGCTCCAGGCTCTGAGCTGTCAGCACAGAGCCTGACGTGGGCTCGAACTCACGAACTGTGACGTCATGACCTGAGCTGAAGTGAGAAGCTTAACTGAGCCACTCAGGTGCTCCTAAAATTATTTCTGTAATTGATTTTATTTCTTCTTTTGTGTCTGTTGATATTAAATATTTTTCTACAAAAATTACGTATTGCTTTACTAGTAGGTCTTCACAAAGAGATCTCAGTTCAAGAGGCTTATGTTTTAGTATGAGAGGCCTTGGTATAAGTTATTTCTGGACCTTGGCAATGTGGGCAACTTTCCTATATTAGCTTTGCAATGATGCTGCTTGGGCTGTTTGTACAGTCACAGCAGATGCTGGTCAAACCGTTATAATATTATGACCCACACTTCATTTAAAATCTGCACAAAACAGAGTATGTTTCTGAACTGTGAATGATTGTTAGTATGGGCCAGAATTATTACTGTGGTAACAGTTAGTGTGAATCTTAAGAAATAGTGGCTTCTCAGCCTAGTAAGTGTCTTGATGGGTTTAAGAGCAAGTTGTATGAAAAGTTCTGAGTGACCCTGCTCTGGAAGGCAGTGACTGGATTCCCCGGGGGAATTCTCACTCCATCTTTTGTGTGGCCTGCAGATTGACATTCAGGCAAAGGAGAGAGCTAGTGAATGCTAGAGGGAAGAAAGGATAACTTTAATCATAATTTATCAGTAATAGTAGAGATAAATTTCTAAGAGGAAATAAGGTCTGAGAAGATTACAGGAAATATTAAGTCTGTGGTTCTGTTTACGGTAGAAATGCCGACCAACAAATTCCAGCTGTTTTTCTGTGGGTTATAGAAGTGTCACAGGCCTGTTTATAGTTAATGCATTGTAGACTTTAGCCTGGATATTATGGAATCCTATTGGTTTGGGTTGGATTTACTCAGATTTGTCCAAAGAGACATTTTCTATAGGCAGTATATTTATCTACCAAATTTTTGTTTCCAAAACTTCTGGTTTCTTTCCCCTTGTTGCCAACAGTTTGCCTCTCCAGTAATGTTAGTGTAGCTTTATTTATTTAACACTTCTGTAGCACTGACTCATACCGTGCACTGTTCTATACACCTTTAAATTTAATGCCTCATGACAAGCTTACAAGCTAGATACTGCTTATTAAATCAGTGCAGAAAGCAAAAACATGACAGGACAAGAATTATGATTTGTCTACATTAAAATTAATAGTTTTTGTATGAAAAGGTAAGAAAGCTAAAAGACAAGCTATAGTGTAGAAAAAATTTAAAGCACGTTAAGTCAGTAGTAAAAGAGAAATAGTCCAATTGAGAAAAGTGCAAAAAATATGAAAGGGAAAGAAAAAAATATTCTTTAAACTTGTGAAAAGATGTTTACCTTCTCTAGTTGTGAGAAATGCAATTTAATTTAAAGTAACCATGAGAGGGGTCCCTGGGTGGCTCAGCTGGTTGAGCATCTGACTTCAGCTTAGGTCATGATCCATGGTTCGTGAGTTCGAGTCCTGCGTCAGGCTCTGTGTCAGAGGCAGCTCAGACTCCAGGCGGCTCAGAGCCTGGAGTCTGCTTTGGATTCTGTGTCTCCCTCTGTCTGCCCCTTCCCTGCTTGTGCTCTGTCTCTTTCTCAAAAATAAATAAACAATAAAAAAAATTAAAGTAACCATGAGATACCATTTCATCTCTACCAGAGTGACAAAACTTTAGTCTGACAATAACAAAAGTTGGTGAGAATATGGAGCATGAAAGAAGCAAAAATTGTCATCAGGCTGTATGGAACTCTTTGGAGAATAGTCTGGCAAAATCTAATACAGCTGATGATGTGTCTACTTTATGACTCAGCAATTCTGCTTCTCTATGTATACCTTAGGGAATCAATCCTACTTGAATAGATAGAGAAAATTATAAGGTTCTATTGAGCGTCATGTGTAATAGTAGGAAACTGGAAACAATAGACCATAAGTAGGAAAAAAGATAAATTGCGGAATATTCACACAGGAATGTGCCCAGTGGATAAAGCACATGAGCCAAATCCGTATGTATGAATACAGATAGATCTTGAAATTAAAATGCTTAATATGAAAGCAAGTTCCAGTATAAAGTTTAAAAACCCATATGATACCTTTTATTGCTCATGGATTAATTCCAACAGATACACATGTATTTAATAGGATGGTGCTTCTTTTGAAGAGGAGAAAAAGGGCAACAAGGTAAAAGAGAGGTACAAAAGGGGCTTAACCTCTGTTGGCAACATTTGTTCCTTAAAGATAGGAAACACAGATGCTCAAATGTTAAGATTTTAATGATGTGGGTAGGTGAGGGGACATAAGTATTTATATTATTTTCTTTCCTATAGTTTTCTATTCCTATACTTTTTGGCATGTTTGAAATATTTTACAAGAGTAAAATAAAAAATAAACTTAATAATTTAAAAACTAACTCTAGTGGATAACATTCCTGAATTTTCTTTTAAAAATCACAGGAAAGCATTGCTATTATATTGAAATAAACTCTCCCCAAAACTTGTATGTTATGTGGACAGCATTTCTTTACAAAGTTATATTCAGTTCTCACTGTCTTCCAGTGTAATGTATTTTGCAATTCTCTATTGTTTTTAAGTCCCCGCAAGATATTTATTTAGCTTTCTGTGTTTTTCACAAAATTATTTGGAGTTTAAAGGCACAGTCTTTTGTATATCAAGAAGATGGGGTGTGAAAACTTTCTCTCCACTGTTCTGGAGAGCCACCCTTAGAGGAAATACACAAATGTATTTATATTTATTTGTATAAGGGGATGGAATTAATGTGTACAAATTTTAGAAGATTATGGGTTCTGGGTATACAGATATTGACACTTCTATTAAAAAAAACTGTGGTTGGCAAATTGACAACTCTTCCGTAGAAACAGTACTGCAGCAAGATAAGGTTTACCTTTGTACTTATGCAAAAAATATAATTTTTTTTTGCAAATTGATTCATATTTCCAATTATATGAACAAATCATTGTGTGCATTGAAGAATGCTTTTATAACATAAAGTCATATTCCAATGTTAGTTAAGTTACATTTGGATTTTCATATAAAACTTCTCTGAAAATACAACTAACTAGACCTCCAAAATAACTTACATTTTTGAGTCCTGAATTTTGATGTGGAAAAATGATTGAGGGGACTCAAAGATTTAAAAACTTGTTGCAGAGTCTCTGTATATAGTTTATCCTTGAAATACTTTTCTGTTCTGACCCAAAAGTGGGGAGAAACTCATAAAACCAAGATGGATGTGATTTTACTTTTGCCACAAATGTTGCCATATTCTTCACTCAAGAAACTCTGAAGACCATGGAAGACAAAGTTTCTTTGAGCCTCTCATAAAGTCAGGCGGGAGATATAGGTAAAAGGGCAAAGGCTCCAAGTTGCTGTCACTAACTTTTAAGTCACCATATTTTTCCCAGGGGTGTCTATGGACCTCTTAAGGAAATGAGACCTTGTCTATCTATGGACACAGTGTGACCTCGCAGTAGGCATTCTCTTTTGTCACCGACAGGAATTGAGACTTTGGACTTCCTCTGAACCACTAGGATGAGCCAGAAAGACAAGATTTAACATCTGTGGCTTCTCTACAAGCTATAGTGATGTTGGTACCTCTTTAAATTGTTACAACCCTCCTGGATGCTATCCTGGTTAAAATGTATTTGCTCTACTACCCCCTGCTTAGCTTGAAATCTCTGCATTGTCGCTACCTACCATGAGATCTCCAGATGTAACGAAGACCAGTTGAGATTCCTGACACTGGTGGCATCACCAATGATGTACACTGCACAAACACTGATATTTTCTAGAAAAAAAATAACAAAGTGACATGTAAATACATTTTAGAAGTCCCAGAAGCTTTGAATTTTTATTTTCCAAATTAAAAATAGTTTTTGATTGGGTGCCTGGGAGGCTCAGGAGATTGAGCATTTGACTCTTGGTTTTGGGTCAGGTCATGATTCCAGGGTCCTGAGCCCTGCCTTGGGCTCTGTGCTGATCATGGAGCCTGCTTAAGGATTCTCTTTCCCTCCCTCTGCCCCTCTCATCTGCTCTCTCTCTAAAATAAATAAATAATATTTTTTGATTGAGGTACACAGTTGACCCTTGAACAATGAAGGGGTTAGGGGTGCCAGACTCCCACGCAGTTAGTTGAAAAATCTCTTTATAACTTTTGAGTATCTATGAATTTAACTAGTAGTAGGCTACTGTTGACTAGAAGCCTTACTAATAACATGAACAGGTGATTAACTCATTTTGCATGTTATATGTATTATAAACTGTATTCTTACAATAAAGTCAGCTGGAGAAAAGGAAATGTTATTAAGAAAATCATAAAAAAGAAAATACATTTACAGTACTGTATTGTATTTATTGAAAAAAGTCTGTGTGTAAGTGGACCCACGCAATTCAAGCTGATATTGTTGAAAGGTCAAGTGTAATTGACATATAATACTGTATTAGTTTTAGGTGTACGGCATAATGAATGATTTGACATATATATGCTTATATTTTTACAGCCATAAATATCTGAGAGATGATCAGCAGTAAATAGGATCTGCTGTATAAATTGTTAAAATGCATTCCTTGGATTGCAGTTTAGGCATATTTTATTATCGTGTTTATTTTTAGTATAAGTGACACGACTACTAAGTGGAATACCAGTTATTGGGTACTTACTATGTGCTATGTGCCATGTTAAGCAATTTGCAACTATAATTTTCTTATAGCAGATGAGAAAATTAGAACTCAGAAAAGTTAAACCACTTACCTACCATCACAAAGCTAAGGGAGGTTAGGAAATACATTTCATTTATTGATTTGTTTATTGATTATCTTTCATAAATGGCAGCAGTGCATAGTGAGATGAGCTCTGAGCCAAGAATATAAAGATTGAGTATGACTCCCAATTATGCTTCAAGTTTTTCGTCTTCAAAATAATGATAACTTGTCCTTTCTCATAGGATTCTTGAAAAGATCAGATTGGAATATGGTGGTCAATATTATGAGACATTATGGGACCATAGCATTGATCAATGGTCAGTGGGAAAGAAATTGGGAATTGTTGGAGACCAAGCACCTCACCCAGTACAGAGTTAACTTGCTTCTGTCCCCCAACTTTGATATGCCAGTGGCCTAAGGGTGCCACTGCATGCTGAGCTGGGTTGGGTTGATGTTGACTTCTAGCAGGTCGACCCTACTGAGCAAACATAGAGAAAGACGAGTTCAAAATCCCACCCATGGATAGATTTGAGCCTTCTCTTACGTATACCTCCCTACTTGACTTCTCTATGCCTTAATTTACTCAGTCATCAGAATCATAAAACTCACCTCCCAGGATTATGATGACTAGAAATAATATATGCAAAGTATTTCTTATGGTGCCTGGTAGATAAAAGGCTCTCAGTTAAGAGTAACACCAAGATGCTAGCCTTCAAGTACTCCTTTTGAAGCCTTCTCTGGGACTGGTCTTTGGCTGCACATGACTCACAGAACTTTGTCTGGTCTGCTGTCCTGGACTTTGCTACCTTGAGTCAAACAGTAGAAAGTTGTGGTTAACACATGGGCTTTGGACCCAGGATAGACTTCCAGCTTGGCTACTTAATTTGATACGACTTAAAAAGGTTACTTAAACTCTCTAAACTGTGGTTTATTTAAAGGTTTAAACCTTTAAAATGACCATGATGATACCTTTCTCACAGGATCGTTGTGAAAATTGATTTGATTTGAAAAATTGTGAATGTTATTAACTGATATTTTTATTAAGGTCATATAGGTAGGTGGTGCTGGGGCTGTAACTCAATATCTATCCGCATCTCATGCCTTTTCTGTTGTGCACACTTCCTGTGTTTGAATACTTTCAGTAACTGGACTGACAGTGTGCTATTAATAGAAATATGTACAATGTGCAAAATAGGATGATTTTATAGAGCCATAGAAAACAATAGATAGTTTTTAAGGTCTTTTTAATTCCTGAGATCTTATGATTTTCTGGATAACATAGTCAGTCCCTAAATCAAAACATTATGTTTTAAGCATCTGTTTGTAAGTTAGTTGTTGGGAACTTGAAATTTATTTTCAATAAGACATATTTCTGTGAAGAATTTAAAGAGCAGTGTGAAGGAAGAAGGAAAAGAGGAGATATTGTGATACTGCATTTAAACCTAAGACCCTCAGATTGTCTTCCTTCTCCAAACCTCAGTATCTAAATATACCTACTGTCAGCAAGGTTTTGGAAGAAAGTAATCTACCCCACTTATTCAAGCTAATGTGACTAAGACCTTCTTATTCTGACCAATTAGTCGTATACTCATTCATTTAGCAAATATTGGGTGCCAACTGTGTTCTCAGTTTTGGGGATATAGCAGTGAAGAGATAGTCTGTTTCTCTAGTGTGAGAGAAGATAGTCATCCTGGGAAAAGAGACAATTGGACAGATTTGAGACATCTAAAATTCACTTTAGTAAAAGGAGGAAAATTGGAGGCAATAAGTTTTTAGTCTACTATTGCCACAGTCCAAGTGTCAGACTAGATAAGTAAAACTTAACTATTGAAATGTTGATTCTGCAGGCCCGTTATGTGTCAATTATAAGAGATGACAAAAAAACGAGTTCCTGAGTTAGCCAAAAGTGTGAATTCAGGAAAGGGAGAAATACAAGGTTTATGGGGACAACAGAAGTGGTAGTCATCCATGGGCGTGTTGTGTTTATGGGGATGATAGTGCATCTGAGTGGAAATATCCTATGGCAACTAGGAAGAGGAGATGGGGGAAAGGTCAGGGCCAGAAATACAGTTTTGGGTACCATCTCCATGGAGACGACAGGATTACTTAGGTGAAAAGAAACAAAGAATATTGGGACTGGAAGAAAAAGGTAAAAGAATTTAAAGAAGAAACTGAGGGGCGCCTGGGTGGCCCAGTCGGTTGAGCGCCCAACTTCGGCTCAGGTCATGATCTCACAGTCTGTGAGTTCGAGCCCCGCATCGGGCTCTGTGCTGATGGCTCAGGGCCTGGAGCCTGCTTCCGATTCTGTGTATCCCTCTCTCTCTGCCCCTTCCCTGCTCATGCTCTGTCTCTCTCTGTCTCAAAAATAAATAAAAACATTAAGAAAAAAAGTTAAAAAAAAAAAGAAGAAACTGAAATGGCCAAAGAGGTCTTAAAAATCCAATAAGTATAGTACTATAGGATGTAAAGATAGGCTGGTCAAAAGCATCAAATGCTGCACAGAGAGCAGGTAGGATGAGGACTGTGAAAAGAATATTGGGTCTGACAAGTGGTAACTGAAGACTCTTGGAGTCTGGGTAAGAAAAAGTGTTGGTGAACAAATCAGATTTCTGAGGCTTATGCAGCCATGACAGACTGGAAATGGATAAATAAGAGGAACAAAAGGGGTAAGAGCGCCAAGAAAACGTTTTTTTTCCAATGAAAATTGTTTATTATTGACAATAATATGGAAGATATTGATAGAGGGGAAGATTTAAGATGCATCGGAGAGAGAGTACATTACCTCCTTTCAAGTTTTCTTGCCTCTGGTCTCATCTGTATCTCTCCGTTCTCTGTGTTAATGTGTTAATGCTGATTATGTCAGTCCCCCGCTGAAAGACCTCTCTGGATTCCTCGTTGCCGGTGGAAATCCAATATCCTTAGCATAGCAGACAAGATGCCTTGCACTCCAGTTCTAACCTTCTTTTCCCATTTTTCATCTTTTGCCACTCAGGGCACAGGAGACTTTAGATTCTTTCCAAGATGGGTCTTTGTACATATTGTTCTCTCTGTCTGGAAGACCCTTCTTTCCATCTTCCCCATGGAAAATGCTAACTCATCCTTCAACAGCTGGCTCAAATGTCACCTGGTTTTTTAATTCCTTCCTGACTCACCAGGCCCTGTTCAGGTCTCCTTTTTTGGTACTTTAACTCAGGTTGTACACTCATTTTTTTGCCTTAGCATCTTGCATTGCAATTCATCAATTTCTTTAGCTGTGTTCTCCTTTAGGTCTCCTTTATGATCTTTGAATACAGGGGCGATTTTATTGTTGTAATCCCCATGACTGACACAAAACACACTATTACTAAAAACATCAGGAATGAATGAGTATTAATGTAAGGAGATAGAGCTTGAAGTGAAAAAGCATCTTCGTGCTAAATGAAATAAGCCAGATGCAGAAATACAAACAGTGCATTGATCTCACTTATGTGTGGAATCTAAAAAGTCAAACTCCTAGAACCAGAGTGTAGAATGGTGGTTGCCCAGGACTAGGGTGTGGGGAAAGTGGGGAAATACTGGTCAAAGGGTACAAGCTTTCAGTTATAAGATGAGTAAGTTCTGAGAATTGAATGCATAGCATGGTCATTATAGGTTTTAATACCATATTTTATACTTAAATTGTTCTTAAGTAGATTTTAAATGTTCTCACTCCCCCCCTCACCCACATAAATGGTAACCATGAGGTGAAGGATGTGTAAATTAATTTGCCTGCAATAATCATTTCATGATGTATATGTATATTAAATCACTGCACCACATTTCACTCTTTAAAAAAACATGTTGTACAAGCTAAATGTGTACAATTTTTATTGGTCAGTCATACCTCAAAAAAAGGTTGGGGGGCTAAAGCTGTATGAATTTGAGCAGGTTCATTTCTCCAAACCTGATTTTCCTACTGATCATATGAGAATAATATTTACCTTACAGTAAGCTTGTGAGGATAAAAGCTACAAGATATAGACCAAACAATTTAATAACCAGTATTTAGTAATCATTAACGTTAGAATTATTTCCAACTCCACCTTCATGGCCCATGCCTCTTAGTTTCTTTCTGGTCTTCCATTTGGCTGCAACGTTACACCATTCTCTAAAGAGAAGAGCTTTTGTTTTTTAAGTGAAATCTTGATGCAAAGAAATTTAAACTCAAGTCCGTCTTCATGTTTCATCTACCCAAGTGATGCGATCTGGTTAACAATACTCATTCTGACATCAAGTGAATTCAGCAAAAATCTAAAATGTAATATGTGGATTGATTTAATAAGTTCACAATTAAGTCTGGTTTGTTTAATGAGTTTCCAAGTAACGTCCCAGAGGAGGCTCTAGTTTTGAGGCTCACTTCACTGGATCTAGGGACACTTTCCTGTCTTACCTTCAGTATTATACTGCCTGAAAAGTGATTTAGAACAGCTCTTTCCTTTTCCTTTTTTTTTTTTCAGCAGAATTTTTGTGGTTAATAAAAACATGCGCTTACAACTTTTTTGCATAGATAAAGGAAAGGATTCCACATCAGATTTAGATCAAGAGATAGATTTTCAGAGGAAAATGATGGATGTGTCCTCTGGGAGCAGCGGAATGCAGCGATGTTCTGTCTCTGACTGATTGAGTTTAAGGCATTTACGAACACTTCCACACCCACACCCACGCAAATACACAAACAGTGGTCACAACTGCAGCTCCAGACACTGCCTCTCTCCCCTGTCTCATTTCCAAAGTGCATCCATTGTTTTCCATAACATGAAATAAATCCCTTGCTTTTGCCCAGTGGTGAAAAGCTTATATAAATACTAAAACTGCAACTATTCCCCTGAGTTTTCTGTTGGCAAGTCTGCAGCCATGGGTTTGTTTGGATATTGACATGCATTTTCTGTGCGGCTCTTTTAGGCCACTTGGGTGAGGCCAGTGGTGATAAATTCACTTGTCTTGAAAATTTATCAGCTTAACCATTATAATACTCCGTTTATGAAAATTTAAGTAATTGACACCTTGATTGAAAAGGCTCCAAGTTCAAAGTATCTCTTTTATTCTTTCAGCATATATCATTCTGGTGATATATATGTCTCAGGAAGTCTTGGCCAGGAGATGATTTTAACAGTCATTGAAAAGAAAATAAGGTTGTGAAGAATTGATTATTGTAAGACATTTAATCTGCATGGTGGTGTTCCCATGAAAGAATGCTTTTCAGTATGTAGAAGGGAAGTGTTTGGTTGTATACTACATAGGGATGGTTAACATTACTGGCTGCGATTCAAATGTACAATAAAATCTTGTCATAATTATAAGATTAGAAAAGTGTCCTCAAAGTATTGATACTGTTTTTACCCTAGTTTTAAACAGTGGAAGAAGTAGGGCATTTCTCTTATATAATTTCCCACAGAATCTGCAAATTTAAGGTTAATTCTAGCTATGTGTAAGATTGCTGAATGGAAATCCGTGAATACTATTTCAATTATATTTTCACTTGTTTTCCCGTAGTAGTGTCTTCTACTTGCTCCCAATAACCTATTTTACCTAAGGCGTTTTAAAAATCTCTTTTCACCTAGATTATTACTTAACTGAAAATAGTTCGCCACTTTAACAATTAGTAATTCTAAACTCTTTTACAAGTTATCACTGTTCAGTTGCCTTGAAGATCCAAGATTGTGTTCTATTTCATTGTCTTAACAAGAAAAAATACAAAACAGTGAATCTCATTAATGAATTAGGTCCCCTTTTCTTGAGACCTAATAGAGAAAATAAAGGCAATCAAATAGGCTTTTAGGTCTGTGGAGCCTAATTTTAAATTATAGAAAAAACAAACAGAGGTAAAGGACTTGGTTGGATTTGAGAGGTAATGGCTAAACTGATATATCAGTCTTCACATGCCTAGATTTGTTCTGATTAGTAAATCACAGTGCAAATAAGTACCTAAAGTTGTTTTTAGGCCAATGGTTGTGGCTGTTAACTCTGATGTACCTTAAATATAATAGGGGTAGAACATATAGCTTTCTTGTAAAACAACTACATTTTTAACAATGTTTATTTATTTTGAGAGAGAGAGAACAAGGGAGAGAGAAGGAGTGTGAGCAGGGGAGGGGCAGAGAGAATTTCAAGCAGGTTCCACACTGCCAGTGCAGAGCCTGATGCAGGGCTTGAACCCACGAACCATGAGATCATGACCTGAGCTGAAATCAAGAGTCGGATGCTAAACTGACTGAGTTACCCAGGCACCGCTAACGCAACATTTGTTTATTTTTTGTTTTGAGGAATAATTTAGTATGTCAGTGTCTACCGTATAGTGGCGTATTATGCCTTATACCTAAAAAATACTTTGCACAATGACATTATGCTCAAAATTGCAATTATTATTATTATCATTATATTTATAAATTGCTCAAAATCACAACAATTGAAACTCAGTTAAAACCATTCCCCACATAATCTCTCTTCTCCAATGGGCTCTCTGTCAAAAAGCACACAGGGACAGAAGTAGGAGGAGTTTTATCTCTAAAGGTGGATTTTCAAACAATGGGACCTGGGTGGCTGTTCCTACCACTGCAGGGCAAGTCGAGTTGTTTCAGTTAGGCCACATTCTCAAAACTAGGAGCAAAGAGAGTCTAAGAAACATGTTTTTGTCGTTATTGGTTGCTTCAAAAGAGGGCCATATGAGAAAAAAATGTTGTGTTACATTCTTTGTAAAAATACATCTTTTTTTGGTGTGTTCCTAGGTTTGAAAAAGAAATGACCAGCAAGTGGTTATACCTCTTTGAAGGCAGTGGGGTTGCATACGGCCCAATCAACAACATGAAGAATGTATTTGCAGAACCCCAGGTTTGGTTTTTGAAGTTTTTACTACATTGCAGTTTTTTAGTACATATTGCCTCTCTTTCTTATCATATAAATACCTGTTAGCCATTGGTCTTGAGCTTAAGTCATGTAACTTGATTTTTGACTATTACGTTAGACTGTGGGTCTGAAGTAAAAAGAATCAATTTGGAACTGGCTGTCTATAATCATACTTTTATGTCCATCAGATCTAACATATTTCTGCAACAGTCTCTACATAAAGCCTGTGAGGTCAGGACATTCGTTTTTCGTGAAAAATAGAAATATAGACAATTGAAAGATTGGGATCAGGCACTTGGAGATCATTCTCATTCTCTATAGAAGGAAGTATGACAACTCTCACAGTTACAGTCCATATCTTGTCAGATGGCTATCTTAAACTGTACAAAGCAGGTTACATTAACTTTGCAAATGAGAGGCTTTTATATGTTTTGATTAATAAAGGGCATTATTTGTGAAGAATTAATTGTTCTTGAATAGAGATTTGATCGGTACAATTCTTATAGGCTTCTTCTTGGGCCCAGGAATAAGGATCACCTGAAAAAATATTTTTTTCTATAACATTGTTCAAATAATTATTTTTAGATGGTATCGAAATAATTTCTGATTTTATTAATCAGTATCGCTGCAGGCAACTTACTGTTTCTTGGATTCACATATTAATCCCAAAAGGTAGAGGAACTCCATTTTTCTATGAAGCTTTCACTATGATTATTCACATATCTTGTCAGTTCCCAATGCTTCAAAATTACAGGTTTAAAAAAATTCTTTTCATTGTAACAGATTTTTCTTTGAAAAGAATTATTGAAAATGGAATACGATGTTTTCTGAGAGGAGAACTTCGTTGGAAACTGACCTAATTCTTTACCTTTGGTATCTATATTTTACATGAATACCTGCTTCAAGGAGAATTGAGATGTATTTGATTCAATGGTTACAGTATTTACTGGAGGAAAAAAAGTGAATGAATTCAGGAATTCCGCTTTGGGTTTATTTTCCTGCTAAGATCGTGAAAATGGCAAGGCTTTGTCTGTAATAAAACAATGGCCAATAAGTATTTGAGATAAGGGGGCCCACTTGATGTGTGCTGAGTTTATGTGGAAGGGTCCTCACTATATCATGGATCACTGTCTGGTGACTCTTTGCAATGATGTAGCAGCATGCATGCCCTGAAATGTACTAGACCCAGAGGACCAGTTTCCTCACTTCATGACTTTGAATGAGGCCAAGCTCTGACTTTAAATTGTTGTGGGGGAATGGGTGGGTGCATTGTACTATTATTTTCCCGCTTAAAAGTGGTACTGAGGCGTGTAGGACTTGGTGTTTAATTCAATTAATGTGAGGGCATGTTTCTCTAGAGATAATTTCTGAGAGTTTTATCATCAGCATTTCCGTTGCTCCACCTGTTTCATCAGGCGTAAATTCACCCCAAAGAACGTTATTTTAAAAATCAGTAGGTATATTCTAATGTGACCTATTTTCTAGGTTTTGTTGAATAAGGAACCAAGGTTCCACTCTTCAAATTGATCAATGCAGTCTGCTCTGGTTCGGACCAAATCTAGGATAATTAGATTTTTCATTCCCAATTTTCCCTTGTAGTTTAGTTTAATTACTGGAATCTCTGTATCTTGTCTCTTTTGGACCTGCATGAAGTTTCTATTGTTGGTCTACGGCATATTTTTAGGACTTCAATCATTTTTCAAATGGAGAAGAGTGATATTACCTGAGCCGGGACACCAACTTGTGCTACTACCCCAAGAGTCTCTGAAAACTGCCTTCTTAGCCACCCAAAAGAAGATTGTAACTATTACAATTCTAACATCAAAAATTTTTAACTGTACAGTGATGATTACTGACAAGGTACCCTAGTCGCAAGAATAGAGTTGGTCTCTTTTATATATAATTTCATTCTTCTTTGCGATTTAAATACCAAGCGTACACTTCAAAGTTTTTTGGAGTTTTAGAAAGGCAAAAGAGCAACATACCATTACATTTTGAAAGTTAGCAAAGATGACTCTGGCAGTTGTATGTAGGATTGTTTGGCACAAGAGGTAAGGCCACTGTATTTCCCCTATGCTTGGAATTGCTGGGCTCTTTTTAAAGAATTCCATATAATTTGGAATTTTGGAAGGAATGTAAAATGTGACAAAATCATGGAGTTGTTTTTTAGGACTGCTTTAAAAGTTCATTCGGCAAACCATTCTTGTACTTATGTACCAAGTGCTAGGGATTTAGCATGAACTTAGTAATTATCTTATGTTCTGAAAAATAAATTTAATATGGACTTAAATAGCAGATACACATTAAATATTGTTGATGCATGGATCAGTGAATGGATGAGTTGGCTAACTCTGCAAAGTATAGGTTTTCCAAATGATCAGGTGGCTATTGTGCACCCCTGAGTGGGGCTGACAAGCTCTATCTATAGTGCTGGCTGGAAACCCTTTGTCTGGAAAGCCTAGGGGAGGTAAGCACAACATAATGGTTAAGACCATGGAGTCAAAATTGTTGGGCAGCTTTATAAACTTGCTAGGGTTCAGTTTACTCAACTGTAAAGTGGTGAAATAGGATCTTGTCTCTATATTGTTGTGTTACAAGAGATAGTGTTTATCAAGGGCAGTAGGGATTGCCAGATGGTAATATCCCTGGTTATAATGGTGTTCTTCAAGATCATATTTTTGTTTAAAAAAAAAGAAACACCCTCTTTTACTTACCTTTGTTTCGTGGATACAAACAAACTCAGTGTGGCAGTGGGGAGGGGATCGTTAGCTTAAAACCGAGCTCTAATACTCTTTTAAGAAAATGCATCTACAAACTCTGTGCCAAGTTCTCAACCTTCATCATTTCTGATTGCTGAAATTCCTTTTATTTTATTTTTTATTTTCTGTACAAATATCATTTCCGTTTAAGGTGTCCTCCCTTGTTTTTCCCCCGATGAGCTGTAGAGTTTCTTGGCCCTGGGTACGTGGAACCGGCCACTTGTGCTCAGATGTGGGACCGTGCCGCTGGCGCCCGTGGCTGGCTCTCCGTGTGTGCTGTGCCAGCACAGCTGCTAGTTCAACTGAAAATTGACTTGGGTGAAGTACAAGGCCTGGAACATGGCGCAGGAAGTGAGGCTTTGATGAAGTGAAGAGGGGGTATGTCTAACCAAAAAAAAAAAAAAAAAAAAAAAAAAAAAAGAAGCATCACAGTGCAAGAGAGAATTTTCTGTGGGCCTGCTTATAGTGGGCCATGTACATTTCATCTATGGTTTAGACTCGGTAGACAACAAAAATTTACTTGACGGTAGAAACTACTGCTAACCTAAATAATTTCATCATGGCCTCCTGTTCCAAGAAAACTTGATTTTTTGACTCAACTGAAAGAACAGATGATTTTTTTTTCTTGGATAGAGACAAGGTTGTCTACCTTTTATCCTCTGGTTATATGCTACAGACTGCATAGTCGAAATGATCTTAAAGTATCCACTGTTAAGTCAATCAAGAATACTATGGGGGTTTTGGTCTGGATTTACTGATAGCTTTGAGAAATTTTGATCCAAAAGCCTTTTAGTGGTAGTTTTATTGTTTTTCTCCCTCAGTGATAAATTATCTGTGGAAAAGTCTGTGTATTCTAGAAGTATAATGGAGATTATCTGCATATAGATTTTCGTGGTCGTCTTTCCAAGTGCTTTCTTAAAATATCTTTTTTTAATCAGGCCAAGATTGTGCAATACATTAAAGGAATTCTTAAAAAGTTTAAAAAACTTGCTAGATGACCTCAGTATGGTCCTATTTAACATACCCTTGGGAACATGTGCATGAAATACATTGTGGTTTGAGGTTTTCCAACCCAAACAAACTTAAAAGAAAATGCAGCTTTTAATAGAAACTATTCAAATTCTTGCAAAAATAGGTATGGATCTCACCACTGAGAGCATTTAAAAGCATCATCATCTACCATGAGAATCAAAAGAGATTGTGTTATCCTGTCTTTTGTATTTTGGTTAAGACTGTGTGTTTGACAATTCTAGTGTATTCTTTGCTGAACTGCACAATTAAAAAAAATACATAGAGATGAATGACTGAATGTCTGATTAATGTTTTTTTTTTTTTTTCTCCTTGATGCCATGACCTGTGGGTGGGGAAGAGAGGGCAAAGGGTGTCGCAAAACTGATGTTATTTAACAAAGTCTTCACATTTCTACCACACAAGTTGAATACATCAGGTGTAAGACATCACCCTGAAGCATCACTTCTGAGAACTATTGGGAGGGAAATATCAGAACTGAAATATCACAGCTGGCCCTGATTTTAGCTGGTGCCAAACACCTGCAGGCTCTAAAAGGATACCAAAACAAAACCCCACCCCATGGCCACAAGCCATCCCTTAACAACCCTTCCTTAACTTTGTATCACCATCAAAATTAATTTAACATTTTCTACAGAAACCTTATTCTTCCGGTCCCAGAAGGCCATTACAACTCCGTTAGCAAATCTTTCGTATGGGGTAAATATGTCATAGAAACAAACAGAATGAAGTATTGAAATATTTGATGGCTTAAAATTATCTGTTGTTTTCATATCATTATTTGTGGAAGCCTGTGAAGTTGGAGATTTTATTAATCTCTAGGCTAGCTCATATTCTCTAAGTGATTTGGTTTATTTTAGCACATTTTGGCAAAATATCTGAGCATCTGGGAAAAAAAGTTTCAATATTCATGTAGTAAGTGTCAGAAGCACCCCAATATACAAAGCTGTTTTTCAAGCCCTTTCTACACTCATGCATGCACATGCTTCTGCACATGCGCACAAACGCACGCATGCACACACACATTGTTGATGCGTTTTAAAGAATGCCTTCTCAATGACATTAGTTAATATTTATTGAAATGCAGTTGTATAGCCCTGGGGGTCTTATACACCTCAGACAAAATTATATCCTTGTCTCTAATACTGCTGGGAAGCACGCATACCTACAGTGCTCCTTGCAACAGGAAAACAGTTGATGAAGATCTGAAGTAAAACAATATGTCTGGAAATAATTCCTGGGAGACGAAGGAGATAAAAAAACAAATTTTGTGCCCATCTCTGAATATATACATGACACATTTTAGATGGTGAACAAATTCAGATATATTATGTGGGTGTTTGTTTTATGAACCTGGGTTTAATACTTTAAATTTTTGAAGAAATAATGTGTTTTAGACTTAAGTGATTAAATGAAATAAAAATGGAGAGTGTAAGCCTTCAATTTTATATTAAAATAAAAAGCATTAGGCAGTAATATCTAGTGTTATTTTATTGTGTTGAGAAGAATCCTAATAATGTAAGAGGAAACCGATTAAAATGTCAAATCAAAATTAAGGACATATTATAACATTACTGGCATTTTGTGCTCATTTTTAAAATATAGCTAAGAAAATTGGATGCACCGTTTCTTTGAATGATAACACTTCTATATATTTATATAGCCAATTCAAATGCTTTGGACATTACTTGACTGGTGGTGATGGAAATAAGATTATAGAGTTTATGTTAAAGAAAAAAGCCTCCTTTACTTTTTATCTTTTTATAAAAATGTCAAAGGCATGGTTCAGGGCAAAGGAGAATGTATTTGCTTATTCATTCAATCAGACATTCACTCATTTGTTCAGCAAATAGTAATTGATGGCCAACACTAGCTTGTGTGCATGCACACTCTCATAGATATTATATTACACAATATATAATATATATACACCAATATATATACCAATATATATATTGGTTTTGTAGTAGATATTTTGCAAGGGAAGAGAGTATGATGGAAAACAGTAAATCAACAAAAATAAAGCTTCCTCCAAGGAGGTCCTGCAGTCCAGTTCAAGGTAAAGAGTGTCCATCAATCACAGAAGAGTTACATATAAATGTTTTGGGTATTTTAGTAGTGAGAAATAATAGTCACAAATCATCCTATTTAATGAACTAACAGAAGTTTAAGATATGACAAAGACTTGCAAAATGTCTTTATCACGAAACTTACCAAAAAACTCTTTATTCTTTTAAATACTTTTTGTAATCAGTTTGTCATATTACTCATATATTCTTTTTCAGTGATTAAGAGGAATTTAATGGAGGTTTTAAACTTTTACTGTTCAGTGATTTTGAAATTATTTGGGACCTGGGTATATCTGAAGGGTTTGTTTGTTTGTTTGTTTGTTTGTTTTGTAAAGTTATTCTCTCTGTATTTCTCTGTCTCATACAACCAATGCTGAATGTTATGATTTCACAGATTTAGTCAAATAAGAACATTTTTCATTACCATGGTATTGTAGTTATTAATTAAAAAGCATTCTATTTGTATTATTGGTAGTAGTGAACATGAACAATGATTGACAGGGACTGAGCACCATTGATATTTGAAGAACTTTCCTAAAATGATTAATGATGAAGAAAGAAGACCCACAAAATGGTGTATTCAAAGTCTAAAGGGACCTTGAAATGGAGTTCAACATTCTGTAAGAACTCAGCAGTTAAAAATGGACCCTGAATTTGCAATTTAGCTCTTTTAATTTTGTTACCTGTGCTTTATGTGCTATACTAGGAAACCGTTGCTTATCTGAGGACATGAATATTTACGGGTGTATTATCTAAGAGTTTTGTAAGTTTTACATCTTACATTCAGGTCTGTGAACAATTTGGCGTGTGTGTGTGTGTGTGTGTGTGTGTGTGTGTGTGTGTGTGTGTGTATGCTCATCCTGTAAGGTGTGGATTCCAACTTCACTATTTTGCATATGGATATATCCAAATTTTTCAGCATCATTTGTTAAAAAAAAGACTATTCTTTTCCCATTGAATTTTCTTGTCAGTTCAAAATCAACTACCCATTAATGTAAGTGTTCATTTCAGAACTTTAATTATTTAAACATTTTTATTTATTTCCACAATTGTGTATTTCTCAAGATTTCTAATGCTGATTTCTAATTTTATTCATTGTGTTTGAAAAACATGCTTTGAATGATTTAAGCTCCTTCAAATTTATTGAGGCTTATTTTATGTCTTATTATAGGATCCATTCTGCAGAATGTTCAATGTATTCTTAAGAATGTGTATTCTATTGGAGTATTCTGTAGATGTCTGTTAGGTCTCATTTATTTTTACCATTATTTAACTCTTATATTTCCTTGTTGATCTTCCGCCTTGTTGTTGTAGACATTATTGAAAGTTGGGTGTGAAATCTCCCAATGGTTATTGGTAAATTGTCTGTCTCGCCTTTCGGTCAGCTTTTGTTTCATCTATTTTGGGCTCTGTTGTTACATGCTTATATGTTCATCACTGTTATATCATCTTGATGAACTATCCCTTTATCATCATAAAATGTTTGTCTTTCACCCTAGTAAGATTTTGTTTCTGATTTTTTAAAGTTTATTTTGAGAGAGAGAGCAAGAGAGAGTGAGAGCAAGCATGCATGAGTGGGGAAGGGCAGAGAGAGAGGGAGAGAGAAAATCCCAAGCAGGCTCCATGCTGTCCACACAGAGCCCAATGCAGAGCTGAATGTCATGAACAGTGAGATTGTGACCTGAACTGAGATCAAGAGTCAGACACTTAACTGACTGAATCACCCAGGTGCTCCAAGATTTTTTGTTTTAATATCTACTTTCTGATATTAGTATTGTCACTGCATTCTCTTTTATGATTGTTGTTTGCATTGTACATCTTTTTCATCCTTTTATTTTCAATCTATTTGCATGTTTGAATATAAAGTATCTCTTATGTAGACAGTATATAGTTGGATCTTGTTTTTTTTTTTTTAATCCAACCTGAAAATGTATGCCTTTTGATCGAATTGTTTAAGCCATTTACACTTAGTTATTACTGGTGTGGTTGGATTTACACCTGACATTTTGCTTTTTGTTTTCTATGTGTCTCATGTCTTTTTTATTGCTGTTCTTTTCATTGCCTTCTTTTGTATTAAGTAGATATTTTCCTCTATAATATTTTAATTCCTTTCATAACTTTTAATGATATTTTGAGCTTTTTTTATTGGTTTCTTTGGGGCCTATAATATATACCTTAACTTATCAGAATTGACTTCAGCTTCTTTTATTTGAGTTTAGTTGACACACAATGTCACATTAGTTTCAGGTGTACAAAATAGTGATTCAACAACTATAGTTATGCTGTTCTCACAAGTATAGCCACCATATGTCACCATACAGCACTATTGCAATACCGGTGACTATATTCCCTGCACTGCACCTTTTATTCCTATGACTAATTCATTCCATAACTGGCAGCCTGTATCTCCCACTACCTTCATTCATAACCACTAGTGGATACTTACCCAAAGAAAATGAAAACACTAATTCAAAAAGTATATGCACCCCTATGTTTATTACAGCATTATTTATAATAACCAAGATATGGAAGAACTCAAGTGTCCATCAGTAGATGAATGCATAAAGAAAGTGTGGCACACACACACACATACACACACACAGGAATATTACTCAGCCATAAAAAAGGTGAGACCTTGCCATTTGTGACAACATGGATTGACCTAGAAGGTCCTAAAGGAAGACAAATGCTGTGTGATTTGTATATGTGGAACCTACAAAATCAAACAAATGAATAAACAAACAAAAAGCAAAATCAGACCTATAAATACAGAGAACAAACTGGTGGTTGCCAGAGGCAAGAAGGGTGGGTAGGTGATCAAAAAAGAATTGACTTCAGGGGCTCCTGGGTGGCTGGGTCAGTTAAGCGTCAAACTTCGGCTCAGGTCATGATCTCACGGTCTGTGAGTTCGAGCCCTGCGTCGGGCTGTGTGCTGACAGCTCAGAGCCTGGACCCTGTTTCAGATTCTGTGTCTCCCTCTCTCTCTGCCCCTCCCCTGTTCACGCTCTGTCTCTCTCTGTCTCAAAAATAAATAAACATTAAAAAAAAATAAAAAAAAAGAATTGACTTCAGTTTTATACTGCCTTAGTTACAGTGAAATATTGAAACTTTACTCCTATATAGCTCCATATATATATATATATATATATATATATATATATATATATATGTGTATATATATATATATATATAGTTTCAGATATATAACATCTATACATATTATAAACTCAGCAATACACTGTTACAATTATTTCTGTATAAAATATGTTATACAGTATTAAATCTTTCAGAGTTGCTGATGAAAGAAATAAGGGCAAATAAACATTCATAGAATTTTTATATTAATCTTTTTATGCCATCTTGTTTTCTTAATTTATACCTATGGATTTGAGTTAAAGATTTGAGTTGGATCTGATGTCCTTTCCTTAATCCAGTACATCTTTTTGCTCTTGTCTACCCCCCTTGTGCTATTATTGTTAAATATATTACATTTACATATTATAGGCCCAATAGTATATTTATATACATACTGTTTATTGCAATAGTTTTTGTTTGTTTCTACATTTTTATTTAAATTCTAGTTAGTTAACATACAGTTGATATTGGTTTCAGGTGTAGAATCCAGTGATTCATTACTTACATACAACACCTAGTTTTCATCACAAGTGCCCTCCTTAATGCCCATCACCCATTTAGCCCATCCCTTCTAGCAACCCTCAGTTTATTCTCTATAGTTAAGAGTCTGTTCTATGGTTTGCCTCTCTCTCTTTTTTACCCCCTATGTTCATCTGTTTTGTTTCTAAATTCCACATATGAATGAAAACATATGGTATTTGTCTTTCTCTGACTGACTTATTTTACTTAGCATAATACTCTCTAGTTCCATCCCTGTTGTTGTGAATGGCAAGATTTCATTATTTTTTATGGCTGAACAATATTTCTCTCTCCCTCGCTCTCTCTCTCTCTGTGTCTGTGTGTGTATATATATATATATATATATATATATATATATGTATATATACAGACACACACACACATACATACGTGCCACATCGTCTTTATCCACTCATCAGTCAGTGGACACTTGAGCTCTTTCCATAATTTGGCTATTATAGATAATGCTGCTATAAACATTGGGGTGCATATGCCCCTTCGAATCAGTATTTTTGTATCATTTGGGTGAATACCTAGTAGTGTACCTGTTGGGTCATAGGGTAGTTCTATTTTTAAGTTTTTGAGGAAACTCCATACTGTTTACCAAAGTGGCTGTGCCAGTTTATATTCCCATGAACAGTGTAAGAGGGTTCCCCTTTCTCTGAATCCTCACCAACACCTGTTGTTTTCTGTGCTGTTCATTTTAGCCATTCTGACAGGTGTGAGGTGGTATCTCATCATATTTTTGATTTATATTTCCCTGATGATGAGTGATGGTGAACATCTTTTCATGTGTCTGTTAGCCATCTGGATGTCTGCTTTGGAAAAATGTGTATTCATGTCTTCTGCCCAGTTCTTAACTGGATTATTTGATTTTTGAGCATTGAGTTTGATAAGGTCTTTATAGATTTTGCAGTAGCTATGTAAATCAGTCAGGAGGAGAAAGTAACAAATATGTAATTACATTGTTTTTTGTAATTGCCTTAATTATTATTTTATTGGTTTTCTGCTGTGTATCTGTGTGTGGATTCATAGTGCTATATGGTATCATTTACTTCTAGCCTAAAGAACTTTCTTTGCTATTTATTACAATGTAAATCTGATACCAAAAAATTCTTTCAGTTTTTGTTTATCTGGGATTATCTTTAGTTTGCTTTCATTTGTGAAAGATAGTTTTGCTGGCTATAATATTGTTTGACAGTTTTTTACTTCTAACTCTTTTAATACATTGCTCCAATGCCTTCTGACTTCCATGGAATCTGATGAGATGTTACATGTTAGTCTTACTGGGCTACCTAGTATGTTATCAGTCATTTTTCTTTTGCTCCTTTAGGGTTTCTTCTTTGTATTTGAACATTTTGAGTATTATGTGTCTGGGTGTATGTGAATCCCTTTACATTGATCATACTTAGAGTTCATTGAGCTTCTTGGATGTGTAGACTAATGTTTTTCATGAAATTTCCAAAGTTTTCAGCCATTATTTCTTTGGTATTGTTCATCACTTTCTCATACCTCCTTCTGGTTCTCCCATTTATGTGTATGTTGGTGCTTTTAAATGGCTCTGTTCTCATTTCTCTAAGGCTCTGTTCTTCATTTTTTCCTCTTCTTCAGATTGCATTATCTCTATTCATCTATCTCCAAATTTACTGATTATTTCTTCTGCCAATTCAAGTATATGGTGAGCCCCTCCAGTGAAATTTTCATTTCAGTTATTGTACTTCTTGACTGCAGAATTTCCATTTGGTTCCTTTTAAATAATTGGAATATTTCTATCTCTCCATTGATATGGTATCTTTGATGAGACAATGTCCTCATATCTTCCTTTAATTATTTAAGCATGATTTCCTTTTGTTCTTTGAACATATTTATAATAGCTGCTTTGAAGTTTTTGCCTGCTAAGTCCACCATCTGGGCCTCTTCAAAGGCAGTTTCTATTGCCAGCATTTTCTTTCTGTGTATTGGTCACACTTTACTGTTTATTTGCATGTCTCATACCTTTTTGTTGCTATCTGGATATATTAGATCTCCTCCAACCCCAGGCATTGTTTTGTTTGTTGCTTAACAGGTAATACAACAGTGACTTGCCTGCATCCATTCTGTGAGAACCATTTTCCTTGCAATGCATAGCCACTGAGGTCCCAGCTCAGATGGTTTCCACTTTTATCTTTTAGCTCCAGGTCTTCCCTGAGTAGGTATAAGCCACTTATTAAGAACCCTGAGGATGTTCTTACCCAGTTAGATTTTTATCCTTTGTAGTTGGTCGTGTGTGTGACTTGGAAGCTGCTATTGAGTTTACAGTCTCCTTCCCCCCACCCCCTGCCTTTTTTTTTTTTTTTTTAGCCAGGGACTAATAGCTTGGGGATTTCCTCTGTGACTCCTTCTGAGAGATCACAACCTTGGACACTCACACAGTTCCTAGACTTCCAGAAGTAATTGTGATTTGATTTTTAAGTGTAACTTCCAGTCTGTCTTTCTAGGATGTCCTGAACTTCTTTACCCTATCAGAATATCCACGTCTAAATTTCTTTTACTTTGTACTTTGTGCTGACCCTCTTTACACTTATGCTTACACCTTCAAGAAGGTCTTACTGTGCTCTGCTGGAGTTCTTAGGCTCCTTGTCCTTACCTTGCTAGGTTTGGTCTCCCATTTATTGCTACTTTTGAAAGACAAAAGTTTTATGGCAGTGTTTTTAGAGTGGTCTCCAAAAGAACACCTGGGTTAGAATCATCCAGAGGCCTTGTTAAAATTCATATTTCTGGAACTAACCAAGCCCAGTGATTTTTAATGTCTTTGGATGAGGTTCAGGTATTGGCTTATGTAGATTTCCCAGAATTATTCTGGTACAAACTGTATTTTGAAAACCATTATAGGAGATGGTAGAAGATTAAGTTGGAAGTGTAGCTTGGGTCCTGATCGTGAAGCACCTCAAATATTTCTCTAAAGGATTTGACTTTTCCTTGTGGGCTAAGTGTTGGAAACAAAAATGGCCTTACATATTATGTGTATAGTACTAAGTATCTTCTGTGTTCTCTCACCTTCCTTGATGGTCTCCCTGCTCTGTTGCAGACACTTTGTGTGCTCCTCACTCACTCACTAAGGACTTAGGGCCCTCATCCTTTTATCCTCTTTTATCCTTGCTTCCTCTCCTTTCTATTGTCTCTGACTCCGTACCAGCTCAGCATGACCTCATCCACCCTTCCCCTCAAAGATCTGAAAGCATCACTTTGTTTCTTTCTCTTTCAAATAAAAACTTAAAAGAGTATTTCCAGCAATTCAAATGAATTTCTAAACCAGATACTGGGTGCAGGGAGTTATTTTTTAATAGGATTAGCTTTCTTACCTACTTCTCTGAACTACCCTCCACTCATGCCATAAGAAAAAGGGACAGTAACCTTGTACTTAAATTCTGAAATATTATCAACCCCTAAAATTCCTAAAGATTGTCAGCCTAATATAGGCATTGATTAAAAGTGAAGACTTTCTTAAAAAAGCCATATATATCAAGAACTTCTATGTAGGAAATATTAACTTGGATACCAAGTAAAAAAATTATTTGATGGGTGTTTTTAAAATCATAGGAAAGAAGATCTTATAGAAAGCTTTTGCCATAGATCAATTAGAGGATTATGTTGCTGAATGATTACTCTAGGCATCAGATGTTAAAAGCTTGAACTAAAATGATTATGATGGGTCTGGAAAATAAGAGATAAAAGCCACACTAAAAAAGAAGTGATTGGACTCAGTGACTACTTGAATATTGGGAACACTACAATTTAGAGTCAAAGATACTATAAGTGTCTCATGTCCAGATTATATAAATAACTTCTACAGCTCAATAATAAAAAGAGGAATAATACAATTAAAAGTGGATAAATGATTTATACAGACACTTGTCCAAAGAAGATATACAAAAGGCCATTAAGCACATGTAAGAATGCTCAGCATCATAAATTATTGTGGAAATACAAATCAGAATTACAGTGTGATATAACTAGGGTGACTGTAATGAAAAGGTGACAAGTGTTGTTAAGGGTATAGATGAGTTGGAACCCTTGTACAGTGCTGGTGACAGTGTGAAATGGTGCAGCTGCTTTGGAAAATAGTTTGTCAGTTCCTCAAAATGTTAAACATGGAGTTACCATCTGACCCAGCGATTTCCCTCCTAGGTATAATAATTGAAGAAAAATATGTTTGTACAAAAATGTGCCCACATATGTTCATGAAAGCTTTACTTGTAATATCTAAAAAGACACAAACAACCCAAATTTTCATCTGCAGATGAATAGATAATCAAATGTGGTATATCTATGTAATGGAATACTATTCATCCATAAAACTGTATGAAGTTCTGCAACAGCATGAATGGCCCTTGAAAACACTATGCTAAGTGAAGGGAGATACCTGTAATAGGCCACCTATTGTATGACTCCAACTATATGAAATGTCCAGAAGAGGTAAAACCTATTCAGAAAGACAGAAAATACATTGGTGGCTTCCAGGGACTGAGGGAAGGAGGGGGAATGGGGAATGGTTGCTAATGAGTATGGGGTTTCCTTCTGGAATGATGAAAATGTTCTGGAATTAGATAGTAGTGAGGGTTGCACAAACTTGAGAATGTATTTAAAGCCACTGAATTGTACACTTTAAAAGGATGAATTTCGTGATATATAAATTATATCTCAAAATAAAAACAAAAACAAAAAAAGATACCAGAAGAGGTTAGAAATCTATTGTTAAAGAACAAATCAGAGTTTGTGGAGGGTTTAATTTGTTGTATAGGGATGAACATGGAGAAGTCTGGGTTAGGTCTTGAGTTTTATGAAAGAGTAGAATATTTCATATACTCCCTTAAAGCATATTCTTTTGGGTTTCTTGGTCTTTGTGTCCCTAATTACAGTCTCACTGTAGGCTTACAATGTAGTTGTAAACAGGATGAATATAATACCCGTACATTCTTGTTATTGTCCCACAGATCACTGAGAACTTGTTTTTTTTTAATGTTTATTGATTTATTCTGAGAGAGAAAGAGATCGAGCAGGGGAGGGGCAGAGAGAGAGGGAGAGAGAATCCCAAGCAAGCTCTGTGCTATCAACAGAAAGCCTGATGCGGGGCTCTATCCCGCGAACCCTGAGATTGTGACCTGAGTTGAGATCAAGAGTCGGACGCTTACCCAACGGAGCCACACAGGCACCCTGACTGTGTTTTTTTGTTCAATTGTTTTTCTCTCTCTTTTTTTTTTTTTTCACATGACATTGGTCATTTCAACATGATTGGGTTCATTCTAAGTTCTGCTTAGCCTTCAGTGGGAAATGGTTCTAATGTCATTTCAATTTTCTAACCTTTTGCAGAGCTGTCCAAATCTGGGGTGCATATATACCACCTTGTAGCCAGGATGGGATCTGGGTCATGTTGTATCTGTTAATTCAGTTTTCAAAGTGTGGTTTGTTGAACTCGACACATACATGTGTCTAGGAGTTCATAAGCAACGTTACACAGCCATATTCCTGAGTTCCTCTCTCAAGATCCCTTTGGTAATTTCCAGTTTCCTGGGGTGCATCTTTTTGGTCCTCTGGCCAGAATGCTATGACTTTAGTTATGCTATTCTCTGTGCACTTCCACAACTGCACCTGTCTTTGGGGCCAAGTGGCAGCAGGACAATGAAGGAAAAAGTGCCATCAGATCTGAGTCTACCTTTTGAAGCTGCAGTTCCATCAAACTTCAAGGAACATTCCCTTTCTTAGGATATTGTCTTTTGCTGGCTCCCACTGCCTCTGCTGTCAAAGCTGCTGCTACCCTGACACCACAGCATTGCCTGAGAGCCAGGGAGTGAGATAGATAAAGAGAAAAAACCAGGGGGGTTCCACTGTCTTGTTGACTGTTTTGCATTCACTTTCCCACTCCTTGAACCAGAACTAAAAGGCTTCTCTCAGTGTTTTCCCTGTCTGCATCGATTGTAGTCCATTTGGGATGCTGTAACAAAAATACCGTAGACTGTGTTGCTAATAAACAACAGAAACTTATTTGTCACATTTCTAGAGGCTGGAAAATCCAAGACGAAGATGCTGGCATGTTTGGCGTCTGGTGGGGATCCACTTCCTGGTTCATAGCCAGCTGTTTTTATGCTTTGTTCTGTCATGGTGGAAGGGGTGAGGGAGCTCCCTGAGGTCTGAGGGTGTTAATCTCATTCATGAGGGCTCCACCCTCCTGACTTAATCACCTCCTTAGGACTCCACCTCCAAATACCATCACTTTGGTGGACTAGATTTCAACATAAGAATTTGGATGGGGGGCTGGGCATGGAAGATGGGCACAAACATTCAGCCTGTAGCAGCCTCCCAGTGTTCACTTCTTTGTTTCCTATGTGATGAGTTCAGACCAGGGGATACAGCAGTAAAAAAATTGGTAAACTTACTGCTTATATGGTGGTATTTGAATTCTGTTCTTCCCCAATCCATCTGCTGCTGTTTACTTTTGAATCCTCAAATAGCCGTTCCCTGTATTCTGTCGAGGTTTTATAGCCGCATTCAGTGGGAGACAGTGTAGAGTATACTTATTTCTCTGTTACCCAGAACCTGAATGTTTCAACTTTAAAGCAAAATTTCTTACTATTTTTAGAAAAGTTCTTGAATAGTTTTTCTCAAAGAGAATCCTATCATAGTTAAGTAGAAGTGCTCAAAAAGTTCGTGTACTTTGTAACTACTTATTCATGCAAATTAGGGTTTTTATGAAATATGTAATCAAAACAAAATATAGAAATAAATTGAACAAAAAAGTTATTAAATAACCTGAGCTATAATAGAAAACCCCAATTTTTATACGGATTGTAGGGTAAGCAAATGTTATCGTTTTGAACGATACATTTACATAACTATACTAATACATTCTTGCTTTTGAATGCTTCATATATTGGGGTTTTGTTTACTTTTTTCATTAAAATAAAGGCTTTTCTGCTAAAGAGAAGAAAACCTTCTGACTTGTAGGAATGACTCGTTAGCTTGTCCTTAAGGTACTCTCCTTAAATACCAATTTTCCATGTCAGGCATTTGACATACATCTAGCACTTTTTCATTGTTCCCTGGCAAATGAAATATTTTGGAGTATGAGGGAAAACAGAATTTTCAGAAAGAGGAGTAACGTATCAGAGCCAGCAATGGTCAGGGATACTAAGAGAAAAAAAAAGTCTATTTTCTTGTTTCTCAGCAGTGCTAAATCATTCGTCCAGTTTTTCACAGCAAACGTAATATAAGCCTGGAACACTTTGTGGTGACAGTGAGGAAGTGCTCACAAAGTGATGGGAACATGAAAGAAGTACAAAGGAACCAACTTCAGAGAGTTCCCAAGGGCCCGGATGGGACCATTTGAGTAACAAAATAAATATAATATAATTATGGTAATGAACTGTAATCCATAGAATATCCCTGAGTCTCTACTAATGTAAATAAATAATTGAATCAATAAATAAATGTGGAAGAATGGAAAAGAGCTGGTCAGATTGTAGGATTTCAATTAACAAACATAGAAGGAATGAGGAAATAGAAAATTACCTTTAGGTAAACATCACAGTAAAATCTGTTTCAGGAAAGAACCATTGATGGATGCTAAAATTACAGTGAAAAAGAGGATGTTCGTAATCTTAAAGTATGTCTCTATCTTCTCAGTTACAAAGGAAAAACTAGTAACTTTATGCCGGGGGCGGGGGGGATTGGTTACTAATACCAGCTTAACCAAGTGATCCAAGTTAGTACTAAGATCTGTCAGCATCAGAAACCCTTTGAGATGATTCATGACATCACTTTCTTGCTCCAAATGCATAATTTTAACCTAGTCATGGGAAAATATCTGATCAACTCAAATTGAGAGACATTCTATACAATACCTGACCAGTCCTCTTCAAAAGTGTCCAGGTCATGCAAGACAGAGACTGAGGAACTGTCCCAGATTGGAGAATGCTAAAAAGGTTTGACAGTTACCTGCAGTGTGGGATCCTGGAGTGTACCTTGGACCAGAGAAAAGGGCCAGTGTGATACTTGTCAAAATTCAGAGTCTCTAGATTAGTTACTAATATACTACCCATTTAAAATTGTTGGCTTTAATAGTTTTACTATGGTTAGGAAAGATGTTAATAGTAGAAGCTGGATGAAGTGATGTTTGAGTACTGTGCTTTGCAACTTTTCTGTAAGTCTAAAATTATTTCCAAATAAAAAGTAAAAAAAAAATCGGAAAAAATTTCATTTCAAGTAACTTATATAAATGCAAAAACAAAGAGGCTTGCATTAAAAGAAAATTAAAGTGAAATGTAACAAAGGGAAGTCCTACAGAACAGACAAAATAAAATTTCAAATTTCATTGCCTTTCTTTCAGATTTCGGTCACTTAAAAACAATGCTTATTAAAAAGCCTGAAGACTGTTATATACCATTTTTCCCCTCACATTTCAAATTGACTGGTTATAATACTTCTCCCTTTACTCTTTTAGAGATATGAAACACTGAGTAATTGAAGACTGAACTATTACTGATATTTCTGCATCATAGTTGAGATTTTATTTCTGATGCCTGAAGACCACGAAGACAGCATACACTCAATCAAATGTTCAGATCTTCTCCACACAATTGTAGTTGATTCCTTGTCAAAAATTTAAATGAAAGATAATTTAAATTCATTTTTCTTTACAAAACAGATTTTTGCTAATTTATAAAATGTAATTAAAATGTTACCAGAATGCAGTTACTCTTGGAAATACTTCTCTACAGATTCTCATTTTTGCAAAATAGATATGTCTCATTTAACTTTTATGAAAAATGGTTAAATTTTCAAAATTGGTTTCAGATGCTATCCAATTTCTTGGTACATTGAAGTGTCAATAGTTGATGTAAGCCCTTTTAGATCAGCAGGCAGGGATTCTCAAACAGGGTATCCATTAGTCACCTGGGGAACTGTTTCAAAATATAGATCCCACAGCTCCAGCAACAGGGATTCTGACAACACAGGTTAGTATAGAATTAAGGATGTCTGGATTTTTAGAAGATTCCCCAAGGATTCTACTGTAGAACCACAGAATGCTTTGGAGAGAGGAGAGTGTTGTTTATGAACATGGCCGTTATAGTTGGACAGAACTGACTTTTATTTGAGCTCTGCCACTTACTCATGGAGTGACTTGAGCATGACTCAAGTTTCCTATGCCTCAGTTTCCACCTGTGTAAAATGGAGCTTTTAATGATTTCTATCTCATTAATTACAAAAGTATTTCAATGACATAGTGCATATGAATTATTTAAAATGAAAGCACTTTTTATTGATTCATTTTTTAAGATGGCTAGATATTTTTTGGAAAATGCGATGGTGCACAGGGAAGCACTTCAGGCAGAAGCATTAACCAAGCAAAAAAATAGGAGATGTGGAGCTGCCTGCAGAGGTCTGAGAAGCTCAGGTGTTGGGTTATGGCTGGAGCCTAGAGTGTGGGGGAGATATGGTAAGAGGTGAAAATAGGGAACCCAAGAGTCATTTCATGGAGTACTTGTATGCTATGCTGAAGGGCTTGATCTACATTCAAAATGTCAGACTGTGTAGTGTGATACCAGCTACTGGAAGTGGAGCAGAGGAACTTGTATGAGCAGCAATGTTGTCTGGTGATCCTGGGTAGCAATGAAGCCCAGGAGGATGTAGGGTGCAGGATACATACGCCGATGTACAGCTGTGTGTGACATATGCGGAGTTTATCAGTTTCATGGTAGAGATTCAGGATATAAGATAGAATTCCTCAGTTTCAAGCCATATTTGATATAGCCTACCAAAAATCATGCACTGTAAGAGTTACTAGAAGCTATCCATTCTTTGTTTTATATCCTGTCAGCCAGAACTCTGGCCCTGAACCTCTCATAAACTCAAATTCTGGTAAAAATCTAGCTGTAGATGACCATATCTGAGCATTGTGGAAACATAGTTTCCAGGTTCTAGGAAATCAGCTACTTTAATAATTCTAGACATGTGTGGGCATCTTGGGGAACAGTATCTTTGTGTTGCAACTAGACTAACAGATCCTATGTTAATCCCTATTCTTGGCCATGTCGGAGGGTAAAATCTGTTTCAAAGAACTTTTTCCAGGATAAGATTCAGTTCCTAGTCTCGTGGAGATTCATTTTACTTATCCTCAGACTGAAGTGTGGGGAAGCCAGGAAACCTATTTTCAGGAGCAGACACGGGCTGAGTAGGATGCTATTCTATAGTCTGGGGTCCTCTGACCCAAGGCACACAATGACATCATCTCATTGAAAAAGTGACTTTTTTTTAAATGACTCTTATCCCCCCAAAGTTTATGAATGCAGCTAGGGCTTGTTTAAGTTAGGAGATTCTTATAGAAATAGTGGTGATTGCATGGTCAGTGGCTCAGAGAAGTGTATTTCTGCCAACTGTAGTAAGAAGAACAAGTAAAGAAGGACTGTATTTTTTTCAGAGACTGAGAGATTTATGTGTGGAAAAGAAGGTGCTTTGGGTTATTCTGCTGTGTCATTGTTGGTTATTTGTAGTGATGTAATTGGTGGCAGATGTTGATAATGGGAGAGGCTATGCATGTGTGGGGGCTGGGCATATATGGAAACTCTTTGTACCTCCCTTTTAGTTTCGTTGTGAACCTAAAACAGTTCTAGAAAATGGTCTTTAAATATGCAAAAAAGGAAGGTGCCCTAAACTGAGATTGCTGTTCCCTTTATTTATTTATTAAAAATTTTCTTAATATGTATTTATTTTTAGAGAGAGAGAGAGACAGACAGACTGAGTGTGAACAGGGGAGTTGCAGAGAGAGAGGGAGACAGAATCTGAAGCAGGCTCCAGGCTCTGAGCTGTCAGCACAGAGCCCGACATGGGGCTCAAACTCACAGACCACAAAATCATGACCTGAGCCAAAGCTGAACACTTAACTGACTGAGCCACCCAGGCACCCCTCGCTGTTCCCTTTGGGAGAGGCTTCCCAGTAATGAAGTGGAGCTGCTACAGTTTATTGAGACCTAAAGATCAGAATTGATTCATAGTCAAATATTTCATGAGTATCAGCTGTGTGCAAAGCAGTGTGCTAAGCGCTGGTGAGAAAGAATCACAATACTAGGTTTACTCTAAGCAAATAGGAGACTACTTAATGAACAGAGGTACCAAATAATTTATTTGCAATGAGAGACTTAATTGCCTCAAAGCCTTTAATATGTTATATCTATTTGCCAGGGTATCTTTTTTAGGTACTGAGGAACTCATTGAGAACCAGGTTAATAATTAGGACATCGTTGACAAAGATCAGATTAGAAGACCATTGAGGTTTAAAAAAATTTTTTTTAAACATTTTATTTGGAAATAATTAGATTCACAGGGAATTCCAAAGATGGTACAGAGAGTTCCTGTGGACTCCTCACTTGTTTCCCTCGATGATTATGTCTTGCTTACATAATTACAGCATAATAGCAAAACCAGGAATCTGACGTTGGTAGAATGTGTGTATATAGTTCTATGTCGTTTTATTACATGATTGTGTAGATTTGTGTAACCATGGCCACAATCCAGGCCCAGAACTCATCTGTAACCACATCCATATCCCTTCTGCTGCCTCACTGTGGTCATATCAAACACTTCCCTGTTTCTAATTCACAGCAGCCATGAATTTTCCTTCCATCTTTATAATTTTGTCATTTCAAGAATGTTAGATAGATGCGATCCTACAGCGTGTGAGCTTTTAAAAAACTACTAGCTTTATTGAGATATTATTCATATACTGGAAAATTCCCCCTTTAAAGTGTATAATCCATGATTTTCAGCACACTTCACAGAATTGTGCAGCCATCACCTCTAATTTCAGAACATTTTTATAACCCCCTAAAAAGCCCCATTAGCATTTCCTCTCCATTTTACCATCTTGCCAGCTTCCTGCAACCACTAATGTGCTTTCTGTTCTTATGGATTTGCCTATTCTCTGCATTTCATATAAATAGAATCATTCAACATGTGTCTTTTTGTGAGTGGCTCCTTCACTTAGCCCAATGATTTCAAGGTTCCTCCAATACTCCATTCCTTTATGTGGCTGAATAATGTACTTTGGTATAGATGCACCACATTTCACTTGTACATTCATCAGTTGATGGACATTTGGTTTATACCCACATAGTGTCTGTTTTGAAAGGTGTTTTCATGTAAATTCATGTACAGGCTTTGTGTAGATATATGTTTTAATACCTATTGGGTAGATAGCCAGGAGTAAACATAATTCTGTTTAATTTTTTGAGGAATTGCCAAACTGTTTTCCAAAGTAGCTGCCCCATTTTACAGTCCCACAAACAGTGCATGAAGGTTGCAATTTCTCTATGTCCTTGCCAACACTTATTATCTTCCTTCCTTCCTTCCTTCCTTCTTCCTTCTTCCTTCCTTCCTTAGTCTTTCTTTCCTCCCTGCCTTCTTTCCTTCCTTCTTCCCTTCCCTCCCATCCTCCTTCTTTCCTTCTCCCTCTCCCTCCCTCCCTCCCTCCCTCTCTCCCTCCTTTCCTCCTTTATTCCTTCTCTTCTTCTTTCCTTTTTTCCTTTCATAGCCATACTAGTGGGTATGAAGTAGTATCTCACTATGGTTTTGATTTGCATTTCACTAATGATAATGATGTTGAAAATGTTCTAGAGTGATTATTGACCATTTGTATGTCCACTCTGGATAAATGCCTATACAAATGTTTTGCCCATTTTTCAATTGGGTTATTTGTCTTTATTATTGAGTTAAAAGAGTTCTTTACGGGCAACTGGGTGGCTCAGTTGGTTGAGCGTCCAACTCTTGATTTTAGCTCAGGTCATGATCTCATGGTTAGTGAGATCAAACCTTGGGGTCGGGCTCTGTGCTCTCTCTCCCTCTCTCTCACCCCTCCCCTATTTGTGCTTGCCCTCTCTCAAAAATAAAAAAAACAAAGAGTTCTTTAGATCCTCTGGATACAAGTCCCTAATCAAATGTATGAGCTGCAAATATTTTCTTCCATCCTGTGGGTTGTCTTTATATTTTCTTGATGGTCTCTGAAGCACAAGTACTTTTAGTTTTGATGAAGTCTTATTTGTCTATTTTTTTTTCTTTCATTGCTTGTGTTTTTGGTGTTGTATTCAAGAATCCAAGGACATAAAGATTTATGAATATGTTTTCTTCTAACAATTTTATAGTTTTACCTTTACATTTAGGTCTCTAAGCCATTTAGTTTAATTAACTCTATGAGTTAGTCGTTACATATGGTGTGAGATAGGAGTCTAACTTTTTTCTTTTACATATAAATAACCAGTGGCACGCTACCAATTATTGAACGACTATTCTTTCCTGCATTGAATTTTCTGGCACCCTTGTTGGGAATCAATTCATAGGAAATGTGAGGGTTTATTTCTGTTCCATTAATCTGTATGTCTGTTCTTTTGCCAGTACCACACTGTCTTGAACTGTGCCTTTGTCATAGTTTTGAAATGAAGAGAACCTCAACTTTGTTTTTCCTTTCCAAGATTGTTTTTTATTCCAGATCCCTTGCATTGCCACATAAATTTTAGGAGTAGCTTGTCAGTTTCTGCTAATTAGTTAGTTGGGATTTTGATAGGAATTGTGCTGAATCTGTAGATCAATTTGGTAGCATTGCCATTTTAGCAATATTGTCTTCTGATCCTTGAAGATATTATGTCTTTCCATTTATTTAGTCTAATTTATTGCAAACATATTTTGTTGTTTTCAATGTGCAAGTCTTGTATTTCTTTGGCCAATTTTGTGCCTGAGTATTTTACTCTTTTTGATGATACTGTAAATGGAATTTATTTCTCGATTTTACTTTTGTAATTTTAGTTATTACTGCATGGAAATAAAATCGACTTTTCCTTCAGTCTTACTGAATTCACTTACTAGTTCCAATAGTATTTTTTAGGAGGGGTTGTGGATTCCTTGGGAATTTTCTGTATATAAGATCATGCTGTCTTCCTATCTAATCTGGATGGCTTTCATTTCAGTTTTTGCCTGAATTCCTTACGTAGAGTCCCCAGTACTATGTTGAATAGAAGTAGCAAGAGCAGACATTTTTGTCTGGTTCCTGATCTAAGGGACAAAGCATTCATTTTTTTACTTCCAAGTATAACATTGCTGTGGTCTTTTCATACGTGCCTTGTATCAGGACTGGGGAAGTTACTTTGAATTTACTGTTTGTTGAATGCTTTTATCATAAAAGAGTGTTGCTTTTCAGTATCTATTGAAATGATTATGTGTTCTTTGTCTTTTTTTATTGATATGGTGTATTACCTTAATTGGTATTCAGTTGTCAAATCAAACTTGCATTCCTGGGATAAATTGCAATCAGTCATGGTGTATAATTCATTTTATTTGATGCTGTGTTTGGTTTGCTGATATTTTGTCGAGTATTGTTTGGGTCTGTTTTCATAAGAGTATGTATATATGCAGGTAGTTTTCTTATGTCTTGTTTTGTTTTTATTTCAGGGTAATACTGGCCTCATATAATGAATTCAAAACTCATATAATGAGTTGGTCTCATACATGTATATGTGTAATAGGTTTTTTTTTTATTTAGTTAGGATAAGAAAGAAGAAGAAATATGCATTTCTTATGTCTTTTATATTTTGATACTTGCCTTTACTGGTTTTTCCATATGGACTCAAAGGACTTCCTTTAATATGTCTTATAAGGTCTATTAACAGCACAGTCTCAGTCTTTGTTTATCTGGGAATGTCTTTAGTTCATTTACATTTTTAAAAAACTGAAAAATAATTTATGAGAAATAATTTTGCAAGATGTATGTATGTAAGATTCTTGATTGACAGTTTTTTGGGGTTTTTCCCCAAATATTTGTGAAACTTCTTGATATATCATCCCCTGCCTTCTGTACTGCATTGTTTCTTCTTTCCTTTTTTTTTTTTTTTGAATGTTTACTTATTTCTGAGAGAGAGAGAGAGAGAGAGAGTGTGAGAAGGGTAGGGGCAGAGAGAGAGAGAGAGAGAGAGAGAGGGAGATACAGAATCCGAAGCAGGCTCTAGGCTCTAAGCTGTTGGCACAGAGCCCAATGTGGTGCTCGAACTCATGAACTGGGAGATCGTGACCTGAGCCAAAGTCAGACGTTTAACCCACTGAGTCACCCAGGAACCCCTGTCTTGTTTCGGATGTGAAATCAGCTGCCAATCTTATTGGTGTTCCCTTTTTGTTCCAAGTTGTTTTTCTCTTGATTTCAAGATTTTCTTTTTGTCTTTGGTTTTTAACATTTTGACTAAGTTGTGTCTGGGTGTGGATTTCTTTAAATTGATCCTAGTTGGAGCTCATGAACTTCTTGGATGTGTAGGTTAATGTTTTCATCAAATTTTGGAAATACTTAGCCATTTTGTGTCCCTTTCTTTCTCTCTTCTTCCATGGTACACTCATTATGCCTATGTTGCTGTATTTAGTGCTGTCACATTTATCTGAGTCTATTTTTCTTCATTCTTTTTTTCTGTTTTTTTCAGACTTCATAATCCCTATCAATTTATCTTCAGGCTCATTCAGTGTTTATTCTCCTAGTTCAAATTTACTTTTTAGCCCCTGTAGTAAATATTTAATTTCAATTATTCTACTGTTTTAGCTTCAGAAGTTTCATTTGGTCCTTTTAAAATAATTTATTTTCCTTTATTGATATTCTCTATTTGGCAAAATATTTTCATCATTCTTTCCTGTAATTCATTAAGCATGGTTTCCTTTTAGTTTTCTGAACATACTTATAAGGCTATTTTGAAATCTTTATCCATTAGGTCTGACATCTGGATACTCTCAGACGTAGTTTTTATTGCCTACTCTTTTTCTTGTGTATGAGTCACATTTTCATGTTTCTTTGCATGTGTCATAATTTTTGCTGAAAACTGGACATTTTAGATACTGTACTGTAAGCAGTTTGGGGTACAGATTCCCTCACCATGCCTCTGCAATGCTTGTTGTTATTTCTTGTTTATTGTTTGATGACTTTTCTGGGTTGATTCTGTGAAGTCTCTCCTCTCCCTCTTCCCCTTGCAGTTTGAACCCTCTACTGTTGACATTCAGAAGGTGTAGCCTTGGGCATAGGTAGTCTCAACCTAAGACTGCAGTGGTTTTAGCAGAGCTCTCTTTGACTTTCCCTAATCTCTCTGTTAAATTATCTGCCTCAGTGGATATCACATCTGGGTGTTAGGCTCTATTATTGTTTGGTTTTTCTGTATTGTTTTTAGCAATGCCTTTGAGCATGAATAGCCCCATAGTCTGATCCCAACTAAATTGGTTCCCCTTTGTAGGGATGGTTTTCTGAGGCCAGCCTTTGTGTTTTGTTCTGACCCAAGAGGGACTCTACTTAATTTTCTCTTTGGTTGCTTCTGATAAATAAAGTGGCCTCCAGTTTACTTTTTTTGCTCTCATATAGCTACTAGCCTCCTATTAATTGCCTATCAGCAGATCTCCATTGTTTTCAAGAGCATCCTTAGTCCTAGACTTCCCCATACTCTTTCCAAATACAGTCAATTCCTTTGGGAGAACTCTTGAACTTCCTGTTCTTATCACTTCCTTCAGTCTGTGGGCAAAATCTCTGAAGCACTGCTCTGGAGATCTAGTCAGGGACAGTGGTGGCTTCTCTCAGAGTGTCATCCTTGCTTTATGAGCAGAGCACTTGGTGGGAGTGGTGATTTCTGGTCTTTTTGGTTTGCCTTTCCCAGTTAGGGAATCTCTGTTCTATGAGCAAGGTGGGACAAGAGTAACTGGGATCTCAGTATTCTTGGCCTGTCATCCCTGGGGTCAAAATCATGTTCTATGAGTCAGAGCTGTGTGGAAAAAGATAGCCCTATACCTCTAACACTTCTTGCCTGAAATAGAGAATTTGCAGTACTGAGCTTGGGAGTAGGGGAGGTTTGGCAATGAGAAATGCTCTTGGGTGGCTCAGTCAGTTAAGTGTTGACTTTGGCTCAGGTCATGATCTCATGGTTTGTGAATTCAAGCCTCATGTTGGGCTCTGTGCTGACAGCTCAGAGCTGGGAGCCTGCTTTGGATTCTGTATCTTCCTCTCTCTCTGCCTCTCTTTCTCTCTCTCTCTCTTTTTCTCTCTCTCTCAAAAATAAATAAACATTAAAGAAAAAAAAAGAAAAGAAATGCTATTGGCCTATCACTTTTGGAGAGACACTGTAGCCCTTGGTTGGGAGCTGGGTGGATGGGGAGCCCTGTGTTCTTAGAGGCACCCACTGGGAGTAAAGTTTTATCCTGCTGATCTCAGTGGTGGTTAAAAGAGGGGGACTGGTGGAGGGAGTGGGTTGTGGCCCAAATGCTCTTCTTCCTGAGATTTAGTAGCTTTTATTGAATAAATATTTCTTCCTTTGCTGTATATTCTTAGGATAATTTATAGAAACTTTAAATGGTTGTTTTTAAAAGTGGTTTTTACCAGCTGTGGTTGTTTCACTGAAGAGTGAATCCATGGAGCTATTTGTGTTATCATTCTGGAAGTTACCAAACAGCCCCCACCAACTTCTGCCACATACACCCACATCAGGTAAATTTTAGGTGCATCTTGCTGCACTTAAGCCAGGCACAAAAGACTGCATATTATTTAATTACATTTATATAACATTCCATAAGATGTGAAAATGAAGAGTTGGAAAACAGTTTAATGATTGATAGTGGTTAAGAGTTGAGGTAGAGATTGATTATGAGGCGACAGCACACGAGAATTTTGGGGGTGATTGCACTGTTCCGTATGGTGCTGTGGTGGTAATACAGAAATTTATGTATTGGTCAAAACTCATACCACTCTATCGTATGAAGAGTATCAAAATTGATAAAAAATCAACCAGGATGTCAAGAAACCCAGATCTTGACTGTGACAAATGAACAGCATAACTACACTACAGAGGATAGGGAAGGAAGGAGCTAACCTGACTTGGGAAGCCAGTTTTTTGACTGAATACTGTAAGGCTAAAGACAAAAATTACCACATGCAAACAATGTACTGTAGCTGGTAAATTTGTTTTTCAAATGGGCGTGGGTTAGCGCCTCTGAAACCGCTTTCATATGTGTAATAGGGTCGAACAGACAAGCAGATATATTGTAGATAATGAAAGCCAGGTTTCTTTTGTTGTAAAAGAATTTATAAATAAACACAGTAAGAATAATAGAATGAGTCCTCTGGTGCTTGATTAGAATCAGTATCAATTCATTTGTTGTTGTTTTTTAAAAATACATACAGATACAGAAATACAGAAACAAATACAGATATATGTGCATGAGTAGTTAGCATTCATACACGTGAGGTCATAGAAGCAGGGAATCCACAGTTGTCATGAACATACTTAACTCCCAGGTCTTGCTCTCTAAATATTATTCTTTTATTACATAGTATCAGAGCTTCTTGGAAAAATAGTTGGTTCCAGGGCTTGTGCAGGAAAAATGCAGGATAAACCTGGGCATCTGGTGATGCCAGAAAATATGGAGGTCCAAAAAAAAAGTGTGGGAACATATCAAAAGGATATGGGAGCTAACCTGAAGGAACTTTCCATGGTCAAAGTTAGAACATGTAGAATACCAAATAATCCAAACAAAGGCATAAAAACCAAACAGCCAAAAGTATTTGAATCATACCTCAAATAATAAAATATTTATTTGCTCACACTGACATAATAAATGATTAAATGAATGAATAAGTAAGAATAAGGGACAAGTCTTTCTTACAGAAATATTACAGTTAATAAATGTAGAAGGGATGAAGGAAATAGAAAATCACCATTAAAACATCACAAGAGTAATTACAGTAGGCAAAATCCACCAGTGAATGCTTATATTAGTGTGTGAATGTTTAATGAGAAGCAGGATATTTTCAGTACATCACCATCCTCCCCCAAATATTTATTAACGACACTAAGAAGAATATAAGTTAACAGCAGTGAAAACTGGTAGACACACTTTAACTCTGCAGTCTGGTAATATCACCCGTGATGATGATGATGATGATGATGATGATGACGACGACGATGATGATGGTGGTGGTGGTGTAATCTTGAATTAGATCCTGGCATAGGAAAAGGACGTTAGTGGAAGAGCTGCTAAAATCCAAATAAAGTCTATAATTTAGTCAATAACATTGTACCAATGTTAGTTTCTCAGTTTTGACAGTTGTACCCAGTTATGTAAGAGGTTAGCACTAAGAGAAGCTAGGTAAAGCATACATAGGAACTCTTTGTAACTATTTTTTTTAACTTTTCTTATGTCTGAACTTATTTCAAAATAAATAATTGAAATAGTTAAACAAAAAATGAAGTGAAACAACATTGTATAAAAGACATCACAAGATGCTTTATGGACAATAGGTACAAAAAAATTCTTTGAACTGAGAAAAGGAAAGGAAAAGAAGAATCCTGACAGCATATGTCTGATTTAAATCTCCGAAGCAAATTGCCAGAAGAGTAGAATTCATAATAAAAGTACTGTAATGGAGGTAATTCATAAAGATAAGACAAGCTATTGATAAATTTTATTAGCTTATAATAGTGAACAAAAACGAGATTATTTTTGCTTAATAATGCATGTGGATTTTCCTTCCAGTAGGGGAATCTTACTTACATTGCCGATACAGAGTCAGTGTGAATTTCATGGAACTCTATCTTGTGCAAAATTAGGATAATTTATAAAGGTGTCCAACAGACTTCAACTTTGTTGAAAAATTCATTCAACTGCTTATTCATTCCAGGGACTGAGTAAATGACAGTCACCAAAGCATATGATTCATACTTTCTGATACTTTGGAATTTGGACTGTCTTTAAAAAAAGGAAGCTGTGGGGCGCCTGGGTGGCGCAGTCGGTTAAGCGTCCGACTTCAGCCAGGTCACGATCTCGCGGTCCGTGAGTTCGAGCCCCGCGTCAGGCTCTGGGCTGATGGCTCAGAGCCTGGAGCCTGTTTCCGATTCTGTGTCTCCCTCTCTCTCTGCCTCTCCCCCGTTCATGCTCTGTCTCTCTCTGTCCCAAAAATAAATAAACGTTGAAAAAAAAAAATTTAAAAAAAAAAAAAAAAAAAAAGGAAGCTGAGTAACCTCTAATTTTAAAGTTTGGAAGACTATGGAAATAAACAATGGGAAACTGGCTTACTGAATACAGGCAGAATGGATAATCAAAAGGAGATAATAAGGAATTTTTACATTGAGCTGGAAGAAAATGAAAGTTCCAAATAAGGCTTGGCACCCAATTCACGTGTAGAGGATTCTAATACCAAGTATCCTAGACATATAGAATAAAAATAAAATACTAAAAAACACATGATATCCTTACAAAACTGGAATATCCATAATTTTCAACATATAGCATTGAATATAATTAGAAAGGCTAAAGATGAGACAGACTGAAGCAATTCTGGTGGTTATTAAAATGATCTTTTCTGGGGGCTTTCTAGCTGTCTCTGTCACTAATTATGTAACCTTGAACAAGTCACTTATCTCTAAACCTTAATTTCCTCAATTATAAACTGGTGACTATAGTACTGACAATTGTAGGGTCACTGGGATGATGAAATGAGATAGCACAAGTATCACTTAGCACAGTATTGGTACATGTTAAGGCCTCAATAAACGTAAGCTACTGTTCTAATCACTACTGTTGTCACTGTTAATTCCTATTTGTTGAGTGCCTCCTCCGTACCCGCTCACTGTTGCTGGGTGAACTCATCTATTGTTTAATAATCTAAGTGGTTCTAGAAGTAGATGCCATTATAAATTCTCCTTTATTAGGGCACTTGGAGAATATACAGGACTTAACATTGGCTTTGCTCACCCAGTCTTTGCATACTTCCTTCATACATGCATAACGTTAACGCCACCTTTATTAATGTTACCTCGCCCCCTTCAGCCCTCTCTATTTGGTCACTCCTTTCTGGTCTTCTTTTTGTTGTCACCCACCGCTATCCCCTCCTTGTCTTTTGATTATCCTGCTGATCTCCTTACAACACCTGGCAGGACCCAGTGATACTTGGTTAATATCTCCATTTCTCATTTGAAAGGTGAAAAATGATTTCCTATTAGTCTATTTTTTACCCCATATCTTGTCTATTCAATTCTTTGCAACATTGACCTTGGTGAAGGGCCTCACCTTTAAAAACTAGGTGTTTTCGGGGCCCCTGGGTGGCTCAGTTGGTTGAGTGTCTGATTTCAGCTCAGGTCATAATCTCACAGTTGCTGAGTTCAAGCCCCACATTGGGCTGTGTGCTGACAGTGCAGAGCCTGGATCCTGATTCAGGTTCTGTCTCCCTCCCTCTCTCTCTGCCCCTCTGTTGCTTGTGTTCTCTTTCTCAAAAATAAATAAACTTTAAAAATTAGGTGTCTTGTTGTTGTTGTTGTTGTTGTTGTTGTTGTTGTTGTTTTTAGCTTTATTGATAGTATAGTTCATGTCCTTTCTCTGTTTAAGTTTAATTTTCTGGTTCCTCTTCTTCCTTCTTTTAGAGGCACTGTAGAATAGTGAGAGATTGTGTAGGCTTGAATCAAATGGATTTGAGGAAGGGTCCTGTCTCTCTAGTTTCTATTCTGTAACCTGGGACAAGTTGTTGAACTTCCCTGAAATTGCCAAATCTCTCTAGGCTTCTGTTGTCTTATTTGTGACCCCCAGCCCCCCACCCCCCGAGTAGGTATAGAGTGTGAAGATATTTGTGTACCATGTTCATGCTCATTAACGGCTCTCAATAATCAAGCAGACAAAATGACGCATATTTTAATGGATGTCAGTAAACCTCTTTTCTCAGCCCCCCCCCACCCCCCGCCGAGTACCTGCTCAATAGATCCATGTACAAAGTAGCCATATGCAGGGATAGAGGCTATGAATGGGCTCAACAATATAGATTTCTCCTCATCAAGGCTTAGTGCCTTGTGTAGTGCCTACCCTGCCAATAGCAGAGACCACTTAGGGTGGGTTGATTACATTGGACACATGCCATCATGGAGGTGGCATGATTTCCCCCCTCTCTGTACTGCCATGTAATCCTCATGTGGATTTGCCTTCCCCGCCCATAATGCCTTTGCCAGCATCCAGGGATTCACAAGAATGTATTATCCATTATCATGATACTTTGCACAACATCGTGCAGCATCTTACCACAAAATTGTGTGGTGATAGGCTCAAGCCGGTGAAATTAACTTGTCCTAGCCCTTGTCTCATCACTCAGAAGCAGCTTTCCCCATGGAAGGGTAGAATGGAGACCGCACCTGGAAGAATGGGCACTGTCTTACAGAATGCAGTATCTGCTTTGAATCAGAGTCCCACTTCTGGTGTTGTGTCTTCTATGGGTCTGGAAACCAAGGAATTAGGAGTGGCTCCACTCATTGCAATATCTACAAGCCCATTCTCAGAATTTTGGCTTCTCTCTCTACAACATTAAGCTCTGCTGGTTAATAGTCACATTTCCTAAGGAAAAAGAGCCTCTACCAGGTGACCCAGTACCAATTCATTGAACTGAAGATGAGTCAGCCACCTGACTATGTAGGGATTCAAATGCCACTGAAGCAACAAGTAACAAAGGTAGCTGCTAGCTGGGGTGGCTGATCCTGACTGCCAAGGGAAAATAGGGTTGGTACCACACAATGAGAGCAGGGAAGACCATGTCTGAAAACCAGCACATTTTCTTGGGAGCCTCTTAGTACTTCCATGTCCGGTAGGTAAAAGTTACAATGAAACAGGATTCAGACACATCAGGAATGAGGGTTCAGGTTACCTCATCAGGTAAGAACACTGACTTACTGAAGTTTTGGCTGAGGGGGAGGAAACTTGGAATAGGTAGTAAAAGAAGGACGTTATAAAATCAGTGACAGACTCATGACCAGTTTCATAAATAGTGTAGCAGCGATGTGTCTTTTCCTCTTTGTGTTTTATACCTTTTTAGAGATTATTTTCCAGTTGGTACCAGGTAAGAGAAAATTCAGATGGGACTGTGGCCAGATTTGGTATACAGTAACATTGCACAGGAATGGGTGCCATGACTGTTAAGATTTTTGTCTCTATTAATTTTCAAGGGAGGGTGTCTTCGTTTGCACTAACAGGTGCATCTTGTTATGTGGAAACGGAATTGTGTCATTGTCGTTTAGACGAAATGTGAATGTGCATCCTCGAAGGGCTGAACCAGTTACTAAGTTCTTTCTCAGCCTCATATCCATGCTTTTGTATTCTGCTTTGTGATGTTGGAGCTGGGACTCTAAACCACATTTCTGGGGGCGCCTGGGTGGCTCAGTCGGTTAAGCATCTGACTCTTGCTTTCAGCTCAGGTCGTGATCTGGTGGTTTTGGGAGTTCGAGCCCAGCATATGGCTCTGTGCTCACAGCGTGGAGCCTGCTTGGGATTCTCTCTGTCTCTCTGTCTCTCTGTCTCTCTCACTCTCTCTCCCTCTCTCTGCCCTTTCCCCACTCGCCCTGTCTGTGTCTCTCTCAAAATAAATAAATAAAACTTTTTAAAAAATTAAAAAAATAAATAAACCACATTTCTGCTTTGCCACCTGACTTGTGTTTGAAGCTGGCACAGAGGAGGCACTAGAGGGAGTCAGCAAGGTGGGAGGAGCAAAAAAAAGACTTCCTCTTTACTATTTTTCTGCATCCTCCCATGGACTCCAGTTCATCTGTGGCTCTTGAACTCATCATGCCAGCAACCCTTCCCCTGCGGGCAGCAGGGCTTTTATGTGGCGGCAGCTGAGTCAAGTTTGAAGTTTTCCAGCACTTGCAGAATCAACTGCAAAATGTCCAATCTCAGAGAAACCGGCTCTCACTGGCCAGCACCTTCTCAGGGGTCTGAGTTTTAACTCTGCCATTTCTATCTCTAAGGGCCTAGGTTTAATAATGCCGACATTTTCTACTGTTTCCCCTAGTCCTAGGAATTGCTAACTTTGTAATACCTTGGAGTTCTCTCTCTCTCTCTCTCTCTCTCTCTCCCTCTCATTTTTAACAGATTAAATATATCACAGTGCACATACACCATTCAACACTGTGCATTAATGTTGTATTTATTTTTAAGAAAGAGAGTGTGAGCAAGGGAGGGGCAGAGAGCGGGGGCGGGGGTGGTATAGAGGATCCAAAGTGGGGTCTGTGCTGACAGCAGCAAGCCCCACAGGGCGGGGCTCTAACTCACAAACCGTGAGATCATGACCTGAGCCAAAGTCGGATGCTCAACCGACTGAACCACCCAGGTGGCCCTAGAGTTCTCTTTTTATCTGTTCAGTTACCTTGCTAACAACTTTGGGGGGAATTCTTATTGGATTGTCTCTGAAAAGAGAAATGGTTTGCTTTCTGTCTCTTGACTTGACCCTGACTGACACTGAAAGTCGCATAAAAACAATTTAATTTGGAGAAAATTTTGTGTAGGGAATGTTAAATATACCACAAGGGAAAGCATCTCATAAATATTTGAAATTTTCCATCAAGGGAGTAACTAGACTGAGTTGTCCTTTTTCCTTTTAGTTGTGGCTGGTGAGTAGACCTACTGGAAGTTACTCTAGGAAGAACCTTCAAATTCCAAGCTAACAAAGTTCTTCCTATTTGTGCATTTATTTGCTAATCATTTTCTGTCCCTGCTGCGGGCAGGTTCACACTACTGTTGCAGGTGCGGCTGGCCATAACACCTGGGGGCAATGCCAGCAATTCTCTTCCCCAGGAGTAAATTCCCATGTGGTTTATTTATTAAATTCCATTTAAGAAGTTCTAACTGACACATTTTGCTTACTTTCTAAAAATTTCAGGATTCAATATCTTTTAAACTATATTTTATGCATAGATGCTCAATAATGTATTATAATTAATGTGTGCCAGACCTTTTTTTTTCTAAGTTATTTGTTTTGAGAGAAATAGAGCGAGCGAGGAGGGGCAGAGAGAGAGTGAGAGAGAGAAGCCCAAGCAGGCTCTATGCTGCCAGCAGCAGAGCCCAACAGTGGCTCAAACTCAAACCCTGAGATCATGCCCGGAGCTGAAACCAAGAGTTGGATGTTTAACTGACTGAGCCACCTAGGCAACCAATGTTGCCAAACTCTTAAGTGAAGCTGGGTATGAAATATAGAGAGTGAATGTCCCTTTATCCCTATTTTAATAATAAATAATTTTATGACATTATCTATAGAATTCAGAAAGATGTGAAGAATGTCCTAGTAGCAAAGACTAAGATATTTAGGACAAAGTTGTAAGTTTATTTACTTTCGGTCAATAATAACAAACCACCAAAATCAATTTTATGTACCATGCAGACATCTACAGATTTCTAAAGTGACACTATCAGCAGATATAATGAAACTATGCATCATTAAAAAGAATCAGAAAGTCTTATATCTTTGACATTTAATATGTATCTTAAGAATTGTAATTTGTATCTATTTCCTCCACTGGAAGGACTGTGATCTCAAAGGCAGGAGGATATCTTAGTATTTGTAACAGTGTCTGATTGTATTGGTTTTCTATTAATGCTAAAACAATTTTTTTTTACATACTAAAACAATACATATTTATTATAATTCTGCAGGTCTGAAATCTGAAATAGGTCTCACTGGGCTAAAAATCAAGATGTCTGCAGGGTTAAATTCCTATGGAGGCTCTAGGGGAGAATTAATTCCCTTGCCTTTACCAGCTTCTAGAAACTGTTCATATTCTTTCTCTCATGGTCTCCTTCCACCTTTTAAAGACAGCAATGGACATTTGAGTCTTTCCTTTTGTTATATACCTCACTTTGAAACAGATTCTTCTGCCTTCCTTTTGCTGTTAAAAGGACCCTTGTAATTGTACTGGGCCCATCCAGGTTACCCAGGGTAATCACCCCATCTCAAACCTGCTGATTTAATCACACTCAGAAGGCCCTTATTGCTATGTAAAATAACACATTCACAGTTTCTGGGGATTAGGGTGTGGACATCTTTGAGGGGTTATTGTTTTGCCTATGGCAGTGGTCTGCAGCCCAGAACAATTATTGACTCAGTGGACCCAATAAAGTTGCACATAGTATCTAAAAATAGAGGCAGAGAATTTCCATGTAAATATTATGCAATGGTTAAGGGTAATTGTGCAATGGGAAGGAATGTAGTCAGTGTTTTTAAAGAATGATTTTAATGGTTTTAAAATCATTAATTATTTATATATTACATTATATTAATGATTAATTATTTAAATATCAAATGATTTTTAAAGGATGCACATTTGGTATACGGGAATAACAAAATTTTTTAGATGGCGCTTATGTGGCTTGAAATGTTTAGATGCATGGAGTAAGACAACGTGCAAGTTTTTCTAGAATAAATTCCTTGAAGTATTAATTCTGGTAGAGCAAGTAAGCACAATTTAAATTTCAGTAAAAACAACGAAAATGCTTCTCAGAGGGCTGTGCTGATTTGTATTCCAATCAACGTTGAATGGAGAATGGTTTTCTCACACCGTCACCAATACTAGAGGCCATCCATCTTTGCAGCTTTCGCTCCTGTGACTCAAAAAGCGGTGGCATTTGCATTTCATAAACATTAGCACTAGCTCTTTGATTCCTAGATTAAAAATGAGAATGAGAACTTTTTTTCTGTCCATTTGTCCTGTTAAAATCCTTTGCCCATTTTTCTTTTAGATTTTAAGAGGTTCTTAACTTTGTATATTATGGATCTTAATCCTTTTTTCTAGTTATAAACAGTAAACTTGTTTCCTGAGTGATGCTGGCCTTTTAGCTTTATGCGTTAAAAAAAAAAAAATTTATTGGGGCACCTGGGCGTCTCAGTTGGTTAAGCGTCTGACTTCGGCTCAGGTCATGATCTCACAGTTTGTGGGTTCGAGCCCCACGTCGGGCTCTGTGCTGACAGCTCAGAACCTGGAGCCTGCTTGGGATTTTGTGTCTCCCTGTCTCTCTATGCTCCTCCCCTGCTTGTGCTCTGTCTCTCTCAAAAATAAATAAAATAAAAATGTAAAAAAAAATTTTTAAAAACTTATTTATTTTTTGCCAAATGTAATATTTGGTTTTTAGTGTAGTTGAATAAGTCGGGGTTTTTTTTTTCCTTTATGGAGACTGAGCTTTGTGTCTTATGTAAAAAGGTCTGCCCTCTCAAAGTAATTAAATTCATTATTTCTCTGACACTTTATAGCTTTGTTTTTAGCTGTTTATTATATCAAGAATTTTTGTCTATGGTGTGGGATAAGATAATAATATAACTTAGTTTTTTTTTTAACTAAGTAAAAAGCTATGTATCCCAATGCCATTTATTGTTGTTAGTCTTTTTTTTTCCTGTTGGTTTGAAATATTACCATTAGCATGATAAATTTCATGTATGCATGGATCTTTTTCTGGATTCTCTATTCTGTTTACCGTCCAGTCTATGTATCTCTAGATTACTTGCTGATTTTTAAATACTGTATTTGCATAGTATGTCAGGCCAAATTTTCTTCTTTTTAAGAAATGATTTTGTTCATTTCATGAATGTATTTTACATAGATTTTAGTATAATGAAGGATTTTCTTTAATTTATAAATTAATTTGGGGCAAATTCACACTTTTACAATATTGAATCTTCCTACCCAGGAACATGGTATTCTCTAGGATTTAAGCTTTATTATGTGTCCTTCATAAGACTAACAGTTATTCTAAAAATATCTTTTGCACATTTACTTGATCTTTATTCTTAGTTATTATATGAGTGTTATTTGAATTCTGAATGAAATCTTTATGGGTTTCATCTTCTAATTTGTGACTGTTAGCATGTAAGATAGCTACTGATTTTATGTTGACATTGTTTCCATCTGGCTTAGTAAACTCATATTTATTTTAATAATTTTCTAAATGTTTTGCTAGACATCAGACTGTTGGTAAAGAATGCTAATTTTGTTTCTTACACTACATGCTTTGATTCCTTATGTTTTTTTTTTTCTTAATGTTTTTGCTAAGGCCAATTTTTTGTCCCTTTTACTCTACTCTGGAAGATTTCTTATGATCTTCTGAATCATTAATTGAAACTTTACTCATATTCACATTCATATCCACTTTATTGTTTACTCATCTATTGATTTATTTTATTTCAGCCACATTGCTTTCAATTTCCAAAAATGCTAACTCTTTTCTTCCTTCTCTTCCTTTTTCTTCCTATTCTTTCATATCCACAATGTTTTTTTTTAAAGAATGCAATATTTTCTTTAGTTTTGTTCATTATAATAATTACAGTCCTTTGAAAAGTTCTTTTTATTTCTTTCAGAAATTCTTTTTTCATAGGGATTTGTTCCGTTTGGAACCTTTTTATCATTCCATTGGTCTCCCTTAAATGTTGGTGATTCTTGTTAGTTAGAGTTGAAGGACTCTGTTGAATGGTTTTGGTAGTTGAATGGTTACTCCCTAAAGATAAATAGGAAATCCTGTTCCTTCAGCGACAGATCTGGTCAAATCCCAGGAAAACTTCCTTGGTGGTGGTTTGTGGAGAGAGGAAGGAGGGTGTTGGATGTTTGCTTCACCTCATGACCTCAGGACTCTAGAGTAGAAGCCCTCTTCCTATATCAACATTTTTATCTTTGGTCTGAAAGTACAGGCTTCATATTTAATCAAATGCTGCCATATAGGCTAACCAAAGACCCATGTTAAATCTTTAGACACTTACTATTTTCTTCTAATGGCTATAAATTCAATATGGCAGAATAATAAAATTGGAAGCACTAGTCTGTAATTAAATCTGGGATAGTAAACAGACATTAATGTATTCCATGCCTTAATGCCTGTTCTGACTTTGCATTTTACATCCATTATTGTTTGTCTGAAGCTGTGAAGAGGGATGAAGAACAGTTACTGGAACATCCATGAAATGTTTTGGAGACAGTGAATATACAACTGTGATTCAAATTTAGGATTCACAAAAAGAAACCATTGGAGATAAAGCTGGAGCCAAGCTATGAAGATGCTTATATTTATGTTTAAGGAGTTTGGACTTTACCTTGTCAGTAACGGAGTATTTTGGATGGGTTTTGAGCAGGGAAGTGTCGTGATAAAAGTGGCTTTATTTGAGAGCTGTCTCCATGATAAGTATCAGGAGGTCAGACACCACTGTGGTAATCTAGGAAGAGATAATAAGGTCCTGAGATAAAGTAAGGGAAATTGGAATGGGAAGCAAGTGACATATACAAGAGTATGAGCAAAATCCTTTTAGCCTTTGGCGATTTCTTGGATGAGAGTATAAAGAGAAAGGAATGCTCGAAAAGACAAGGTTTCAAGCCTAGATCACTAAAAGAGGTAACAGAACTAAATAAGGGGATAAAAAGAGGTTGCTATCCACCCCCCCAATTTTAGCTGTCGTTTAAACACTTCGACCCCATCATGTTTTGTTTGTTTATTTTCATCTAATTTTTTCATTAGATGATTTATGCTTAAAAATGTCAAATGATCAGAAATGAATTATTTTATGTTTCCTGTCCAGTGATGCTAAGAATATCCATTGATTTCCTAAGGCTGTGGAGCTGGCCGTGGGGATGGATGGAAAAGATGGTATTTGAGGAATGTGCTGGTCAGACTTGAGGACAGTGTAGTATGGTGCCTGCCACCTCACTTACATCAAAACTACTACTCACTGTGTCTGGCTAGCTGCACTCGGTCCAGATCCCATTCTGGAGGGGAAGGGGAAAAGACTAGACCTTGACCTGTTTGTCTTTCAAAAGAAATTTCAAAATATTATGAAGATTTTTTAGCTGTAAATGTTGCTGTAGAGACACATGAAAATTCTCTCTTCGTTCCTCTGCTTTTGCCTCTGCTACTGGTAGGTAGCTGGACATTCAAGAAACTTACTGTTTTCATAGTAGCACTGTCTTTTCTTAGGACTTAATTTCACTGTGCCCTGTTGAGCTGGTGAGTTGCATGGGCATAGCAGTTACAAAGTTGCCCGTAAGGATTACATGGGTGAATCTAAGTAATACATATAAGTCATAAAGACATATATATATATATATATATATATATATATATATATATATATGTATGTGTCATGAAGAGGCTTTGCTCTCAGTGAAGCCCTCAGTAACTATGAACTGTTAAGACTCACAGACTGAAGACGGGCATCTCTACTTTTTACGGATCATGTGGTGCCATTCCAGGCAGTGGATCTTAAACTTTAGTGTGCATTAAGATAATCTTTTGGGTTGATGAAAACACAGATTACCAGGCCTTATCCCCAGAGTTTTGATTCAGCTGGTCTTAGGTGGAGCCTGAGAATTTGTGTCTGTAGCAAGTTCCCAGAAGATGTTGATGCTGCCGGCTGGGGACTAAGTTTTTGAGAACCAGCGGTTTGGGGGCTGGGAGGAAGGTTAATGAGATTTGTATTCATAATGGAGTCAGTAACTTTGCAGTTAGGAATTCCCTTCTTTTCTGGCTGTACATTCTGAACCCTGGTCTGCTGGGCTCTTTGTTTTCTGAAGCAGCAGAAACCAGTCAGCAGGTGACAAATTTCATTACTCTACTTTCTTTGAATTTTCCCAGGGATTACTAAGTATACCACTGTTAGTGCTGGCACTTCTCTGTTATTTTAAGGATTTGTTGGTTTTTCCAAGGTGGTTTTCCCTTGATGCCAGAAGATGTGAATAGGAGCAATCTCATGGTGATGCTTGGGTCTCTCTTGGTATTTGCTATACTGCAGAATTTATATTTTTCACTTAATATTAACTTTAAATCCATGCCTTTCTTTCTCACACCCTTTTAAATTCTCGTTTAATTAGTCAGAGTTACAAATGGCATCACTTATAAACATACTTGTGTAAGCAGAGCAATGTGGCTTTCGGCATCTCTGTAATGAAAGTTTAAACTACTTGGAACTCTAGCTTACATTCCTTTAAGTCTTTATGATCTAAATATTCTTTTCCGTGATGCCAAAAAGGTTCTGTGTGATCATCTAAAGTTTGAAATTCGTTTTCAAATCAAAGGCACTGCCAAACTCAGAAGCAACTGTGTGAAGAAAATGTGTGGAAACACCAGTCATTACAGGTTGGTTTATAAAAAGAGTTGCAGATTGATCGGTCTTTGAAAAATGTTTGGTGACACGAAACTCTTTCAATCAGTTCCAAATCTGGCAACTCTCTTGTTGCATTAGATTTTCTTTCCTTCACTTTTCTTCTTTCTCTAACAGAGACAGACACATCCCTTTTCCTGCGTCCCGTTTTAGATGACTGACGGAAAAGTAAACACCAAATATGAGCATGTGGGGATGGTTTATTTCTTTTTACATTGACTAGAAGGCAGTGTTGAAAGGGAGACACTGCTGTCATTTCACAATGTAGGAAATTTAGAAAAGGTGTTAGAGCTGTTTTAAATAATTTCTATTTTTGGATTATGCCATTCATGAGGGTATGTAGTCTTTCCTTTAGAGAAGGAATTTGTTTAAAGTATATCTGAGATCTCTTGGTGACAAATAAACAATGTGTTCAAAAGAAAGCCCTGTAATATTTTTCATTCGATGATTCATGCTTAAAAATGTCAAATGATCAGAAACGAAAGACCCAATGATCGGGTCATTTGAAACATATGGTTCTGGGAATTATTAGGCATGCCAACTCTAATATGGAATCTCAGTCCCTTCTTTTGTCCTTCTAAAGATAGCAGAGTCATTTGTGCCTCGTTCTTTTCTTTTTACCTGTCACATTTAGTGCCCTCACGTTTCCTCGCCTGTGAGGCAGCACTAACACAGGGGTTGGATGAGTCTGCCCGAGTTCAAGTTCTGACTCCACTACTTATTTACTGAGTGCTGCTGGGAAAGCCACTCACCTTTCTGTGCTTCCATTTCCTAATTCGTCAACTCAAAATGAGGACACGTACCTCGAAACACGATGGCAAAGAATAAATAACACACGTACTGCCCTTAGAGCAGTTTCTGGCACAGAATAGCAGAGTCCGTCAATGTTAGCTTTTATCGCTTACTTTGTTGGACTTCCTGGTTTGGTTACTTATTTCTCCCAGAGAAGGAAGATTATGACAACCTCCCTGTCAATGGCTATTTAGAATATCATTGGGAATGGTGGAGAGTTAATATGGCTCCAATATTATAAATTCAGAACCATCCTTATGAGAATCAAATAAGTGATATTTTGGTCATGAGTTCTGTTTCTCCATGTTAGAAACCATCTTCTTTTACAGTAATTGCCCCACACATTAACAATGGGAAATTCTTTTAGGCCAGTAGACTTTGGATTTTTTTGTTTAGTGAGATCTGTGATTTTTATTTCTGTTCTGTTTTCTCTGATGAATGAAAAGTTTGCACAAAAAAGCACAACTTGTTAATTCTATTGAAACCATTAAGAATGGCTCAAGTTAAGTATCACTTCATAGAAATGTGTTCTTCTGAACTGTTTGTATATTTGGACTTGAGATGCACATTGAAGATACTTTGGAGATATTAAAATGATGTATTTGGATTCCTAATGACAAGTTCCTACTTGTGCCTTGATTCTCCTGCCTCACTAAATCAATAACACCCATTATTTCTTGGGAAGGAAAGACCCAGCTGAGAACAGCAGAGTTATAATGCGGCTTTGAACTTCCAAATAGAATTTGTCACATCGATAGCAAGATCATAGTCTTGCTATGTAAGCACCTTTTATTTGCAGAAGCCATTCTTTTTTGAGGAAGAAAAAAAAAGAGGGGCGTATGTAATGGTTTTCTTATAAATCAGAACTTGGAGGAGGGGTCGTGGAGCAGAAAAGAGCAGAGCAGAGCACAGATCAGAACTCATGGGCGTTCCCACCATATGAGAAGGAGCAAATGTCACAGGACTGGAGAGAATCACTGGAAGAGAAGTAGGTCCAGAAAGGTAACAGAACATTTTCACTTCCGCATCCTGTGACCGTATGGTGGGATCTTGAAACTGGGAGGGGAGAATTAAATATTAATAAATCTGTCTGAATTCGGCAGTCAGTATTCCCTTTCACTTGGGAAAAGCCTGGGAAAGTTGCAGACCCTTCGTCATGGCAAGATGTCCAGCAGAGAAAGCAGCTGAAAGCTTCCTCTTCCCCATTTGCTCTCCACCGTTCCCATTCTGAGAGGACAAGTGGACCAAAGGGCCAGGTGCTGGAGGATGCAGAATAGAGGGAAGGCAAGCTTCATGGCCATCAGCAGTGGGTACCAGGCCGACACCATCAAAAACCAGGTCAGAGAAATCAGTCTCACTAACAGAGGATTCCCAGCAGATGGCACATTGCAGGACATCTCAGCGAAGCCAGAGAAAACCCAGGGGATACAGGAACCAGATGCTCCTCTCCACACAGACAATGCCACCTTGGGAAGAAGGATGAGGGAGGAAAAAAATTTCCCTTTCAATTGTCAAGTTAAAAGATTTTTTGTTTGTTTGTTGTGTCATCAGTAAGAATGAGACTTGGAAGGAAAACGTTACCAGTGAAGGAAGGTAAAGTAGGTGAACTGTAGAACAGAAATTTCACCCCACGACACTGAGTATTAGTTAAGATCGTCATTCTACATGAAAGGTTGAGTTTCCCAAGGTCTAGCAATGCGGGAGTATAAACACAGCTCATTCAGCCCCACAACGGACCACATGCCCCCAGAGTCCCCCTGTCTGGAGATTTTTAACCTAATTGCTCACCTGACTCCAATTTCTCTGCTTTAAATTCTATCCCGCATGTTTCTGCCCACGTAATCATCTGCCTGCAGTCAGCCTCTTTTGTCATGTAGTTCCTTAGCACAAGAACCCCAGCGATGTATGTGTTTATTTGGTATAAAGTACTGTGATTCACTCTTAGGGTTTATTTGTTTCTTGCTTTATTGCTATTTTTTTGTCCCTTTTGAATGGTTCTAATTATAACTTCTATCAAATTGGGAATAGTTCTGTAATTTTTAGCTACAGAAAATGACTATTTGAATTTAGTTTTCTTTCTCTGCCGTTACTGTTATTTGAAAGAGACTATGTACATTTTGGCACGAAGATATAATTGTTTTAATAAAGAATCATACGGGCCAATAGCAGGAAGTATATATAAGCCTTCAAATTCTACTGCTAAGCAGTTGAATTCAGTGACCACACTGAAACCTGAGAAAAGCATGCTTACAATTTAGCTCTGTGGTGTATTGAAGTCTTGTATGTCAGTTTTCCTATTTCATGGGATTTGTAAGCTGAAAGACCTTGATGCTAACTTAATACAAACAAGATAAAACATTCTTAAGAGAGTGTGCTGACCATATGTGGGATTCATTTGATGAGGATTTTCATTTTCTTTATAAAACATATCTCAGGAAGACCAGCAGTTATTGTTTAAATCACAAAAATGAAGTGATATCAGGGCACGCATAGGCTCCGTCATCTCTAAGGGTTTAAGTTTCAGATTGTGCTAACCTACTCCGAATCTACTAATATCACAAAAACCAAGCCCAATTCTTTTCTGTATGTCGTATGTTCATTTAATCATCCATTGAGTCCCCCCACACCCCGCACTGTGGGTTAGGCATGTGCTAGGTACAAATTTGAGATGGAAGAGATGGAGGGCACAGTTTAGGAACTCGAGGGATGTAGAGTGTGGTCTGGGAGTTGGACCAACAGACAGGTAAATATTACATTTGTACAGGTTGATCGCGGGGCCTGGAGGATGAGCTCATTCAACTTGGAGATGGTCAGGAAAGGGTTTCTTGAGTGTTGATGCGTTAATCTATACTATCCAAGTAAACAGATGAAGATGGATTTTGAAACAAAGGGAAAGAATGAAGATGACATTTTAACTTATTTTTTTAATTATGCATTTTCATTTTTTTAAAGCTTATTGATTTATTTTTGAGAAAGACAGAGCATGAGCAGGGGAGGGACAGAGAGAGAGAGAGAGAGAGAGAGAGGAAATCCCAAGCAGGCTCTGCCCTGTCAGTGTAGAGCCCAATGTGGAGCTTGAACTCACAAACAGTGCGATCATGACCTGAGCTGAAACCGAGTCTGATGCGTCACTGACTGAGCCACCCGGGTGTCCAGAAGATGACATTTTTAGAGAAGCTTCAGGAGTTTGGTGTGACTAGAACACAAGATGCATGCTGACGAAGTATAGAGACACTTCAGTATAAGGATTGAAAATTAGAGTGGAAGAAAGGTTATGAGTTATCTAGTTTAAACCTCACCACAACTCTGTCTGGTGGGTGGTATTATGCCTGTTTTAATGATGAGGAAGCAGAGTTGGGGAACTTAGACATGCTTATGGCCACACAGTAAGCAGCAGAGATGGGGGGGCGGTCTTCTGACTACAAATTCAGTGATGCATCCGAGAAGGTCACAGGATTTATTTTTTTTTTTTAGTCTCTTCGTGGCCTCTTTCCCGCCCCCCCCCCCCCCCCCCACGATATAATTATCCATAACATGTGAGAAAGAATTAAATTAGAATTGCTTTGTGGTTGTTTAGAAAATTAAACTACTCAAAAATGTAATAATAATAATAATAATAATAATAATAATGGTTCTTGCTCTTATTATAACAAGGAAGAAGTTCCCAGTCACCTCCACAGTGATGTGCTTACAGTTTGTACTGAGCATGTGAAATTTTAAAAATATGTTTCTGCCACATGTATGGGACAGTCTTTAGCTAGTCCTTCTGAATATCCTCCTTCCAAAAGCCTGAGAGATGAGATCAAACAGCCGAGGGAATGGATCTAAGGAATGGGGCAGACTGGACGGGTGGTCTCATGTGGATTTTTATGAGGTTGTTTAAAATCTGTGCATGGTTTCTTCAGGAATAAGGATCCAACCAAAACGGTTTGATGTCTTCTAGTGACTTTACCACAGGAGAAACACTAGAAGAATTTATTTTAGAATTCTTACAACAATACAAAACAAGTCAAAACAAAACTAAACTATGTCTTATGATCCTTTGGGGACCACAAAAGGAAAATCATCTTGTTTGAAGAAAAATTGACTAACCTGGGGCCCATTTTCCTTAGGAGAGTTTCCATGTTAGGCTTTAGCCAGGGGTCTGTGTGTATATAATATGTCTGGAATGGAGGGAGGGAACCTATAGGACTCCTTATGTTCTTAAAGGGACCAAATCAGGAAAGATTAAGAAACATTTCATGTAAGGGACGCCTGAGTGGCTCAGTCGGTTAAGCCTCCGACTTCAGCTCAGGTCATGATGTCGGTTTGTGAATTTGAACCCTGCGTCGGGCTCTGTGTTGACAGCTCAGAGCCTGGAGCCCACTTCAGATTCTGTGTGTGTCTGTCTCTCTCTGCCCCTCCCCCATTCACACTCTGTCTCTGTCTCTGTCTCTCTCAAAAATAAATAGACATTAAAAAATAGAAACATTTCAAGCGTGACACCCCAAACTGAGTGTGTGTGTGCGCGTATGTGTGTGTGTGGTCTCAGATTACTTTTAATTTGTAAGATTGAATTCTCCAGATTTGATCCTAAGTAAGCATGCAAGAGGTTTTAGAAGACATTTCATGTTAACATTTGACAAAATAAGGTTGTTGTTTTTTTTAATATTAAGAGAGGATTTTCATAAAGTAACATACTGATTCTGTTATCTCATCCAAACAATAGTATCAACATTGTTCCACAACAATAAAGCTTTTGGACCTATAAATAAATGTTAAAATGTGAATTATAACAGTATTTTAATTATGATGGAACTAAATCAATATCACATCATCACTTCTCTCAGCTCATATGAATGAGTAGAATAGCTATCTTTAAGTTCAGTTGAGTTGGTTAACAATTTCTGTGTTTTAAAATTTGTGACATGCTACTAAGTCTCTTGATAAACTGTCCCCTCAAACTCCAAAACTTTTTCAGATAATTCAGAATAGAATATGAGTTGCTATGTAATAACTATATATGTACAAGCTAAAGTATATACCATGCAGTAGCCATGAAATGCAGGGTGCATTACTATGAAGTTTGTATTAAATAAACAAAGAGCCAGAATGTGTAAAGGTAATTCAACTGTAAAACATTTAATCTTATGTTATCAGTAAAATTAAAATCTGTGAATCATGTTTGTATCATCTACAGAGTTTTTGCAAATCTTCAATTGTTTCAGCGTTTATTTCTTTTAAAGGGTAGCTCTTTCATTTTGCTCAAATTATTGGCCTTGAAAGGTAAATTTAAGTTGGAATAATATTGCATCCAATATAAGCAATACATATTTCAGAATAGTAATTAAATATCAGTATTTATCTTTTTTATGGGAACTGTGGAGAAATACCTAAATCAAAAAACTATAATCTTGTCCTATCTAAGAAGATGGTTTTGTTGATTTTTACATGTTTGGAGAGAATACTTTTTTATATGCTTTCCACTCTTTTGCAAAATCCATTTTGAAATTTAGCTGAAGAATCACTTCTAATTTTGAAAGTAAGAAAATACATGTAATTCTGTGTTTAACCTTTTTAGAAAGAAGTCTTTCTAAAGACTCAGCATATGATAAAGAAATTTTAAACCCAAAGTAAATTCAGATTTGTACAACACTATCACCAAATCCTTTGATTTATCAGCCACCTATTTGTTTGATTGAAAAATCATTTTCTACAACATCCGATGTTTTCATAGCTTTTGGAATGTTTCGATCACACCTAATAATGCACTAGGGTGCAAGTCCAGCACATTTCTAAAAATTATGTAGCTTCTTGCACATTATTAATCTCTACTTGTTGATATTTTGACAAATGGCCAATCTTTCTGCAGATGCACACAAGGAGCTGATAGTATTGGGAACGCTTTCCAGTTCTTGCCGTCTCCTCTGAAACTTTACCACTTCTCAATCCAAAAGACATGTAAGACAGAGTAAATACACTTAAATTTTGCAGCAAAATGTCTATGTGTGTTAATGGCATGGTATTAGACCTGGTTTAAAGTTTTAGGAAAATAATTTTGAATTGGTGCAATTAAAAAAAAAATTTAGTTGGATGATCCCACTATTCTCCAAGGTCTCTCCTTAGTATGGTTTCTGATGTCAATTGCCTGTATATTATACAAATAGATTCTGTTTTTGGGGTGTACCTATTGTCACATCTGATATTGAATAGACTGAAGAACATTAAATCTCATTAGTGGTATTCAGTAGGAATTCGATCTTTTTTATGCCAGTGATTTTATATGGAATTTGGGCAAATTTGTCAGAATCAAAAACTTATTTCTTAAGTTAAAACAATTTTATCTTCCATTCTGATTTTCAGTAATTTCCCAAAACCTTTAGTCACAGTTAAAAAATTATTGATGCCGTCTTAATGGTAAACATGTTTTTAAGAAATAAGATGTTTTCAACCATAAGTTTCGCCTACTCTTTCTTTTTCTTAACATGTTTTTATAATTTGTGGGTGACAGTTGATCACAAAGGGATTCATTCCAAAACGGCGATGATTTTAAATATAATTATTTGAATGATTTGTGAATATTTTAAAATATTTTGTGAGCAACCGTTCTCTATAGATTAAATTTTTGATGTGAGAACAAATTTGTATACATTTAAATGTAATATCCTGATTATCACTTATCTAGATATTAAGATGCTTTAAAAAAGATTTTGTTTTAAAATTTTTATAATTTACTTATTTATTTTAAACAAATTTTTAAATCTTTGTTTATTTTGAAAGAGACAGAGCATGAGCAGGAGAGGGCAGAGAGAGAGGGAGACACAGAATTGGAAGCAGGCTCCAGGCTCTGAGCTGTCAGCACAGAGCCCGATGCAGGGCTCAAACCCATGAGCCATGAGATCATGACCTGAGCCGATGTCGGACACTCAACCGACTAAGCCACCCCGGCACCCCCAAATTTTTATGATTTAGAAACAATTTTGTGCATACAATATTACTTATATTTATGACTCTCACACTGTATATGGAATCCAGGTTTACAATAGCACTGTTATCTACGAATACATTGATAGCAGATCTACACTAACAAAATACTCAGTTATGTTATCCTTTTGCCGTTAGCACTATGGCTTGACTTCCCCATTTTAGGGAAACATTATAACACAGAGTTTTATTTTAATATTATTGCCAAGTAACTAAAGTTCATAGGAACCCCACATCAGTGACCAAATAGTTTGCAAAGTTGTACAAGTGCTTGACAGGTGTTGTTTATTCAGAAAGATTTCTGTGGAATGGGAGAGGCAGGGCACTCGTAGCATTGGGGTTTAGGTATTCATGGGAGTGAGTGAACCCGTTGGATCAATCTTTCCAGGAGCTTGGCTGTGAATGGAAGGTCAGAGGGATGATTAAAAGGAGATGTTATAAGAGACTCTTAAAAACTGAGAACAAACTGAGGGTTGATGGGGGGTGGGAGGGAGGGTAGGGTAGGTGATGGGCATTAAAGAAGGCATCTTTTGGGATGAGCACTGGGTGTTGTATGGAAACCAATTTGACAATAAATTTCATATATTGAAAAAATAATTTCTGGAAGGATTAAAAAAAAAAAGGAGATGTTAGATCAAGGATGGGGGAGACTTGCACACTTCAGAGAAGGCACTGACAGCTGAGAGGAAGAGGTTGCATATTCTGGAGAAAGAAGGAGCATGGCAAGTGGAATAAGATGGTGACCTGGGGCGCCTGGGTGGCTCAGTCGGTTAAGCGGCTGACTTCGGCTCAGGTCATGATCTCACGGTCCGAGCCCCGCGTCGGGCTCTGTGCTGACAGCTCGGAGCCTGGAGCCTGTTTCGGATTCTGTGTCTCCCTCTCTCTGACCCTCCCCCGTTCATGCTCTGTCTCTCTCTGGCTCAAAAATAAATAAACGTTAAAAAAAAAAATTAAAAAAAAAAAAAGATGGTGACCATGCAGGGTATGGGAAGGGAGAAGAAAGAGAACCAAGGAGAAGGCACTTTATGCCCTGAGATTGGCAGAAAGAAAGGGGAGATGGGTGGTGTGAAGGTGAAAAGATACGCAGAAAGAGTTCATGCTTTGTTCATTTGCTCAAAATGAGGTTGGGGGCAAAATGATTAGTTAATGGGAAGAGGAGAAGGCAAGGCAATTGTGAGGAATGTGAGAATGGAAAATTTTGGTTGGCTATTCTCAGACTTGGAGGTGAGCTAGCCAGCTAGGGCCAGGCAAATAGCCGTGTCATGCTGAGACCCATTAACTTAATAAGCACTTCCCGAAGGCTTGCCACATGCTAAGTACTTGGTTAGGCTCTGGGGATACAGAGATGAAAGACCTGGTCCTGGTCCCCAAGGAGTCTGCTGATGCGTAAGTCACTAGTTACCACGCGGGTGCTGCCGTGGGAGCTGAGAGAGGGATGTGTTTCTCAGCCTGGGGAGAAGGGAGAAGCTGGAAAATTTTCTTCTAAAGGAGAGCTTCTTAGACTCTTTTAATATGCCTGGTTAGCTTTACTTTATGCATTTCAAAGAAGATTATCTAGTTTTCAAGGAAATTAGCAGCAGAAAATTCTAAGGTCTCAGTTATGCTCTAAGTGACATCTGACAGAACAATAGGAAATAAGCTACCAAGCCTAAAAAAAAAAAAAAATGAGTACCAACATCTTAGACTCTTTAATTGGTTAGTGACCAAAATCTAATTCGAAATGGATTAAAGAGAAAGGAATGAAATTAGAGATTCACATCATTGTCAAAGTCTGGGAGGCATTCTTGGTCTCAGGAATGGCTGCATTTAGGAGTTCAAATAATATCATCAGGTCTTGGTCTTTCTACATTTTTTGAGAAATGAGCCTCTTCTTTACTTCTTTCTGGCAGTTTCATACCATAGCACCTTTAAGCCTGTGTTTTCTCTTTGGGAAGTAAAATTGTACCTTTTGCCAGAGCAGCGTGGCGGACCTTGGAGCCCCTGGTTCAAGAAAGCTACATTCCCTATAAATGTGGGTCACTGAATCTGATGGGAAACTTTTGCCATTAAAAAAAAAAAGGTTTTGAAGCTATTATTCATATTTTTGTTAAAGTTTGGGGTAAAACTATAAAATCCACAATTAAAGCTTATCATGATCCCCCCCTCCCCCGTGGTTGAGTAGTTTTTAGGCTTCATTGATTAATCCTAAAAGCTTCATCTTTATTAACAAGAAGTAGCCGCTAATAACTTCAGTATAGTTCTGGATACATCCCATGTGCAACTCTGGTGTTTGGAGGGAGTGATTTAAACAGTAGAAAACAGACACATTCATTAGAATCTTAGATGTAGATGTAGACTAAATCCTATGTGCTTGTTTGAGAAATAATTTTTGTGGTTCTACAACTCTGACTAAACCATTATAAAACGTTTACTGTGGGGTCCCCCTAACATTCAGATGTATTGGCCTCTTGTCAGTGATCTTAACGATTTTGAACTTAATATAACCCAAATGACTATTAGGTACTTTTCCTAATAATGTTTAATACAGATAAGAAACTATCAGTGGTGAACATTTAAGAATTTTGGAGATTAAAAAGAAAGAGTCAAGGGGTGTCTGGGTGGCTCAGTTGGTTAAGTATCTGACTCAATTTTGTCTCAGGTCTTGATCCCAGGACTATGAGATCGAGTCCCTTGTCTGGCTCTGCTCTGGGCGTGGAGCCTGCTTAAGATTCTCCTTCTCCCTCTCCTTCTGCCCCTCCCTCACTTGCACATGCTCTCTCTCTGTCTCTCAAAAAAAAAAAAAAAAGAAAAGAAAAGAAAAGAAAAAAAAAAAAGAAACAGCCAAAACACAGTAGCATGTCTAGTTTTAGACTGACTACATTCTGAGCAAGGGAATTTCTATTTGGGGAAGTTTAGAAAATAATGTATACATGTTTTATATAATTAATAATTATGAATCATTTTAGTGTGCTCTGTTACATCTATTGGAATTTCTATACTCCTTTTTTGTTGTTAGAATAAAAATCAAGGATATCTACAAAACACTGTTTCCTTTACCTAATGAACTTTAACCCTTCTATAGCCTCAATGACATTCATCTGTAGGTGATCAACTTAATTCTATTATTGATGTCGCTCTCATAATAAATCAAGTAAGAGAATGTGTCTGTAGTGAAGCACAATGTATTGTGTTTTGGTAGTTCAGTTTTATTACTGTGATTAATGACAATAATGACTATTATTATTGTTGTATCGTCTAGCCTTGGTATTTTTTGACATAAGAAATCATTACCACCTATTCATCCACTTAGCATTAGTAATTTTTAATGCTTAGACTTTGGTACTCTGTTTGAAAGCAACTGGAAGGATGCAAATATTAGGATTATTACTGATTACCAAATAAATGTCCTGGAGATATTAAATGATATAAAAAGTTTAAAGTTTGTGCACAGCCTGCAGTAGGAAATGAAGGCTTATGACATGATCTCTGCAGTCAAAATAATCCTCTCTCCTCCTCCCTAAAATATACTCAACCAGATAAGATTATAGTTTTGCTCACTAAGTTGTTTTTTTTTTTGTTTTTTTTTTTTTTAATTAGAGCTGGTCATTTTGCCTCTAAGTTTCCAGTCAGAGGTTAGAACTGTGTAAAACAAAATAAACACCTTTGTTATATAAGCACTGCATGTAGATAGGCCGTGTCCTTTCGAATATTAAAGGTATAGAATATAGAAGCTAGTAATCTGGGTAAATTTTTTAAGAAATGATTCTCAACAACACAAACGACAAAGTTGAAGGCTCAGTATTGACGATACAAAGGAATGATAAGAAACAAGGACAGAAATTTCACCAGAGAGATTTTCTTTTTAAAAAATTTTTTTAATGTTTATTTATTTTTGAGAGAGAGATGGAGTGTGAGTGTTGGAGGGACAGAGAGAGAGGGAGACACAGAATCTGAAGCAGGCTCCAGGCTCTGAGCTGTCAGCACAGAGCCCAACGTGGTGCTCGAAGTCACGAACCACCATATCACAACCTGAGCCAAGTCGGATGCTTAACCGACTGAGCCACCCAGGTACCCCTCACCAGAGATATTTTCTTGAGGAAACGCTGAACACAGAAGACCCCTGAACTTGTACAGTGGGTGTGCAGATGAAGAAAGACTGAATGAGATGCTCTGGGACTGTCCAGGGGCAGAAGGAAGACACACAGGTGAAAGGTAGCTCTCCTTTAAAAGACTCTATGAAGCTCCAAACTCACCCCTCCCTCATCATTGAGATTGTTCTGGGTCTTTATTTAACTTTCTTACTCAAGAAGGTAAAAGAGCAAGTAGGAAAATCTGGGCAAAAAAAAAGTATATACATATATATACTTATATATACATATATATAATTATATATATATATTATAAATATATATTTATAATATATATATTATATATAATAAAATATATATATTTTTATATATAATATATATTATATATATATATATATATATATATATATATATATATATATATATATATAAAATATATATAATAAAATCTATCTGGGAAGAGTTGAGAACACAAAATTCAAAATGCTGTGTACTCCAGCACATTCAGAAGTGACCTCACATTTTTTTTCCGAGAGTTCTATCAGCCAGCAAAAAGAAGGAAACTGGATCCCTTACAAGCCTCACGGTTTTCGTAAAATTAAAATAAACCGTTGTTCTGGAGAAGCAAACTCCTTTACTGACTCTATAAATAGATATTTTTCTTGTTAGTCCTTATAGAGTTAGGGAAAGGGTGATTCCTTTCCTTTTGTCTCAAATGTTAGGCAGAATCTTCTCATTCACAAAGTACGAAGTAGAAGTTGAACACCTCTCAATAAGGTAAACGGAAAAAAAATTGCCAACGTTATTTCATCCCTAGAAAAATGCTCCTGACGTTTTCAATCATAGGACATGTTATTGTTTTAGCACTAACTAAATGCCAGTAATAACCAAGGTGCCTGTCAGACTTTGGAAATCAATGATTTTAACATATTTTATGCTACTTTGCAGGTTGCAAAGTGCTTTCACATTCATTGTTACATCCAATTTTTACAGTGTCTCTGTGGTGTAGATAATATTATCTCTGTTGACAGTGTGGTGGGTACTGGTTTGAGGTCAAGGGACTCACTTGCTTGAATTTCCACATCCAGGAAGTAGTATAATTGGGGCTCAAACTGGAATCAAATCTTCCTTTCTTAAAATAGTATATTTTCCCCACTACAGCAAATGCAATTCAATTTTGCAGGGGAAACCTCCCACTGAATCACGTATCATAGGTATAGACACTTCTTTCCAATACTTATTTCAGATATTAGCAGCATACCTTCATCTGTTGCTTTAATCTTCATAATGTGGAATAAGTTGAAGAAATACCAGGCATAATAAAATAGCCACCATTTGTCAAGCACTACACCATGATTTCATTTGGTATTAAAACAACCCTTTAAAGCCAGTGTCATGGCCCACATTTTGCAGATGACAAAATTGATGTCAGAAGAAGGAAAAAAAGGGATGTAACTGGTGTGTGGCAGTGAAAATTCTAACCGGGTCTGTTTGACTCCAAAGACCTTGTTTTGATCACCATAATGCGTGGCTTGGCAGCTTTCGTGATCTACGTCCAACAAGCGTTCACGATGGAAGTGAGAGACCACTGTTGCTCTGTCCTTACCAGGGAAGTCATAGAAAGTATAGCTGTCTGCACTGGACATTTGGTAAATGCCTACTTACTCTCTAGGACATACTGATGTTGGCGAACAGGGCATTTTCTTAGCCAATCGTTGCTCCTGTGTTTAAGAGCAGGTCTTTGGGAGTTATCAGGATGAAGCTGCCAGTCTAATTTCCATTAGGTCCTCAAAGTGAGTAGTGAAGAGAATATACTTGCACATCTGATTAGTATGTATCTCAGTAGAATCTCCACTTTAGAATTCCTCACCTTCTTCTTACCCGTCCCTGTGGGTGCTGCCATGTTCATTTCAGCTGGCCAAGGGAAATCATGGTTTTAGCAAGAAGAGGGTGAACCATAGCCAACTTATTTTAGAATTCAAAGCACTCATTTTTCTCTGTAACTTTTCCCATCCACTCATAGTTCCGTGCTTGCAGTATGTTTTTGTGTACGTACATTTTATGTCTCTCCTCAGGTGCTGTGGTAGGCACTGTAGGGAGTGCAAAAATGAGCAAAAAAAACAAAACAAACCACCTTAGAGGAATTTATGATCTTGCAGAAGGTAAAGAGAAAAAAAGCAAGTATTTTATTTAAAAATTCTCCAGGCTATGTAAGCTAAACGTCTAAGAAAAAAATAGAACCATAAAGAATAAATGTATTAGTAAGCAGAAATATGCCAATGTAAATAGTGATGTCTGTTTGCACTGAATAAAGTAACAAGAATTAGAAGTCTGGATAGAGCCAGAAGTTGGCAGAGATGTGGGGATATAGAGGCAACACGCACCTTTGTGAGAGTGCACGCCAGTGCAGACATTCTGAGGACAGTGTAGCATTACTTAGTCAATAGGCTTACCTCTTCCTGTGATACTGCATTTGTTCTGTTCAGTATATATCTCAATAAAATTCCCAAACAGGGCCATAATGGGCCATGTATGAACATACTCATTTCTGGCAGCCAGGAGTATATTGTCAAAAGTGTAGGTGAGGGGTTCCTGGGTGGCTCAGTCGGTTGAACATCTGACTTTGGCTCAGGTCATGATCTCGTGTTATCGATTGAAGCCGCACATGAGGCTCTGTGCTGACAGCTCAGAGCCTGTAGCCTGCTTTGTATTCTGTGTCTCCCTCTCTCTCTCTGCCCCTGCCCTGCTCATTTCCTGTCTCTCTCCGTCTTTCAAAAAACAAAGACAAGAACAAAAACAAAAACCGTTAAAAAAATTGTAGGTGAAGTGTGGGCAATGCAAATTATAGAGTATTACACAGCAGTTAGAAATACCAGAAGCAACATGGAAGGGTCACGAAACAGCATGGAACAGTAAAAGAAGCAGAGTAAAATTTATCATGGTATCTATTTAAATAAATTAGCATGCTTGCATAAAAATAGTGTATATTTCCCAAGAACACTTAATGAAAAGATACATATTTATGGGTTTTTGTGGGAAGAAGAGAATTGAAATGGGGATTGGGAATAAAAGGGAACATAAATATAACACAGGGACTATCCATTGACCAATCTTTTTTTTTAAGTTTATTTATTTATTTTGAGAGAGAGCGTGAGTGAGTGGGGGAGGACAGAGAGAGAGAGAGGAAAAGAAAATTCCAAGCAGACTGTCAGCACAGAGCCTGACGAACTCATGAACTGTGAGATCATGACCTGAGCCAAAACTAAGAGTCAGATGCTTAACTGAGCCACCCAGATGCCCCTATCCATTAACCAATCTTTGTGACATGACATTAAATGAGGAGCATGTTGAATTCAATGCTCTACAACAAGCAAAACAAAAATCATGGAGATTCAAGGTGGTAAGAGTTACAACCTGATGACTTCAGGAAATAACTTCATAGAAAAGTGGCACTTGACATATGTCTCTAAGGATGGGTAAAATCTGAACAGAGGTTAGAGAAGACGGGAAGCCAGTACAGGGAGTAGATATTGGGGTATATGAAAAGGGCCTTCCAGGGAAAGCAGGGCCAGCAAATGCTTGGCAATACGGTGACAAGGGGCAAGGGTTCACTGAAGAGAAGAAGGGCTCACTTTGGCTGATGCATAGAGTACAGGTGCGGCACTGTAGTAACAGCTAAGTGTCAGGCTCTAAGCTGAGTCTTTTATGCACCTTATCTACTGAATCCTCACAATGGCCAGATGATACAGATATTCTACTCTTAATCATCATCAATCATCATCATTCACTTTACAGATGGGGAAGTGTGTTGAAGAGGTAACTTTCTATCTGCACATCCTGTAATTGCTAGATACATGACGAAAAGCCAGGTATCTTTGGCTTCAGAGCCTGTGCCCTTAACCCCCATGCTCTCCTCCCTTTCAAGGCCATGCTCTCTATTCCTCTGTCAGCGTAGATGTAGAAGGGCCTGGTAGTGAAGGGGTTAAAGTAGTCAGAACTCAGCCCTATGCTGTGTATGGCTTTAATTATCCCTTACTACTGATTAGTTTGATAGCAAAAGGATATTTGAGAAGGAAGCTGCCCATGTTATAAAGTTCTGCCTATATTATAAAGGCCTTTCTGCTCATGTGTCTCTCATTGAAATGATGGAGGGGCTGTGCCAACATCAAGCTAAATAAGGAGAAAACATTTATAAGCACCCTTTTAACCCTGTTGAAGCTATGCGTTCTGAAATCCCTTCAAGTAACAAATGGGTAAGAACAAAAGGGGCAAAACTAGCTTTTTAACTATGGAGACTGAGGTCGAAGCTTTAGCTGGGCCCTGTTTATCATGCTGCCTTGATTAAACTCTAAGCTTCTATGCCATAAAGATGAGAGGAATGACCACATCTATAAGATAGGGTTTTGAATCTCAGCATACTCAACTGGAACATATCAGGACATATCACTCTGTCGATGTAGGAATAGTTTGGTTTGTTGGAAATGAATAGCCAGGTGAACACTGAGGCCAAGTACTATGACAGTTTCCATGTTTTGGGAAGTGGCATTTCTAAACAGAGAAACGGTTGCGTATAGACACACACAAATGGAAAACAAAGGCCAGAGTGTTGAGAAAGGGCTTTTAGTGATAGACTCAAGTGAAATGAAGTTTCGACAGGTCTGTTTTTTATTTATGCCTTCCTCTTTCTTGCATCTCCACCCATTTCTCAAATTCTTTCTTTGCTATTTACACATCAGAACATCTGGGATTGGGCTTCCAGCACCTGCTATAGGGAGCAGAGATCTTCCTGCTGAAAATATACTTTTCAATGGCAAAATTTAAATTAGTATGCCTTTCTTAGTTCAAAAAGAGTATGTTTCAAAATCTGGCTCCAAGCAAATAGCAGCTTAAGAAACAATCGAGAGCAACAAAATAATTTTAACAAAAGAAATACCCAAACCTGAAGATCTTGATAAAAGAATAAAACAAACGAAGGATTCAACACACAGACTGAAAACAGACTCTTCATAGTTTAGACCTGGAAGGCTCTACAGTACATCTGGTTAACATCTTGCAAGCTGAAGAACCCTGCCTTGAAAAACCTTCTGTACCAATGACACACAGAATGAAAGGTTATGTTATGACTTTCAGATGGAAACCTGCAAAAGTATATCCACTGGACTGGACCGTTAACTCTTACTACTTCTGATTCCAACTGTTAAAGAGATTTTTCATGTGTGAATTATAATGAACTTTTTCAGTTTATATCAGAAACACCAGAAAGAATTTTTACTTGGAATGAGTGAACATGCTGTGGACGGAATAGAATGTCTCAGTTGTGATGTCCAAATGGAACTAAAATCCCCCCAGTAGGGATTTTGTAGAGTGCATTTTAATAATAAGCATACATGTCTGTATATTGGGTTGGGAACAAAAACGCCGTATTTGAAATACAAGCGTGTTACAAAACCTCTGTAACTGGTAACATTCACTGAAAGTTTTGTTGAGATAAAGGAGTCTATTTGCTTCCAAGTATGGGTACAGAAAAATGCCTTTATATTGATGTGGCAAAAGTCATACGTGCTAAGGAGGTACTGTAATTTGTAATATAGTAGAAAAATTAGAAGAATCCTTTTTTGAGATCCGTTCACTACCAGAATTGTATTGTCTTTGTCTACAATTTACTTGACTCTGGGGAGGGAGGTAAAAATGAAGAAGGGCAGTTTCTCTAAACACCGGATTGTCCTGTGCTTAACCATCACGTGGTTGTGCATTTTCTTGATCTGTAGGAAGGAGGTACTTCCTTCTTCCCTAACCACCCAGGAGGTTTGCTGCCAGCCTCTTGCCTCCATGCCCCCAGCATCCAGCAGACAGTTCTCAGAAATGCCATTTGAAGTTCTCTGTGCAGCAAGTGGGTGTGTGAGCGAAGGAGAGGTATCATTTCCTTCAGACACATACACACCCCCCCCCCCCCAGACGAAGGGAGAATCGGCTATGCAGCAGACTTGCTACAAGGGATTTTTCCATGTGTGTTTTATTATGCTGGAGAGGACTGTGGTGACAAGCAACACATGAAATTGCTATCTGTCTTTTCTGAAATTTTACATTCTCTTCTCTTTGTAGGGAAAGTGATGTAATACTCTATTGCTTGTGTAAACAGTATCATTCAATTAGAGGGTGTCTGCTTTCCCTTGCATACCGTGAAAGCTGCATTCTCCTCGCTCAGATGCCATCATGGACTTGGTTGCATAGTGGTGACCTGTGCTCTTGGGGACAGTGAGCTGCATATACTGACACTGTTAGTAGCCAGAAGTTTTCACTGGGGAAATAAGTTTAGTATACTGTTATTAATTTGGTTTAGAAAAGAGTTGCAGAAGTACTCAGATGAATAAGACGTAGCAAGAACACATGGTCTTCGTTATTCAATAACTATTCCTCTGCAAAGGAAACATGGTCTATTTCCCATTTGAGAAGGAGCTTACAACAAACTAGTAAATATGGAAAAAGGGCTACACATGTACTATAATTTTATTGAGGAGTTGTCCTCGTGCACTTATGTAGCCCTCCCCCACCCCAACAAACTCACAAAACATGTCCACGTCGATGTATTCCCAGCTGGTATTAGCATAATCATTACCACATTATAAACAAGCCTGTGGAAAAATAGCCTGCGAGATTTAGATGGCTTGTTGTATAAATGAAGGCAGGTGGGGATAGACAACCAGATATTTTGGGAACAAATTCTTCCCCCCGCTTTAGAAATAATAGGTGAGATCTACCAAATCTCAGTTGATAGCATGGACCGAAGAGGTAAGAGTTGAAAGGTATTATGACACGTTCACTATGCCTAGATAGAAGTCTGCAAAAGGCTTACCGTGGAGCCCCTCCACTGGAAGAAGTTCTCATTTGATGATGGGAATGTTGAGCCTCCCTTTTTTCTTTCCTATTGGAGCACAAGTGGACTACTTTTCCTCTGATTTCATATAGTTCCTGTCGGTCAAGGTATCTGGCTCTTTCTTTCTTTCTTTCTTTCTTTCTTTCTTTCTTTCCTTCCTTCCTTCCTTCTTTCTTCCCTCTTTCTTTCTTTCTTTCTTTCTTTCTTTCTTTCTTTCTTTCTTTCTTTCTTTTTCTTTCTTTCTTTCTTTCTTTTCCCTATTGTACTTTTTCCAGGAGTTGACCAGATGAGAAATCTGGACTTAATAGCTACTTCAAGTTTACTGCCAAGACCAGAAATAAAATATGATGTAGAATATTGCCTTACCTGAAAGCTTCAGGATGCTAAATGCTGTTAGATCCAGGTTTAATTGTAAAAAGAGTCCAAGACAGAGGAAGGAAACGAATTTTATGAAAGTAAAAGCTGGTCCGTGTGTCCAGGTTCTAAGAGATCAGACAACAGGCTGAAGAGATTTAGCATATTTAGAGATTTAGATTTAGCATTTTCTTCTTTCTTTTTTTCTATTGATTTGTACAGGCATGCAGAGAATAACTAAGTATGCTAGCCACAGAAAAATCATGGTGTATTCTTTCAAATTTGTGATTCAAGCACTACCCAGAGAACCATACAATTAGGATAAAGAAGGCATTGGTGAGTGTGGGTGAGGCAATATATTCTCTGTGGGCTTATTACATCTTCTGTGGCCTGGTGATTTGTTTGTAAGTTGCTTTAATTTGATGAGATGGGTTTAACCACATGTACCTATAAAATCAGAATGATATATAATATGGATCGCATGAGTTTCAACATCCAGGGAAGTTAATCTTCGAGTACAGTACTCCAGTAGGGGTCCCTCAACTTTGACATGAGATTTCTATTTGCAATAAAGTTAACGAGGCTCTTTCTTCCTAGGCTGTCTTAGACTCAGATATAGGTAACCATTAGGTATAGCAGGCCTATGGGAAGGGAATGCACACAGATCAAACTGGCATGACGGTCTGCTTTACTGGAACTCACTTAACCCCTGTGCAATATCCTCAAATTGCATAAGTGCTGAAGTTACTTAATGTTTCATTATAAATAAATTATCTGATATGAAATGTGTTATTCTCATAAATTGGCTTTTTCCGTGATTAAGAAAGAGAATTAGATTAAAATGGGCCTGTTTCAAAGTGACATGGCCATTTTTCCTTTATATGTTTGCAAAGTTAATAAAGTAATTGATATTGCAGAGACTTTGCCAAAAGGCAGGGCATTTTCAGGCCCTACAATTAAACCATGATGTCCAAAAGAGCTTGCTTAATGTATTATTTATTGAGCACTGATGGGATATTCAGTATAGCATAAGAACGAAGTTAAGCCAGTGTTTTCACAGTTTGAATAAAAGCATCTAAGTGTTGTTTCCTATTGATAATAGAATCTGAGATTTATAGACAAGAAAAAGGACCCTGGAGGATTTCTGGTAACAATTCATTTTATAGATGAAGAATCAGAGGCTTCAAGAAAGGAAATGATTTATTCACTCCAAGGCATAATAGCTCAGCTAGAATTAGAACTCAGCCCTGTTGACTTTCCCAACACCATAGCTGTGCTCTCCCGCTGGCTGCACCCCTCCACGCTTGCCATCCCTCATCCTTTTTGCCCAATCCCTGAAGCATCTTTCTGGCTGGATTCTTAGCCTCTAGCCTTTCTCACCTGTAGTCCATCCCACACATCACTTATAAGATTAACTGTCTTTAAACCTATTTCTTTAAAAAATTTTTATAATTTTTTTTTTTTTTTTTTTGAGAGACAGAGACAAAGCATGAGCAGCAGAGAGGGAGAGAGAGGGAGACACAGAGCTCATAGCAGGCTCCAGGCTCTGAGCTGTCAGCACAGAGCCTGACACAGGGCTCGAACTCACAAACCATGAGATCATGACCCGAGCCAAAGTTGGATGCTTAACTAACTGAGCCACCCAGGCACCCCTTTAAACCTATTTCTTATCAAGAATCCCTTCTGTATTAGGGCTCTCCAGGGAAACAGAACCAGTAGGAGATACACATATGTACACCCCCACACCCAGTGGTATAGTTCTGGTCTGAAGCTGAAGGTCTGAGATCCCAGCTCAAACAGTCAGACAGGTGAAGCCCCCCCTTAACTCAGCATTGTACCCAGGTCTTCATTGACTGGATGAGGGCCACCACATTGGAGAGGGTCATCTGTTTTATTTAGTCTATGGACCCAAATGTTAATATCATCCAAAAACATCCTCACAGATACATGCACATTAACGTTTGACCAAATACCTGGGCATCTTATGGTCCAGTAAAGTTGACACATAAAATTAACCATCATACTTTCCTTCAGAAGGTATAATGGCTATGTCTTCCTCTTCTTCCTCTTCTTCTTCTTCTTCTTTTTCTTCTTCTTCTTCTTCTTCTTCTCCTTCTCCTTCTCCTTCTCCTTCTCCTTCTCCTTCTCCTTCTCCTTCTTCCTTTTTATCAGAGCTTATTATCATTTCAAAACTCTTTCCTGGACTTAATCTTATTATATCATCTCTTGGACACAGAGAGAAGGGAAGGCTGACTTTGAGTGCCAAATTGCTCTGAGGCACTAAGAAAATCTTATAGTATTTATTTCTGTTATAAAATAAATACATGTTTATCATAAAAAATACAGATAATGGAGATAAGTAAAAGAAGGAAATAGATGTCTTCCTTGATTCAAGAGTCAGAGGTAACCTCTATAGCTTTTTAGACTTTTGTGTATGTAGTTTTATAAAATTTTACATGTAATACTCATCCTGAGTATTATTTTCCACTAACACACACATATACCTATGGGAGGATTATTTTTAATCATTTCACAGTATTTTCTTTATGAACGTCCCCATAATTTGTTAACTAATTCGGTATTGGATACCAAGATAATTTCCATTTTATTCTGAGATACCACTTTGTACATGTAGCCTTGCATACATGTCTAATTCTTTTTTTTTTTTTTTCATTTTTAAGTTTATTTATTTTTGTGAAAGAGATGGAGAGAGTGAGCGGGGAAAGGAAAGAGAGAGTAGACAGAGAATCTCGAGAAGGCTCCACACTGTCAGCATGGAGCCCAATGTGGGGCTCAATCTCACAAAACAGGAGATCATGACCTGAGCCGAAAGCAAGAGTTGGACACTTAACCGACTGAGCCACCTAGGCGCCCCTAATTATTCTTTTATAAAAAAACACAGGTGAATTGTTACTTTCTTTATCACATCAGCTCTAAACTACTTTGCCTAATTTTCACCTTCTCCTCCTAACTATATTTTTTACAACTTCCTAAAGCAAATCTTTTAATTTAGTGACCTTGGTTTTATACTGTCTTATGTGCTTTACTTTCTTGCCTGTATTTATTTTAGCCCTCCAGATAAGCTATCAGCATCTTGAAGGGAAGAGTCATATTTTATATTTTTATATAAAGATATAAACATATCAAGAGTGGTAAAACCTTGGTTTGAGAGCATAATTTGTGCCAGAAACATGCTTGTGATCCAGAGCACTTGTGTGTCAAAGTGAGTTTCAAGAACCACTGGCTGAGTTGTGATTATGTGATGTTCAGTGTCACGTACTACTCATATAGCAAGACATCGCTTGTTTATTAAGTTAAAATTTATTAGAATTGTTTGTTCATCTTGCAGAACACGTTACTAGCAATTCAAGGTTTTATTTTAATTGATTTGAATTGTTAATAAAACTTACTGTGCACTGTTAAGCTATTTTTAGTTCGATAGTCTAAGTCCTAAAGAAATTATCTTATGTAGTTCCTATCAGCTTTGAAAATTTGGTAGCTCACAAATTAAACATAAATAGTGAGTTTCTCAATCTTTCAATCACTTGACACATTATTGAATACTTTTCTTTGTGTAGATTATTGCAGTGGTCCTGTTTGAGGGTGCAGTGAGGCACAAAGAGACACTATTTCTACATCTCAAGATATAGCCAACAATCTGTGTCATACATATAAGATAAAAAATTATTTGGGGCACTCTTGTGCTTTCCCTGATACAATTTTCTGTAAGAAATATCTCCATATTTTTAAATGTTTGTTTTTGAGAGAGAGAGACAGAGACAGAGACAGAGTATGAGCCAGGGAGGGGCAGAGAGAGAGAGAGAGGGAGACACAGAATCTGAAGCAGGCTCCAGCTGTCAGCACAAAGCCCGACATGGGGCTCGAACTCATAAGCCATGAGATCATGACCTGAGCTGAAGTTGGACACTTAAACGACTGGGCCCACAGGCGCCCTGAAATTGTTCCATTTAATTAATGACATGGATTTTGCCCTTTGTTAACATGACATCCACTGTCACTTTTTTGTTTGGACTTTCACTTGATATTTGGTCTGATGATCTAGACTTTCTATAGATTTGATTAAGAAATTATGGATGGAAAATATTGCATTCTAAAAATAGAACTCTTTCGTGTGATTATTATGAATAAATATTAGGAGGCCTTGGAGTGATCACTAAATTTAAACTGAGTATGAAATTAGAACAAGCATTAACAAAATGCAAGGATAGGCTGAAATTTTGTTGAGGAGGAAAACACCTAGATGGTAAAACTCTGCCTGAGGTGTTTATTATCCAGTTGGAAATTTGGACACATACAACTCTCTAGTGATGCCAATTAGGCATTAACCTAATTCAAATGTGTGAAGGGGAATAATTACTGTGACTAAGAGGGTCAAGGAAAGATTCATTGAGAAAAAGACCCTGGAGCAGGGCCTTGAAAGAGAAGTAGGATTTAGATGTGTCAGTAGTGGAAAGTGAATTGGAAGTGTTGGGGAGAGCATGAAGAGGCATACAAACATCTGAACATATATTTTTGTTCCTAGAATGTTGAAGGGTCTTGTGTAGTGGGGGGGAAAAAAGATGAGGGAGGAGGAAAATGGTAGAAGAAAAAAAATGGACCTGTAGATTGAGGTCTGATTCTGACGACTGTTCAATGTCATTCTAAGCAGCTCAGGATTCATTCTACAGGGGGAGAGGATTTAAAACAGAGAATGGCATGATTGGGTTTATCTCTCAGGTTGATATTCTGACTTTGTCAGAGAAGATAACTTGCAAGGGCTAGACACTGGAGGTGAGAGAACAGTTGAGAATACAAGCAATGGTTCAGGGTGACTATCCACAAGGAACTGTTATTTATAACAGTGGCTCTAACACCGGAGGAAGAGATACTTTAATGGAATTTAAACTGTCCTGGATTTTATCTGTGTGGGTTTTTTTTTAATGTTTATTTAGCAGGTGCTAATGGTCTAACAGTCCAGATTTCATCTTCTCTTCAACACCTAGTCTTTTATGAATTTGCATTTGCTTTCATGGACCGATTCTTCTCTATTCCACCTCTGGTCTTTATTGACAGGAAGACAGGAACAGAGGCAGATCCAATCAAAAACTATTTATTCCCATTTGGGTGGAGAACAGCTGTTGCTGCCCTCACATTTGGGACAAGAATATCCTTACGGCATCGTATCTTGAGACTTAAAACCAACAAAGATTTATCTGAGAACCATGTAATCATACACTGTGGAGAAAGCATGAACTAAAATGATGAAATAACTGTATGAACATTACCAACAAGTACAAATACACCAATATACTTCTTCTTGGCCCTTGGTTTCACTTCACTTGGGAAGTTCTCCCTCGCCGGAATAGCCATGGCTCCTTTCTCTTTCCATTACTCTCGCGCTCCCTTTTCTGTCTTGCAAGGTGCTCTAGCTGTTTGGCAAGGTTCACATACATTTCACCTTTCTCCTCAGGACCTATTCACTATATTATTAGATTTCTCCTGGCTAGGAAGTGTTTCCCTTCTTCTTGCTTTCCCTTTTACTCATTTGGCCTGTTTGCTTTTTCTGTCTCTTTTGTGGTTTTTCTCCCCCCTTGGCAGCCTGCTTCCTGCCTTTCATCGGCTGCAGGTGTCCTGTGTCTTTGTGATGACTTCTTGCTCAGAGGCCCTCACCAAGCCCTTCTCAGGCCTTCCACATTCAAGTGGGCATGCTCTCTGGCCAACGGGTCTCCCCAGGACCCCCTCCTGATGATTCTCTCGGGCCACTTTTGTTTTTACAGATTACAACTTTCTTGCTCTCCTGTTCCCCACTCTACACCTCCCCTCTGCCCCTCATCTGTTTTGGTTAAATCCTCAGCGAGGGTTCTGGCCTTTGTGTTGAAAAGCTGCTTTCTGGTAAAAAAGACAACTCAGTTTCTGCTGAATGTAAAGTTTTATTTATTTTCCCTCAGAATATACAATCTCTTTGGAGGGAGAGAATCGGCTTCCAGTCTGCATGCTACTAGGAATACCATCATCGCTACAAATATGGTCATCCTATACTCGCATATGACTTTAAAACACATTTAGTGTTATCGTAAATGAAGCAGTTTGGTTCAATCATGAGGATGTATCCGATGTCAGCCAGAAAGAGAAATCAATATGTATTGTGCTGGGTCATAATGAGTATTGACAAGGCAGACTGGAGTACATTTATTTGTTCACAGAACGCACCCCAACGGAACATGGTATGTGTTGAGTTCTGTAGACATGAGACAGTAGAAAGCATACTTTCTGTCCGTACAGAAGTCAGTCTCGTTGGAGGGACCAACGTGAATCTGGATGTTTACAGTGTGGTAGGATGAGTGCTGCAATATAGACATATAAAGGAATCTTGGACGCACAGAAGGAGAATGTAAATAATTTTGCCCCAGGGGTGCCTGGGTGGCTCGGTCAGTTAAGCGTCCGACCTCAGCTCAGGTCACAATCTCACGGTCAGTGAGTTCGAGCCCCACGTCGGGCTCCGTGCTGACAGCATGGAGCCTGCTTTGGATTTTGCATCTTCCTCTCTCTCTGCCCCTCCCCTGCTCATGATCTGTCTGTCTCTCAAAAATAAATAAACGTTAAAAAAAAGTTTTTAAAAAATAATTCTGACCCAGCCCAGGGAACTGCTCTGCAGTGATGGTGTTCAGTTAGTCAGCCTGAGAACGACAGATTCTGGAATACACGAGGTTTCACAGGCCAGCATTACACCTCGTGTGCAAGCCGTGAGAGGCCACTTTCAGCTCAAGTACAGAGTTTATCAGAATTGTTGAACTTCAGCTAGGCGATCTTGGAGCGCTTTCTCAAACTCTAAGGATCCGGATTGCCTAGAGAACAAAAACATCTATGAGATGCTTGAGACTTGTTCTCTAGAGGCCATAGGTCGCTGTTTCCCATGTCACATTGACACTTTCCCTTGACAGCGTGCTAGCAAAGCAGTAACATCTGTTTCTGCGTGGCTATGCTGTGAATGCATCGAAGAGGACAGGCAGGCAGTGGTTTAGTGCAGCCTGCGACTTGTAAGGAATTTCATATGGAGAGAATTCTACTCTGTGGTTCCGAAATTAGGGTAAAGAGGAAGTTGCTTTTATTACTGTGGCAGAAGAGGGCCCTCTGCCCTCGATTTCTCTTTCTTTTTCTAATTTGTAACCATTTCCTGACTGACGTTGACATTGCATGCTTTTTTTCTTAAGTTCCCCCTGATGCTTAAATAGGTTAAGGGCCCGGGCCGCACCGGGTGAGCCCAGAGTCCCCGCACCTGGGCTCACACCCCTGCTCCATCACACAGGGTCCGACGCTGACCTGCCAGGCCACATGGAACTGTTCAACCCCCGTGTCCTCCGTCAAGATTACCATGAGCTGGGGGTTTGCCCTGCTTGCTCCTCATTTTCTTTGTCAGCAAGACTGAGATCAAAGTGCAAGACAGATACATAAACGATAACCTAGAACTTGGCCCAAACACAGAGGCTGCTACCCGGGCAGCATCTTCCATCACACTTTCCCCAAAGGCAAGAAGGAGAGGGGCCAATTATGTTTAAGTATAGCCTTTCTCACACAGCCGCTTCCAACCACCCCCCGCCCCTCGCTTTGTTTCCTGAACCCATCATCGCTGTATTAATCAATTGGTTCAGGGATTTGAGGTTTCCTGACCTAATCACAGGATCTGGGACGTACTGATTTCTGTTTATATGAAGCTGTGGCCGTGATTGCAAACTTCGTACCTGGCTGAGCTCACATCTGTCATTCTGTACTCAGGGTCTGGGATGGTTCTGGCTGTTCTCCTGAAGAGTGGGGAAGGGTGATCTCCGCTTGTGTTGTGAGCCGATGATAGTTTACTTTCGGAATGCATTTCATTTAAAACAATATTGACAAATAACGTTCGTAATGGCAACAATGATTTATGGAAGCAATCGGACAGGTAATAATTCCCTTTGGGCTTGTGTCCCAGATTTTTACAAAATACCTTGCAACGTGTCTGAGTTGACTTATGTCATGCTACACTTCCTCTCTTTAAAACGAATATTGGTGCCTTGAAGAAAGAGAGAGATGGACCGAGGGTATAGCCAAAAGGTAGGGAATGACTGGGAATTAACCAAGAGGATTAATTCTTTTAGAAAAATAACACTCAGGTAACACCAATTTTAGTTAGCAAAATTTATATGATTGTTCTCTAGATTGATGTTGTCTCTGAGCCCATCGTATAGACTAGACCTGGAAAGGTGAGGTTGAATAAGGCAGCTCTTGCTTAGTGCCGTTGTAAATGCTCCGTGGATTTTTTTTTATCAATATGATTGATTATATTTTATAACAGATGGTAATTCCTCCCTGGATCTCCAGAAATCACAGCTAGCCCATGTGATTGTTCTCATTCCTTTCTGAAATCAGGTATCTATATGTGCATGTGTATCTTATAGATACATGACTCCGTAGATCTTCCCATACCCACACGGGCTGATACAACATTAACTGGTCGTGGAAAAACTGAAGCGTGGACACTTCCCCCATACTCCTATCACCCCTACCTACCAAGCTGCCACATTTGTGCACGTGTGTGCATGCGCTCACGTCCAAGCATGCCTGGGTTTGTATGTATCTTCAGTGCTGTCAGCCATGTTGTATTTCAAATGCTCTGCTTGGTTTCTCAGAAAATACTGGCATGTTTTGGAAATACTGAGGATGATCTCAGTCAGTAACCACCACAGCAGGTAGGGGAACAGCACAACCCCAAACTGAGACAACTCGGGTTAGACCTTCCAGGTAGACGCTTGCTGAACTTGACATTTGACTTCTCCGGGTCTCATATTCCTCACCTGTAAAATGGTGATAATACTGAGTACCACAAAGCGTTCTTTAAAGGATTAAATTATAAGATATAATGTATGAAGAGACCTTGCTTAGTGCTTTGAACTCTGGCCCTGGAGTGGGCATGTGTGGATTTACATCCAGGCTTTGCTTCTTAAGAGCTCCGGGCGCCAACCTTGGCTCAGGTCATGATCTCACGGCTTGTCATCAAGCCCCGTGTAGGGCTCTGTGCTCACAGCTCAGAGCCTGGATGGAGCCTGCTTCGGATTCTGTGTCTCCCTCTCGCTCTGCCCCTCCCCCGCTCATGCTCTGTCTCTCCTTCAGAAATAAACTTAAAAAAAAAAGCTGTGTACCCTCAAGCAATTCATTTAATTCTCTGTGTCTCAGAAAAAAAAACACAATGCATATAAAGAGCAAAGTTCCTGGTATGTAGTAAGCACTTGTTAAATATTTGCCATTATTATTAAATTATAAAAACTATGCAGATGTTACCTTTTGTTATGATGGGCCAATTAATAAGACAATGTCTAACTCTGAGGGTAAGTGTTTTTCTAACAACTGATCTGGAGAATGTAGTGGCCTGCTAATCAGCATTTTGTTGAAATAACCTGCCAGCTTTGTGAGGGAATGGATGTATTTATAGACTTAAGCTCAAAGTGTGATCCCATGCATGTGTCTTAAAGACGCCTGGAGTCGTTTAGCTTGTCCACGTTTCACGAGCTCTCCTATGGTAAATATGAGAGTTAAACAGCGTTTGCATGGTTGCAGCTTCTCTGTCCCCTGTTTTGCCGTGGGGATAATTTTAATGACTGTTGTTCTGTGGCTAAGAATGAATGTTTGGTTTCAGAAAAAAAAAAATCCAACTTTTGTAGAAGAGCTGTGGCACATTAATTGATATCAGCAGTCTGCAGAAAAAATGTTCCCTTGTCTTTCCGTGGTTAAATATTTGTCAAGTTTATCTCTAGAATTTTTCATGTGTTTTTCTGCCTTGCCGTAGTTCTACTTCTGAGCCTCCTAAGAGATTCCCTTTTTTCCAGGATCTCTTCTAATTCTTTTTGCTTCCCTTGCCAGAGACACTTACCTAAAGCCCCAGCTCTTGTTTATTTCATGCCCGGGCCTGATGGTTCCTCACCCTGATCTAGAATGCCTCTTCCTAAAATCATATTTCCATGATTCCTTTCTGCATACCCTGTCCCACCAAACTGTTCTTCTTTCATAAAGCATACTTTTATATATTACATATTCGTGGTCATTTCTAAACCATTTGCTTATAGGGATTCTCTGGTCTTTCATACGGCATTTGATACACAATTCCAAAATATGGCGGTGCTGCCTGTTGGCAAAAACTGTTAGCCTGTCATTGTGTGAGTATCTGTGAGCCCCTGGAGCTGCCCCAGTCCTTAAGGAAGAAGGAACAGCAAGAACTTCTAGACTTCCAGGAGACGAATGGGGAGGATGGCCCTTATGGTGGTCCAGGCCCTTCCCTCTGGCCAGTGAAATTGTTCCTCTCTATCGTTTTTGTTTTCATTGAATTGGCTTCATGGATCTCTTCATCGCCTGAGCATCAAGCTTGTAGTTCAGGCTGCTCTCTGGCATGGCTGTCCCTTCGTCTAGTCCAAGATCCACTTTCATCCCTGCTGTTGTTACTCACTTAAGAGAGGGAGTGGAAGAGTCACCTGCAGGGCTCATTAGAGTAGACCACTGGATCCATTCCAGAGTATCTGATTCATGTAAGTCTAGAGTGGGGGCTGAGATTTTGCATTTCTAACACTTTCTGGGGTGGGGGTGGGAAATCATACATATTTGGAACTCTTTATATTTGCTGAATACTATCTGATTATGAGAGTGCTCTATGCCTTCATACCTCTGTGCGGCTGCTCATGTAGTTTGGTTGATCTTGAAGGCTTTCCCTAAATCTTGCCATTTGAAACACCCAGGTTAAATGCCACCGCTTTAGTGGTCTTTTACGATTCCCTCAGCCAGAGCATGAAACCGTTGTTGTATGATCTCTTCTCCCCAATTTCGTAGCAATTTATTTGTCCCTCGTAGTATTTACCACCATCTACTCTATATAAAGTATGCATGTCCTGGCTTTGCTCCTTGAAGGCAAAGGTATTAGTCTCTTTTATCTCGCTTCTTCAAGTTCACTACAGTGCTTTACACACACACTGTTTCTGTTGATGCTCTACCCACATCTCCTTGGAGATTTACCACCTCTGTGTATCCATCTTTCACACTTCTGTATGGTTTGTTCCTACCAACTTGAATTTCTGACTTTCTTTAGAGGACTAAACTTGAACCACCAGAGCCACTTATCTCAACCACGTGAAGAGCTAGAATTGTCTGGAAGTTTGCACCCCCGGCAGAATGACCTACAGCTAGTGCAGGAGTACAAAAGCCCTTGCCTTGAGGGGGACACACATGCTGCACAGCTCTCATGGGATGAGGCTGACACAGGGACCTCACCTGAAATCACACTCCTGTTTGCCATCTTCTCCTTTCCTATCCTGCTTTTCTTACTCCCTCAGTGGGTTTCTCCTGGGAGCACTTCCTTAATAAATCACTTCTGCACGAACTCTTGTCTCAGGGCCTGCTTCTGGTATTGTGGAAATGCTTATTGAATGAATGAATGCTTGAAAAGGAAAGTAACATCATAGTGGGGAGCTTGGACTCCAGAGCCAGACTGCCTGCGTTTAAATCCCAGTTCTGCCACTCTCAGCTCTGTGACCTTGGGCAAGTAACTTAACCTCTTTGTGTTTCAGTTTCTTTGTTCATAAAATTGAGTTAAAATCGTTCTTTATGGGGATGTTAAGAGGGGATAAATAAATCAATACTTGTAAAGCATTTGAGTGTAGTTCCCAGAATAGAGTAAATGCCAATTAAATATTTGTGTAAACAAATAAAAAAATAAATGCATTGAAAGAAATGAAAGGAAACATAAGTAATCCAAAGACATAGTATGTTCAACAATAGGAAGACAATATTAAGATGATAGTACTACTGAAAGTGACCTATGGATTCAGTGTAATCCCTATGGCACTTTTTTTTTTCTTTGAAGAAATAAAAGTCCTAAAGGAACTCTGAATAGCTGAAATAACCTTGAAAAAGAAGAATGAAGTAGGAAGACTCACACCTCCCAGTCTCCAAACTTATTACAAAGCTATAGCAATCAAAATGGTGTGGTACCAGTATAAGGACAGACAGTTCATGGCTGTCCCTCATATATGAAATAAATCCTTATATAGGTGATCAATTGTTGATTTTCAACAAAGGTCCCAAGGCCATTCAATGGCAGGGAGAGGGCAATCTCTTCAACCAAAGTGTTGGATATCCACATGCAAAAGCTTTTGCCATATATGAACATTAACTCAAAATGGATTAAGAACCTAAAATGTGATACCTAATATTACAATACTGTTTGAAAAAAAAGTAGGGGAAAATATCCATGACTTTAGGTCTGGGAACGACTTTTTAGATATGATTCCAAAAGTACAGGCAGCAAAAGAAAAAAATATATGAAATGGACTTTATCAAAATTAAAAACTTTAATATGCCAAAAACCACTATCAAAAGAGTGAAAAGGCAACCCATAGAAAGGGAGAGCATATTTAAAAATCATACATCTGATAAGGGATTGATATCCAGAATATATCAAGAACTCTTACAACTCAACAAAAAAATATCCAATTCAAAATATGGGCCAAGGACTCAAATAGACATTTCTCTGAGGAAGATATGCAAATAGTCAATAATCACATGAATAAGTATAAACACACAAACAGAAAATAACAAGTGTTGGTAAACATATGGAGAAATTGAAACCCTTATGCAATGTGGGAATGTAAAATTGTACAGCTGCTGTGGAAGACAGTTTAGCAGTTTTTCAAAAAGTTAAGCATTGGCAATCCCATTTACAATTGCACCAAAAGCAATAAAATATCTAGGAATAAACTTAACCAAAGAGGTGAACAATCTGTACTCTAAAAGCTATAAAACAATGATAAAAGAAATTCGAGACAATGCAAAGAAATGGAAAGAACTTTCATGCTCATAGATTGGAAGAACAAATATTATTAAAATGTCTATACCACCCAAAGCAATCTACAGATTTAATGCAATCCCTATCAAAATGTCAACAACATTTTTCACAGAACTAGAACAAACAATCCTAAAATTTGTATGGAACCATTAAAGACCCCAAATAACCAAAGCAGTCTTCAAAAAGAAGAATAAAACTGGAGGTAACATAATTCCAGATTTCAAGTTACATTACAAAGTGGTAGTAATGAAAATGGTATGGTCCTGACATAAAAGTAGACACATAGGGGCGCCTGGGTGGCTCAGTCAGTTAAGCGTCTGACTTTGGCTCAGGTCATGCTGACAGCTCAGAGCCTCGAGCCTGCTTCAGATTCTGTGTCTCCCTCTCTCTCTGCCCCTCCCCTGCTCATGCTCTGTCTCTCTTTCTCTCTCTCTCTTTCAAAAATAAATAAACATTTACCAAAAAATTTTAAAAATAAACACATAGATTAACAGAAGAATAGAAAACCCAGAAATAAACCCACAATTATATGATCAGTTAATCTTCAACAAAGGAGGAATGAATATACAATGGGAAAAAGACAATCTCTTCCTCAAATGGTGTTGGGAAAACTAGACAGCTGCATGTAAAAGGATGAAACTGGACTGCTTACGCAATACACAAAATAAACTTAAAATGATTAAAAGACCTAAATGTGAGATCAGAAACCATAAAAATCATAGAAGAGAGTACAGGCAGTAATACCTCTGACATTGACCATGACATTTTTGTATATCTGTCTCTGGAGGCAAGGAAAGCAAAAGCAAAAATAAACTATCAGGACTTCATTAAAATAAAAAGTTTCTGCACAGTGAAGGAAACAATCAATAAAACTAAAAGGCAACCTATGGAATGGGAGAAGATTTTGCAAATGACATCTGATAAAGGGATATTATCCAAAGTACATAAAGAACTTATTACAACTCAACACCCAAAAAACAGATGACCCATTTAAAAAATGGGCAGAAGACATGAACAGACATTTCTCCGAAGAAGACATCCAGATGGCCAACAGACACATGAAAAGATGCTTAACATCACTTCCATCATCATGTAAATGCAAGTCAAAACCACAATGAGATACCACCTCACACCTGTCAGAATGGCTAAAACCAACAACACAAAAAACAACAATTGTTGGTGAGGATGTAGAAAAAGGAACCCTGGTGCCCTGTTGGTGGGAATGCAAACTGGTATAACCACCATGGAAAACAGTATGGAGGTTTCTCAAAAAGTTAAAAACAGAACTACCCTACGATCCATCATACTACTCAATCCTACTACTGAGTATTTACCCAAAAAATGAGAAAATACTAATTCAAAGGGATACACAAACCCCTGTGTTTATAGCAGCATTATTTAAAATAACCAAAATATCAAAGCAGCTCAAATGTTCATTGATTGGTGAATGGATAAAGGAAGAGGTGTCATGCATATATATATATATATATATGCATATTCCATTATATATATACAATATAATGTATATTATATATATATTATATATATAATGGAATATTATTCAGCCATAAAAAAGAATGAAATCTTGCCATTTGCAAAATCATGCATAGAGCTAGAGAGCATAATGCTAAGTGAAATAAATCAACCAGAGAAAGACAAATGCTGTATGGTCTCATTCATACATGGAATTTAAGAAACAAAACAAAGAAGCAAAGGAGAAAATAAAGGAGACAAACCAATAAAGAAACTTTTAACTATAGAGAACAAACTGATGGTTACCAGAGGGGAGGTGGTGGGGGGAGATGGCTGAAATAGGTGATGGGGAAAAAACAAAGAAAAAAAATTTAAACATGGAATTACTATATGGTCCAGTAATTCGGTCTAGTAATCCAGTAGGTATATACTCCAATGAGATGAAAGCAAACACTCTAAGAGTTAATTGTGCACCAATGATCATAGCAACATTATTCACAATAGCCAATAGGTGGAAACAACTCAAGTGTCCGTTACAGATGAATGTATGAACAAAATATTGCATACAATGGAACTTATTGAGCCATAAAAAGGAATGAAATTCTGGTACATGCACAACATGGATGAACTTTGAAAACATTATGCTAAGTGAAGTAAGCAAGACATAAAAGGACAAATACTGTATGATTCCACTTACATGAGGTACCTAGAATAGACAAATTCAGAGACAGAAAGTAGACCAGAGGTTACTGGGGGAGGAATGAGAGTGGGGAGTTATTGTTTAATGGGTACAAAGTTTCCCTTTAGGATGATAAAAACAGTCTGGAAATAGATAGTGGTGATGGTTGTATAACATTATGAATGTGCTTAATGCAATCGTATACTCAAAAATGGTTAAAATGGGTAATATTATGTTATGTGTATTTTACCAGAGTAAAATGAAAATGCACTAATCCTAGTCTTTCATTTTGCTATTCCTATTCTGTCTCTGGGACTTTGTTATCTGTCTCAATGTTTCGTTTCTCTCTCATGGAAGAAAGACATGTGATTCATCTATGGGCACTTAAGCAAAGTGCTTGAGTAGCTGTGAATTTTTAAACATCCAAACAAAAGCAGAGAAATGAAAAAACTGTGGATAAACATGAATAAATTGAAAAATAGATTATTTGAAAATTCTTTAGTTTTAGTCAGAATTAGTTATAACCCCCTGAGTGCAATGAGTCAAGTTTAATTATTGATGCCATAAAGCAGTCTGAGCCTAGAGTTTTCTTCAGCTTTACCGTTTATGGTTTTATAAAAGCTGTCCATATGGGTCCACTTGGTTTGGGCTCACAGGCAAATTGGTCTCCAGCCAGATGCTCCATCTTCTTACGTTATCACACCTCTCCATAGAGCTGGAATGTTCCCCTGAAGAGAAACTTTTAAAAATCCCACAGACTCTAATTTAGATTTGGCAATCACTGTGCTGTGATGTTTGAATGTTTTAGACTTAGCGATAAATAATGTTTTAAAACTTCCAATGTCTTGTGTCTTAGTTGCTGTGCTCTTTGTGTCTGTAGGCAAAAACCTTAGACGTAAGAGTAAATTAAATCTAACAGAGCCTCTCATTGGCTAAGATTGTTCTTCCTACCCCACAGTCCAAGATTCTCCTCATTTTTATCATAAATAGGGAAGTGAAATGAAAGAAGTAAGGAGAAGAGAAGGTTCGTTTGTTTATGAGGTAGTGTTCCTCAAGGAATCAGTCAGCACATTTGACTAACCCTTATGACATTTACTTTGATATATTTTTGTCTTTGCTTGTTATATTTACATCTTTAAGACTTTTTGGTCTTCTTCTGGCCAATCTGTTGGGTCAGAGGACTGACCTATTCAAATATATGTTAACTCACATCCAGTTTCATCAAAAGGGACACAATAGGAACTTTAGCCCAAATTGCATTTAACAATAAGTTTCCCAAATTCAGCCAGTCTCACACCTATTTCAAACAAAACTATTCTACTCTAAGCCTTTTTCAGAACAAGACAAGTCATTAAGGGACAAAATAGTGTATGTTGAACTATTCAATACAAAATTTCTGTATGCAATAGTATATTTCTTATCTTTGCAATTTGGATTCAAATCGGGTCCTCTTTTGTTATTGGTCTAGAAGTCTTAGGTGAAAAGGGAGTTGGTTGTAAATTATCCTGTTGAAGACATCTTGATGCTTGTTACTGGTGGATCTGTTCTCGGGCAGTGTAAACACAACACATCTCTTTATCTATTGTGAATGGAGTTAACTGTGACAAGAGATGAGTAGCTTTGAGTATACAGTTAGGTTGACCAAGTGAGTACTTGGTCAATACCCACTGGTTGAAAACCTGAGCATTTGGAAAGCAACACACACACATGTGCATATATATACATGTACCCATAATACATGCGTACGTACACATTTATATATATTCTCTCTGCTTTTTGAGTGGAGGGACCTGACAAACAGTGACATGGCCAATGAACAGAGAGGCAGAAAAAGGAATGGGTACAGGGAAGAGGGCAGTATTCTTTAAGGTTTTACTCATCAAACTAATTTCTGGGGGTTACTTGCTCTCTCCACTCAAGGCAGAGAGTTAATTCTCACGGAGTTAACAGCATCACAGCTTACTCCCTTATGGCATGCACAGAACTCCCAAAAAGTCTCTTAGGGGTGATGTATCTTAAGCCAAATGGAAATCCTATACCCAAGGTCTTGGATTCCTGAGTAGAGATTATACTGATAGAGACAAATTGGTTATTTCCACTCAACCCTCCAAACCCTACTGTTCGGCTTTGTACTGAAAATCAAAAGTAAACCTTTGTTTATTTCCCTTTACTGCAAGACTTCCATGGTGGAAGTTGGTTGATGAGCAGTAAATCCCTAGTGGGAAATTACTAGAACTAACAAGACTAGGAATATTTGTTTTCAAATGGATTTTTAAATTGACCTTGATAGTTTTCAGTGTTTCTTAATTAGTGTTTGCAAATCTGCTGATTTTATGAAAAATCTGTTTCTTGCTGTATTAGAGTATAGCATCACAACAAAATTAGCATTCCATATGTTGTTTTGTTAAACATACTTGGTGACTTTCTTTAAAATCCCTTGGGAAATGTTTTGAAATTTGTTGAAACAAATATGCAACACTTGAAATTAAATGGTGATTATCACCACATTGTTCTTTCTTTAAAGCATCGCCTGTGTTTGGATTCATTTAGGAGTGCTATCACTGAACACATACCCTTCAGAAATTACTCATGAATGGGTAAGGCTTAGATACAAGCCTTTTGACCTAGGTAAGTAAAAGCAGCTTGCTACCGAATTCTACCAGTGCCATGATGCCATGATGATTCTCCTCTACCTCACCAAGGGCTGTATTGGCAAAACTGTCTTATAAAAGACTTTATGTAGGTTTTCTGTCCTCTAAGTGGAATGAGAAAATTCAGCTCCCTTTTCCTAAAGTCTCCTTCAGAACTCTTTAAAAAAATTTTTTTTAGTGTTTATTTTTGTGACAGAGAGAGAGCATGAGCGGGGGAGGGGCAGAGAAAGAGAGGGAGACACAGAATCCAAAGCAGGCTCCAGGCTCTGAGCTGTCAGCACAGAGCCAGATGCAGGGCTCAAACTCACTGACTGTGAGATCATGACCTAAGCTGAAATCAGACGCTTAACCGACTGAGCCACCCAGGCACCCCTCCTTCAGAACTGTTAAATAGAAACAGAAGAATAGATTTCATCTGAAATTGGAGAACTGGGGTGCCTCCCATTGGGAACACTGATCATTAACATTTAATCATTTATTGTATCTGAGATGTGGAAAGAGGTGTTGTGTACGGGCCTTCATGTCAGGCTTAAAATTTAGTCAGCACACATATTGAACATCCACTATGTGCCAGGCCTTGTGGTAGGGACTGAAGTTTCTGCTGGAAATACCACACAATGGGATCAATATCTCTACCTTGATGGTATCACAGCTTAGCAGGGAAATAATGGGCAGCACATTGGGGCTAGTGCTCAGAGATTTCACAGAAAACTAGATGCTAAAGCATAAAAGCAAATGCAAGTTTACCAGATAGAAGAGGCAGGGAAGGATCTTCCAGGGGGAGTGACTGAGTCATATTAGGCACTGAGGTGTAAAAGGTTGCAGGTTGTTGGTGATGGTGTGATCACAATTCATTCAGTTTAGTTGGAGCATAAGATTCAGGGTGGGCCTAGGGGTGAGTTGGGGGAAGCATTTGAAAGGTAGGTGTTTTTCTGCCATACTGAGGAGTTTGGACCTCATCTTGTAGGATATGGAGAGACTGAAAAATTTTAAGAAGGGACGGGTATTGATCAGTTGTATGGGACAGAGGTGATGAGCCTGAAGACACTGCGAGTGAATCATAACAGTATGGATCTTTGCCTTCGCTCCTAGAGCGTTCCCTGCCTCCCTTTAGGGCTTGTCTTCCCGTGGGAGGCGGGTCCAGGGAAGTGAGGGTGGTTAATGCTTGTCCCCTATTAGCAGCTGAGTGCCACTTGCATGCACATGCCATGGCAGGAGCTCTCTCTAGCCTCCTGTCCTGTGGATACCCACGGAGAAGAGCTTGCTAGGGTGCAGACTCCCCCTTTGCCCGTGGCTCCCGGTTATCCTGTCATGCTAGCCCATGGTCAGATTTGAAGAATATGTTAAAAGTTTAGTTCTTTTTCTCTTAGCCTTTATGACAGACATCTCTTCTTCCCACACTCTGCCAAATGAGAAACATTTCCTGTGTCCCACCTCTTCCCAGAGGGGTGATCCACTTGGAATTTGGTTCACCTGATTGCCCTGCTTCTTTAAGCTCTAGGAAGTACCCAAGAAAAGTCTTGGTTTGTAAATTATTTGGCTTTTTCTCATTGTTAGGATAAGAACTTCTCGTGAGTTTCTGCATTCTACTTGGAAGCAGTACTGCCTCTATAGAATTGATTTTGCTAATTAAGGATCTGGCAATTACTTTACAACATGATCTGAAAAGACAGCTTCTGGCAGGTAGTCACACGAGGACCATAGGTATATACTGGAGAGGCTCTTCTAGATTATTCCCCAAATCAGAACTGTTTCTGTTAGGCTGCCTTTACCTCTCTTAACCCTCAGCACCTCAAGGACACCACCTTGCAACTGAGGGTAAATAAAGCAGAAAGCAAAACAAATTGTAGTGTGTCCCTAAACCTCTAAAAATTCAATATGGGCATATTGGTTTGGAAACTCGGACTATGGCAGTTAAAAACCTAACCAAGCGAAAATAAATATGGAGGAGGGGAGAGTTGGATACCCACACTGTATTTTTCTTCTGTGAGTTAGATGGGGGTGGGGGTAGTCAGCGCACGTTTTCTATAAAGGGCCAGCCAGACTATAAATATTTCCAGGCTTTGCAGGCCTTGCAGTCTCTGTTAAGATCATTCTATTGCAACTTAACTCTGCCATGGTAGAACAAAAGCAGCTATGGTTAATACAAAAACAAATGGGTGTGGCTGTGTTCTAGTAAAACTTTATTTACAAAAACAGGTGACAGCTAGATTTGACCCCAGGGGTACAGTTTGCTAGCCCCTGAGTTATAGGATTGATATAGAAAGTTTGGCAGATTCCATCACCATTTTGGCCATGACAATCCATCTATATCACACAGTTTTGCAAAGAAATTCATTGAACTCAAACCTAACCTAATGTACTAACTCAAAATATTTTCCTGTGAAATGTGAATCCTCTCTGTTATAAATGGCATTTAGAAGCAATAACTGCCCACTGGATTATCAATGTTAAGTCTTTTGTGGAACAAGACAGAGAATTGATCATTACATAAATAATAAAAGTGGAGATTACATATATATGTGTGATGTGTATGATATATTTTATATAATACATAATACAAATATTTATATAATATATAATATAAATATGATATATTATAACATAAATGATAATATGTAAGATATATAGATAAATATAAATATATACGAATATAGAAAATACATTTTACATTATATATTTGTATTCATATAATACATATAAAATATATATTGTATAAATATAATATAAAATATATTATATGTTATGTTATATATGTATATAATATTTTATATATATTTTAATATAAAATATTTGTATTATATATCATGTACATAAAATAACTGGAAGGAAGGAAACATACCAAAATATTACTATTTCTTAGATCTGAGTTGTTGAATTGTAGGCAATTTAATTGTTAAAAATATGCAAAGTTTCAAACAATAAGCCTGTATAACTTTTAACATCACCCAAAAATTATTTTAAAATAAAATAACACTAGGGTGCCTGTGTGGCTCTGTTGGTTAAGCATCCGACTTCGGCTCAGGTCATGACCTCGCATTTCATGGGTTTGAGCCCCTCATCGGGCTCTGTGCTGACAGTTTAGACCCTGGATCCTGATTCAGATTCTATGTCTCCCTCTCCTCCCTCTCCCTCATTCATGCTCTGTCTCTGTCTCTCAAAAAATGAATAAACATTAAAATTTAAAGCAACACTAATATATATATACTGGGGGAAAGGAATGTACTTGAAATTATTCTCTATGTAGGAATTCATTTTAATTTATTCTGTTTACTTTCCTCAAGTCATTAATTAGAATCTCAGGGTTTGTTTTTCTTTTCTGGGCTAGAGATTTGTCCATTCCTTTAGACTTTAGATGATTTAACATCTTGAGAATGAAGATAATTTTGTGACATAAAAAAGGCTTGCTATTACTAAGCCCTGGGCCAATGGTCCTTGTTAACATGGCCTGTCATAGGGGCCTAAACTCCTATACTTAAGGATGGATGAACTCAGATCTCTCTAATAATCAAGTTTCCTTTTTGCTACCAAACTGGACAATCTAAGAGACATACTTATGAATTAAGAGCAGCCTTTTAGTATATTAGGAATGAAGACCATTTTCTATCCTCCAAAGGGCCCCAGTATTAGTTTGGTCTACATAAAAGGCACTTGCTAACCGTGTTCTCCTAGAAGTAGAGCCACATCCAACTTCCTGTGCTATGAGTATAAAAATAATCCAGGAATGATACCCACGCCCTTTGACTAGAAACCCTGGATTCTGCAGAAGTAGGGTGGGCACTGCGAATACACTGTAGATGTGGGCAAGTATTGTCAGGCCTGGCCTTTGGGCCACTGAAAAATAGGCAGAATCATTGTCATTGTCTTCCTACTTCCCCTTTCAGTGGCGTCCTTCCAATTCTGTTATTACTCAACTCCTATCAAGAACCTAAGACACAGCTTTCGTCTCCCAGATCTCTTTTTATGCAGAGGCTTATGAAAACTGCTTTCTGCTTTTGGTCACATTGGGCAGAATCTGTTTGTCAACCAATTCATGAAACACACCGATGGCTTACAGTGACCACGTTGTGATGCTGCTCAGATACATTCTGCGGTAGAGCAGGGAACATGCTTTTAATTAAAGGAACAAAGGTCTAATCCAATGGTGGATAAATTTTTATTGGGGTGATATGATGTTACCATCACATCATATATTCCTTCAGCCTTTCTTTCATTCAACAGATCTTTAGTAAACATCTGTCCGTGCTAGGCACTGTTTTAAGTACTTGCATGTTAAGGATTTTATGGCTCGGCTTTAGTTAGAAGCTGCTGTGACCTGCCCTGGTCCTTGGACACCGTGATTATCATGTCCCTTCTCTGCTTGGGCCCTCCGGTGGCTTTCCATCACAATTGGCAGGATTTCCAAGGCTCTACATAATGTGGCCCAGGTTAGCTCTCTCCTTATTTCCTGCCTCCACCCAACTTCGTCACTTTGCTCCAGTCCCACTGACTCCCTTAATGGTCCTCAGGCAAGCTTAGCAAGCTCATGCTGCAGGATTCTTGTGCAGTAGTGCCCCCTTACACATGGTTTTGCTCTCCACAGTTTCAGTTGCCTACGGCCAATCACAGCCTAGAAGCGGATGGTCCTCCTGACATAGTGTCAGAAGGTCAACAGTAGCCTAACTCTATGTCACAAGGCTGATGTCATCTACCTTACTTTCTCCCATCACACAGGCATTTTATCAGCTCACATCATCACAAGAAGAAGAATTACAGTACAAGAAAAGTGTTTTGAGAGAGAGAGACCACATTTACATAACTCTTATTACAGTAGATTGTTATAATTCTAGTATCTAGATAACTAATTTATTATTAGTTATTGTTATTACTGTCTTACTGTGCCTAATTTATAAATTAAACTCCATCATAGAGATGTACATATAGGAAAAAATAGTATATATAGGGTTTGGTACTATCTGTGATTTTAGGCATCCTCTGAGGGTCTTGGAATGTGTGCCCTGCAGATAAGAGGTGACTGCTGTATTTGCTATTCTGTCTTTATGGAATACTCTTTCTATAGAAACCATGGTGCTTACTCCCTCACTTTATTCAGGGGTCTGCTCAAATGTCACCTCAACAGAGGTGCTTTACCTGACATAATACTCTTTTATTTTCTGTTCCTTTTTCTGGCTTCACTTTCATCATATTACCTATAAGCACCTGCCCCCCCCCCCAACACACACATAAATGGTGTGTGCGCATATGTGTATACATGTGTATGTGGCCTTTTTCTCCACTAGAATATAAACTCCACGAAGTCAGTTATTTCATTTTGTTCATGGTTAACGTTTCCAGCACCTAAGATAGTACTTGGGCATAATATATAAATCAACAAATATTTATAGATTGTTGAAAGACTGTGGTTTACTTGAAGCGTCTACAATTCAGTCTTCTTAACCTTGAGTTCTTGTCTCTTGCCCAGCACATAATCAGCTCAACAAGGAAGGAATAGCATGATTACACCAAAAATGCTTATGGAGGGAATTCAGTCATAAGTCCCGGTTACCTACCAAAGATACAACTAATATTAGATCCACGAGTTCCTTTCCTAGAGCCTTGTTTTCGGGACATTTGGCCGTTGTGACTTTGGTTTGGCTCTGCTGTTATTTTTACATGGTGTTAATGTGTTCCTGACATATTTCAGAGACCGGGCTTGTCATTTACTTTGAGGGGTCCCATGAATTTCTCTCTTACACTTTTGAAATGAAATTTCAGAATTGACTCAAATTTATTGTTTCAATCAAATGGATTTGATTTACAGATGTCTGATCCCTTAAAAACAGATCTAAAAATGGAAAGCTTCCATCAACTTCAGTTCTTGTTTTCTTGTCTCCTCTAAACGAGAACTAAGAACTTTCTATGAGACATTTTCTGTAAGACTTTATTGTGTTAAAAACATCAGTGCATGTTAAACTAAGTACATTATATTTGCTTATGTTTTAAGGTTCATTTCATCGGGGAAGTAGTATAATCCACTAGCAAGTTGTGTATGCCTTTTCAGAATGTGATTATTGCTCATAAAAGTGGTTTTAATTGAAAATTTTATGTCATGGATAGCCTATAGCAGTCTTAGATCCACATACCTATATTTATGTGTCTATAATTTATTTTTTAAGATTCCCAATACAACACTATTTTGAAATTACTAAAGGGGTTTTCTTTATTTTTTTGTTATTCATTTGGGTATCTTAAAAAAAATATTGCTGTTATGTTTGACTGTTGGCACCACTGCAGGCAACTAAAAGCTTAAGAAAATTATTCCCCCGCCTGTCCCCTCCCAAAGCCACATCTAAAAAGGTCACAAAAGGAAACACACAATTCAAATAATCTCCGTGCTGTATCTGAGATTAACTTGGACACAGATGTTTTCACTTATAGTTTGATCTGGCATAATATATACATTTAACAAAATCCTGTTTTGTATTGCTTCTATAAACACTGAAGTCTGATAAAAGTGTATTGATTTTTCTGCTATTTAAGAGCTTTTGAACCAGTGCTTCAAGTGGGTTTTCTCCAAGGCCTAAATTAACTCTTTCAGCTTTTGACGACGGTTTCCGTGTAGGGGTGGGTGTACATGCAAGTATGTGTTTGTTTATGCTTGAAATGGATCAGAATGGCAAGCCATTTTGTGGTCTGCAATATTTTACTTGCTAGGGATAATCATTAGACTTTGTTCTTGTTTTTTTTCTTAGAAGATGAAATGATTCAACACTGTTCATTACTGTTCATTTCCTAACCACACTGTAATCATTATAGGCCTGAACATTATCTGAGAAGTCACTGAAAATATTAATGCAACATGAACAGAGTTTGCCTCCCCGACTCTGGGCATTTCAATATGGGCATCATACTTCCCTCCCTGATCCTCAGGCCTTTGGTCCAACTGACCTCATCATGAGGGCTCTCAAAGCAGTGACTCAGGGAACATCAGTGTCGTGTAAGTTTGTCTGGCTTGGAAAGCCATTCTCACATCTCTTCTTTCTTGGCCTACATTCCAACACTCTACAAGGTCAGCTTCTTACCTTGTGAGGCCCGCAGCAGCCACGACAACCAGACCGTAATTGTGACCTTAGTAACTCCTGGGGAAGAAGATAGCCCTAAATTTAAAATGTCAAATAAGGGGCGCCTGGGTGGCTCAGTCGGTTGAGCGTCCAACTCTTGATTTGGGCTCAGGTCATGATCTCACAGTTCATGATTTCGAGCCCTATATCTGTCAGCACAGAACCTGCTTGGGATTCTCTTTCTCTCCCTCTCTCTGACCCTCCCCTGCTCATGCTCTCTCTGTCTCTCTCAAGATAAATAAATAAATAAATAAATAGAATTTTTAAAATGTCAAACGGAATGTCAGATTCAGCAACACTATGACCCTTTGAAGCTACAGAGACTATTACTTAGTGGAGTATCTTATGATGGTATGAAAAGACAGGTTCTGAGTTAGATAAGACACTGGCTAATTTTGTTAGGTCAGACCACATGTCTTACTTTTTAAATTCATCTTTCGGGTGCACAGTAAGCATAACATATAACAGCAGTGAGAACATTTATCTATTTTTTTAATTAAAAAATATTTATTTATTTTTGAGAGAGAGCAAGCAGACAAGCAGAGGAGGAGGAGAAAGAGAGAGGGAGAGAGAGAGTCCCAAGCAGACCCTGACTTGTCAATGCAGAACCCGACACAGGGCTCGAACTCATGAACTGTGAGATCATGACGTGAATTGAAATCAAGAGTCAGATGCTTAACCAGCTGAGCTCCTCAGGCACCCTGAGAACATCTATCTACCTATCAGCCACACACACACACACACACACACACACACACACACCCCTCAAGATCAGGGGACAAACAAATGGGTAACCCCAAACTAGAAATCTATGAAGGTTTTGTAAAGGATTCTCTCCATACCTTAAAGGGCAAACTTGAACAAAACTTAAAGAACATAAATATCCATTTCAGTGATTGCCAGAGAATTTGCTTGTCAGCTAACAGAGGCTGGCTGCCCTCCCCCACCCCACCCCAACCCCACCCAGGGACGATACTTCCAAGTTCTCTTGGGGCCAGGGGGCAGCACTGTTGGCCTCATCACCTTTGCAGAGTGTAAACACGCCTGTCCAGACATTGGCTGGAAAATGACACTGTGGACACATGACAGCTCTTGTCATACCCAGGACATAGTCTCAGGTAAACTTGTTAATTATTGATGTCAAGATTATAGAAGTGTTTGACATGGTTATGGAGATTTTGCTTACTTTACATTTTGTAAAAGGAAAATATCTTCCCCTAGCAGAAATGCTTGATAACTTCCTCAGTGAGAATGACTGTTCTATCAGCAACAGTAGAAGGCAAGAGAATAGTATAATTCTGAAGGGTGTGGCTTTAAATCCTGCCTCTGCTACTCACTAACTGTAGGATCTTGGGTAAGTTAATTTTCTCTGTGAGCCTCGGTTCTTCCCGTCTGCAAAACGTAAATAATAATATCTACTTGAAGGGTTGTTTGAAAGATTATAGGGAATATACGTACTGGCCCCAGATGGCTTTTTAAAAAAGCAGGTATTTCATTTACTTGAGGAACAGGGCTTTGGCTCATGAAAAGTTTCATCACAGGGACACCTGGGTGGCTCAGTCGGTTGAGCGTCCGACTTGAGTTCAGGTCATGATCTCGCAGTTTGTGAGCTCGAGCCCCACATCAGGCTCGCTGCTGTCAGCACAGAGCTTGCTTTGGATCCCCTGTTTCCCTCTCCCCACCCCTCCCCTGCTTATTCTCTCCCAAAAATAAATGAAAAAAAGGAAGTTTCAGCACAGGACATATATGCTACCAAGGACCTGTAACTCCATTACAAATACCTGAAATATCAAATAAGGGAGGTGAGATGAGGAGGCAGGAAGTTTAGATTGTAAGAAACAGCGGAATCCTAAGGAGACACTCACCGGCCTTCCTTCCTCCAGTGGTTACTGAACCTTTGGCAAAGGCAGCATTCACCAGATCAGTAAAAGTGTGAATGTCTTCCTTTTGCTTGCTCTCTCTTCCCGTGTGCCTTTGACTTCTATCTGCTCCTTTCATCCGCCAAATTTGCTTTTATTGTCTGCAGCCCTGTAGAGCCAGCACCTCCCTGCAGGAATGAGCTGGATCGAATTCTGCTTCTCACAGCCCTGACAGAGCCATCAGCTTCATTTCCATCACAGAATCCTGGTAGCTCTTAAGAGTGTCAGAACTCAATGTTTCCCAACCCAGGTTGAACTGGCACAGCCGGGGCAGAGAGGAATCTTCTTTAGACTTGTGTACTGAGCAACTTGGATTAGCAAGTCACTGAGAAGATGTAAATGGGGGTTTGAATTTTTACTGTAAAAATCTCAATTATCTGAATGTCAAAAGATCATAAAAAATGAACTTGGAAATCATTCATTGATAGGTGAAAGTTACATTATGAAAAACAATCAGAGCATCTGATCCCTTTGACCTGTGGTCTATTCTGAACATATAATTGCCCCAAAAAGCTTTTAATCTCATTAAACTTTGAGCCCCAACCTAAATGATAAGGTAGATGCTGCCCTTCATTTATTTAATTGGAAAGAGTAATAGGCAGAAATTGATACAGTTCTTCCACCAAAATCTGAAACATGGCATCCAGAGTTGACGATATGCAGCTTGCTTCCATAGAGGCGAAGGCTGCATAGCCACGTTGTTATCAAACCTTATTTGCATATAGTAAGGAAAATGTGGGTTTTGAGAGAGATTACTGCATTGGGGGCAGTCGTTCAGTGGTAAACTGTATCCCATTTCGGGAAATAAGAGTTCTGCCAGTTACCTGAAGTTGCTACTGTTTTTATCCTTAAGACTTTTAAATATTTTAAATATTGTTGGTAGACATACAATTCTACGTATCTCACTCTTTGCTTAAAAAGCTAGTTTAGACCAGAGGTAGCTTTATCAGAATGACACAGAGTTAACATTATAGATATTTATTCTTGCATTTATTTATTTGGCAAACGTTTGCCTAGTGCCCATCCAGTGACACTTCCTAGTGTCACCTCGCCTGGAGGAGTTTAGTGAGGAGGAAGAGAATGGAGCAATGGACTGAAAACGACAGACTGGAGCACAGTTAGACCTCGCGGGGCTGTTCATGAAACGTGTAGAGCTCTTGCCCTCACCTTACACGTCACCGAGTTACTGTATGTTGCGAGATGCGTGTGGCGTTTTTATTTTATGCTGCTGATGCTGTTCCTCTGGTTTCTTCGTGCATTATTGTTAATTCTTTGACTGTGCAGCAATGATTGCATCTGAGTCCGGTAACTTTATCTTCTTTCTTTCTAAGTTGCTTTCTGTTGAGGCGAAAGATCAGATAACCAAACTAGTTAGAATCGTGTCTAAGGTATGAGTAAAAAACCATGAATTTGAAGAGAAGTCTCCTCTGGGCAAAATCTATAAGCCTTTATAAACGGACCACTTTCTTCTAGCCCTCAGTGTCTTCATCTGTAAAAGCTGGCTAATGATCAAAACACCCCATAAGTGCCCTTTCAGTCTGTAATTTGACCTGCAATGGTTTTATAAAAGATCTTTAAAAATTAATTGCATTTTGTTGTGCTTTCCATAGTTAAGCTTGCCACATCTTAATCATCTGGAAGTGTTAACTACTTCTTTAAATACCAGCGCCCTCAATGCCTCCATATTGAGTAAGAGAAACTAAAAACATTAAAGTTTTGAAAATCTAAATGTCTTAATGAGGATCAATATTTAATTATAAATTTTTTAAAGGCTTATTTATTTATTTTTGAGAGAGCGAGAACTTGAGCAGAAGAGGGGCAGAGAGAAAGGGAGACAGAGAATTTGAAGCAGGTTCAATGCTGTTAGCGCACAGCCCGATGAAGGGCTCGAACTCAAGAACCGTGAGATTACGACCTGAGCAGAAGTCAAGAGTGAGATGCTTAACCAACTGAGCCACCCGGGCACCCCCATATTTAATTATAAATCACCTGTTCTCTTACATTTTTCTTCATCTGACTATAAAATGCATTAGGGGGAGATGTGAACACAAGTGAAATGTACAGTTTTGGGTTCCTTAATGATTTCTTGTATTTTGGGAATGCTTGTAATTATTTTCTTTTTTAAATTATTTAGAGAGAGAGAGAGAGAGAGAGCAGGGGAAGGGCAGCAAGAGAGGGAGGCACAGAATCTGAAGCAGGCTCCAGGCTCTGAGCTATTAGCACAGAGCCCAACGCAGGGCTCGAACTCACGAACTGTGAGATCATGACCTGAGCCGAAGTCAGACACTTAACCAACTAAACCACCCAGGCACCCTGTAATTATTTTCTCATTTCGAAATTCTAGACTCTAAACTTTTTGTATACAGGAGTGTGCAGCGTGCACGGACACACATTACTAACTCTGAGAGGAGTCTCTTCTATTTTCATATCTCTGCAGCATTTGCTACAGCATTCTGAGCAGACTAGGTACACAAGAAAATGTTTATTGAATGAATGAATGCATCAATGACTAAAATCCGTTGGCTTGAATCCTACTTAAACTTTGCTAAAATGTATCAGGAGTCATCACCCAGCTGCTCTTCTGTCTTCAGAAAAGCTTTTGTCAGGCACCAGTTTCTTAAAAATAAAGCGTGAACTTGTGGTGTTCTAGAATTCTCTGAGATTATAAAGAATGTGTAAGATGGTCTTCAACTGTCTCAGGAGAAAACGGTTAGTCGGAAACACATAGAAATGAAATAGTTTCAGACAGTGGTCAACCTCAGCAAAATATTTCTAAGACAGCCATCCAGTGACTTTTTCCCTTTGCTTCTGGAGTGTGAAGCTGTCTACTCACCTCCAGATCTCACTCCTGGCTAATTGCAGGGAGGGATGCGTGGAAGCAGGGTGCTAGACAAGTGCTGACAGCTGTCCCGAATGTGGCATCTTATTTCCTGCAGGCTCAGGTCTGCTTAGCATTACACAGTGCTTAGCTTTGGTCAGGATGTGGTCAGTGTTTGTTGGAAGGTGTATCATATGAACTTGGCTCTCGAGGAGGAAAGCTCCTGAAAAATTTACACTATGCATGCAAATTTTAGTGTAGAAAATTGCCTGTAAAAATTCAGGATGCGGGGTGGTTGGGGGAGAAAATTGGTTTGGCAGCAAGGGCAATATTTCTTTTGCGTCCCCAAAGGAAAAGATTCTTTGGAGCTTATCGTCTATAGTTGGAGAGAAATAAATTCATCCCTAGAAATATTTTGGGAGCACTAGCTCTCACATGGCTCAGGGTCCATTCATCTGTGGTCAGATGATGCTGGAGAGTTTTGTTGGGGGTCAAGGAAGGAAACATGAAGAGATGGGCTGGGGGGTCTTGTATGAGGATGGCAGGTACTCTTGTGTTAGAACGAGCCTTGAAGATCATGAGGAAGTGGTGGAAGTTATTTATTGCATTAATCTGGGCCTAAACTTAATGGGGATTATCTTTAGTTTAAAGAGCAGTGGTGGAAAAAGGCATCTGGGGAAAAGCTTTAACAACTTCTGGAAGAAGTTTCTGATTTTAATCTCATCATATTATTGTGTGTTTAAAGTATTAACTCTTCCCTAAGACTAAGCAGCTAAACTGATGATGTGCGAGGTCCCCACTGGCTTTAGATGCTGTGATTAATAAAGAGCAAAGGGCGTGTCTGAGAAAGACCCGGCGTGTCTGCTTATTTCTAAACAAAATAGTGTCATTGGTAGTATTCATTGTGGCATCGAATTCTCTGGAACAAGAAGAGACAGGATGTAAGCTGCACAGGTAAGTGATTCACGTTGATGAAGAGATCTGTCTGAGTCGTTTGGAGAGTTGGCTGCAAAATCTGGGGCTGAGGAAGATGAGAGTAACGAGACACCCATCCAGTCACAACGTGTGAGCACAGACGTTCACGTTTTGTTTCATCTTGAGCTGTGACGTCTCAATATCGCTTGCTCAGCCTTTCCTAATACCGGAGCAACTGAAAAACAACTCACGTTTTTGTTTTTGTTGTTGTTGTTTTAACCAAAATGGCATAAAGCCGCTCCTCTGAGTCTCTGACTTTGACAGGACTCATTCTGGAATGGTCTTGCATTCCACAACCTATACAGCAAATCTGTTACTTTTATAACAGAAGAATCAGACAAGATTTTCCAGAGTCCACCTGTGGATCTTTTGATTGTCGTCATGTTACTCAGAACAGAACAACTGTTTGAATCAAAGCCAAAGATGTCCTTGAATCATTTGGTATCAGGGCACTAACGAGCTCTGCAGACATTTCAAATTCCTTTTCCTTCCCTTCTCTCCCTCCCCTTCCACCTTAACCAGGTGTGACTTAATCCAGCCTACTTTTCCCCTAAGTAATAAACTGTAATAACACACACATGCACACACACACACACACACACACACACACACACACGCCTATATACTTGTGTATATGTACACACATGAAATGTATGTATACACAATTTTTTATTGTGAAGTGAGTTTTCCAAACAATGGGTTGCTTTTTTTAAACAAGCGCTAGAGACTTGACTGATGTATTTCATGAATAGGTATGGAAAAGCGGAGCCTCAGTTTTCATGGTCTCCTGGGGTTTTTAAGAGATGACAGATACCTTAATGATCTGATAAGCCAACTCAGATTTGCGAGATGAGAAAGACAAGGCTCAGGGTTTGAAGAGACTTACCCAAGATCACGCAGGTAGTGGCTGGCAGAGCTCCACTAGAACCAGGTCCTTGAACTCCTGTGCTCTTTCCTCTGGAGCACGTGATTTGAGAGCTTCATTGATATATCTCTCTTCTCCTCTTTTTCTCCACTTAAAATTGTCTGGTATAAATGGGCCAGTTTTAATGACCTATGATGTTTCCTTTTTCTTGTTTTCCATGGTGACTTTGTGATATTATGTTATGCTGAAGTCATAAGTTATGTGAACACATGTAAGTTCTATTTGTCTGGTATGCTCGCTGCTCCCTCCCCCTCCTGTCATCTCATCTGTCTGATGAACCCCCACTGATAACCAAGGCTCAGCTCCTCTGCTGTGTCTGTGCAAAGTGAAACCTTCCCCAGACAACCACCTCCCTTCACCCCCTCTCCCGTGCCAGCTGTCCCTTCTCTGTGCTCTAGCAATCCTTTACATATGTGACTATGAGCACTTTTTACATTGTGTTATATTGATTTATTTATTCATTCACTTAACTCTTAATTTTATTATTTTTTTAATTTTAGAGAGATGAGGGAGGGGTGCAAAGAGAGAATCCCAAGCAGGCTCCACGCTGAGCTCAATCCAACCACCCTGGGATCATTATCTGAGCTGAAATCAAGAGTTGGACACTCAACCTGAGCCACCCAGGCACCCCAATTCACTTAACCCTTTTCTCCCCAGTTCCACAATATAGAAAATGGAATCCTTTGCAGAACAAACCTCTAAATAATTTAAAACCCTTTTAACATTTATTTCTAATTTTGTTTTCTGAACACATATGTTGTCTATTAGTTCAGTCTCACAGATTTTTGGAGCAACAGCTTTTACTTTCAATTAACTGACATTATTGAGCACTTACTATTACAAATAACTATAGCAGCTGCTCCTATAGACATCTCAATGAAATCCTTGCAACAATCGCAGGGGTTTAAGTTATCATACTCAATGTATAGCTATGGAAACTGAATTGCACAAAGTACACATCTTGTCCAACATCCATATAGTGGCTGAATCTGAAATTAATTCAAATTCAACCAGTGGAATCAGTGCTCAAGTATTTTTTCCCAATTACATCCATTCTTGTATCATTAAGCATTTTCTTCAGTGTGCTATACTTCAATTAAGTATGCAATTATATACAAGTATAATATATAATATAGTATATGTAGTATACAAGTATACTGCAATAAGGTACAAGAGTGGCTTTGGAGAGGGAAGTTGAGAGAAGTTTTGGAAGTTTGGCGATAAATTCATTGGGTTGTCTGCCTTGTATATATCTGTTCTAAAGTCACCACCACTAATATGAAAAATGTAACTGTTACACTTTTGAAAGAAGGGGACTAATCTTTACTTTGTTATTATTGCCTTTCTTTCTGTGTATAACTTGTTTGGTGTAATTTCTTACCACCAATACTTTTTTTTTTTTTTTTTTAAATTGGCAACAAGTTTAGTATGCTAACCACTAAAAGATAGCTCTGAGGATCATGGAAGACAGAGGATGACACTTAAATTACTAGTTGCTTAAAAATCTTGAATTTGTCTCTTTGCACTTTCCCACTACATTTTTTGCCAGAACATCTAATCAACATCAAATGTAGAACTTCAACTCCTTTTTTTTTTTTTTTCATCTTTTAATCTCAGAAGTCCTATTGATTCTTTAAGTGGATATATAGAGAGTGGTAAAGAGCAGAAAAGTTAAAAGTCTCTAAGGTTTCCTCACAGTGAATCACCTGTACCTGAATAGGTATGTCACGTGTAAGCCTTGCCCTGTGTTGTGAAAACTAGATAGGATTGCTGAACTGGGACAAAACAGTCTTTTAATTCGCTGTGGCTCATATTTGGCATTTGTCAATTAGCACTGGAGCATAAAGGATGGGCCTCTTACTCACAGAAGATTAAAAAATAAGGCTCATAAAGCTTATTTAGCATTTTGAACAGCCCAGTGCTAGTGGCAGAACAGGAGTGTGTTTGAAAGAATTGAAAGTAACAGAAAGTGAAGGGCACCTGGATGGCTCAGTCAGTTGAGTGTCCGACTTCAGCTCAGGTCATGATCTCACAGCCTGTGAGTTCGAGCCCTGCATCTGGCTCTGTGCTGACAGCTCAGAGCCTGGAGCCTGCTTTGGATTCTGTGACTCCCTCTCTCTCTCTGCCCCTCTGTCTCTCTCTTTGAGAGAGACTGTTTCTCTTTGAGAGTGTCTCTCTCTCAAAAATAAATAAACATTAAAATTTTTTTTTTAAGTAACAAAAGGTGTTTATCCATTGGTAGAGCAGCAGCTTGAAAGGTTGAATGTTAGCGGCAGCTTCGTAACTTTTGGCTACTTCATCTATTTTGTCTTCTGCCTTGCAGCTGTCAAATGAAGGTGACAGTTTGTGAAAAGGCAAGAGAGAAAGTAGAGAAAGGGGTCTGCTATCCAGAGGAAAATGCTTTTCCTTTTTCTTATTTCTTTTAATGTTTATTTATTTTTTGAGGGAGAAAGAGACAGATCATGAGCAAGGGAGGGCCCGAGAGGGAGGGGGAGTCACAGAAGCCGAAACAAGCTCCAGGCTCTGAGCTGTCAGCACAGAACCCCATGTGGGGCTCAAACTCATAGACTGCGAAATCATGACCTGAACTGAAGTCAGGCTCTTAACCAACTGAGCCACCCAGGCACCCCAGAAAATGCTTTTTCAATGCAGCTTATGAGCTTCTAAAAAAGCTGTTTATGCCCCCCAAAAGTAAAATAAAAAATCTCTTCAGTCCTTTGAGAGCAGAGAACATGTGAATTTGGGAAATCAGAAGGCTCTTGGAAACCTGAGCATTATGTGAAAGTTAGAATGAGGTCATAGGGGAGGGCTGTTCCAAAAAGCTACTGGACAGTGTAGTCTTGTTGGTCAAGCAGACCAGAAGGAGAGAATTGCCAGCATTGTCCTCATTTTATAGGAAGAGGCTTGGTTGAGTTTTGTTAGAGCCACTGTTTTCAAATGTATTTCTTATCACTTGAACCCTTTTATCAAATCAAATATCAGTATATAAAATTGATAACAGCAGATCTGCTTTGAATGAAGTGAGGTGAGGGTCTGGAGCCCTGTCTCTGAAGCTTCACCTTTTTGCTGACAGCTGATCCTCAAGCATCAGATTTCCCCAGGACACAGTTTGGAAACCATACGATCATGTTGGAACTCAGACCAGTGGTTCTCAAAGTGTGGCCCAAGACCAGCAACATCAGGATCACTGGGAACTTGTTAGACATGCAAAGTCAGTGTCAAAATCCCTTGGGGGGTGGGGGGTGGGACCCAGCAAGCTGTTTTCTAACAATACCTGCAAGTGTCAAGACCACCAGTGTTTGAAAACCATTACTATACCATTAGTTTGGACTTTTAGATTTCTCAGACCAGTTGCCTAATTGGGTCCTCAGAGAAGCAGACACCAAGATGAAATTGAACTTGCAAGGATTTTAATAGAGGAAACACCTGTTAGAGAAAATGGAGAGGGAACTGAGAAAGGCTGGGAGAGCTGTTTCAACCTCAGCACAGGTCTACCCTGAGTGGAGGAGACAGGAAAGGAAGATCGAATGGAAGCATCTCAGAATGTAACTGCTAATATCTGGATCATTTCCATTGTTTCTTTTTTTCTTTTGAAAATGTTATATTTTCCTGAGTATTTGCTGTTGTTGTTGTTGTTGTTGTTGTTGTTGTTGTTGTTGTTGTTAGGGAGGAGGCGAATGGTGAGTAAATTGCTTTGTTTTCTGGTCATTGTGAATGATCTGTTGTAGAGATTCTGTATTTTGGTATACTCCTCTGAAGAGTGCTGGTTTTCAAAACAGGCTCTAAGTTTTTCTGGACTCAAACTGCAGAATCTCTGTCCTTTGCACCTCAAATCTTGGCTCAGTTCTTCTTAGTCTTAGCTGTCAGTGCTACATGGACAGGTCAGGGTCATCATGGTTTGGGCAGAATTTATACATTTCCCTTTCAGGCTCTTTCCTTTCTGGGGTTCCCTCTTCACTTTTTAGGAGCTGTAGTTTCCTCGAGTTCTGATCTCTGTTTCTTTAGGCCAGGACGACTCTAAATTATCAATAGGAATTGTATCCTTTTCTCATGGATCTATTTTGTGTTTATTTGGTTTTGTTTCTTGTTTTAAGTATTTAATTTTGTTGTGTTTTCATATATCCAGATTCAAGATTGGCATTTATATATTTTAAAAACTAAATTATGCCTCTATCATTACATATCTCTTTAAAAAAATTTTTTTAAACGTTTTTCTTTATTTTTGACAGAGAGAGAGACAGAGGATGAACGGAAGAGGGTCAGAGAGAGAGGGAGACACAGAATCTGAAACAGGCTCCAGGCCCTGAGCTGTCTGCACAGAGCCCGACACGGGGCTCGAATCCACAAGCTGTGAGATCATGACCTGAGCCGAAGTCGGATGCTTAACCGACTGAGCCACCCAGGCACCCCCATTACATATCTGTTGAACTTTTTAGTGTTTTGTCTTCAAATTTCTCCTTATTTTTGATATTAATATTGGCTCTTTTATCTTCTCTTTATTTGCATTTGCATATCTTTTTGCTCATTTATTTATATTAAATCTTTAATACTTTGGATTAATTTTTAAAAATATAATCTGCCAATTGCTTTTAAGTGGGAAAATGTGCCCATTCACATTTATTTTACCACTGATATACTTAGCGTTCTTTTTTCCCCATTTTTGTTTTACATTCAATATTTATTTCCTTCTTTTCTTTTTTTTTTTTTTTTTTTTTTTAATTTTTTTTTCAACGTTTATTTATTTTTGGGACAGAGAGAGAGCATGAACGGGGGAGGGGCAGAGAGAGAGGGAGACACAGAATCGGAAACAGGCTCCAGGCTCTGAGCCATCAGCCCAGAGCCTGACGCGGGGCTCGAACTCACGGACCGCGAGATCGTGACCTGGCTGAAGTCGGACGCTTAACCGACTGCGCCACCCAGGCGCCCCTCCTTCTTTTCTTTTTTTGAAAAATGTATGCCAATTTTCTGATGCTGTAATTCATTTACTTTATTCCCTTTTCTAAATTATTTTTCTATTCCATTAGTGGTTGCCTTCACTCTCTAATACTCACAATATTATACATATTTTTAAATTATCAGATGAAATCAAGATACCAGAATTTCTCTTAGGAACATACTCTATTCTTCCAGGGAGATGAATGAAACCTATAGAAAACCTTTACTGTCTATTCCTCTTTCCCCATATTTTTACCAAACTTCTGAGTTATACTGAGATAATGTAATATTTTAAGTTCTGGAATTAATTAAATTTTCTCTCATGGTATATATCTCTTTTATCTCAGGAGTCCTTATTTAGCAGCACTTTACACATTTCTAGATAGTCTGTCAGTGTATCATTATCTGTAGATTTAATTATATGGAGATAGTATATGTGCATATGTATGTATGTATGTGTATTTCTAATTAATGTTTCCTCCTTTCTCAATCTTGAGGCTTCTGTTCAGATTCAGTGTTTCAATAGATTTGTTTTTTGAGTATTTTCTTTAGTTGGGTATATGGTTTATTTGTTATCTGAATATTTGCATATCTAAAGACACGAGGTGTTTTTTTCAAGCCTAATAATGGGTGCAGGTTCTTTGAGTTGCAATCCTTTACTTTAGATAATCTGTATTATAGATTATATTATTTTACTGTCTTCTAACATCTAGGTTTGCAAGTGAGAAGTCTGATTCATGTCTGTTTCTTTTGTCTTTTTGTAAGGAAATCATTCTTTCAACCTAGAAGATTGTAAGATTTTGTTTTTAAATCCTTGGATTTAAGGATTTTTTAAGTCATATGTGTCTAAATGTATTTTATCATCAATTCTATTTGAAACTTAGTCTACTCTTTCAAGTCTTTCCTCATTTTGGAGGATTTTTAAAAAATTTGTTCAATACTTATCTTTCCTCTGTTAGTTCCTCTTCCTGACCTCCCAGGGTGCCCGCTGTTTGGATGTTAAGGGCTTGTGGATTTGTCTTTAGTTTTTTTTGTGTGTTCCTTATGATTTCTATCTTTTTGCATGTTTTCTCTTTGATTTTCTAGGCTATCAATTTGATTCTTGACAGAGACCAATTTCTCCTTCAACTTATATAACAATTTTTTTAGTTTAAAAATTATGGTGGTTTTTAATTTTGTTTTTTAAGTCCTCTGGTTAGAGGACCCCAAGTGGTTGTGGTCATGGGGAATGGTTGAAGGCAAATTGTCTCTGACCTCAATGCAGCAGCAAGCATGTGATGAGGTTTATGTTCAAACACTAGAAATCCACTCCGTTCTTTGGTCTCCACACCAAGCATACAGCCTACTTGTTCAATATTCTTCAGTATCTTGGGCTTCAAGGACACCAGTAGGCCCAGCTTTTCAGAACCAAGTCAAGAGACTGCTTGGCTGGTCACCAGGGAATCAAGAAGGTCCAAAGGAGAGCAATCCCTTTCATGTATCTACAGTGTGACATCTCCTTCATCCTGCTTGACTGCCTGCTGGCCTCGCCACCTGCTAGGCTCAAGACAGATGCTTGGGTTGGAGTGGATTTGGGGCATGGAGGGAAAAGAAGTGGATTTGGGCCACCCCATTTCTAGTACAAAGGCAGCCCCTTGATGGCAAGACAGAGCATTTGTCAGTTTTTAATTCTTTCAGGAGAATGTAACAATTACGCATTTTTTGACTGAGTAATATTCTTTTAGCATTATATTAGCAAGGTACTCTATTCTTAGGAGTTTCACAGTAGTTTAAACCTTATGCTGATTTTTTTTTTTTTTTTGCCTATGATTGTTTAAAAACCATAAATAATTGTTTTATTGCTTGAGCACAATATGCCTTTTCTCCAGTTTACATGTTCCTAAAATCAAAGGAGAGTTTAATACTTATCCCCCAGTAGAATCCTGGTAAGTTCATTCATTCATTTGTCTCTTCCTTTATTCATTCATTCATTCTTCTAGCCAGTGTCTACTTCTTTAACTTTATCTATATTATAGACACAGAGTTCTCTTCTCTAACATAGGGGTTCTCAAACTTCAGCCCACATCAGAATCACGTGATTCTAAAACACAGATTGTCCACCCCCCGTCCCACCACCAGCATTTCTGATTCAGTAGGACCAGTCTTTGAGAACCACTTGTCTGACTAGTTTTCCAAGGACAGCTCCAGTTTTAGCACTAAAGACCCATGTCCTGGAAATCATGTCCTCGGCAAACCAAGATAACTGGTCACCTTAAGTGGCACACACTTAGTTGTATATTGCAGTCTTCTACAAAGTCTTCTAGAACACTGATGCTTGCTTGGCCCTCACTGCTCCATAGTCTTTATTTGATGGGTTTAGGACGTTCTAATGGCACATGGACTAAAGCCCTCTAGATGATTCTAATCAAGGGTTATATTCTAATCATTGCTCTAATTACAAGCCTTACTCCCATAGGAAGACTTTTGTACTAGCAGTTTCTTTGCCTGGAAGGTTCTTTCTCTTCAGTGGTTCTCATTCCTAGCTGTCCATTACAATTGGCTTGGGAACATTCAAATATACCAGTACCCGGGCCCCACCATCTGAGCACAGTGAAATCAGAATCTCTGATTCCTTAACATCCCCAATGATTCTCATGGGCAACCACAAAGGACAGGTATTGTGATCTTCTTGTGGTTGGCTCCAGTCATTCAGTGAAAAAGACCCATCCTAGTCACTCCATTTAAATTAGCTCCTCAACCCCTCACCCTGACGCTTCCTAATAGCATGTACCATTTTCTCATCTTTTCTTCTTTCTTTAATTCTCTATTTATTTGTTTTCTGCTTCCTACTACCCCACCCCCCAAATAGAATTCAAGCTTCATGACAGTAAGAATTTTATCTTATCACCATATCCCCAGATCTCAGAATAGTATCTAGACCATGTAAGCACTTAATAAATATTAGTCCATGCCTGCAATGTGCTAAGCACTATGTTAGGCACTAGGGACAGTACAATACTAACAACAGATGAAAAAAATAGTGCTTTCTGCCTACACCTCAGGAAAGTAAATGGTAAAATAAAAGGGAAACGCCTTGCCACTCAAAGACCATTACTAGCATCCTGTCTTTTCATTGCAGCTATCAACAACACATTTACACCATTAAATGGACCCAGTGATTTACAGAAACTGAAATGACATTTCAACCCTCTGCCTTAAAACAACCCGAGCCATGGTTTCAGGACTCTGATTTCTTCCGCCTTCCCTTGCAGCCTAGTGCTGTTGAGGAGTGGTGAGACAGTACAACTTCTTCTCCCACGCGGCGGGTCTTTGGTGGGATCCTCCTGGTGGTCCAAGCCCAGAGCCGAGCCTTCCTGCTGTAGTTGGCTGCAGGAAGTACTCTCCAGTCCTTCAGTTCAGCTGGACACACACATGAAAGGGCCCAGGAACACACACAGAGAAAACACATAAACAAGTGCACACTCATCCATTTTTATAGAAACAGACATCAGTGGTGTGGGTGTGCTTTAGCACGTGGAGTGTCTACATTCTAGAGGCTTTCATCAGCAGACAGTGACTAAATCTCGATGGCAGAAATTTCAGGGAAAGGGAGACTCATTTAGGGAGATCAGAACCAGAGCACCGCAGGCCAAGCAAATCTATCTGCCGAGTCTAAGAGACTGTAGCTAACACACCTCATGTGAGGCCAAAGTGAGTAGTCCCTTTACTGATCTGAGGGAGTCCTGCCTGGACTGGAGCAAGATGGTTTAGGGGTTAGGTAGAGTTGGCATTTCTTCATGCTGTCTTTCCTTCTGAGAGAATAGCCCTATGTGGTCAGGTTTATTATAGAAAAAAGGAGTAATTATAAAGCGATTTATTCATCCATTTGAAATGATCCTCATAGCCAGTATAGACACTGTATGGAAACAAACATTAAGGAGACGTTTGACTAGCTTATCTGTATTTATTATGTCTTTAATTATTACGCCCTGAGAAAAGCTTAACCTAGAGCTTTGTGTTTGCAATGCAAACTTTAGACAGAATCCATTAGTTGAAGCATGAGCATGAACAAGATATATTTTTTCCATTTCAGTATATCTATACTATAGACATAGTATATATGTTACACATATACTAACTATATTATGTATATAGTATTTATGTATATGTGTATCTGTCTAAATGAGATGACAAACTCTAGGCTGCCAAAGGTAGTGAATATTCTGCCTGGAAAATATGTCCTATGAACATTTAAAATATTTATGTCTTCAGTGAAGAAAGGTTTTTTTAAAAATTTTTTAATGTTTATTTATTTAATGTTTATTTATTTATTTAGAGATAGAGACAGAGCACGAATGGGGGAGGGGCAGAGAGAGAGGGAGACACAGAATCTGAAACAGGCTCCAGGCTTTGAGCAGTCAGCACAGAGCCCGACGCGGGGCTCGAACTCATGGACCGTGAGATCATGACCTGAGCCAAAGTCAGACGCTTAACCAACCAAGCCACCCAGGCGCCCCAATACATACTTATTGAGTTGTATTATGTGCCCAGGTACTGTGATGGCACTGGGTATATAATGGTTAAAATTTTTAGAAGTTTAGTATTAAGTGGAGGAGGCAGGGATTAAAATCTCTATTACAATAGGGGTGGTCTTAACTTGAATCTACATGGGCTATGAGAAACTCATGTGGAGGATACAATTTAAATGAGAGATGGGCAGCTAAGTGACATTTAAGCATAGAAGGAGTCAGCCAGCCAAAGACTATTTTATATTTCAGGGTTTCCAGAAAATCTTCAACTTGGCATATTTTGTTTTACTTTCAGAGCTAAAGGAAGAAGAAGGACAGTAACTTATTTTAGTTTTTATTGTATTTTTGGAGAAAGATGTGGAAATTAATTTTCCCTCTTAAGTATGGTAATTGTGGAGGAAGCCTAAAAAAGATTACTTTATTTTTGTTTCAAAATTGTGATTTTATCCTACACATTCAATACCCTACCTCCCAAATGATGTGTGTGTATGTGTGTGTATAATCTTTTTCCTGATACATATCAGGTAAAAGACTGTACTTGCACAGGAAATAAGAAATAGGAATCCCCACAGGCTAGAATATTTGAATAATTTCTGCAAGATGTAGTAAAAATAGGATCTAATTTAGGGAGGTTCTACTCAGCCTGGCATTTATAGCACGGGAAGGAAAAGTCCACCTCAAAGTAAGTGGAGAGAATCTCAAAGAGTTACAGTCACCTCCATGTTTGTAAAGACTCATCTATGAAGCTAAAGACAGGAGACCAATGGGCACAGAAGTAAATGTCCCTCCTCCTACATGACTAATCTGGGGAAACAGAACTTCAGGAAACATCATCTTCCTTCTTTATACTTTGGTACTGGGAGTATGGATCAGGGGCACACACAATCTCTCACGGATTCCATTATAAAGTCCAATCCTGGACAAACATATACCAACTCTTATAAGGATAGAGGGAAAAGCCACTAGGAGAGGTTGCTTCCAGAAACAATAGGCAAACAGAAGAAATCCTCTTTCCTCACCCGGAAAATAGGGTCATCACAGACTATAAACCTACATCTATAATTGGGTCTGAAAATAGAGTCATCCCCTTCAGAATGATCGCACTGGGAGAATTATGAAGTATACGCTTTACTGGTATAATCTGTGTGTTGTTTCCTAATTGAAGACATATTAACAAATTGCGTAATGGTTTTGGTGTCTCTCAACAATGATGTATTTTTTAAAGTTTTTATTTAGATTCCAGTTAGTTAGCATACAGTGTAACATTAGTGTCAGTTGTACAATTGAATGATTCAACACTGCCATACATCACCCAGTGCTCATTACAACAAGTGCCTTCCTTAATCCCTATCACCTATTTCACCCGTACCCACACCCACCTTCTGGTAATCATTGGTTTGTTTGCAATAGTTAAGAGTCTCTTTCTTGGTTTGCCTCTCTGTTTCTTTTCCCTGTGCTCGTTTGTTTTGTTTCTTAAATTCTACATATGAGTGAAATTGTATGGTATTTTTCTTTCTCTCACTGACTTATTTTGCTGAGCATAATACTGTCTAGCTCCATCCATGTCATTTCAAATGGCAAGATTTCATTCTTGTTTGTGGCTAAATAATATTCCAACAGTGATGTATCTGAATCCCATTATTGTTTTCACAACCAGAACTTCCGTGCCACTAAACAATTATAATCAAGGTATAGGGCCTAAATATTGGTTTTCATTACTACAAGTGCTGTAAACTTTACCCATAATTTGGTATTTAATAGTGCTTTTTTTTTTTTGTGGGCCCTGGTTTTTTATCTGCCCTGATGAGACACTGTGGCCTAAACTTTGAACTAGAACTTGTTTCTAGTGCTCTAACAGAAGACTTTTATTGAAGGTCTCCTCCCCCTCTGCCAGCTACTGCTGCAAACACAAAATTGGGTTGCTGGGTAACAGCAAGTGCTCTGGAATCCAATGACTCAGCTTTCTCTCCCCACTTTGCCTTAACTTCCTTGTCTATGCACCGGGGAAACGAATGCTCTTGTGTTGAGCGGGCTGCTGGCTTCATGCCTATCACAGAGCCCATGCTCAGTATATATTAGCTCTACATCCAAAAAGGTTAGGAAAGCAAGGGTTTAATAAAGTCACTGTGTGGCATTTTCAGTAATAATAATAATGCTGCTATTATTAATATTTCCTAGATACTGTCTTTTTTTCCCCAAAGACCCTTACGTTAGCTCTCTTTTATATATAGGTATATCTTCCTTAAAAAGTAAACCAACACAAGCACAAAAAAGTGACTCACTATGCAAATACGATTTGTTGCACACAAAAATTGGCAGTTCAGTAACTTGCTTCACCACATAATTCTCTGAAATAACAAGTAACTGGTTATCTGAAGCTTTTGAAAGCAAAAAATTCACAGAATGGCTAGCTACATCAGTAAAGCTAGATGTACTTCAAAAAACCTAAAACCCAGTGAAGTGCATAGGTGCAAAAAATAGCCTTTGAATTCCTATAATAAGACAATATAAAAGTAAAAGAGATTTTTTTTCTTGACTGTAGAAGGACATAGATTTTTTAGTGCTCTATAAAAAACTCTTTTGTCCTACATGGATAGATCTTTCCTTGGTTCTTCTAATAGACCACATTTTAGCATTATGTATTTTTCTTAAAGCGATCATGAAAGGTCAATATCCTTGCCATTGTTAATTCACAGTCAATCTTCCAAAACAGATCTTCCTTCGACTTGCCTGATGACCTTCAGTGACACACTGACTCAATGTTTTTACCTTCACATCCAGACAGTTCAGCTTAAAATCAATTCTTCAACATAGAAAACTGAAAACAATGTTTCCAAATTAAACCGGTGGCACTTCCTGTATCTGCAGCATGCTTTAACTTCTACCACGTATGCGTTAAGTTGGCAAAGTACCTTATGGACCATAATAATCCTGATGGCTTAGAATCAGTGTTTTACCATCATTGAACAAGTCCCGAGCCCATCTACCCTGAATCTCTGCATAAAGACAAGACTCCATCCTGCCATGCACCTGGTCAGTTGTGCAATGGTGACCAACAAACAGCTGCTAACAATAAGGGTATTGTGCTTATGTAACACAGTTCAGGATCTGATGTTTAGTCTCTTGATAAATGGCAAAACACTAGGGAATTTTCTCTTGCCAGGATGCCGGCTTCATGGAAAATACTGGTCCATGTTGAGCTGTACACTTAAATCTACACTCTATATGAGCTGGCGGACTTGGATTCTAGAAGATCACGTTAGCTTTCCCAGTTGGTTTTGAGGGGGTTAAGCATCTCTCAGCCAAGAAATGGCCATACAGTGTGGCAGTGGATGTAATTTTAGGAACTGTTTTCTGTATACTTGTTTTACCATGTTAACAAAAGTCTGTATTATGTTTCTTCCCCTTGATGTGGGTGTGTCCTTGTGTGTGTATTCAAGAGAGGCTTCCGTTTGTTGAGTGATCTTCATGCAAACATCTTGGAGTGCTTTACAAAAGAATTTTAAAAATTAAACCAAACAGGATATGAAACTGTGCTGCCAAACAAGTAAGTCTTTAGGCATGATTTAAATTTAGTTAATGACATAAAGAGCTAAATCTGTGAAAGGAAGCAAGTTCCTTGGATCAGAGAAAAAGAAGCAGAAAACAGATTCTCATATTTGTGTAAGTCTTCATTTGAGTGGCTCCAAAAATGTTCTTTTAGAAGTGTGGTTGGAAAACCCCAGGCTAAGTGAGTTCCAAGGCACAGTATTTTAGGGAAGAAGACCAAATAATAGCTCCCATGTGCGTAGCAATGTACAGATCGCGAAGTATTTTCCCAGCCATTATATCATTTGATTGTCACAACACCCCACCAAAGTAGTTAAGGAATGTGTTATCCCACTTTACAGATGAATACACTGATGGCGGGAGAAATTAAGGTATTGCTCTAAGGTCGCTCAACCAGAAGGTGATAGAACTACGATTCTGATGTGTATCTTGATCTTGACCTATTGTGCTATTTATATTTCTCTGAGACTGTGGCACGTCATCTATGCCGGCTGCTTTTCTCCTGCCGTTATGGTTCTCTGTATCTGAGGTAATACTCTGGCTTCCCAGGAGAACCTGGCATTCTGCTCCCTCTCAGGAGGAATTCCTGACATTCTTGTGTACATGGGAAATGAGAAAACCAGGGTCTTCTAATGCAAGTGCACCCCAGACGACAATGTCATGGCTTAATCCTTTCACAACATCCAAGCTGACCTTGTTGGTTTGCCTTTTAATTCACCCTCCAGTGGTTCCCAGGTTGCTCCCTGAGTAGATGTGATTGGAATGATAGGGGCCCCAGTTCCCACTGTTGTAGGTGGCTTCTTGTGGTAAGAGATGATAGTGGGGGGGAAATGGGGGATTCTTAATGAGCTTCCTGTCCATTGGTGACTCGGGCCAAGTGTGGTTATTCTAGAGACTCTGAAGATTATGTGAGCATTGTGGTTTCAGACAGTGAGTCTTGGCCTTGTGCCCAAAGGCTGGGTGACATAGTAACTGGGTTGGTTCTTGAGACTTACAGTGTCTCTTCAAGGCAGATCATTTAGAAGTGACAGAGCTACTGCTGTCAAGTTTCATTGTTGTTGTTTTGCCTTTTCTTCTAAAAACACATTTGATTTCTCATCCAAAGCTTGGACTTTAGAAGTTTACATTTTTGTTAAGATTCAGTTTGCTTCAGACAAGCCGGGAAGAATGCTGTTTTGTGACTCTAGATCTTTTGGCAAAACATATGTGGTGGAACCCAACAAGCAGCTGAAGCCATGTCTCTGTAACCAGCTCCTTGAGGAAGTTACTCGGGCCAAATATAAGCCCAATAAGGTGATGGAAAAAAAGAGGGACACCATTAGGGGCAGCTAGGGCCTTGCAGAAAGCCAGTAAACTTAAGGATGTTACTTTATACCTTACATTTCAATATTGCTTTTGCAGATTTTTGCCTTTATGCTTAATTCAAAAATATTAATAAAAGGCTTCAGCTATCTTGCCGTTAGCCAATAAACATAGCCTATCCAAAAGATTTGTATGACTTCCATATGTCATTTGAGCATTTGAGACAGGAAGACAAACCATCCCATCTGGAACCATCAGGGATAAAAGATAGCTGGAACCGCATTTCCAAACTGGCTGCATTCCCCAGCCGGGCCTCCTGTATGGGCACCCGTTCTTATAGCCTTCAATCTTTTAGGTGATGAATTGTTCCTGGCTGCAATGAGCTAATCTTTGGACACTGCCCCCCTCCTATGTTTATCTCAGTATCACTTTGATTTCCTGTTCTCTGTTCGTCTATTCATTTTTTTCAACTTGACTTGACTTTGCTTCTTATCCCTTACCTCTGGATTGGTTCTATGCACAGCTTTGCCAATCTGCCCTTGGTTTGATCTGCTCTGAGCATCTGTTTCTTGGATGCTCATCACATGGTTGTCCATCACATGGCACCCTCTGTCACGTGACTGTATTTATTACCGTTCCTGATCATTTGGTTCCTCCCTGTCTTGGTGTGTTAGTTATAACCCCATCAGTGCATATAGGACTGGGCTTGAGGCTCTGGAAGGAATATAAAAAAGTAGAAGATAGGGTTCCACCTACTTCTTACATACCTGGATTTCTCCTTATCATTTTTGTCCTAAATTTTTAATGACCCACTTCTTTTACCAGCCAGACCTTGGTAATTGTTGCTTCTTTTAAATTTCTTCAGCATTTATCATCCAGGTGGCTAGGCATCACCTAAATGCTACAACATTGTATGCTTGTATTGTAATACAAGGCAGCTCTTCAGGTCCTCGGTCCCTGGCAGTGTCTGGCACAGAATAGATGCTCACTCATTGTCTGCTAATTATTAGTTTTGTGCACAAAAAAACTGAGAATATGACTATATCATGTAACCCAGTCACAAATGGAACTGTATAGTTTAAATGGTCATTAATGTTGTCTAACAGCAGTTCTTGTAATGATTGAAATAGTTTATACAGGCATACCTTGAGAGACTGTGGGTTTGGTTTCATACTACCATAATAAGCCAAATATCTCAATAAAGTGAATCAAATGAATTTTTTTTGGTTTCTTGGTGGATATAAAAGTTATGCTTACACTATACTATAGTCTGTTAAGTGTGCAATTGCATTATAGCCAAAAAACCAGTGTACTTAATTAAAAAATATTTTATTGCTAAAACATGCTAACAACTGTCTGAGCTTTCAGGGAGTCATACTCTTTTTGCTGGTGGAGGGTCTTGCCTAATGTTGATGGCTGCTGATTGGGGTGCTGGTTGCTGAAGGTTGGGGTGGCTGTGGAAATTTCTTTAAATAAGACAGCAATGAAGTTTGCCACATCAATTGACTCTTCTTTTCATGAACAATTTGTCTGTAGCATGTGATGCTGTGTGATAGCACTTTACTCACCGTAGACCTTGTTTCAAAAGTGGAGTCGATCCTCTCAAACCCTGCTGCTTTATCTACTAAGTTGATGTGATATTCTAACTCCTTTGTTATCATTGCAACAGTCTTCACAGCATCTTCACCAGGAGTAGATTCTATTTCAAGAAACCACTTTCTTTGCATCAGAAGCAACTCCTCATCCATTAAAGTTGTATGGTGAGATTGCAGCCACTCAGTCCCATCTTCAGGCTCCACTTCTAATTCTAGTTCTCATGTTGTTTCCATCCTGTGTTAAGGTATTCCCTCCACTGAAGTCTTGAACCCCTGAAAGTCACCCATGAGGATTGGAATCAGCTTCTTCCAAACTCCTGTTCATGTTGATATTTTGGCTTCTTCCCATGAATCATGAATGTTCTTAATGGTATCAAGAATAGTGAATCCTTTCCAGAATATTTTCAAGTTACTTTACCGAAATTCATCCAAGGAGTCACTATTGCAATAGTAGCCTTATGAAATGGATTTTTTAAAAAAATAAGACTTGAAAGTCAAAATTACTTCTTGATCTTTGTTTTGCAGAATGGATGTTTTTAGTATAGGCATGAAAACAACATTAATCATTGTCCCATTGTCCACCTTCATCAGAGCTCTTAGGTGACCAGGTGCTTTGTCCATGAGCAGTAATATTTTGAAAGGAATTTTTTTTTGAATATGTCTCAACAGCGGGCTTAATATATTAAGTTTACCATGTCGTAAGCAGATGTGCTGCTATCCAGGCTTTGTTGTCCCATTTATAGAGCTCAGGTAGAGTAGATTTAGCATCATTCTTAAGGTTCTTAGGATCTTTAAAATGATAAATGAGCATTGGCTTCAACTTAAAGTCACCATCTGCACTAGCAGTTGAAAAGAGAGTCAGCCTGTCCCTTGAAACTTTGATGCCAGGTATTTACTTCTCTCTAGCTATGGAAGTCCTAGATGTCATCTTCTTCCAGTAGAAGGCTGTTTTTTTCTACATCGAAAATCTGTTGTTTAGCGTAGCCACTGTCAGTAGCTCAGCTAAATCTTCTGGATAACTTGCTGTGGCTTCTATATCAGCACTTTCTGCTCTGCCTTGCACTTTTAGGCTTTGGCTTAAGGGAATGTTGTGGCTGGTTTGATCTTCTATCCAGACCACTCAAACTTTCTCCATATCAGCAATAAGGTTGTTTTGCTTTCTCATCATTCATGTGTTCACTGGAGTAGCACATTTAATTTTCTTCAAGAACTTTTCCTTTGTATGTCTAAGTTGGCTAACTTTTTGGCACAAGAGACATAGCTTTTCACCTATCTTGGCTTTTGACATGCCCTCCTGACTAAGCTTAATCATTTCTAGCTTTTGATTTACAATGAGAGACGTATGACTCTTCCCTTCTTTTGAGCACTTAGATGCCATTGTAGGGCTATTAATTGGGCTAATTTCAATATTTTTGTGTCTCAGGAAATACAAAGTTTTGAGGAGAGGGAGGGAGATGGGGGAACCGCAGGTTGGTGAAGCAGTCAACATGTATTATTAAGTTGATTATCTTATACAGGCACCGATCATGGTACCCCAAAACAATTGCAATAGTGTAACATCAAAGATTACTGATCACAGATCACCATAATAAGTGCAGTAATAAAGAAAACGTTTGAAATATTGCAGGAATTAACAAAGCGAGACAGAGACACCAAGTGAGCAAATGCTGTTGGAAAAATGGCACCGACAGACTTGCGGGATGAAGGTTTGCCACAAGCATTCAGCTTGTGAACATTGCAGTATCTGCAAAGCACAATGAAATGATGTGAAATAAAACAAGGTGTGCTTGTATCTTCATTGCCTAATATGGCAGCCACTAGCCACCTTTTCAAGTTAGAACTGGAAATGTGGCTACTGTGACCAAAGGTTTGAGTTTAAATTTTATTTTAACTGTAATTAATTTAAAGTTAAAAAGCCACATGTGCCACCAGATTGGATAATGTGTGCTACAGGAATGTGGAGAATGGAAAGATAAATGTGGGCTATGCATTGGAACATGTGGCTTTCCTTATGGAAGAAGGTGAACTTGGGTCTTAAGGGTGGGAAGCAGAAAGAAGCGGTGATGTGTTTCTAATTTTTTAAAATATGTATTTATTTTTGAGAGAGAGAAAAAGAGAGAGACAGAGTGTGAGCAGGGAAGGGTCAGAGAGAGAGGGAGACACAATCTGAAGCAGGCTCCGGGCTCTGAGCTGTCAGCACAGAGCCCCACATAGAGCTCGAACTAACAAGCCATGAGATCATGACCTGAGCCGAAGTCGGACGCTTAACTGACTGAGCCATCTAGGCGCCCTGGGGGTGATGTATTTTAAATAAAGGGGTATAGTGGAAGCTCTGAGGTGGTTGAAGATGTTATGTTTGGGATCAGTTTGAAGATTTGAAGTAAAACAGTTTGAGAACTAGGGATAATGGTAATAATAATAGCAGTTGTTAATTCACACTACAAGACACACACTAATTTAATCTTCACACCAGTATTATGACTCAGAAAATATAAGTGATTTGCCTAAGGGAACAAACTAATATATGACAGACTTTGGATTTGGACAAAGGTCTGTCTAGCTCAAAAAACTAGGCTCTTAAACACCATACTATACTGTCTCATGCTTTGACATATTAAGAAAGACTGGCAAGTAAAAAATATCCCAAATGTCCTTCATCTGGTAAATGGGTAAACAAATAATGCAATATACCCAACCAATGGCATACTCCTTAGCATTATAAACAGTTACAGAATTGCAGATAAATATAACAATATGGATGACTCTCAAATGCATTATGCCAAATGGAAGAAGCCAGATTTAAAAGGCTACATACTATTGGGGTGCCTGGGTGGCTCAGTCAGGTGGGCGTCCAACTTCGTCTCAGGATATGATCTCATGGTTTGTGAGTTTGAGCCCCGCGTTGGGCACTGTGCTGACAGCTCAGAGCCTGGAGCCTGCTTTGGATTCTGTGTCTCCCTCTGTCTCTGCCCCTCCCCTGCTCACACTCTCTCTCTCTCAAAAATAAATGTTAAAAAAACATTTTAAAAAATAAAATAAAAAGCCACACATTGTATTATTCCATTTATATGACATTCTGGAAAAGGTAAAATTATAGGAACAAGAAACAGATCAGTGACTGCCATGGGCTAGGGGTGAGGGGCAGGGATTGACTACAGGAAAACAAAAAAAAATTGGGGTGGAGGGTGATGAAATAGTCTACATTTTTGTTGTGGTGGTGGTTACCTGACCATGTATTTGTCAAACTCACAGAAATGTGAACCAAAAAAGAGTGAATTTCACTATATGTGAATTGCACTTGAATAAACTTGACTGAAAAAGAAAGAAAGACTTAGAAATAGATCCAAGTTTATTTTCACAAAGGCAGGTGGGAATATGGTTGGTTTCTCTAACTCAGCTATTTTCAAAAATAAATAATTCTAAATTTTTTGTGTCTAAACATATCTTCATATTTATTATATATGTACATATATTTATACACACACACACACAACAAAAAAGCGATGTAGGCATTTAAGACTTTAAAAGAGATGTGTGTGTGTGTGTGTGTGTGTGTGTGTGTGTGTGTCTGTAAAGCAGTTAAATTTATATTTAACATGAGTTGACACAGTAAATGTGTATTCAACGTGGTGTTTATTTGCCATTGGCATGGGAAAGAGGCTCGAGGTGGAAGAGGAAGAGATATTTTAATTAAACCTGAATGGTAAGATGTCAGATGACTTATCCCATTTTCTTTTTATTTTGTTTAAGTGAAGAATAACTACCCTATGAGGTCACCAGCTCCTTTGAAAGCTTGCTTTAAAATTTCCCAGTACATAATGAAATTCTTGTTTTTAAGCCATTTATATGAGACAATAGTACAATGGATCTTTTTGCATATACTGATTTCCTCTTTTTATATTTGTATTTTTAAGAAAGCTGTCATGCAGAATTGATTATGTAAAAGGCTCACATGACTTTGTCTTCACTCATGTTGCTGTGTGTTCATAAAATCACGGATACATTAAATATTTAGGCGGAGAGGATATCAAAATATTGTAAGGCAGTCTGTTGTCTCTGGGCAGATAAGGGGTTATCTGTGTTTTATAATTGAAGAATTGGTTTATAACGGACATACAGAGTAGTTAAATAACTTTCCCATGATCACATTTCTAATGCTTAGGGTTTTATGTGTAAAGAGTGATTAATCTTAATAAAGAACTATAAACAAGATTAATTAGTGATTATGATTTAAGTATTTTTCTGGGTTTTCTGCTTTAAGCATTTTTCCAGGTTCAAGCTTTATTATCATACATAATAATACTTTAATAACCCTGGTTAATCTTAAAATAGCTTTCTTAGGGAAAGTGTAAATTACAGGATATGTTATTTTTTGAATAATTCCATTTACTAATGTGGAATTTGAAGTAGTGAATATGAAAACACTTTGCTGGCTATAAAGCACTGAACAAATGTTGTATTTTTTCTTTGATTTTTATCTTCCAGTCATGTACTTTTTGTTTTTCCTAGAATCCTGAGTGGTATAATGCATACATTTGCAGAGAAAGCTGACATCTGATATTTTTGATAGCTAGGCAATATTTCTGTTGGGGTACAAATAAATATGTAATTATATATCTACATCTACATATAATAAAATTTCAAAGAGGTTCTAATTAAAATAATCTAAATAAAAGTGCTTTTTGAACTGGTTAAAAAATCAGTAATTGGTGTCACAGTGACTTGTCACTCCATTTAATAATCTTATAGATCATTTAAATACATAATATACCCGTGTGTGTCTGTGTGTGTGTGTGTGTGTGTGTGTGTGAACCTAGGCAACATTTTCATATTTACTCCATTTATTTTTCTCCTTGTAATTTCACTTTAAAGATATATAGGGGGAAAGAGATTAGATTATAAATAGAGTCAGAGAACTTGTTGTCTCTTAATTGTGTTAAGGCAATGTTAATATCTCCATAACTGTATTTCTTTAGACACTTAATGAAAACTTAAAACCAAAGAACAAAATGGTAACTTTGTTGATTTTATAATTTCTGTTTTGGATCTTCTACTAGATTGAAAGCATTTTGGAGAAGTATTTGGATGCCTTTTCTACCCATTTCTAGTTATTTCTTTTCACAAAATAGAGAAAAACTTTGCAAAAGGAGAGAATGTTTTAGCTGTGTGGCAGGAGGTATCAAACTTACATCGGAAGACAAATCTTTGGCAATGTTAAAGGACAGGTTTAAACATTTGTTGAAAAGTTGAGTTTGATTTTCATTCAAGTCCCTTTCTCTTTTGTGAATTGCTAATTGCCATAATCAGGAGCTGGACCCATTTAGCTATTGAAAACTGATGGCTCAAAAGACAGAGCCCCATGTCCCATTGTCTCCCTCATTCCCTTGGGGCAGAGACTCAGATAAAATAATGAAGCCTGCTGCTCCTGCCTGTGCGGGCTACAGTACGGAAAGCCCTACAATCACTGGTTGTCTGGAGAGAGAGAGAACCCATGCGAGATGGTAGTAATTCCCTACCTTTCCCCCATTACCAAGGAGGTAAGGATGGTCTTCAACTCATTACTCTTCTTCATCTCTGGGTCTTGAGAATGGCGAATAAAGTTTAGAGATGTCTGTTGTCCACACTTCTCAGTTATAAACAGTGATTTTTTCCATTTGCATTTACATCAAAAAGCTCACCAAAGAGCTAAATGAAATATCCTGCTTAGAATTAAGGTCACAACAAGAGCCAGGTGATTAATCTAGATCAGAGCCTCTGAGAAAAGCATAGCTGTGGGCCAGACTCTAAGTGACTGAGTGACAGAAAGAGGAAGAAGACAAAGATGATGAAGGACACGGCCAGGTAAGAAGGCAGAAGGCTCCTGGAACTGTTAGGAATTCAGGGTCATAGAGATAATACATAGGTATATTATCCCTGGATGCTGATTTCAGGGCCCATAGGTGGATTTTGATGGTGACCAGAAAATTGGTGTTGGCAAAAGGGAACCAACCAGGAGAGTTGTTACCCCAAGGGTCTGGCCTGTCTGAGGGGTTCATGGGTATGGAAGTTTGAAAACAATATACTAAAATCAATTTAAAAAGTAAAAAAAAAAAAATCTTAAATAGGAAATTTTTGACTTAAAAAAATCTCAGAACTTTTTTTTCAAATAAAATGCAGTGTAAAATCCTTGCTATATCATCACTTCCATCATAATTACAAAATACGATCACACTTCCTTTTCATACCCAGTTATTATGGTGGGAACCTCCACTTGCCAAATTGCTGACAATTAGCCTATCTCAAAATGTCCTCAAACAATTTAATTATCCCACTTGGGGTAAGTTACTTAACATCCTTATGCCTCAGTTTCCTCCTCTGTAAAACCAGGGGAATATCTACCTAGTAGGGTTCCAGTGAGGATTAAATGAGTAAATCATTGTACGGCACTTAAGGCTTGGCAGATAGAATGCCGTATAAGTGATAATTTATTATTATTTTGTCTGCTTCTGCCTCATACATGTCCAAGAATAAGCTCCTCCTTCTCCCTGCCTCTTGTTTATCTGGCTCAAACTCTTCAAGTCACCAAATGGTGGCCTTGGGAGAGCACGCCAGGCTAGGCACCTTTTTCCAGCGACAATGACTGCCACTCCATACTTGGGTTTCCAACGAAGTACATTGGACTACTTTTCCCCACACGCGGACACAAGTCCATCAGAGTCTACCGTGTCTCTTGTATGAGACACATCCAAGATCTGGGGATGGCAGAGGGAGAATACAGCACAGGGAATGACTCTCAAAAGTAAGCACAAGTCCAGACCCAGCCCAGACCCTTCTCAAGCCAGTGCCAGCCTCGCCTGGCCTCCCCCACAGGGCAGAGATGTGGCTCATTCTCCACCTCCCAGACCACTCAGCCTCCAGACTGGGGTTCAGGGCCAAACCTTGGCCCCAGATGTGCCTGCCTGACTGTGAAACTTTTCCAGGGTTATTCACAGTGAGAACAGCTGTCTTCTTCTGGGGAAACTCCTCCCTTCACAGGAGTACGGCCAGGTGTGTGGCACCGACAAGAAAATCATAACTAGACCATCACTGGCGCATTTTCTGATCCCACCCTTATACACGCTCGGTATCAAGCAGAGCAAAGTAGAGCTGCTTTGGTTGAAGTCGGTCAAGAAACCCAAAGTCTCATCTGCTTGGGCTTCCCCAGCCCTACCACCCCTCAGGCCACTCTGCTGGTCTAGAATGAAAATCACACCTTTAATGCATCCTTTCTCCTAGGAGTAGTTTATCGACCGTCTCCTCTTTCTGTGTCATTACTGAATCATTCTTGCTTTGGAGTATCCTCTGGCATTGATAGTGAAACAAGAAGGGATTTTTTTTTTTTTTTTTTTTTTTTTTTTTTTTTGGTCAAACCTCTGGAGAAAAGAGTGTTCTCCATATACTTCATATTATAAAGATGAAACGAAAAGTGTTAAAGCTAACAGTGTGCCTGGTGCTTTTAAATATCTTATCCTCCATGCCATGTGCCATAATTCTGTGACGAAACTACTATCCTCCACATTATGGTAGATAAAAACGGGTGCCTAAAAAAGGTGAAGATATTTGGCTTAGGTCATAACGCTACAAAGTGACGGATCTGTATGACACTAAAGGCCACATTCTTTCCATTCCCCCCGTTCCTTCTATGGATGCTTCAGGAAATGTATTGCGCTGCTTAATTTCTGCTATAATATATTATTAGGATTATTAATGCCGTGGGCAGAGAAGCAAGTGGTGTAGAGCCTGTGAACCTTGGAAAGCATTTCATAGGAAGTTGGGAGTAGGTAGTTGGCAAGTTGATGTTGGTAAGACTGGAAACATGTTAGAGGTAGAGGACAAAGCCTCGCATTACTTCTTGGACAGAGGTGTGGAAAAGGAGAAACTTCAGGAACTTTTAGTGGCTCCCTGCATGTTGCGTATCTTACTGGGCTACTAGATATACCCTTTCCTTTTAATTTCCTTTATTCGTTCGTTTGTTCGTTCCTCCCTTCCTCCTTCCCTCCCTCCCTCCCTTCCTTCCTTTTCCATGTAAAAAAAGAATACAGTGAATTTTCAATGTTAGGAACTAGCTACAGTATACTACCATTGTCTTCTTCAGGATCACTCAGTGGTCACAACTTGTTAAAGGTGAAATGTGGCAAACCAAAATATGGAGAGGGTGTTTGTATGAAGCCTTTGTATGAAGGCTGAAACATAACATAGCCTATTCACACCTGTGAGCTGGGTAGGACTTAGAGTTTGTACCAATGGTTGGTAGCTTACGATCTTAAACTTTGTTGCTTAAACAATGTATATTCATCAAAAGCAATTACTGGCACCTCTTTTCCTGCCTAAAGTTGATGGAAAAAAGCGTCCTAAATAGGACAAATAATTAGATGGAAGATCATCTTAAAATAACACTCAATCTTGGACATGTTGAAGGGCAAATAGTCACATTCCCATGTAGTGTGAAATGTTCATTTTATTCAGAACATGACTGACATGTTTATAAGCTAAGGTTCTTTTCAGACCAGAGAATCCTACAGATGTCTCATCTGGGAGGACTTAGGAGCTATGTGACTTACTTTATTGTTATTGTTAATAATAAAACAAACTTTAATTTAGAAATCATTTCTTATCCTTTTCATTGTTTCTTGCACATTTTCTTTGCAGCTTTAAAAGGATCCTTTGTGTTTTAATAGTTGACTCACTCCTTCCAATAAAAATAGCTAAATAATAAAACTACAATAGGCATTGGGAGTACACCAAGTCCTCTGAAGACACGTTGGTACTACCGATATTAAGAGGACCACAGAGGCACAGAGAAAATTCTGCAACTGCTTTTGCGAATATAGAGAGAACATTTTGGTAATGTTGTATGCTGCTGCAATGTACATTTTCATATATTGTTTAGGAAATTAGAGCCTTTAAAACAAGACCAAATTGTTCTAAATTGAATACCTAGGAAATCAAAGGAAAACCTTTAAAGGCCCTATGAGCTAGCTCAGAAAACATAAGGTTCCAGTTCCATAAATGGGTCACACACTGTCAGGTTTGACTTCACGTATCTTTTACCTGGACATGTTTCATTGCACACTAGGGATCTACTAGTTGGCGATGGATGAAGATCTTTCTACCAGTGAGGTGTTAATGTGTTCCTTGTATTCCTCTTGTATTCCTTGTCTCCCCTATCACTTATTTTTCCTATGAGCTCCCTTTAGGGGCTTATATATCAGTGCATTTAGCACATTAGTGAAAGCCTTAGTAATTTTCATATGATGTTAATCATGTATTACCACATTACATTATTTAGAATCAAGTGATTTCTATCACTGGTGGTAAATAGATTATAAGATTCATGAAGTCAAGGATCATGCGTTTTTCTCTTAGTCTCTGTATTACCAATGAAGTGATGAATGAATGCTTCAGCCAAGTGCCTGTATCCAGTGGATATTAAATGAATATCGGATAATTGTATGAAATAATGTTATCTGCATCTGGTTAGAAAAACTGAAGCACATAAGCTTATAAGACTCTGAAGTTAAGCAACAGGCAGGTGGAAAATGAGGAACCAGATCTCAGATGTTTGCCTTTTTCATCCATCTTCTATTTCTAGCAGACTTTTCTTCCTTCAAGAGGAAATTCTTAACTCATCAAAATCTGTTAATAACTGGACTAATTTTTCCCCAACATATTTGTCAAACAACAGGGACTGGTCTGATCAGGCTTCCTTAGCCAACGTCCTTGAAGATATAAGTGTATAGTTGTGCCACTGCACGTTCAAATAGACTTTTCTAGAATCTTTCAAACGGGATACAGAGACCCTCAAGACATCTATGAACAATGTGCATTGTATTCACTTAAACTAAATCAATAGGAAAACCTGTTCCAGTACAATACAGTTCAATTTATTGTAAGAGCTGTTATCTACTTTACAAGCCTGGGGTACAAATAAGGTCATGTGCTAGTCATCAGCGCTACTTACCAAATATTTCCAGCTCTCTCCCTTCTGGCCACATGGTAGGGCTGCACTTCTTGGTTTCCGATAGTGAGATGGGACCATGTGACTACTTCTGGCCAACGTGTTGTGAACGAAGAGCGTATGTCATTTCTAAGCCAGAACATTTAATATCGGGCCTGAGACCCTATAGCTATCATCCTTTTTTGTGCCGTGGGCTGGTAAATGCTTGCGATGGTGACTTCTCTATCAGTCTGGGCCCCTGAATGATTAAAAGGAGCAGAGTCCACTTTTGGCCCAAAGTTCTCATATAGCACCAGAGAGAAATGAATCTTTGCTCTTTTAAGCCATTGGGATTTGGGGTTATTACTGTAGGTGCCATCACCTAGCCTATCATGATGCGTGCAGGTAATATTTTTCTAGCTAATTTTTGGAATGCTCAGAGACTATCATCTGCCTTCTCCATCAATTTGTCCCCCCAAATGCAGTGTTTCGTTTTATCCAAAAAGGTCATAAAAAGATTGAAAAGTCCACTACTGCCTTTTCTCTGTGTCTACCACAGTGTCTCTGTGTCTGCCCCCAGTTTCTCACAAAGTGGCTTTTTTGTCCTCTAGAGTGATAATACTCCTGCTGGTCCAGATCCCCCATAGGTGTAAGTACTGACACATGCCCAGATTCCAACTGCTTCAATCCACACTTACATCCTTAGCTGTTGCCCAGGTGCTGCAGTATGGAAGGGTAAGTGGACCACAGCACTCACTATACTGAAACCACACCTCTCTCCTAAGTATTGGGCCATAGCAGGTCCCTCTCTCTGGTGTCAGCTGATCATAGTTAGAGTCATGATTTATCAACAACAGTCCAATAATCCTCACCACCAAGGAGGAGGAAATCAACGCCTTGATCCTTGCTCAGGGAGACAGACAGGTACATACACAGTAAATTCTAATGTATACATCAGGCTCTGTCATTCTTATAGAAGCAGAAGCTCTTGTGAAAGGTGATAGGAGGGAGGCTTTATTGAAGTGATAATTGATTTGAGCCTCAAAGTATACGATTTTTTTTTTTCCCAGGGGATTGGAGCAGACAGGGGGATCTAATGAGACATACATCTGGAAAGGAGTTTGTTGGGATGCATGGGGAGTGAGAAATCACTGTGGGACATGATGTGGATAATCAGATGGGAAAGTAGGTGATATAAGATGATAACTTTGACCATCCCAAACACAGCATCTTTGTAGTACAGGGTGCCAATTTCCAAACTTCTCACATGTGATACATGACTTCTAGAACCGAGAAGATTCTCTTTCAACTAAATTGGAAAGAGGGAGCATATGGGATTTTCAAAACACCGACAGAGGAATAGTGATTCCTAAAGAGATCATCTCCATCATCTCCAAGACCATATTTTTTCTCCATCCACAGCTCTCAACGTGACAGTGGCTGCAGAGGTGGGCACAGCTTAAACGTGGTTCGCCTGCCTCCTCACTTCCCCCTAAATAAAATGCTGTCTCTCCTTTCTGCTGCCCCTTTCAGAAGCCACAGGAAGCAGCCTGACTTTGTGGTCAGATGCAAGAAAGGGAGGTTGAAACCAATACTTTCAGGGAAGCCTCAGAAGCTGGTGCTTGAGATTTGCTTGCCATCGCTCCTTATCCTTGCTGTAGGAGACCACCATGTCAGGGGGAGTTTGTGGAGAAGTCGTGGGCAGCCTGTACATTCTCATTAATTAGGAAATTCGATTGTTGACGATAAATTGGAGGGTTAGGAATGTCTTTATTTAAAGTAGAGGAAATGAAGCGTGGGAGGTTAGATGATAGCTATGCTTTTTTACACCAGATCGCACTGGCTTACTTGCTTTTGCTTCAGGGGTTACATTAACTTCAGCACCAAAGCTTGTCCCTCAGAAGGCTGTACAGTTCCCCCTTTGGATGGGTTCATTTTACAAGATTTCCCGTGTGAACGTGATTCTGGGTAACATAAGTAACCTTACTGATTATAAGTCTTTTTTTTTTTCTCTTCCCCTAAACTGCCCATCTGATTTTCTTAAAACTTTCTTACTCTTTAGGGGAGCCTGGGTGGCTCAGTCTGTTTAAAAGTCAGACTTCAGCTCAGGTCATGATCTTGCAGTTTGTGACTTCCAGCCCCCTGTCAGACTCTGTGCTGACAGCTCGAAGCCCGGAGCCTGCTTCAGATTCTGTGTCTCCCTCTCTCTCTCTGTTCCTCCCTCCTCTCATGCTCTGTCTCTCTGTTTCTCTCAAAAATAAATATTAAAACACACACACACACACGCACACACAACTCTCTTACTCTTTCTAGAAGCAAACTTAAAATCCAATTGTTTTTGATTTCTAACCAAGTCTCCCTAGGCTTACCAGCTTCTGGATAATACTTCATAAACTGAAATATCATCTCCACTCACTAGTATAATTCCTGGTTTCTAATCACACTCTTACACAGTCCTTTCTTATTTTCCCCACTTCAGCCCTGAACCCCTTGCTGGGGTGCAAACCCCAGGGACACTTAAGGGTAAGTGCCCTATGTGGCCACCAGGGCCCGCCATAGGAATACTGGTGTGTGCCTGAGAAGAGCTGACACCTGCCCTCTTTAAGCTCTTTCAAGGTGCTGGGGTCCCTGCATGTCTCCTTGTGGGAAAGCTATCCTGGATTCTACACAAATGAAGAAATTGCCTTTCTTCCTCTTTGCAGTTACACTTTGTCTCTTGGCCCTGGAGCGGCGTTCCTTGTGCGGATCAGGAAAGCACTCCGTCAGCTTTCCCTGCAGCCCTCCTTTCCGGGGTTCTGTACCTGCTATAGACTATGAGCTGTTCTTTTTTTTTTTTTTTTTTTTTAATTTATTTTTTTATTTTTAATTTTTTAAAAAGTTTTTATTTATTTATTTTGAGAGAGAGTGAGAGAGAGAGAGAGAGAGAGCAGAAGGAGAGAGAGACAGAGAGACCCGCAAGCAGGCTTTGCATCACCAGCACCGGGCCCGACACGGGGCTCGAACTCACGAACCATGAGATCATGACCTGAGCCAAAATCAAGAGTTGGAAGCTTAACCGACTGAACCATCCAGGCGCCCGACTATGGGCTGTTCTGCCTGTCACAGTGTTTTCCTGGATGTGTATAAAAGCCATCTTATTATTCATTTTTAGGAACCTGCCCTCCACACATAAAAGCAAAAGAATCCCAGCAACAAAAGCGTAAGAGCCAGAGTTCTTACCCACCCCTTCATCAGGTGTGCTAAACCCCAGTTTAGATTCAAGCTGGATTCCTGCACACATAAAAGTTACTTCTTGCAAGTGTTTCTTAACCACACTGAAGAGGGTAGGCTGCAAAATCGCTTCCCCAGAATCCAACGCATCACTGTCACTAGATGAATCGATTATCAAGGATGACGGTGACATCATTTGAAGAATGTCATCCAAGGCATTAATTTTGCGAATGTCACATGTTTTAGGAGAACCTCTGGGCATCAGCTTACTCTCCAGGGCTTTCACATAAGTCTAGGGGGTAAAGTTGCAACAGTCCCTGTTCCTCTTTCTCCGGAAGGAGACACAGACGACTTAGTACTCGACTTCCTATGTGGTTCGAAAAATCAAGCCTCAAATACTGTGGGGAGAAGTGGAATTTGTTAAAATCAAGGTGAACCACTTTTGTTGGTCAAGAGGGCACACAGGTTCAGAATTTGTAAAGAGTCCAGGTTTTTCCCAACTTGTGGATTAGATCCAGTTGAACAGGCATTCACTGTGTGCACAGGAAGTAGATATGTGCGTGGGGTTTTCTAATCAAAGGCAGTTTTGTTTTGTTTTGAAACCATCTTTACATTGATATGGGTGCCATTCAAGGACATTTTTTGTTACCTGTGTTCCGTACTCCGTTCCAGTATTTTCCCTGGTGGAAACATGACATGTACCTCTGTCATTCTAATGACAACATACCCGGAATTCTACGAATCTGGTGCCAATTCTAGGAAGAGGAGGACGGGACTATGTTTCTTAGGTCACATGTTTACACGAAATACAGAACTGTTCGCGGTAATTGGAGAACAAACACGTTCCAGCCTAGATGGTACAAAAGGAAACAGATAGCTTCCAGGATAATAATTGTACAAGTTAGAGACCTGTAGTGCTTGACACCCGAATGTACACTACAAATATTCCCTGGGACTCCAGTTTATCTTGAGTCTTGTGGTGTAGACCTGAAGCTCCCACTCTATCTGTTCCGGAGCCAGAGGGAGAGATCGTGGGCCTGCAGGTACCAGGCTCTCTTGTGGGCTGTGACCATCCAGCACAGTTTTATGTCAAATCCATGTGTCGCTAGTGTAATCGATTTCTGCGTGATAAAATAATATTGCTTAGAAGTATTTTCTGAAGGTTTCACGTGTGTAACAGAAATGATTATGTGAACCACGCAGTTCTCTGGCTTCACATTGCAGTTCATTAACACGAGATTCCATCACGTGGAGTATCACAGTAATCTTGCTCTACCCCTTTCCAGTGTTGGATGATAGCAATTTGCTGCAGAAAGCCCAAGCCTAGAAAATATCACACACAATCAGATCTAAACATTCAAATGGCCAAGTTCAAGTGTATGTGAAAGTCGAGAATTGCCCTTTGCCTGGAAGTTTTCATTTTAAAGCATATCTCAATAGAAATAGTTCCTGGGGCCCCTGGGTGGCTCAGTCAGTTAAGTGTCTGACTTCAGCTCAGGTCATGATCTCACGGTTCGTGGGTTCAAGTCCCGCTTTGGGCTGTGTGCTGACAGGTCAGCCTGGAACTTGCTTCAGATTCTGTGTCTCCCTCTCTCTCTCTGCCCCTCTTCTGCTTGCATTCTCTCTCTCTCAAAAATAAATAAACATTCAAAACGTTTTTGTAAAAAAAGAAATAGTTCCTTTGGCCTTTTATAGACACACAATTTCAATTTTGTACTGAAACTAAAATGTTAATTTATGTCATTATTTGGAAGGCCTCTTCATATAACAACACTTGGGATTTTAAAAGTGGTTTGTACTAAATAATCTCAGCTCAGCTTTGCTGAGTGAAAAAGATTTCCTTTGTTCCCTAATCCTGTCTGCTATAACACAGGGTTAGATTGTATGGCTATAGCTGTATACTTACTTCAGGCATGGGGACAAACAGACAAACACAAAAACATGAGTTACTGAAGCAGTAGGAAGTCCTAGTGACCTCATGAGAACCTACTAGAACCATTTCCTTCCCTTCTGACATCTTCAATTCTTTTTGCCATCTACTTCAGTTATTTCTATGTGCACTCTGTCTCCCTGCCAGGAATTAGCAATCCCATCGTAGACATTGTTTATAGTAGCCCCATCGTCCTTTTCTTCTTTTTTCATTCATTTTTTAAAATGTTTTTAAAAATGTTTTTAATGTTTATTTTTGAGAGAGAAGAGTGTTGAGTGAGGGAGGGGCAGAGAGAGAGGGAGACACAGAATCTGAAGCAGGCTCCAGGATCTGACCTGTCGGCACAGAGCCTGACGTGGGCCTCGAACCCACAAACCGCGAGATCATGACCCAAGCCGAAGTCGGACGCTTACCTGACTGAGCCAGCCAGGCATTCCCCCTCCCCCCCATCATCCTTTTCAATAGAAATGATGCCCTTAAGATTTGCCCACTTGCTTCCTGAAAATGACAGGCCTAATGCCTAATGCCCTGGGTGACTGCTTTTCAGACTTGCAGCAATGATGGGATTTTGGAGCAAGCAGGCTGGACAAGCCATTTTAAGCATAAATAGGTCTGAGGGAACAAAAAACTCTCATCTGAGCTTGTTGGGAACTTAAGTTTTAGGAGGAATTAGGTACATTTTTCTTTTTTTTTTTTATTTTATTTATTTTATTTTATTTTATTTTTTTTCAACGTTTATTTATTTTTGGGACAGAGAGAGACAGAGCATGAACGGGGGAGGGGCAGAGAGAGAGGGAGACACAGAATCGGAAACAGGCTCCAGGCTCTGAGCCATCAGCCCAGAGCCTGATGCGGGGCTCGAACTCACGGACCGCGAGATCGTGACCTGGCTGAAGTCGGACGCTTAACCGACTGCGCCACCCAGGCGCCCCGGTACATTTTTCATTTGTAGTCATTCTCTAGTTTGGTGCTCATGTGTTTTTAGAATATCCAGCCTGTTTTTAGGAGAAATACGACTTAATATGGATTTAAATTTGTTTTTTTTTCCCCTAAATTCAAACTATTTGTTCATGCTTAGAGAATTGGGTTTTCGAGACTAAGAGGGCTTAGATACATATGGATGTATCCAAATGCACAATGACAACATAAAGTGCTTTGTTGGTATTTTTATTTGCCTAAGATAACCTGTGAAAAAAAGTGTTTTCCTCTCTGCTTGATTTGAAGTCGTCTGTGAGTTTCTAGAAGACAGAGATTACATTTTATTAGCCCCAGAGTTCCCAGAAGAGTCTAGTACAGTGGTTTAGCATAGTAGCAGCTCCATAAATATTTGTGAGGTTAAGTCCCTCTGTAAATAACACTACTTTTCTAATTGGAAAGTAGTGTTACAAGTTAGGTCACTTGAGGTTTTATTCTGAGTTCAGTTGGCTCTAAGCCTTCTGGTCCACCAAAATGGTGGCAAGGCACAGGGCCCTGGGTCTAGGGCAAAGCAAGTGGAGCAGAAATGGAAGAAACTCCCCATTCTTACGTGCTACACTCTGGTTTTTCAAAAATAGGTTTATGATCTTGGTAGGCCTTATCATAATTAGTAAGCACGGCATTTAATTTCACATTTCATATTTGATATGCATAAGCTTGCCCCACTGTCTTTTATTTCTAGAGTGAACTTCCCAACATGCAAGTTTGATCAGGTCACTCACCCCCTGTTTAAAACTCTCCAAGTGTTTCTTCTGGCACGGGGATAAAATCATACCCCATCGTACGACCATGGGGTATGGCCATGGGGTATACCCAGCTTGTCTGTCACTACTCCCCAGCTCTGTTCCCCGTCTGGAGCACCTGTGGGCCTCCAGCAGCCATTCCCCATTCTGCTTCCGGAGCCCTGTGCATGGGTAAAATCCCAGGTAGACCTCTCACGTCTGCCTGAGGTGGATTTTGAAGGAAAAAGACAATATTCTGCACACTCTTTCTGAGTATTAACAAGAGACCCTTGCTATCTGCTCCTTCCTAGCAGGTTTTGGGGTTAACCGAGCAGACAGACTCCCCATAAGGACTATGATATTCCTTTGTTCTCCTCAAACAAATCCTTGTGGGGTTCCTTGAGAGCTACATGAATCTGTTCAGTTTATTTTTATTTTGTTTTTCTAGATCACTGGCCCTTACTCTTAACAACAGAAGCATCTGTCTCTAGAATGTGAGAGTATGTGATATTTTTTCTCTGCTTCTACTCGTTAACCCTCATAAAATGTAAATATCTACCTAGAGGAAGGAGTTTACCCCCATTCAGCCTTTTAATAGCCTGATGACCTTAAAGTCACACTTCCGATACCTAAAATATCTAAACCAAATCAGTAAGAGCAGAAAGTAATTGCTTTCATGTTGGGGGGAGGGGCATTTTGCAAACCTCCACCTCTAAGCCTGAAGGAATCAGAGTGTATGATATAACCTATGTAGGACGCTTTTCTGTAGCTGTCCTGCTAAGTAGGAGTGAGTTAAAGCTTTCTTTTCCAAGAAATTATCACACTTCTAAGTGAACAGCTTCCCCTTTGCCCTCTCCTCATTTACTCCAAAACTGGTGTGCTTGAGATCTGGAAGTTCACTGACACCTCATTGTCAGTGGGAAGAACAGAACGGAGCGCCAGGGAGCAGGCAAGGACAGGAGGCCAGGCGCACTGACCCGGATTTGGAGGTTTTGGTTTATTGAACAACTTCACCCCAGCTCCACCGGTTGTGTTGACCGGTCTGGCAAGGTATTGGGAGCTGTGCGCCCTCTGCTGGTCAGAGCAACACTAGCGGCCGCCCCACGGCACCTGGCCTAAAGAACTTCACGCTTTTGCTAACCCCAGGGGCAGATTTTCTTCTCAGGGGTGATGCTCTGCTGGTGTAAGATGATGGTCATGAAAACAGAGCGTTGGGTTTCTAAGGTAGTTTTAAGTCTAATCTGAGCAAACAAACAACTCATTTTATGTGTTATCCTGGTCAACCTCATGCTCACCCATTTCCTCTCTGCTGATTGTGGCTTTAATCATACTTGTCAGGGCATTCGGTTCAATGGCACAATACGTCAAAGTGTCTTTGTGCTCAGAGTAAATAGGATCACAAGAAGAATCACTTACTAACTCACACTTCCTATTTAACATGTCATATTTTGGAGAGAGTGGAAGACCTTGGCATATGCGAATGCTTTTCCTTATGTTTAACTCAGCTCTTTCTAACATTAATATTCCAATATCAGGGGGCGCCTGGGTGGCGCAGTCGGTTAAGCGTCTGACTTCAGCCAGGTCACGATCTCGCAGTCCGGGAGTTCGAGCCCCGCGTCGGGCTCTCGGCTGATGGCTCAGAGCCTGGAGCCTGTTTCCGATTCTGTGTCTTCCCCTCTCTCTGCCCCTCCCCCGTTCATGCTCTGTCTCTGTCTGTCCCAAAAATAAATAAACGTTGAAAAAAAAATTAAAAAAAATACTCCAATATCAGGGCTTAAACTTTTATTTGAATTTCATGCCTTATTTTTTTTAGTCATTTCACAAACATTAAGGGGCACTTACTATATACCAGGCACTGTACAGGGTTGTATAGAGAACTAGGAAAGAGAGGAGAGAAGAGACACCCAGAATGTCGAGGGGCTCAGTCTCCAGGGTGGTGTTTAGACTTGCAACATAAAAGGTATTAAGAAAGAAAGGGTTCCAGCGTGCTGAGCAGATAGGATTGTACAGCGGGTGGTGGGGCCTCACAGAAAGGCCATAACTAGGAGGGCAAAATGACCGCTTTTCACTGTGGAAATATCTCAGGAAGGTAGAGGGTGGATAGAGGGTCGGGGAATGTCAAAGTATCAAGAGGAGGCTATTTAGAAAACTGTTGGGAGTCGAAGAGAAAAACAAAACAAAACAGAGAGTGGGGATCCTGGGGAAAGGGTTAACTGGACAGCCTCTTAAGAGGTGGACCTGGCTGTGGAAGATGAGGAAGATGAAAGAATGAAGACAAGTTGGATGCCAGGTGACAGTGATAGTGGGCTGAGCAGGAAAAGATTTGGGGCAGCCGTAGTAAGCTCCACTTTGGGCCTGCTGAATTCGAGGTGAGTGCATGTGAGGATATGCCCTTCAGTAGATGGAATGCAGGTCATGAGCTCAGAAAGGGGGCATGGCTAACAGGGAGATCTGAGATTCACCAGCTGGAGCTTGAGGAATCAGTGAGAGTGTCCAAGAACTCTACGTGGACAGAAGATAGGCAAAAACGGAACGTCTCACGCTTCTCTTTTACTCCATTGAGTTAGGTGACAATTTCATGACCTGCTTTTTATTAATTTTTTATTTTTTTTTAAACGAAATAAAATAAAATAAAATAAAATAAAATAAAATAAAATAAAATAAAAAAGACTGTGAGCAGGGGGAGGGGCAGAGAGAGAAGAAGAGAGAGAATTTCAAGCAGACTCCGTGCTGTCAGTGCAGAGCTAGACTCAGGGCTCAAACTCAGGAACCATGAGATCATGACCTGAGCTGAAATCAAGAGTCTGCCACTCAACCAACTGAGCCACCTAAGTGCCTTTCATAACCTGCTTTTTAAATATTAAATGTCGAGGATGTGGATTTGGGTAACATGTTCTCTTAATGAAAAACCTATTTAAGAGTAAGTTTAAAAAAAGAAAAAGAAAAAGAAAAACCTGTGCTCCTTACATGATCCAGTCTTCATTATGCAGCCTGTTAGCTTTTGCATCTAATACATTTTTTTAAAAAGTCATATTAAATCAGAAATGACTTAAAAATAAACTCTCAATGAACTTGATCTATGCAAGTTAAAGCCAGGATTAAGCTATATACATGATAAAGCATAAAGATTCAGTTCTTTTTGGGTGGGCTTTGGAATGGAAAAGTGGGAAAAGATCTAATTTGTTATGATCTCAACGGGAAGGGGATCGGCATTTTAATCTCTATTCATATGCATAACTAGTTCTGAAAAATGCCTAGAATTCTAATCTCTTAACGAGGAGGGAAGAATTTAGAGATCTTGTAAAATCTTCTGTTTGATAGACAAGGAAACTGCACAGTAAATTTAAGAAACACTGCATGCTGCCTCTTATGTCTCTTTAGGAGATTCATAATTCATGCTGTCTCTTTAAAGGCTCCGAGAGGTTCTGCAGGAGAGAAAATACTGATTTTGTTTAACTTAAATTCCCCAGTCTTATCTGATGACCAACCCAATATTTCCCAGAGTTTGAGTAGCGGTGCTTTGAAGGTTTCCTTTCTAAATAAGTGGACAAATGTAGTATTTCAAACCATTAGCCCCAAATCTCGATTTTGTTAGCAAACATTTATTGATCCCTTACTATTTATAGGCACTATGTTAAGGTACTAAGGGCACAATGGCTATTCATAAAATGACAATAATAAATAATGATGATAATAATAATTAAAACTCATGAGCATTTACCAAGTGCCAGGAGATTTGCTAAATATTTTACATATATCATCTCATTTAATCCTTTCAACCCTGTGAAGGAAGAAAGCACTTTTTCCCATTTTAGAGATGAGGAAATTAAGGGTCAGAGAGGTGAAGGGATTTTCCTAAGATGGTGGAACTAGTGAATTACAAAATTGGTATTCAAATGTCGTTTCTATCTGATTCCGCTGCCTACTTTCTTAACTACCATATAGCACTGTCCTTGGAGAATTTTCAGCCTGAGTAATCTCCATAAACTTTGCCAAGATGGGCTTCAGGTTTTTTGACTTGAGGATCTTCAAACTGTGAAGTCTAATGGTGACCCTTGACATCCACCTTAACCCTAACCTTGACATTACCCTGACAAGTCTACATTTACCAACCAGGGTGATCTCTCTGAGTCTGAAGCTCTTGGTATCAAACAGCTCTTTGTTGGGCTGTAGTATCTCGTTTCTTCTGCATTACATAATGCAACATATATGAAGTAGATCAGGATATAGCTAATTTACAACTTTCCTGCATGGTTCCTGAATGTTCTTTTTTCATTTTTTTTTTTTTTAGTGGGAAAAATGAGCACTATATTTTAAATCTTCTTTATACACTCTAGGCAATACTTAAACATTTAACTCTTAGCAATTTGTGTTTTTAATGGAATAGGGTTTTCCTTTTGGGTCATTTTCATAGAGTAACTTTGGTTGTCCAAACATACTCTGAAATACGTTGGGGATTATGGTTTCAACACATGTAAGCCTAAGGCCAAAGTATGAGTAACACAAGATATTTTGTTACATTTCGTGAACAAACCACTGTTTTGTGGTATAATACAAAACATAGCTAAGTAGTTTAGATCACTATCAGGCATTACAAGGTTAGGTTTTCAATTTATGTGATTACTCAAAGCTCATTAGAAGTATATTCTCTAGCTCCAGGGACTGCAGCCTAGAAAACTGTGGTTTCCCTTGTGAAAATGGTATATTTTTAGTCCATTTATTATGTTTTTAGTTTATCTCAATTATACCCCTTTGTACTTCTAGTACAATAGTTGAATTCATAAATAAACTTACAAAGTCTATTTACCAACGAGCCAAAATGGGTAAACAAACAAAGAAAGAAAGCACATTATTTTGATTTATTAACCTAAGCTCTGTCTGTAGAGTGTCACCAACTTTCTATCAATGAAACCACTGTTACAAATTCTTCTCTTTCAATCATACCAACTATGATGTAGTAGAAAAGTTCCAAGTTCTAGTTCTGGCTCTCCTATACATTAGAAAGACAGTTTGACTTGTTGATTTTTTGGGTTCCACACTTAGCAAATGGGCCTACTATCATGTGCCTGGCTGTGAGAAAGTTCTGACGTGTGTTGGGAATACCATGAGCTTCGCAATTATGTATGCGCGGGGGCCATATTCTCTTGCCGGCTTTGTGATTTGGGGTGAATTTTTTAATCTCTTTGAGCCCTGGTTTCTTCATTTGTAAAACAATGATAATGACAGTGTCTACCTGATAGGATTACTGTGGGGATTAAATTAGATAATATGTGTAAGTACCAGAGACCAGGATGGTGTATACAGGGTAATTACTCACTGCATGTTAAATTCTTTCTCTTATTCCTTATGAGACACATACTATTATGATTTTATTCTTTAATAAACTTTCTTTTATTTATATATGAATATTTCTAAAATTTCACTTAAAATCCTTAATAAATAATATGAAAACCATGACTGTGGCTTATGGTTATATATCTGATACTTGAGGAACTGGGGCTAATTTTGATCCAGCATATTTACTGAGCTTTTGCTGTGTGTGTTATGTTGGATCAGCAAATGAGAACTTATCTGTTTCCAAATTCTTGGTGAGTCCACATTTCAAAACTGGGAGGATTTTTGTTTTGTTCTGTTTTGCTTTTATTTTTAGCAAAACAAGAATGCATTATTGGTAATATAAGGGTCATTACTTGGAAATAATCCACTCCCTTGGTTTAAAAACTGAAATGCAATTGTTCATAGAGACCTTCCTTCTAGAGAGTCTAGAGGCCTTTCTATGGGAAAAGGCTGCAGGATATTGCTGTGGAAAAGACATGTGTGAAGGAAACATTCATCTGTGAGTCTTAAGTAGACACACATTCATTGAAATAGTCTGACCTGTAATTTTGAAATAATCCCGTTAAATCCGGCTGCATATCTTCAGTCCCTTTAACTTCATTCTTACAGTTCTTTTCTTTACTTGCTTTGACCATCAGGAAGCTTAACATTGAATCTGTGACCCGATTATTTTCGCCTATGATATTTTAGCTTGGGTCTTATTTTTCTTGGCCCTGAATTTTAGATTTTGGTTTTAATTAGTTATCTCATATATTTTGTTGAGGAAGAGGGGGTATTAATAAAACAAATAAATAGATACATACATATATCAGAAAAAAAAAATCCAGTTAAACCTTGATGCAGTTCCCAAAGGAGCCAGACATTTGACTCGTAATGGGTAAGAAAAACATGGGTCAGCTTACATGAGGTGTAAGCAGATGAGGTCTCCTCCCTTTTGGAAAATACAAACCCCAAACTGAGTGTTTGGAGAGGGGGCATTCTTAGAAGAGACCAGAAAATCCCCATGATTTTGGACTGCCCTTGGGATCAGAGTGTTGGTTTGAACGATGATCCTGATTTTTAACATCTTATTGCTATGTGGACCCGCTTCGTGCCGAGGGGATTTATTCATGCTTATGACTTCAGATTCCACCATGAACCTCCACGTTGCCCCATGTCAGTTTAAGATTAATTACGGTAATTCTCAAAGCCACTGAGTGCACGTCAGAGTCTCCATCTCAGTGGATACTCCTCCTCTGATCCAGAACCCAGGCTGGGGAGGCTGGGAAGGAAGGACGTAGACTCTGAGGAAGGACATGCATTTCAGGCATTTCTCCTGAGCATGGTGAGTTCCAGTAGCATGAAGCCTGACCTCCCACTGTTAATAGTATAAGCGGGCACTTTCATGTATACTTGCTGTACATTTCCTGGCTCTCTCATACATTTTTATGGTCAGGAGACATCAGATTTAGCAGTAAAATTCCAGAATAACCGTATGCTTTGAGGTCTAATTCCTTTAACAACACAGAAAATGAAAAGACAATTAGGTCGTGAATCCGTAAACAGTCATTCCCTTGTTCAAGTACAACAAATTTCTCAGTAAATTCAGCTTTCTTTAGAATGCCATTTATGTCCCCATGCTATATCATGATAGTTGGTGACGACTGAAAAAATAATACCCCATGAAGTTTTCCATTTTAGGTTGCTAATGGCAAGAGTGATTGTAAGCGGACTCAAACACCCTGGCTGTCCTTCTGCAAACTTTAGGAGACAAAGTTCTTGGGTCTTCACACGGAGCACTGATTTTATTTTAAATCAGATGGTATCCCCACATTCCATGTGTTCCATTGTTTCTCTGGGGGCAGTACTTCTGTGAGGAAAAAAAAAACTACAAGATATACTGAGTTATGTAGTAGAATTTCACAGTAGTAGGAACAGTAATAGCTTCTACTACTATAGCAAACATTTTTTTTGGAATATCTTCCAGGCTTCCCTCTAAGTACATTACATCTATTATCTAACTTAAATATCACAATCCTAGAAGGCAAACATTATTATCTCCATTGTCCAATCCTCTAGGCATTTTTAGTATCTTCACTTTACAGGTGAGGAAACTGAGGCACAGACAGGGTAAGCCACTTGCCCAAGGTCACACAGCTATTAAATAGTAGAGCGCATTTTCTGATCTGGACAGCCCATAGACAGAGATACTGCATTTATTTATTTATTTATTTATTTATTTATTTATTTAAAACTCTTTTAAGTTTTATTTGTTTTTGAGAGAGAGAGAGAGAGAGACGGAGAGAGGGAGAGAGAGCACAAATAGGGGAGGGGAAGAAGAGGGGGCCAGAAGATCTGGCGGGCTCTATGCTGACAGCAGTGAGTCCCATGTGGGGCTCGAACTCACGAACCGTGAGATCATGACCTGAGGCGAAGTTGGACGCTCAGTGGACTAACACAGGTGCCCCAGAGCTGCTGTTTTTAAGCCACTATCATAGAAGAACTGCCTCCTCCGTCATTCTTTATTGTTGATATTTTATACATTTATATTACATTAAAGCATTGTCAGAAACCTAAATTAACCCCCCTTTTAAAAATAATGTGCCACAGATTTGTAAACAACATCCCTGTGTGTTAACAAAGACTATAACAAAAATCATGTTATGATTAAGTGTATATGCATGATGGGTCTGATAGCTAACATTTATTGATGTTTTGTCAGGCAATTTTTAAAGTCCTTTACATGCATTAAACCATTCAATTTAGCTATTACTTAGGTATCAGTAAAGATAATAATTAACTATGTTGTAGAATTAATAAATGCAAAGGGCTTGGAATGTATGGCATACAGTAAGTGCTCAAAAATGCTAATTATTATTATCTTTGTGTTACAGAGGAGGGGACTGAGACTTTACTGAGGTCAAATGCTTGCTCACAGGCATGCGGCTGGTTAGAGGCAGAGCAGGGCTTTGAACTGAGGCTATCATGCTTCAGACCCCATACTCAACCACCACGCAAGCAGGAAAAATCAAGACATCTATGAATGACACTTTTGTTTTTACTTGCTTTGATAGCCAATCCGAACTGAAGCTTTTATTTTATTTATGAGAAGCAGCAAGGTATCAGAATTAAGAGGATGAGATTTAGAGTCAGCCTGTCTAAATTGAAACATCATCTTTATCCCGTGAAAGCTGTGCAACCTTGGGAACTTTACCCAAACTCTCTGTGCCCTGGGTTTCTTATCTCTCCCATGGGAAAAATTATACCTTACAAGGCTGCTGTGAAGATTAAATGAGAAAAACTTATCTAAAGCTCTTAGTGTAGTTTCCGGAATATGGTAGCATCCAAATAAGATTAGCTAACATTATCATGGTTATTAGAAAGACACTTACATTTGCATTTCACAAGTATACTTTGAATTTTAAAGTCACAGATTAAGTCCTGGGAGCCCAATTTAATGAATACTTCTGTAAGCCAAATCAGACTTTCAAAGTCTATGTGTACCAAACTGTCTTACTCTGAAAGTCAGAGTGTGAGCTATTATAACAGGGCTTGAGGGAGAACACGATGAGGCTACTTACACAGCTGGAGTAGCTGGTGGGGGAACTGACTGAAAATGCCAAAATGAACCACATTGCTACATTTATTTTGGGCATTTAGCAACCATGTTTAGACAGCTTCTTCTCTGGTTTTGTGGGGAATCAGAATTCACTTAGTTCAGTTATGACTATTTTCCAGACCCAAGATAGAAGGAGAAGAGAGAGAGAGAGAGAGACAAGGAACATATACAATGACCTTGTGACACGGTGCCTTCCCCATCTTTGATTCTTTCATTCTTGGACAATAAGCCAAGTGGTATAGCCTGCTCACAACAGCCAGCATGCACTTTTGTTGATGTCTTCCAGCCTTATCATGCACCCAGTATTTCTAAATAACACAGTAGTGAATGCTATGGGTTATAGTTTTGATTTCTATTAATTTTTAAGTTGTTTCTGTTCGGAGTTTTATTTTTTTTTTTTAATTTTTTTTTTCAACGTTTATTTATTTTTGGGACAGAGAGAGACAGAGCATGAATGGGGGAGGGGCAGAGAGAGAGGGAGACACAGAATCGGAAGCAGGCTCCAGGCTCTGAGCCATCAGCCCAGAGCCTGACGCGGGGCTCGAACTCACGGACCGCGAGATCGTGACCTGGCTGAAGTCGGATGCTTAACCGACTGCGCCACCCAGGCGCCCCTGTTCAGAGTTTTAATGGCTTATCTGTGCCTAACATTTTTTACAGTACTTGCTCTCTGAAAGCCTAGAGTTTCCTTCAGGGAAACTGTTCTGGGAAGGGGAGAATACGATAAATAAAAAACCGTAAGCAAACCCAAGGCAGTGTTTGTTTCAAAACCCACTCTGTTATCCAGTTGACTTTGAGGGATTGTTGCTTCATTTTTCTTGTTTTCTCTTCATTCTGTTGAGTTCTGCATTCAAGAAGACAACATGTTTCCGTGTGGCTATTGCCTGCTTCCCCAGTCTGTTTACAATGGCAGGTCAGAGGATATTAATAGACGCTCTGCTAGAAGAGCGCATGATTTCACATTCATTTGGGACACACTGGCTTATACAGCATACCCAAGCTTCTTCTCTGCTGGACTTTGTAAGACTGTGCTAGTCCCGTGTACTCATCAGGAGATGATCATAAGATGTGTCTATTTCTTTAAAAAAAAAAAAAAAATGAATGTTTACTTATATCTGAGAAAGAGAGGGAGAGAGACAGAGTGTCAGTGAAGAGAGGGAGACACAGAATCCAAAGAAGCCTCCAGACTCTGATCTGTCAGCACAGAGTCTCACATGGGGCTCAAACTCATGAGCCGCGAGATCATGACCTGAGCAAAAGTTGGACACTTAACCGACTGAGCCACCCAAGCACTCCAGGATGCTGTGACATCTTTATTTCTTGCAATGTCTTAGAATTAGTGTTTGAGGACCATGCTCTGAGAAATGCTAATTTATATAGTCATCATTTTTTTAGATAGAAATAGTTAGGGAAAGGTGCCAGAGCTTAATGGTAATTGCACTATTATTTTTTAAAGATTAAATAAGTGACATACCACAGCTTATTAAAAATACAAAAATCTTGAATTCAGAACTTACTAGAATGTTTTTCCCCAGTATAAAACTTAAGAAAAAGAGGAAAATGACAAAAAAGAAAAATAGAATTAATTTAAAAATACAATCTGATTCTCTACCAAATCCTGAATCCACCAGAAATTTAATCCAATAGTAAGCATATTCTATCTACAGTCAGATTGTTGAGAGACACCTAGGGTACCCCAAGCCCCTCAACCATCAAAGATGTTGTATTTCTTCTTCTTCCTCTTCCTCTTCTTCTTCCCCCTCTCTTCCTCCTTATCCTCCTTCTACCAATGCAAGGCAGTACAATATAGACTAATAAACTACTGATAATTTTTATAATAGAGATTGAAACAAACATATTTTTGGACATCCCCATTGACCCAAAAAACCATTTTGCCAGAACCTCCTAACCCCAGAATACTAAATGGGATAATTTATTATGGTGATATTTTAATTTATGCCCTTTAATTCTTAGGTAGGAAGAAAATTAATTTTTGCTGTCGTGAAAATAAGAAGATAATCAGACAGAAAATCAAAAGGTCTTGGTGGACTTGTTAAGTTCATATCCCAACAGGCAGCATGCCTGATACAGAGCAGCTACTGGACACACGTTTGTGGCATCAACTTCATCTGCCAATGCTTTGACTTCCCATCTGTTCAAAGAAGAGGTGGGGCAGAATACATGACCTCGTAGGTTCCTTAGTGCATGGAAATGTGGGTTCTGTGTTACACTGCAGTTCCTAGATTGTTAGAGAACACGTAAGTGTCATTTGAGAGCAAATACAAATAATTTTCACTTTGCTGTATATAATCATAAGACCAAGTATAAGCTTTATTTTAAAAATCAAATCTTCCTCCCTGCTTCAGCTTTTCTCCTATTCATTGTTTTTGACACTCTTTCAAATGTGAAGAATGAACCCTCTTCGCACAGAACGTAGAACAAATTATTATTGCTGGTTATATAGAAGAGTTTGCTCTCAGTCTTGAAAGTCACCCACCATTCAAAATGTTTCATCCATCATTAGGACTTAATGCACTTAATTAACTCTTGGAAATAGGAACAGCTGCCTTTCCCTCAAAGGTCACTTGTACACTTTTGATTCCAGGATGACTATCTAAAATGTCAAAACTATAATAAATATATAACTGCAAACCGCAGTTATGTATTAACTGAATGCCTACTACGTCCCGATACTGCACAGTACGTTTACATATCTGGCTGTAGGATCTTCCTTATTCTTGAAAGAAACCTAACAACTAGGTATTGAAGTCTGTTTTGAGAAAATTGAGGCTAAAGTTCAGGTGATTTGTGCAAGCTCCAAGAGCTAGTACGTGATGGAAGAGGAGTACAAACCTAGTTATTTTCAGAGGAAAAGAAAAGTATTTCGGGAATCAACTAGTCCATTTCAAGTGTATAGTGGACGATGTAACTGTGGGATTATTAGAGAAAGAGAAGACCTTGAAGGTGGCAGTGGACTAAGGGCCTTTATGGTCTCCAGGCAAGGGTCTTCAGTAGAAGTGGGCTGTGACCCCCTATTGTACCCTGCACTCTCAGGAGAGCTTAAAGCTTAAGTGGCAGTCCATTCCGCATGGTGTGGGCTTGAGGACAACACATTTATCAGGATATTTTTATTTGATTAATGTTGCTTGCTATGGCAAAGTCTAGATTTTTCCATTTGCCTATGAATGAATCCAGATATTCAATAAAGTTTCCAGTTCAAATATGAAAAGGATATCTTTAGTGGATTAAAGGTCAGGAATAGTTATGACTGTTTTTCATACCATGCTACAAGGCAAATGAATACTACGTTTTTTTTTTTTTAAACTCAAACTTCATTTTTCACCTTTATTTTATTTCCTGTTGAATGTTTGACCAAAAAAAAAAAAAAAAAAAAAATTCCAAAGACATTTGCTTCTACTTCTATTTTGAAGAAGGCATTCCTAAAGACTGGGGGTATGTCTTTAAAAGATGGATGAACATCATTTTAATGTCCAGTAGAACACCTTTGTCATACTGGGGCTTAATGAATGGTCTTGGATGATCAAGGGTAGATGAAAGCATTTGGAAGGCCATCTAGTCCTGGGCTTTGAATAAGATCTCCTCCAAGGTTTCTGTTGGGCTTGAAGCTTTATACTTTTATGCTATCTGAAGTTTGCCCATGAAATGTGTGCTTTTGACATATTTTTTAAAGAAGAAGTTTTGATTCTCACAGTAAAAGAGCTCAGATGTCCAGTAAAATTCCGATATAAATTCCACTGGTTAGATTTCTTTTTAAAAAATTATTGTTAACTGACCTCTTCAAGGAAAAAAGAGAATTAGTTACTTAAAACAAATCACTGTAGACCCTCACTAAGGATTCCATACATAAAAATAACTTTTAGTCGTATTAAGGAGTTAAGTTTTCAAATCTAAGAAGATTTAAAACACCTCAGAAATTTTATTTCTTCAGATCTTTACCTATAACTTTATTCTAAATATTGAAAATCAATAACTACATACATATTTCTAAGTGGAAAGAAACGACTGTGTTTTCTTGATGGTTTCAGTGACATGCCCCCTACGCTACTTAAAAAAAAAGTCAAATAAATTCTTATTTCTCACATTTTACCAATTATTGGAAATCATGTCTTACTTCAGGTTCTTCATATGTATTCCATCAGACTATCTCAATAATATTTTTCTTCCTGTTTTTAGTTGCCTTTTATATACTTCAGACAAAAATATATTTCTACCTTATTATAACTCTGCTCTGTAATCACATTGTGTATTTCTTGTAATCCATTTCATTCTCTTTCTAGAAGCCATTCTTGGAGATTTCCACTGATTTCCCATTTTAATTTTGACCAACTGTTTTCTAGGCCTGTTGCAAAGCTGACATCACAAGAATTATTTTCAAAGAACTCTTGAATTGGTTTCAACATTATATAGCACTGATGTCTTTCTTTTTGGTCTTTCTATTCTTATTCTGTGAGATCACTACTTGACGTCTCCTCTTCGGTATCTAGTAAACATCTCAAATGTAATAGGTCTTTCCGCTAGACCTACTCTACCCTCCTTCATGTTTGTTAGTGGCCGGCCCATCCTTTCAGCTTCTCAGGCTGGAAATCCGGAAGCTGCACTTGACTCTTCCTCTCACACTCCACATCTCATCCAACAGGAAATGCTTCAGCCTTCCTGCCGAAATACATGAGCATCTAACCAGACCTCTACTGCAACCATGTGCGTCCTTGGAGTGGTAGCCATAGGCTGTCTCAGAATCGTACATGACCAAATGACTTTGTTGTCACTTACAAACACTTAAGTAGAGACAGCTAGGCTGGTAACCTGTCTTGATTCATTCTGATTTGAAATTCCACTCTCCAGAAACAACCCTTGGTGGCATTCGGTAGCTATTTTTAAATAACTTAGGGACTGTCAAATAGTTGCAAACAGTAAGAAGTAATTGTTGGAGTTCACATTGTCTGTTATTTGTAGAGCAACTTACAATTTATAAAGCACTTCACGTAATTATATCACTTGATCTTCACAATCCTAGGGAGCTGTTTTTATCACTGTTTTGCAGATAGAGAAACTGAGGCTCGGAGTCTAAGTGATTTGATCTCAGCCCATTAATGGTGAATGACCTCAGAATTTAAATCTGATCTTTTCCTTTTAAATCTTACAGTTTCTGCTACTTTGCTTCTGTCTTCTAGGAGGCATAAATAGGACATGTAGTCTGAACTTAGAGAGTCTTATTGAGAAAAATAGACACTCTCATAATCAGAGCTAATCATCCAACATTAGACTGTGTTGCAGAGATGAACATTTTTCTCTCCATGGTGGTGTTTAAGGAGAGGCAGATATCTGGCCCCCCTTCTCTTCCCAACCGCTCCATCACCTCTCACACTCTGGCCAGGGATACCGTGGGAATCCCACACTGGCTAGGTAGCTTTTTGGGATGCTGCCCACACATCCTTTCAGAGATGAGATTCTGTTATTTATAAAGACCTACAGGCATCTCTGCTTCTATAGGAACCCATATGTCAAAGATACTGCTAGGCTCGTTGTTTTCTCATGAATAGGACTGCTTTTTATTAAATTACTGAAACTGCTAAATTATTAGTCATGACTACTGCCTTGTCCATTAATTCTTTAATATTTAATATCTGTCTTATTTTCTTCATGCTATCGTAGGCCAGTATATTTACAATGAAAGCTAAAGAAATACCCTGACAAATAGTTGAAAAATATATTCTGTATTTCACATTGCCAAATGTTATTCATCTATTAATTTTTCTTCACTCAGAGTCCTTAAAAAATTTACATGAAAAGCTAGATGAAGGAAATCATTCTGACACTTTTATTATTTATTGTTTTTGTGTTGGCCAGTTTTCATACATTAGTGATAAATAACCTCTCTATTAGGTGTACGACTTTTGTTTCAAAATTTTTAACAGGTATGAGGACATATTTTCATGAAATAGGTTTTAAAGTCAGATAGAGAGGGAAGATTTATTTTATTTTTACCATCATACATGAAGTAATTCTTACCTTGTATTTCACAGATTTTGTCAGCCAGGCAAAGCTTTTGTAAAATTCCTTTCCCTCACATTCATTTGTGATGCATGACCAGGCTAATGATTAGTTTTAAAGGAAATGTTGAAGACCTACATTTTCATCTACTGGCTTCTTTCTGGGCAACGACACTGATGGATGCCATAGTCTCATTTTTCAGAATGAAGAGATGCTGGGGCGCCTGGGTCGCTCAGTAGGTTAAGCATCCAACTTTGGCTCAGGTCATGATCTCACTGTTTGGGAGTTTGAGCCCCGCATCGGGCTCTGTTCTGACAGCTCAGAGCCTGGAGGCTGCTTCAGATTCTGTGTCTCCCTCTCTCTGCTCCTCCCTGGCTTGAGCTCTCTCTCTCTCTCTCTCTCTCTCTCTGTCACACACACACACACACACACACACACACAAATAAACAAACATTGAAAAAAAAACAATGGAGAGGTGCTTTTCTCATTTTCCTTTTCATCAGTAGTTATGAGTTAGACAGGTATAGCAGACAGGTATTGATGTATAACTTTTGTCCTAAGAGGTGAATATTAGAGTATTTCAAAGAGTAACAAGTCAATGACATTTGAATTATTTTAACCAACGTGGTGTACAGATGAAAGAAAAGAAGAGGAAAAACTCTGTATGTTATAGCTGAGGACTAGGTAGTATGACTTTGCTTTATTGAATTAAAACATTCGGTTTGGGGGGAAAAGAGTCTTAAATAAAGAAGCTAAGCCCCATGTCAAAAGAATGCTGATATTCCCCATTAGTAGTAGACTTGTCATCCTGTATATGATATTTTTGCTCTATTACTTGCAATTCAGCTTTCAAAGTTGTCTACAAAGAGTTTTCACTTTTGATTCTAACTTTGTACTGTAACAACAGAATAATTTGGTGCCTTCCCTCACCTTTTCAGTGAATGAAAAAAGAATCTGGTGTCTGCAAATTGTCTGGTACATGGCCAGGGTCCAACTCCCCCACTCAGATGGTCACCTGCATGGAGCAGTGGGTGAATATTCCACATTCTGAATAAGGCTGGCCAAGACTCAAGCCATGGTGTGCGGGAGCGCTGCCACAGTTAAGATGTCACTGAGCCCCATCCCTTCCCAACTCTATGCTCAGTAACATCTCCTTGGCAGTTTGAAATTCCTTGCTGGGAGTATTTATACCATGGGGACCAGTGAATACTACAAATTGGAACTCTTCCCTGACCCCAAAGAGTTGCTTGGTAAACGTTTACCAGCACAACCCTGGTTTGACACAATTTATGTGACTTTGCTCAAGATAGTTGACCTCTCTGAGCCTCATTTTTTATCTCTGTCAAAGTGTGGGAAGCCAATACCTACTTCACAAAATTTCTGAAAAAAATTACATGAGCTAACATTATCTAGGTGGCATGGAACTTAATCAGTGGCTATAATAATGATGTTAATGATAAAAATAATCCTTTCGAACACAAACAGATTGGTAGTATTAACTTCCAAGGCCTTGGAAAGGCCTTACTCACTGTTAGCTAAGTAGCAAGAAGAACAAAATAGTAAAATGAGGGGAGAAACTTGGGTTTTAGGTGGACATAGTCCTGGTGAGCTCTTTCTCTTATCAGTCTTTTAACTTTTTTGATTTAATTCAGCATCTATTTTCAGTACACATCATATGGCAAACCACTATGGTAAGTATAGTGAGAAGTATGTTTTGTATTTTGCAGTCTGTTTCCTTTTGCTATTCCGAAACAGTAAAACAGTTCTTGAAGTAAGCACCAACAATTTATCATGCGTTTTTATTCATCCTGTATTCTAAGACCTTTTTATTATATTCACTTATTTATATTTACATATGGAAGGCATATTATATACATTTTTGTTATAACTTATGATTGCAGCAGGTGGAGAAATAAACAGGAAACGAGAAATAGAAGGTCCATAAGAAAGTCAGCAATTCCAAGCCAAGGAATGCAATAGAAAGAACACTGAACAGGGAGCTTTCCTGTGTTTGTTACTTTGTTGTTGTTGTTGTTGTTGTTTTTTCCCCTGTCTTTCTCCTTGTATGGATCAGTGATGATGATGGACCAGTGTCAGCTGGACTGCTAAGCTGCATTTTGCTCCCTGGCTTGTAGCTTGAGAGGACAGAGTCTCAAGGGTGGAGTGTGTAGAAGTAGGTACCTAAGGAGAAGGAACCAGTTTAAGTCTCTGGGGTTTTGCCTACACAGCAGAGAACAGGGGAGGCTGGTCTTGGCCTGTGAGCCAGCCCTGAGGCTGTTCAGAAGGGGCTAGAGTGAGGTTTCCTGACATATGGAACAGTTGGAGAAATCTGGAGATAAAAGGAAGAAGGGTGTTTCAATAGCTTGAGGAGAAGGTAACAAGCAAGGGAAAATCAGGGATGCAGGATGTGAAGTGAAATGATGGAACTTTCCATCTTAATCTAGACCATCTGGTCATCTTATCTTTAAAGCAGTGATTTCTCAGACATTTTTCATCTTATATCACGATGACCATATGTCCCAGATTTCCTAGGATGGGCCAGATGTCAAATATTTTCGCCATTGTTAGACCATTGGTACCAAATCAGGATTGGAAAATACGATCATTATTCTTACATCCTCCTCTCTCAGCTCTTGTTTACCTTTATCACATTGTTTCCAAGTAGTTAACAGCATCATCAAGCAGCTGTCCAAAGCAGTAGTTCCAAAATCTGACTGTGTATCTGAATCATCTGGGACATTTGTTAAAATACTGGTTCTTGTGGTACCTGTTCCACCTTTATAAACCTGAAAATTTAGATTGATCCAGATCTGGAAGATACTCAGATGTCTATCTGTATTTTTAGCAAGTGTCCTATGTGATCATGAGGCAGCTGGCGTGGACAGGTTTTAAGAACCACTGGACCAGTCAACACCATTCGCATCTTCTTCTGAGCATTGCAAAGTCTCTTACAACAGAGCTTCTCATACAGGGGGTCTGTTGACTTCTGGAATCTGTGAACTCCTGAAATTTTAGCATTACATTTGGAAGTCTGGGTCCATGAGCAATTTCCTGGGAAAGGACCACAGCCTTAATTAAGTTCTTGATGGAGTTAATGGCCAAGAAAGGTTACAAACCCAAGAATACAAGATCATTTAGAAGGTAGAAGGTACTTTTTTCAATGATCTTAGACTTAACTGCCCCTGTGTTTTGTTTTGTTCATCTTCTCATTATTCGTATCTACTTAATGATCTAATAGGAGTCTTTTTCCTGGGTTTAAGGAATACATGTATGTGTGTGTACATGCACACACATACACACACGCACACACACACCAGTGACTTATTCTAAAACAGTGATTCTTCTTGCAGACAAGTATTTTTGAATTTATCAGCCAATAACGTGTGTGTGTGTGTGTGTGTGTGTGTGTGTGTGTGTGTGTGTGTGTTAAGGGTGATGGTTTGTTGGGTGGGGTGATCTGATCACCTAATTTAAACTCCCTATTTCCTCAGCCAGTCCTACCCCGCCCTCCTTTGCTCTCCAGCTTTCCCTGTGTATCCATTGAAACAGGTTGTGGATCCATGATCCAGTGAAATCCTGTGTGTTTTAAACCTTGGGGTTAATATTCTCCAGCTGTGTTGCCTCAGCCCTAGGGAGACTACTTCCTTGACAAGCATTTGTGGTTTAAGGAGCCAAGCAATAGACTAGAAACTTCAGGGCTATGAGTTCTAACTCTGGGTCTGCCCTGACACAGTGTGTGACCTTGGGCAATTCATTTGATCTCTGTCCAAACTCTCTGATGCTTGATAACAGGATTTTCTAGAAATCTCCCTGCCAATAAAGACATATGGAACCACTCCTTGGTTCCACAAGGGAAGGCTACACTTCATTATCCTCCAGGCTTTTAACTCTCTTTCTCCATTTGCCCATTTCCCCATGCCAGGGACTCCAGAGTCTAACTGTGGTTGTTTTCCCAAGTCTTAGAACTACTTTCTTACTTTTCTGTCCAAAAGTGCGTCAGCAATGCTACTCTATTTCAGCCTGCCCCAGGATTCCAGACTTTGTCCCCAAATGCATACCCCACAAAACTAAATTGCCCAGACTGCTTTGGAACAGTGTGCGTTGTGCAGAACTGTACTCTGCCCTGGATTTCATGTGGCTACTGTAGATAGATGAGAGCTGAGTTTCTCTCCCATCTTTTGCATTCTGCAAAGTACAATTTATTGCTTTATGAGCCTCCACAAATCATTTTTATACTCCTTCTACTTTTTAACATCTCCTTTTATAGAAAATGATTAAGCTAATAAATTTTATGAAAAGCAATACAATTCCAAGAATTTTTTTTTAAAGAAAATATGCACTATTTCAGCTTTTGGATTTTGTTGGAAGATCATTAACTCAGATAATATGTGTCTTTTAAGTTTTGGGAACACACACACACATTTTTTAGTGTGCAGTCAAGAGTTTTGTGGGGTGGCAGAGGAGAAAATGATGTTTTGTAATGGCTGGTTCTCTCCTTTCAGAATACAGCTGGAGCAGTGGAGTTGTGAGTGCTTCTTTTTTTACTAATGTCTTGCTCTGCCTTCTGCCTCAAGATACCATGCCCCTCGAGACATTGGGTTTTGATGTCTCAGATACTTTATTTCTGCTAATGATAGATAAAGGTCCTTGGACCAAAATACTAGAAAGAGTCAGCATGTGGCTTGAAGCAAATCAGTCAAATGGATTTGAGTTCACCAGGTAGTGGAGTAACTTTGGTTGTGTGTTTTAAGTGCCTTCTGATTTGGAGTGGTATCAGTGGGTACTCTTCTGGGATGGAGAACTTTCCTTCCCCTGGGATGGAGGTGTGTCCCTCACTCTCCTCTCAATCTGTGGCTGCCCCAGAGCCCCCCATCCTGGTTTATCTCCCCAGTATCTTCCTTCTGTTGGACCATCCCCCTTTTCCTCTCTGCTAAGACCTCTTCTGAGTAATTGCCAACCTGGAAATTATTTGATAATCTAATATCTCTGTATTATTTCATTGCAAAGGAAGTATATTAAAGGGACAATAACAGTTAGCATTTATTATTTACTCTGTGCCAAGACTTTTTTACAATACTTTACATGTAATTTTGCACTCAATCATCACAATAAGCCTGTGGGGTCTTTGATACACCCACTATCTATATGAAGAGTAAAAAAGTGTTAAGGTAATTTGCCTAGACCCACTCGATGAGTAAAGGCAAACTGAATGGAGACCTGTGTGCTTGATGAGTGTGCTCCATCTTTTAAATTTTTTATTAATTTATTTTTAAATAATCTCTACGCCCAACATGGGGCTCGAACTCATGACCCCGAGATCAAGAGTTGCATGGTCTACTTACTGAGCCAGCTCTCAGTCCCTCAATGTGCTCATCTTTAAAGAATAACCAGATGCACTGTTGTATGTGGTTTGTGAAATTGTGATGATGAGGTCCCAGTCACAGGAAGAGCTGCTCTAAAGGTGACAGATGACAGGAAAGTGGACGGTGGGAGAAGCAAGTAGGTAGGGTTCTGTGTCCCCTTCCTTCTCCTCTCTCTCTTTCTCTCTCTCTCTCTTTCTCTCACCCACACACCACATGCATGTGCACACACATCAAGCTGAGCAAATATTCTTTTATCTGTTTTCACAATGGACTTCCAAGTAATGTTTCCTTTGAAGAGTTTCTCTGTAAAATACAAACACGCTTTGAGAATGACTGCTTTCTAGGATCCCACTTATCACAGCATATTCTTATCTCTTCCCCCCTGATCTGGAAATGCTAATATAACTCAGATGTTAACTGAGGTCTCCCTTGTCTCTGAGGTCACCCTGTCCTTTGAGATTTAAGTAAAATTGTCTCTGCCCCCCATTTCCTATCTCCTGGAAGTTTCCAGCGCCATCGCTCAGATTTCTGCACATTCTCGAACCTACTCTCAGGGGCAGTTTTCCCTGGCAAACTCTTGACCTCACTGAATCCTACCTCCCACAGCTGCCTTTTCCTCTGTGTTGCTTGCTGACCTCGAGGGGGAACTCAGTTCTTTTTTCTTCACTTGCACCCTCACTTTGTCCACAATTCACCCCCGCAGAGAACTGTTCCATAGTGAAGACCTGCAGGCCACAGGAGAGGGTTGACATCCCAGCAAAACACTTAAATGGAAGATTAAGCATCCTTGTTCTGAAACCATATTAAGTCTCTTTGCCACCAGGAATTTCTAACTGACTGCAGGCTGCAGGGCATTCTTCTGCAGGGCACGTCCAGTCCAGGCCTTTTCCCTCTCAGTTCCTTTCCCCTCCCTCTTCTTACTCCCCTCCCTCCTCCCCCTCCTCCCCTTTCCCTCCCCCTTCCTCCTCCCTCCTTCCATCCTTCCTTCCCTTCTCCTTCCTTTCCTCCTCCCTCCTCTCCTCCCTTCCCTTTTCCATTCCCTTCTCCCCCTCTTCCCTCCTTCCCTCCTCCCTTCATTTCTCCCTCCTTTCTCCTCCTCCTCTCCCCCTCCCTCCCTTTCCCCTTCCCTTCTCTCCCTCCTTCCCCTCCCCTCTCTTCTTCCCAGACTCCTCTTCCTTGCCATCCCTCAATTCAAAATCCCTCTGCATTTCCTCAGCTAGGTTTTGTTTCTTGCCTCCTTCTTAACCATGTACCCCAGAACCTCAACTTTTCTACCCAGAGCAATGAGCAACATAGTAGGGTATTTCTGTAGACAAAGTTAGTTTTCTCTCCAGAAGAAACCACGGTAAGCCGTTGAGAGGGTTCCCCCTAGCTCCATGAACACAGGATAGCCCCGTTGGAGGGGTGTGGCCAGGGGGATCAGCAAGCCTAGACTGGAGGCTGACCTCAACCCTTCTTGGAGAAGAGTCAGGGGCCTGTGTAAAGGGTGGGTAAACAATTTGCCTTCTTCCTGCACTGTTAATAGGCAGTAGTAAAAACCAGCATCAGGCACCGTGCGAAGCACTTCACATTTGTCATTTGATTGAAATCTCACACTCTGTGAAGTACATTATCTCTATTTTCTTTTCACTAATGATGGGGGTTAAGCACCTTGCTGCAGATTCACAGTTAAGACAGCCTGCTTGGGCCCCACACAGACTTGCCATGCTCTTGACTACAGTGCTACGTTATTCAACCACCCAGTGGTCAGAAGAATACTTCTTTCCCTAAGTGTTTCAGTCCACCTTCTAGCACCCCTTGCTCCCCATGGGAAGTTCCTCAGGCCCCATGTCTTTTTCCTGCCTCCTGAGAGACTCCGAGGAATGCAACTATTTTCGGCTCCCTTCTGGGAATATGTGCTTTTTCCAGTATACAGCAGAGAACCGAGCTTATCTGCAAGTCATGTTAACTGTATATTTAGATATCTGTATCTCGAAATGAAATGTGCTAAGTAAACTTTTTTTTTTTTTAACAATAATGACAGAGTTTGTGGGGAAGGGGCCCAGTCATGGGCCTCCATCCTGGGTTTACATCTTCTTGTGTGTCTGATGGCAAGTTGCTTGTTTTCTACATAGCCTCTATTTCTGTGTGATGGGCGCAATAATACCTACTTCCCCGCCATAGTGCCTGACACTCAGAAAATGCGTAATGAATATTAGTTTCTTTCCTTTTTGTAGTTGACATTCTCATATCAGCATATTTACTTTGTATTTGCTCAAAATTCCAAGTGATTTCAACATTGAAAGTTGAAGGAAGGTGATAGGATGAATGTGTTCTACTTTTTCAGTTTTCTTTAACTTTTTATATGCATTTTTCTTGTAAAAAAAATAAAAATAGAGGTCTTTCTAAATGCCAGCAAGGAGAGGGCTGTTATCCAGCTCCTGGTTTCGATGAAGAGGCAAAGGCATGTAGAGAAGAGGCTGGAGGTGGATTCGAACCCTGTGAGGTAAAACTCCTTTTGTCAGGGCTGGATGGCAGGATGGCTCTTAAAATTTGTGAAGGAATTAAAGATGGTTTTCACATCCTCATAGTGAAACATGTGGCCTGTGTTCATCTGAATGTATCAGTTAATTGGCTAGTTGGAATTTGGGATTTTTATGTGATCAACATTTACTACATCTATTTTTTAAAAATATATATTTTTATTTATAGAGAGAGAAAGAGTGTGAGCATGTGGAGGGGCAGAGGGAGGGAGAGAGAGAAAGAAAGAGGAAGAGAGAGAGAGAGAGAGAAAGAGAGAGAGAGAGAAGGGGAGATAATCTTCAGCAGGCTCCATGGAGCAGGGCTCGATCTTATGACCCTGGGATCATGACCTGAGCCTAAATCAGGAGTTAGACACTCAACTGACTGAGCAACTCAGGCATGCCAACATTTACTATGTTAAGTGACTTTATTTCCAAATTTACTGTAATTTTTTTGTAATTTAAGTGGGCTCATTCAAATGCAAGGTGCTTCCTGTGGCTTCATTGGGTGGTAAGCATCAGTCCGATGATTTGACAACTTTCTCCTCCCAATAACCATAGGCACAAAATATCTACACTGTTCAATCATAAGACTCTGCCATTTAATTTCTCTTTAAGTGGGTGGTAGCTGAGAGGTGAGACATCCGAATCAGGCCCTCGGGCTAGTGCTGAGACACACACAAGGGCTCCTGTCACCTTGAATGGAAAGATTTCATCAGGCAGCCAATCCTGCTCCTGTTTAACATCCATAACTACAAGCTAAAAGGAAACCTGTGTCCAAGATAAAGTGTTCTTTCTCCCTTCAGGTTCTAAATTATTTCTGAAAGTGAATAGTAGTAAAAACTTTGAAATTTGCTGTCTATACTTATACTGCAGTGGTTCTCAAACCTCAATACCCATTACAATTGCCAGACTCCTAGGTGCCACCCACTACCATTGGTTCTGAGTGAGTTAACTTGTATTGGAATCTAAGAATCCTGACTTTTCAAAAGCCCCTTCTCCTCCTCCTCCTCCTCCTCCTCCTCCTTCTTCTTCTTCTTCTTCAAGATTTTTAATTTTAACTCCAGTATAGTTAACATACAGTGTTATATTAGTTTCAGGCATACAATAAAACAATTCACCAATTCTGTGCATTACTCAGTGCTCATCATGATAATAAGTGCACTCAATCTCTATCATCTATTCTGCTTGAGTGTTTCTGTACAAATAGTGCCTGTCTTTCAAATAGCTGCATTACAGGGGCTCCTAGGTGGCTCAGTAGGTTAATCGTCTAACTCTTGATTTTGGCTCAGGTCATGATCTCACGGTTGTGAGATCAATCCCCGCATCAGGCTCTGTGCTGAGTGTTGAGCCTGCTTGGAATTCTCTCTCTGCCTCTCTTTCTGCCTTTCCCCTGCTAGCACACATGTGCATGCTAGCTCTCTTTCTTACAGATAAATAAAACATTTAAAAAACACAAGTAGCTACATTGCAGATAATCAATACATGCAAATAGCTGCTTCTGCTCCTTTTCTACACCTGAATGCCTCTATTCTTCCACCTCCACCCTCCCATCCCATGTTGTTTCTTTATAAAAAGTTGTTTTATAAAGATTGTTGGGTTTCCATGGGCTCTGAAGTGGAAGAAGGAATTGCAGTAGTAATTAGCATATATCACTCTTATACAGGGATCTCAGTAAGTCTGACTTGCCTAAGCAGTGACTGGATTCCTGTCCAAAGCTGTATTTACTCCACTTGTCTCTGTTGGTCAGGGATGGCTCCACTGCAGGAGGCAGAATTGATTACAGAACCTCTCCGCTGTGCTGCTGAAAAGCTGCACCACTTCTGCGAGAAACTGATGGTAAGGAGGCTATTGCTTCGAGGGTTCTGCTTCCTCTGCTGCCCTCAGGAAAGCAACTTTGGCTGCTAAGCCAGGAAGAACCTAATTCAGGAACAACACAGTCTCTGGCGGAAAGTGAGATGCCCCACACTTGCTTCTCTCTCCATGAGACTCACTATTCGAGATCAGAATTTCATGTAAGGTCCTCTGATTGGTGGAAACTAAGTCTTGCCTGAAACCCTAGTTACAAGAGTGTCTTCTAGTTGTTGTGTTTCTTTTTTCCCCCAAATTTTAACTCTCCAATCTCTTGCTAACTAGAAGGGAGCTAGAATAGATCTTGGACCAATGTATTCTCAGCATCTGCTAATTCCCTTGCAGCTTGAATGTTTGCACTTCATTTTATTATATTTTCAGAAGTGTCATCATTTAAAAGTTAATTTGAGTCCTCGAATTCTGCGAATACTTTATTCTAGTCATTGTTTCTGTGAGGGGAAAAAACATTTCCAAGATCAAAAAACATTCTTATCAATATATTTTTAGATTGAAGCTCTTTATAATATGGAGACTGCCTTTTTGGAGAAGCTATCTTGTTACATACATGTACATGCAAGTGTATGTGTGTTCTATTAATGCAAATGACCTTGACCTAGTACATATGTGGTAATTATTATTGACAGTCATACTGATCAATTGGAAGCCCTACCAGATTCTGAAGTGCCATAGTAATTATAGTAGATAACACTTATTGAGCCTTAACTTTGTTCCAAGAACCATGCTATATGTGTTCTTATATTTAAATTCTTAAAATTCTATGAGCTGGGTATCATTGCCATCATCCCACTTTACCAAAAAGGAAACGGAAGCAGGGAGATTAATTTGCCAATGATCCACAGCTGGTAAGTGGCACAGCCGGAAGTTGAATCCAGTATTCACATCATCCCACAAAAGTATTATTAGTATGATTTCACTATAGGTGTTTTATTTTAATCTAATACCATATGGCATAATTTATTCTCTCTCCATGTCTTTCTGCCTCTTTGCTGGTGCGTGTGTAAGTGTGTGAGTTCAGTTTTGGACATGTTATATTTGAGATCCTACCCGCGCGTGGTGGGGCGGCATTCTTTAATCTCCTCATCTTTGTTTAGAATGAAATTTAAGATAAAAAGTTTATTCATCTCCAGTTCCAAAAGAAATACTAACCCACATTTGTCCAACTGGTAAGCAGGAAAGGAGAATGTATAGGTTCACAGCTCATCGAAAAGTAGAACACTTGTGATACTTCACCATCTGGTGGTCAGAAACTCAAGTGAGCCATCTGGGCACTAACTAAGCAAAGACCATGTTATTGAGGTGCCTTCTTACTTAGCTGAGAATTCTGTTATGACTTGGCCATTAGCCAGTTCCAAGGACTGCTGTCTAGCTGTCATGCAAAAGTAGAATTCTCAGTTCATGCTCTAAGCCATGCAGATCTTAGTATATATGCCAGTCGTGTGCATTCCTGCACTCAACTGTTAGAGGTCTGATCCTGCACTTCTCCACTGAAAACTATTTACACTGAGGCAGGTTTTGACCGTTCTGGTCATAACCAGTCATATTTTGCTCTCTTGACCACTTGCTCTTTCTAAATTCTATCCTCCCCTGACTTCTGGAAGTGTACATACACCCTCTTCTAGTTTTCCTTCTGCCCCTTTAGTCTTCCCTCTCAGGCACCCCCTTAAAAGTTCCTCTTGTTTTACTGGTCCCTAAAATTTAGTTATTTATTAGGGTCCCGTGCTTGGCCTTTTGGGTTCAATGGGGAGCTCTTGGCAAGTCGTAGTAACTTCCGACTCCTAACTTCATCCCCAAGGAAGAGGGCTGATTAAGTGGGATCAAGGGCAATGACATTTATTAGATCCAGGTGCAGCGGACTCTCTCTCAATATATCTCTTGATTATTACCCTTATACAATACCTCTCTTCCTCCTATGAAACTGGGAGTGACATGGATTTGGGGCCATTACTTCCAGGGAAATACCTTATCCTGAGAACTCCTTGGTGCCTGGATTAGACAGTTTCTGCTGTAGACCATGGGAAAACCCCTGCTTTGTCCTCTTGTTTACCTCAGTCTACTTTTCCTTTGACATTGGAGTGGGCAGATACAGAGGACTAAGACTTGTATTTCTGCTTAGGGCATATGGACTAAACAGCCTTCTCAGCCTACTTTAAAGGCCCTAGATCCTTTGTATCTGCTTCTGGCATTAGAACATGGGCCTATATTTCCTTGGGGAATTTATGAAGGAGATTGAAGGTGAAGGGTAGAGCTTGGGAATTCTATGGCAAGACAAAGTTTAGTGTTCTGGTTTCTGAATATCTCTTTATGGATTTCCATCATAGTCACAGCTTATAAGACCTACTTCTCATTCTATATATACCTACTTCTTTTGCTTCTAAATAGAACTCAGCTACCACGTACATGCTGGCTTTTCCAATAGTCTTATCTTTAGTCTAATTGTCTCTACTATAGGCTAGACACATACAGTCCTTTGTCATCTGGAAATTTTTCCTTGGGCGCCCCACAGGATCTTACACGTGTCCCAACTAAACTCATATCTTTCCTTCTCTCACCCCCTGAATTGGCCCTTCCTCCTCTTTCTCAACAATAGCAGACATTCCTGTTGGAAATGAACCTGGCTGTCTCGTAGCCCCCACATTCAACTGTCATTAAGTCATACAGAGAGAATGTTGCAAGTAGCTTCCTTGGGGGGCACCTGGCTGGCTCAGTCAGTGGAGCATGTGACTCTTGATTTGGGGGTTGTGAGTTTGAGCCCTACGTTGGGCATAGAGTTTGCTTAAAAATAAAATCTTAAAAAACAAACACACAAATCTTCCTTGGATCTGCTGTCTCTTTTACTCTCACTGCCACTGCCTTATTTAGGCCTTCATCATTTCTCACATGTTTTATACCAGTCCTAAGAGGTCTCCCTCTTCCCGTACCATCTCACAGCCTTCAGGTACACATGGCATGGAGTCACCTGCTTTCACTCTTTCAGCACAGGACCCACAGCCCTCACCTTCCTCCCCTGCGGTCAGCTCTGTCCTCTCACTGCCTGTGCTGTGTCCTCACTGAACAGCATTCAGTCCCAGAGTGCAACGCTGTGATTTCCAGCCCACTGCTTCATCTGCCCAGATGTCCTCACCCCACAGACGCTGCTGCTCAGGATCTCCTTCCTCTCTTCTCCCTGTGTTCTCTGCTTGGGACTTGTTTCTTCTGTATCATCTCTTAGCAACTTTTGCTTTTCTCTATCATAGTCCTTGCATCATCATCTTATAATTTTCCATTTACTCAGCTTCTACTAAACCGTGATCCCCAAGATGAGGAGCTAGGCCTTTTTCATGTTCGCATAAGCCCAGCCAAACACACAGCCTGACACTCACTAAGCGTCATGTATGTAGTTGAAATCAAAGAATGGTATATTTATCCAGCAAAAAAACCTTGTGTGCCACCCCTCAGGGTATGTATTATTTCAACATTTTAGCTAATCATTTGAACTCAGAAAGTCTCCCATGTAGAAAATAAGTAATAAGCCAGGAGCAAAGAGAAAATTCCTTCTTCTCTTCCTAAGCATCATTAGATGGTTGGGGAGAGCCTCACAGAGGAAGACCTTTGAGGGTAGCCTTAAAGGTAGACTCAATTTCCCAAAGACACAAGAGACAGAGGGGCTTTCAAGCCACAGCTCTCAAGATGATGTTTGTGGACCTCCACTAATCCTGTGTGGCAAGAATAGGGGGTAAGAGTGTCACAGGAGGAGGGGGTCAGTCTTGAAGGACCTTGAGAGGGAGAATGTGTTGTCTGAGGCCACTTAGTATGTTAGTAACTAAGTTGAGATTCAGGTTCTTTTATTTGAAGAATGAGCCAGGAAAGGTATTGTTGAAAATTGGTGATCAGAGTTGAAGATGGCCTCATCAGTCAGATTATAGATCAAAAACTACCAATCTTGTGAATCGGTATTATGTATTTTATCCAAATATAAAATTGACATGCCAGGTTAAACATCAAAGGAGGAAAATATTCATGACTCTTTAAAAGATCTTTCAGTCTTTTGGTTCAGTCAGTTGGTTAAGCATCCAACTTCTGCTCAGGTCATGATCTCACGGTTTGTGGGTTTTTTCAGGGGCAGCCTGCTTATACTTCTCCTGACTTCTGGCTTCCTGCTTCTTGATTTAAGCCTATACTTAAGCGGCACCTGGGGGGCTCAGTCAGTTGACTGTCCAGCTTCAGAGTTTGGCTCAGGTCATGATCCCAGGATTGTGGGATCAAGCTCCATATCGAGCCCCATCTTGAGTTCCATGCTGAGTGTGAAGCCTGTTTAGGATTCTTTCTGTCTCTGTCCCTCTCCTCCGCTCACACTCTCTATCTATAATAATAATAAAAAAGCCTCCACTTACGCAGAGAACGACCCTTACCTCCCCCCAATTAGCCAGCTCAGTCCCACACTCTGTCTTTGCCAATACGTCCTCTACCCCCTTGCTCTGTGCTGTCAGGAAACCACTTCTCCGTCAGGGCTTCCTCAGTTCACCTATTATGCTTTGCTCCTTCAGTGACTGTTCCTTAACCCAAGCCCAGAGTCCTCTGATACCAGCTCCCTATCAAGTCACATGGAAGAAGGAAGCCACCTGTCTTGCTCCATGTTGGCTCTCGGGAAGTGGGGAAGTAGATCTTTTCCTTCTTTATCTCCCATGTCTTCAATTCATACTATAAAATACCTGGTATCCTTTCATATCTGCTTGACCTGATATCTGAGAACCACGATACTATTTCTTAAGAAAGAGTAACCACAAGCCAAGGGCAAGAAAACACTAGAAATACCAGACCTCTGATTGTAACGTCATTTGTGGTGAAAAGATTTTGCATGTGCGCACTGGTAATGTTGGCATTGAGATGCTGTCTTTCTCTTGTTCTCTCTTCCTCGCTTAAATGGAGACAAGGGCCCTTGTGACATGAACATAGTGAAAGTTAGAAAAGCAGAGACAGAAAAGAACATTTTTTTTGAGTACCTCCTCTATGCCAAGAACTTTCTGAATCCTCATGCTACACGTCTGTCTCCAAAGAGCTCTCGGTTTAGTAGAGAAGGTAAATTTGTAAAAAATACTTAAAAAGCCTTATAATAGAGTACACACAGGATTCTGAACTAACAGAATGGGAATTGATTACCCAGTGAGTGAGTGTGTGTGTGTGTGTGTGTGGAGACAGAGAGAGAGAGAGAGAGAGAGAGAGAATCTCATTTGTTCCATATGAAAATCCTATGAGATAGTTATTAATATCTCTGTTTTACAGATTAGAAAATTGAGGCTCAGAGTGGCAGTGTAATGTGACCCAGGTCAGGTAGTATGTGCTTAACTTGACATTCACACTGAAATCTGTCTGACTCCAAAGTCCCACCTTGTTTTACTTCATTCCACTGTCTCCTGTCTCCATATCCCTATGTTCTAGGAGGATAGAACAGAACTGGATGGAAACAGAAAACACTAATCATTATCACGAGCACTGTATTGTACACACGTGTCGTGCAGCCGTACCCTGGATGGTTTTGGGTTTCCCTCGGCATTATTTCTGTGTAGCAAGGAACCATTTAGCCTTCAACATACACTCCCAACTTATGTTTCATGGCACCTTTCTTCAGAACTTTGGCTGTATGTGTATGGTTATGGATTTTGAACATAATATGCACCCACCTGAGCGTTAAGATGACCATGGGACATTTGTTTTCCCTGTCACCAAATGTCTAGGTTCAGTTGTACACACTCAACATTCAAGAGGTTTTTCCTCATCGGAGACCTACATCAGCGGATGCCCCACAAGTTGTCAAAAGAGCCCCTTTGTGATCTGACATGTTGTGTCTGGATTGGATCTGGAATAACTGTGGCAGGAATGGAGTCATTAGTTTTAGACTTTTTGTCATCAAGAAGGTAATGCCACAGATTTCTCAGATCAGATCCTTCTGTAGAGGTCCATCTCTCCTGAGATATAAGAGCAGTTCCATCTCAAAGGCCTGAGTAGAGTATGACAGGCGTAGTGAGGAGACCACAGAGCTGAGATTCCCTTGATTGTGGAGAGGACACTGCCCCCCCCCCCCAACCCCCAATCTTCTCTAGGAAAATAAAGGTCCACTTTACTGCTGCATGGATTTGAAGGTTCTTCTTTGAGAACCTGGAATCATCCCCCACATCTACACCCACCTCTGAATTTTAACCCAGCTGGGTTTTTGAAGTTACTAGATTCTTTCTTTGGACCCTGACCTTACCCGTTGTAGATGCTCCCAGGCCCAGAGCCCTTTTGGTTTTACTGGAATGCCAGCCCCGTGCAAGCGGGGCCTCATTTACCACAGTGTCTCTCCATGGCCTAGAATAGTGTCTTGCATAAATATGTGTGGAATGAATTTTGCCCCACTAGACACTCAGGATGACCCATTCTTGTCTGAGATTGTTTTCCTCCTGGGATGGAAGTCCCGCCCCAGTCTTGATCATATAGTATGATAGCAAAAGCCTTTAAAAGTTTTTTGCCAGTTTTCTTGAGCTATAATTTACATATAACATTGTGTAAGTTTAAAGTACACACCATCATGATTTGATATGTATAAATTGCGAAATTATCACTGCAATAAGTTTAGTTAACACCCATCAGCTCACACAGTTATGGTTTTTCCCTTGTGATGAGAACTTTTACGATCTACTCTTAACAACTTTCAAATATACAGAACAATATTGTTAACTATAGTCATCATGTTTTCTGTTACATCCCTAAAACTTGTTTATGTTATAGCTGGAAGTTCATACGTTTGGCCCACCTTCACCCAATTCCCCCACCTCCGACCCCTGCCTCTGACAACCACAAATTTGATCTGTTTCTATGACTTTGGTGTTTTAGATTCCACAAATAAGTGAGATCACACAGTATTTGTCTTTCTCTGACTTATCTCATTTAGCGTAATACCCCCAAGGTCCATCCCTACTGTCACAAAGGTCAGGATTCCCTTCTTTTTTTCTGGCTGAAGAGTTTTCCATTACACACACACACACACACACACACACACACACACAATTCTCACATTTTCTGTTGATGGACTCTTATGTTGTTTCAGTGAACGTGAGAGTGCAAATCTCTTCAAGGTAGCGATTTTGTTACCTTTGGATAAATATAAATACTCAGGAGTGGGATTGCTGGAGCACATGGTAGTTCTATTTTCAATATTTTGAGGATTCTCCATATTGGTTTTCATTGTGGCTGTACCCATTTATCTTCCCACCAACGCTGCACCAAAGTTCTATTTTCTTTACATCCTCGCCAGCATTTATTGTCTCTTGTCTTTTGGGTGATTGGTCATTCTAACAGGTGTGAGGTGATGTCTTACTGTGGTTTGGGTTTGTATTTCCCTGATGATGGGGATATTCAGCACCTGTTAGCCATTCGAATGTCTTCTTTGGAAAACGACTTGCTTTTTGCTGGAAGATGAGATTTGTGCTCTTTTATGCCAGGCATAAAGCTTAAGGCTAGTAAATGCCAGACTTCCTTATCTGGATCATCTACCTCTTAGTCTCTTCTTAAGCAGTGTGTGATCCCTATTCAGGCATCTGTCCTTCCCCACTTTGCTTTCCATTTCCTAATCAACCTCACTCAGCATGAAAATAACCTAAGCAAAAATGAAAAAGGGAATATGGAGCCACCCACCAATTTCTTTCTTCTGACTTTCTTGCCCTTCTACGCCTGAGCAAGAAGAAAAAGTAATATAGCTGTTCCTATGCAGATGGTGTACAATCATATTCACTCATTTAAAAAACACTAATGAGTATTAGCTCTATGTCAGTCACACAAATTTTTGAAAACCTAAAGTATTTTCTCTGTATTTTTGAAAAAGAGAAGACTTAGAATCTCCCACTTAGAAATATTAAACAATAATGACTAGTGCCATTAAACAATAAATGCCTTGAATTTAAGGACAATAGTATTTCTAAATGCCACTGAGTCATGTCATAACCTGCACATTTCATAAGTCTGGATACAGACTGAATTATAAAGAGAGTTGTTTTCTTCACCTAGTTAAAAAAAAATGTATCCCTAGGAGAATATCTCAAAAACTATGAGAGAGAGAGAGAGAGAGAGAGAGAGAGAGAGAGAGAGAGAGAGACAAGCAGGGAGAGAAACAGAGAGAGACTGATTTAGAAGGGTTCATCACATAGCATAAAACAACCATATTATAATTTTTTAAATGTTTATTTATTTTTGAGAGAGAAAAAGAAAGAGACAGAGCGTGAGGAGGGCAGGGGCAGAGAGAGAGGGAGACACAGAATCCGAAGCAGGCTCCAGGCTCTGAGCTGTCAGCACAGAGCCCGACACGGGGCTCGAACTCACATATCATGAGATCATGACCTGAGCCAAAGTTGGACGCTTAACCAACTGAGCTACCCAGGCACCCCAAAACAACTATATTATAAATAGTATAAAGTCAGCTAGAGGATGAATTGTGCCTTACACATTCCTTGTATTATCCAGTGTAGGTACTCAGTAACTTTGCCTCTGAGTTCCTGTACAGACATCTGTTTAAGTAAAATCAGAAATTGAAATTGTCTGCATTGTATTTTCTTTTAAATTATTTAATACATAATATTAAGGATTGAAAGTGTATCTTTTTTAAATAACATAAACTTTCTATAAATGATACAACCCCATATGCAGAAACTGACCTCTTTGCAGAAAGACAGGCCTGTACTGAAATGGGCTGACTCAGCTCAGGGTGTTTGAACATATTAAAGTTTGCCCGCAATGAAATGACAGGTATACACATATTTATATGAAGTCTACTGTCAGTGTGTATATCAAGGTCTCTGCACCTTCAATCAGAAAAACGGTAAATTCTAGCAGGTGCTTGGTGCAATCAGAACTTGTCCTTGAAAATTAGAAGAGCTAAAGAAGCAGTTCTCATGTAGCTGGGAGCCCGTTAAGTTATGAAAATTTCTGAAGCAAAATTCAGTAATTCAAAAGATATAAAGGCTCCTAAACAGAGTTATGGAGATCTACAAAAGGTTCGTTTCCCATGTGAGGAATGTAACGTGTGATTTTCTGCGTATCTTCTGCTTTTGCATAAATATGCACATGTATTTAAAAGTTGTATTCTTTTGGTAACACTAACATTGAATCAAATATTTGTCAGACCCCTGCATTACTTATAGCATTTGCTTCAGAGCATTATTTTCAGTTCTTTATTAAAGCAAATACTATCATTTTATGAAATGTAGACTTACTTTACCTTTTCTTCATTGTGATAAAAAGATGAATTTTTAAAAATGTTTTATTTATTGTTGAGAGAGAGAGTGCAAGCAGAGGCGGGGCAGGGAGAGATATAATTGTCAAATCACTATGTTGTATATCTGAAATTAATATTATCACCCAAATATACTTCAACTAAATTAAAAAAAATTTTTAACGTTTATTTATTTTTGAGAGACAGAGAGTCAGAGCGTGAGCAGGGGAGGGAGAGAGAAAAGTGGAGACACAGAATCTGAAGCAGGCTCCAGGCTCTGAGCTGTCATCACAGAGCCCAACATGGGGCTTGAACCTACGAACTGTGAGATCATGACCTGAGCTGAAGTTGGTTGCTTAACCAACTAAGCCACCCAGAAGCCCCCAATTAAACTTTTTTTTTTTAATTTTAAAAAAGAAAATATGTAGAAATTCAATACTATGACAGATAGCCAGTTTATTGAATAAGTGGGAGGAATTACACTGAAGGATTTAGAAATAATCAAACATTTGTCAAATGATTTCAATAGCATTATTTTAGAAATCGTTGAAATAATTAAAAAAGGGCCTCGTATCCACATTAAACAGTAGTAGGAGATTGTAAATAAAAATAAAAATTTTTGAAAGTAGTATGGATGAATGCAGCTAAGAACCCATTAGAAACCTTGCAACTGAATTTTTCATATAGGTTAAAAATTGAAAGCAAGGACTCTAATAAAGAAAATAAATAATAAATTGGATAAAGTTGAAGCAATGCTTAATGAAATGGAATTAGAACTGAGTAAATTACATGGAATGTTGAAAAAGAAAAAAGATATGAAAAGTATAAAAGATATGAGAGTCAGGATGAATTGACACACTGAAATATATATTTTTAAGTGTTTTTTATGTTTATTTATTTTTGAGTGAGACAGAGTGTAAGCAGAGGAGGGGCAGAGAGGGAAGGAGACACAGAATCCAAAGCAGGTTTCAGGCTCCGAGCTGTCAGCACAGACCCCGATGAAGGGCTCTAACTCAAAAACCATGAGATCATGACCTAAGCCGAAGTCAGATGCTTAAGTGACTGAGCCACCTAGGCACCCCCTGAAATATATTTCTTAAAGGAGTTCCAGGAGGATAGAATGAAGAAAAGATATTAACAGATGATAATAGCTGAGAATTTTCTAGAACTGAAGTGCATTCCCAGCCAGATAAAGCATGGAATGGCAATCAGTGTAAATTAAAACAAACAACCAAAAAAAACCCCCAAAACTCTGCCTATAAACACATTTTATTGAAGCTTTACATTAAGATAATATTTTGAAACTTTTTTTTAGTCTTATTGTTGCCAGAACACAGCCTGTTTGCATTATTATCTTTCCTTCTGCCATGAAGATCACCTATTATCCTGTTTTTATCACCAATATTTGTTAAAGGAAGGGGAAAGCAATTAAAATAGGCAAAATTTGAATTTTATTTTCTCACCAAGGAGAAACACACTTTGGTTTTGCTGGTGTTACACGTATACATCAATACTTCTTATCTTTTTTTTTTAAGTATAGTTGACACACCGTGTGACATTTGTTTCAGGTATACAGCATAGTGATTCAAGCTCTATGTTGTGCTGTGCTCACCACAAGCACGGCTACCATCTGTCACCATACAACACTAATTACAGTACCATTAACTCTATTCCCTATGCTGTGCCTTTGATTCCTGTGACTTATTCATTTCATAGGTATGAATATTCATTTTCAAGGTATGAATATTACTAGCTATTATGTAGATACTCCAGTAACCCTGGTAGATTCAAGACTGTTGCTTTCTTCTTGCCTTCACTCTAGTCTAAGTTACTATGAACTCGTTTCCCTGACTATTCCAAAGCCATCTTGTCTTCCAAATTCCCTAGAATGGGTTTCTGATTTTTTTTTTTTTTTTTTTTTTCCTGCTTGATCCATCATATGGGATACACAGAGGTCTGACATTCAGCTGATACACAGCTATGTGACATGCCGGCATTTACCCTGAGTAGTTGTTACTCCAATTATCTATTGCTGTGTAACAAACGATCTCAAAAGTTAGTGATAGAAAGCATTGACAACATTTATCTTGCTTGTGAATATGAGATTTGAGGAGGGCTGAATGAGGCCAGCTTGTCTGTCTTTCTCTTGGTGTCAGTCGGGGTGGCTCCAAAGTTGGGGGCTGCAGTTACCTCAAGACTCGCTCACATGTCTGGTGCTTAGTGCCAGCCACTGGCTGGGACTTCAGCTGGGGCTGTGGCCAGAATACCTACTCTTGGCTTCCGTGGACTCTGGTGCCTGGGTTCCCGGGGTGAGAAGAGAGGAAGCCAGGTAGAAGCTGTATTGTTGTTTTGACCTAGGTTCAGTCAGTCAGGGCCACATTTACCTCATTAGAAGTATTATTCACTAGAAGTGAGTCACAAAGGGGGTGCCTGGGTGGCTCAATCGGTTAAGCATCCGACTTCAGCTCAGGTCATGATCTCATGGTTTGTGGGTTCGAGTCCCACGTTGGCCTCTGTGCTGACAGCTCAGAGCCTGGAGCCTGCTTCAGATTCTGTGTCTCCCTGTCTCTCTGCCCCTTCCCTGCTCACACTCTGTCTCTCTGGCTCTCAAAAATAAATAAATGTTAAAAAAAAAAAAAGTGAGTCACAAAGGCAGACCCGTATTCAAGGGAGGAGAAATTAGATTCACCTTTTGATGGGCAGGAAAGAATTACAGACATTAAAGCCACAGTCCTTTCATGGGATGTGTAGAGTAGGCAAATCCACAGAGACACGCAACACAGCAGAGGTTACTGGGAGCCGGGAGGAAGGCGGACTGGTGCATTACTGTTTAACGCATACAGGGTTTCTTTCTGTTTGGTGGGATGAAAGGTTCTGCAAATAATGGTGATGGTTGCACGACATTGTGAATGAACTTAATGCCACTGGATTGTACACTTAAAATGGTTAAAAGATAAATTTTATGTTATGTATATTTTGCTACCATGAAACAAGTATGACACATGGTCTACACCCATTGTAATGAATCAGTGCTTGACTATTTTGTCCTTAAAGTATTTTTAAAGTATGTTTTAAGTTTATTTACTTATTTTGAGAGAGAGAACGTGTGAGTAGCGGAGGGGCAGAGAGAGAGGGAGGCAGAGAATCCAAAGCAGGCTCTACATTCACAGCACAGAGCCCCGACCTGGGGCTGGATCTCATGAACCATGAGATCATGACCTGAGCCGAAACCAAGAGTCAGACGCTTAGCCGGCTGAGCCACCCAGGCACCCCTTGGTCTTAAAGTATTTTAATTAATATTTCTCTGGGCACATGTATGTCCCAAAAGTATTCATAAAGCTATGAACTCCTCACTCCTCCCTGTCCTGACGGATTCCACAAAGGTAGGGGCAAATATTACTATTGGAAGGAGCAGTGACTTTTGCCTGCTATGTGCTCCTGGGGCCACAAGATCTAGAAAAATGTGGAACACGCTGTTTTATTTGGTGAGCCACCCAACTGGCTTTTAATAAATAAGATGGCTGATGAAGCACACGTTTCCTATTTATGTTTGATGAACTAGGAATATCCTTTCATTCCAGGGAAACCTCACTAAAAGGGAAGTTCTCATGGAGATTTTTAACTACTAAACCCAGCTTCCTCATTCTATTCACCAAAAGGCTGGAAAAGCCAAATATCCTCAATTCTTCACGGAGTTACAGTGGGACTTGGTGAGAAGCATGTTAACACTGACCACCCAGTTAGCACCAGCCCCAGGACCTTTGCAGTCTTGTCATGCACACCCAACGCTTCCACCAAAACATTTGAGGTCCGTGCTGGTATCAGGGAGAAGTGTGGCTAATTCACAGGAACCAGTGTCTCTAAAACATAAAACTATGTTTAGCTGTGAACAGCAGACACTCAGTTCTGGGATCATTTTGTACGGCATCAGACCCTGGGTCACTCTCATGAATAGAAATGTCTTTCTGGTATATTTGATGTTAATTCTTTACTATCAGACCTTAGTCAGAAAACTACCATAGCACATAGCTCACTGGCCTTAGGAAATTGGCTGCCTGCATTTCAGCATGATGGCCTTTCTTTCTTTAGGAATGCCAGAGCGTGGTCTCTTCATGTTTTGCCACTAATTGAGAACCCTTACAAGTGTTCTAATATATTTACCTCTGTGGTTTCTTAGTTTTATAATAGTGATATCCCCACACTAACTGATTATTATGCTAACAGCACAAATGTACTCCTTTGAGAATGTAATATGATGGTTGGAAAAGTCTTTAAGTTTACTTCTATTGAGCAATGATTTGCCTTAAAAGTAAGGGTCAGTTGCCTTCAGAAGGCAAGGTTACTAACCATTGCCTTCAAACATCTTGCAATCATTTTTGGTGGCAGGTTAGTAACCACAATGCCTTGATTGTGAGGTGTGTTGTGAAGCATAAATCATTGTTTACCACCAGTTAAGTGAAATTCTAGAGTGGTTTATTAGAGATAAGTTAGAGCAAATTCAGGGTTTTCCCTTTAATGCTATCACTCTGACTTGCCTTCAGAAATGCTTTCTGGGTGGAAGAGACTAGATGGAGCTATGACAGCATCACTCCCATGTCGTCATCCATCATGTGTGTATTGAAGGGTTCTGGCTCATTTGGCACTTTGTGTTCATCCTGGTGCTTTGCTCGTGTCTGCCTTTAAATATCTCAAGCCCACAATGACTGAGCACATGTCCCAAAGTGGGGAAAGCTGGATTAGAGTGCTTCCAGAAAAGTTCTCACATTTCTGCTTAGCGTGAGGGGGGAAAGGACAAAGGTACCGAGAATGATACCACGTTGTCCTATCTGCCTGTGGGACGTGTTCATTCCTAGGGCACAGAGGTGCTGCACGGGTCAGCAGTGAGGAAGGGACAAGGCGCATGCATTAGGAGAAGGGTGGTTAGAGATACAGTGCCTGTGATGTAAAAGGACCTCAGGGTAGTGTGATGGAGACAAAGAGGGTCCAGTTGGGCAGGGAGAAGGGATAATGGATGGCTTCAGAGATATCATTAGGACACACAGAGGAGGTGATAGGAGGGCATTATGAAGAATTGAAATCCAAGGAAAGAATAATCCAAGGCCGATTATTCTTTTTTTGCATTTAAGAGCCCTTTTAGTACCTCGGCTCTTATTCTTTGGCCCTTCAGAAGTCACAGTCAACCAAGGAACATTGATTGGATGATATCCACTTAATTGGAAACATCAAGATAACTGAGATTGAATTGAGTTAGCAGTGGAATGACTTACAGTTTGGGGAGATGAATGTGATTACTCAGTAGATATTTTTCGGCAGTTTCTTGTGCAGCCTGCAGAATTTGTACCATTTGGCCAGGTCCAGAGTGTGGTCCCTAATGTGCTAGCCTGCTGTTAATAACCCACATTTCACTTATTAGTACTTGTTGTATGTCTGTCTTCCTGGCTAAACTGTGAACCGTGAGTGTGGGACCACATCTACCTGCCTAACTCATACATTCCCTGTACAGTGCCTGGCAAAAAATAATTGCTAACTAGATGCTGGCAAAGAGGAAGCATAATAGAGAGAAAAGACCATAGCATTTCAAACCAGATGAACCTGAATTCTAGGTTTATCATTTACTTAGCAGTTATCTAACTTGAGCCAGTCACATTAATTATGTTTTTTTTTTTTTTTTTTGCCTGTAAAATGAGGGTAATAGCAAATGCTTTACAAAGATATTAGGAATTAAAGACAGTGTTTGTAAAATACTTCATTCAGTTTCTGGCTCTTAGTAGGTGCTCAATAAATGCTTTCTATTATTTGTAATAATAAGCGATTAAAGTCATCTTTCTCTGGTGTTTGTTTTATTGAACAAGCTATGAAGATTCTAGCATCACTGTGTTTGAAAACGTATGTGAGAATGTGCAAACCATCCTTAAGATGCTTGCTAGAAATTCTTCATTTCAGAAGAATATAAAACAATGCTTATACCTTCTTAATGAACCCTCCCTTCAAACTTCTGGTGGCTCTCTTTTCCCATTAAACCCAGTAAGTCAGAAAATCAAACAGTGAAACGAAAAAAGCTAAAACCAACCATGGGAAGTGAAATAAATATTTACACATGGCTTCCATAAGCGTGATATATGTTTATACCTTTAGTATGTCTTGATTTGTGTATCCTACCACCTCAAGATGGAAGCTTCTAGCAGCTGGGATCCGCATCCTGGACGTATTTTGTTTGCTCTTTATTGTATGTGATGACTTCGGAATCTACCACTAAACATACTAGACTTAGTGTGGATGCATGCAAGGCTAATTCCACAGGCAAGCATTTTTTTTTTCCCAGAAAGCGTTCTTATCTAAAATTCTGTGTTTGTGCTTGGCTGCTGTATCAGTAGACTCGAAGACTCAGCTACAGTCATCCTTAGAGGCTATCTATAAAAGTGCAGGTGTTCAGCATTAGCAAATAGTTCTTATTATATGGATCGACTTTTGGCAGCTAGTAACGATGTTTCCTGAGATTGAAAAATGATTTTCTACCTTAAACAGTGGTTTCACATTACTGGAATGCCGAATTACAAAAAAAAAAAAAAAAAAGCGCCACACAAAATTCCTCTCATCAAATAGTACTGAAACTGTTTTTGTTCGTTGTATACATCGCATGATTTGTATATTTTATAGTAGAATGTAAGCCTTTCTTTTTAACTATTGTGGTTAGGTTTAGGTCCTTTGCCAAACGAATCAGACTATGAAGAATTAGGAAGGGTAATGCATCCTGGGGTTCTGTTCCTGGTAAAGGGGACCGAGACCTGGCTGGATGCCAAGGAAGGACCTGGGCTGGAGATGTTTTCAAAGCTTTAAGAATATCAGGGCGTTCTTGTGTTCTACTTTTAGAGACTTGTTTTTATAGCACCAGATACTAGCAGATTGCCTTTTAGCCCCATTTTCAAGGAGTTCAAATGCCCTTTAGGATGTCACTTTTACCCTTCCTGGACCTTAACTTGAAGGTCACGGCTGTGCAGAATTTGAGGACCTGGTTTAAAATGATTTATGGGAAGTTGAGAAATCCCCTGCATTCTCTGTTTCCTACATGCATGCCCACTGATTAAACCAGAGGATGAGCTATGTGGCTTGGTATCTGTTGACTTCTAGGCCAAAAATACAAGACTAAAAACTTCAAGTATGGGGCAGAGACATTTTCCTTTTGGAATATTGTATTAAAAATATTTTAAAGCTAGTATCTAATACTTGAGGTCTTCTAATACTTGAGTTCTTCACTGCTTGCTTGGGGGTCTGCTGGGGCAACAGAAACCTGTTTGGCTAAATAAATCAAAGACAAGATGGTGCTATTAGGTGGGTGGTGTTGGGGGACTACCACTGAATTGGTCTTAAAAAAGGCTGGTTGTGTTAAATAAGTAATCTTCCTTACTTTGGAAACACATCACTGACTTTTTGGAATCTTTACAAGGTAAGTAAGCCTTGATATGGAGGAAAACCAAACAAACCGATGTCAGTTATCTGAACTAAGCTCTACTCTAGCGGACTTGAGTTATGGCCCATGTCAGGAGAATTCAGAAACGTTCCACGTGCAAAGGTTTCCCCTTTATCATCTTACCTTCTCTCTCCTTCAGGTCTTTGCAGCAGAGTGCTTTTCAGGTTTTCGTTCAACATACGAAGGGCTCAGTTTCAAAGGCTTGGGTTTTCACATCCATGTCAATATCACAGATTGAAATGTGACACAGGTACCTGGCTGCATACTTTCTTTAAACCTGAGCCAGTAATACTGCGAAATGTTAGGGGAGGCACTCTTTCATCTCACACTTTAAAGTGAAAGGCTTGTTGATGTAACCCAATTTCCAGTCTGCAGAGGTCACCCTGTAATGTAGCGCAATGATGATAAGCCCATCAATCCTGTTTGATGTTCGAGTTTCCCTTCCCCTGGTTTTACCCCCACCTTGTTTTGTAAAGTAAGTTTAGTAATAGTGATATTCTGGCTTGCCAACATGTGATGATGTGATTTCCCCTGACACTCACAGGGTGGCTTTTTAAAGCCACACATGTGCTTTGCAGGGATTGTTCCCTGGATACAATTATGAGAGGGATGATAGAAATAAGTATGTTCTTCCCTACATTTGATAATCTTCTTGAGGAAAGTAAGTGATCAAATACCGAGCTACTAAACTCCAATTCCTGGCTCTTCTGTGACCTTTGACAGCGGTAAACGTTGTTCTGTATTCTAAGCATTCAGCAACCAATATGAAGTCAGTTGGTGGTCTCAGTGCAGCCACTGTATGGTGTGGGTGTGTGGGCATGAGCTGAGGGTAGGGTGAACAAGGGCTTCGGACAGGAACCAGTGTTGGGGACAGGAAGGCATGAGACAATGCTTGTGACATCCTCAGTCGCCCTTGGTAGAACATACATAAACCTAAAGTCAAAGGCCATACAATTGTTTCTGGTTCCGGTCCTAAATTAAAAAACAGAATCAGGGATGAACATGGACCAAAGCCTGTTGGCTAGAATATGCTGGAAGGTCCAAGTCGGTTGGAACCAGGACAGTGAAATAGAGGTTGAAACAGGCTGGAGAGACAATACTTGGTCATTTATGATTTATAAAACAACAACAACAACAACAACAAAAACAACAACAAAAATCATTTATGATTTATAAAACAATCAATAACCTATGATTCAATGTTTTCATTTCATTTCATTTCATTTCATTTCATTTCATTTCATTTCATTGATTCAACCTAATTCTGTCTGCAGTAAGTAAATCAGTTTTATCCTTCTGGTTTAAAAACGCCTCCCTTACACCCCTTTCTCCTGGAAGACCAGGGCTACAGTGAGGGCAGGAGGTATTAACTAGCAGATGTCTATTATGACCAACATTGATTATCTTTGTTTTCTGGTCCCTTTGGGGTAGGAGAGACAGAAAGACACCTTCTTCGAATTATAGCGCTAGAGGTCACCTGGGAAGCCCCAGTAGTTTATCCCTTTCTCTCTGGCTAAACCATCCTGATAAATATTTACCCTTTCGTTAAGATCTGTATCAGCAGCAACGGCAGTAAAGGGTATCCCTAGCTCTTCTTCATAACACTTTTCAGTGAACCCCTCAGCTACACGCAGCTGCCTCTAAGTCCTAGGGGCATTACTAGATGGGGTGTATGGTGATAGAAAAAGAAAGACCCGTATTCATACAGTCCCTTCCAAGTGAGTGGAAACTCTCTGTGTTGCTTTCAAGCCCTTCTCTAGGTGACAATCACCATGAAGGTTTCAGAAGCTCTGTCTTCACCTGTGACTCAGCTGCACAAATTGAGTTAGCAGTTTTCTTAATAACTAAGCAACATAATTTCTGGGGTTAGCATTTTCCCAGCACAGTAGGAACTACTTCAGAGGTCTAGAAACTACAGCTTGAAGTACTACGGTTCCTCTGAGTTGCCTTTGGGTGGCTCCTGAGGAAGGGGAGGTGGCGTCCCTGTGGGTTCTGCCTGGGCTTTCTACACCTCTTACCTTTTTCTTCCTTTCAGCCAGGACAGCTCCGTCTCCTGTGTTTTCTATCTGAAGAATGACCTCAACAACTAAAATCCATAACAACAAATATTGAAGGCCCCTGGAACAAACGATCTTCAGGTCTTTTAGCTTACTGAGAAATTAGAATTTTTCCTCTAAATATCAAAATGCACAATCTGACAGTGTATGCCAGTATAATGCAAGGAAAATAATTTCCTTCCTTTTCCAGGCGTCCCTACCGAGGCCCATAAAATAGAAACATCTGTCCTTCTGGAGATACTGGGAAGGGAGGAAACTTTAAGCCTTTCTTCCAGGCCCCATCCCAGAGGAGACGGGGACTTCTTTGACTGACTAATTTGAGGAAAGGAACTGGACTTTGTGTGGCTCAACCCCCGCTGGATTTTCTGTCAGCCCAGTTTTGCCTGCAGACAGGGCATGTTCTTTCCTCCTTGTGGAAATCAGACAGGGAAGGCTGTGCTTCTTAGTCTGCGAAACCTGCCGTTTGGGGTAGGTATGGGGAAGGGGGGAGCTAGACCGTGACCTCAGTCCTAGCCACATTCTCTGAGCCAGACTGACTAGCAATAAAACTGACAGATCGATCCCCATGTGACTCTTGCATTCATTTCTCAGTAAGTTCTGAAACTGTAGGGGTGGGAGATGGAGTAAGTTTCCTTGGAGAAACTCCAACAACGAAAGCCTCATTCCCTGGCCATTAATTCTCGATTTCCCCAGTATACAGAACATCTCCGCCCCCACCCCCTGATCTCTTGGCCGGTGCGGCAGTGCCTTCTGTGTCTAGACTAACAATCTGTCCTCTTATTCTCACTTCACCACCTCTCTTATTCTAGGCTGTGCCCGTAGCTGGTGCACAATGATTTTTCTACTGGATCTATGAGCCACTCTCATTACTGATCACGTGCTCTCTTCTGTCCCGGTGACTTACTTTTCCTCACACTGCCTTTGCAGTGCAGGTGAATTCACAGCCCTGTGACCTACCAGAAGTGGATCTGGTCTTCACAAGAAAGCGGGGGAGTTCAGCCCCAATGGACAAGAGCAGTCAGGTCAACCACAGCGTTATGTGCTCAGACATGCCCAACGCTTTAATCTCAGGACGCCTCCCTCTGTTCCATGGCAAACGGAGGTGTCTGTCAGTTGCAAGCTGGCAGGAAGCCTTGTGGCATGAGGTTTGCAGTGCCAGGAGAAAGCCCCTGTCATTCCTCTGTCTCTTTCTTTCCTGAGCAGGCCCTGTGTGGCACTTGGCCTCAGACTGCCTCATGGTGTCCACCAGAATCCTTCTGTGGGTCCGTCCTCACCCCTGCACCTGTGTTCAGGGGAAGCACATCCTATGCCTTGCCTCAGTTGTGCTGTTGGTGTATTTCTGTCTCTGTTTTTCTCCAGGGCTTCCGGCATGATATATTCCAAAGTGCTTTTCCTGCCCTCTCCCCACCCCTGCCCCCTACTGGCGTTCCATTCCCATGGCTTGTGCAATGTATTCCCGCTGACTGAGTCCGTAGAGGAGGGTGTTTAATCCACTGGAGCAGATATGACTCGACATCACTCTGTTCGGCACAGCCACGTGCTGTGCCCTGCTCTTTTCCGTCTATTTGTCAACACCTACCTGAGTGTAGAGCACATACCTGAACTGCTGCTGGCTTCCACACAGGCTGAGGCTCCACTGTGCCTTCCCGCCTCCCTTCTATTGGCTACTCTGCTTAAAATGACGTCCCCACCATGCCTGGGGTTGGGCAGCAAGAACGGGGAGCCTCGGATCTGGAGGACAAGTGAGAACACCATCCTAGAAGAACTCCAGGGCCTGGTGCTGTTGACCATGGCTCTCTTCTCTCCCCCCGGGTTAGTGTGTACCCGTGGGAGGACCAGCAATGCAGAAAGGGCCAGAGGCTATGTAGACATGACAGAAATGCTCTCAGGGCTGCTTTTCTTGTATGTTCCTCACTTCATGCACATGAGACACAGTGGAATGCAGAGGCTCTCTACCCCGTGATTTTTCTCACCCTTGCGTCCCTGAAACACTGTGATTTATCTTCCTTGGAGAGACACTGCCTTTCCATGAAGACTCCTTTAAAAAATTTTTTTTAATGATTTTATTTTTATTACTTATTTTGAGAGATAGAGAGAGAGAGAGAGAGAGCAGGGGAGGGGCAGAGAGAGAGAAACCCAAGCAGATGCCATGTGGTCACCTACACAGGGCTCAATCCCACGAGCCACGAGATCATGACCCAAGCCAAAATCAAGAGTCAGACGCTTAACCGACTGAGCCACCCAGGTGCCCCTCCACTAAGACTCATTTAGAATCAAAGTATCTGGTAAAGCACAGGCACATAGTCCAGTGCAGGCCAGATCTTGGTTCTAGAAGCCTGGCAGGAAATATCTAGGTCATTTTAGTCTATACGTCAGACAGGATCCCAGCGGGATCCAAGAATGGACCTCAGTCTACTGCAAGGCCCCCACCTCAGGGAGAAGGGATCAGTAGGAGGTCAGTCCCTCAGCCAACCAAGTTGGGGTTCAGGCCAAGGCTCAAGTCAAAGTGGGAACTGTTTCACAAGGTCTAGGCAGTTCTGACCCTGACCAACATCCACGTTTTCATCTCGAGCTCAGGCCTCCATATCAGTTCCAGATGTGTATATCCAGCAGCCTCCTTACATCTCCACCGGGGTACTAGATGTTTACCATATCTGAAATACATTTCAAATATCACATGGAAGACTCTGCTCTTAGCCTCACTTTCAACTCCACCATCACCAACCCACCAATAAAATTTTCTCCAAGCCTCCTCATCAGTGGCTCTGCAGCCAGCCATTTGCTCAAGCAAGAATCCTGGAAAAGCGTCCTTTTCCTTAGACACAGTATAGTAGCAAGCTCTATCATTTCCTTCCCCACAGAAAACTCAAATGCATCCAGCTCCCTGCCTCCCCACTGGTTAGAGGCCCTACTACACTTCATCTGGAACTCTTCCTAGCCTCCTCACTAGTCTCCCCATTTCATTCTTCTCTATTTTCTATTTTCCAGAAAGCCGTCAATGCTTCAAAAACATAATTTGGAAAAGCATTGTTCTGTTCCTTTGCTTTAAACCTATCAATGCCTTCTCAATGCACATAAAACAGAATCAAAATGTATTTCTTGGGGTGCCTGGGTGGCTCAGTCACTTGCATATCTGACTTCAGCTCAGGTCATGATCTTACGGTTCGTGAATTCAAGCCCCACTCAGGTTTTCTGCTGACAGCTCAGAGCCTGGAGCCTGCTTTGGATTCTGTTTCTCCCTCTCTCTCTGCCCCTCCCCCCCCCCCCGTCAAAAATAAATAAATATGTAAAAAACATTTAAAAAATATATTTCCTACTCTGTCCTACAAGACCAAGCTCTGCAAGGGCTGGCCTCTGTTTAGCCAGCCTGTATCTTTCTTCTCTCCCCTGTGCCAGGACACCTGCTTTGTTTCTGTTGTTTGTGTTTGTCTAGTGCTTTCCCCTTCAGGACCTTCATGCAGAATTCCCTCCTGCAGGTCACTATCCTGCCATCTTCTTTGTCTAGGCTTCTCCCTTCATCCTTGAGGTTTTCAATGAACTGTCACCTCCTCAAAGAGACCTTCCCTGACTACCCAGTCTGACTAGGTCACCTCTTCTTGGCTCTTTTACATCTTTGTACCCTTCGTGCTGCTTATTACAATGTTTAGATCTATATTTGTGTAGTGCTTTAATTCACTAAGCTCCTGGACCACAGGTGCTATTTTATTCAGCATCTAATACAAGACCTTGTATTCAATGAATGTTTGTTACATGACTGAATCATCTAACTCTGCAAGGGTCTGGGTGAGCAAGGTGGTGATGCCAACTCAGAAATTGGGCATACCTGCCAGCAGCTAGTGCAGTGTGTGAATCCTGGACTGCTGGGCTGCTGTGCTCTTGGAGAGAGTGCTCTGAACACAATGCCCAGGGTTTGGCAGGCTGGGCTGGGTGCACAGGAAGGCCACCAACCTTCAACACCTGCAGCCTGACACAATACGGCAGGAATGCTATCTGTTCTAACACTATCTGTACTAATGTCAGGGCCCTCAGCATCCTCTGTGGCCTATTTCACTGGGGGCTGGACAGGTGACTATAAGCCTATAATCATCAAATCATTACAATATTAAATCATTTGAAAGATATAAAAAAATACCTGGAGGGGTGCCTGGGTGGCTCATTCGGTTAAGCATTTGACCTTTGGCTCAGGTCATGATCTCACGGTTCATGAGTTCAAGCCCCATATCGGGCTCTGTGCTGACAGCTGGGAGCCTGGAGCCTGCTTCGGATTCTGTGTCTCCCTCTCTCTCTCTGCCCCTCCCTTGCTGAGACTCTGTTTCTGTCTCTCTCTCTCTCTCTCTCAAAAATAAATAAATATTTAAAAAAAATACCTAGAAATATATCAGACTTGCCTGTGTATTTGGTAGGGGGTGGGCAGGAACAACTATCCTATCGTCATTTTGGACCTCTTTAGGACCTCTGTGGCTGTGTACAATTGAAATTATCATACTGCATTTCAGGAATGCACTGAATCAGAATATACGTGTGGAAATCTAGAAGGTACATTATTACTACCACCCCTTTATACCTACTAATACTGCTAATATTACTAATTGGAATTTCATACACGATATGGCATTGCTGGACCTGAAATTTACATTTCATACACTGTATGAAATTGTTGGTCAAACTGTAGGTAAAAAGCAGTTGAGCCATCATTTTTGTTACATATATGAGCAAAAACCTTGCTAAAACAATATTCTGAGTCAAGCCCTGTTATATTTCCTGCTTACAGATTAGGACACTGAAACAGCTAGAGGTTAGGGCTTGCCCAAGGTCACGCAGCCAGGAAGGAACAGATCTTGAACATAAGCCCAGGTTATTGGTATGTGATCTTAACTAATATGTGACGTGGAAACAGCCATCTCAATCCCGTACATTCTGTGAGTTTTACTGAATTCCTTCAAAAAAAAACCAGGAATATCCACAGCTATCAGAAGGCAGGTATGAAACATACACACTACATTTACTGTTATAAAGCAGACAAAGACTGTGAAAGTTTAAAAAAATTATAACTGTAAGAAAATATTGACAGTTCAGAAAATTATAAAGATGAAAATAAAATCACCTCTAATTCTATCAACCAGTGTTAACCACTATTAATATTTTAGTGTGTTTTCTCTAAAATTTTTTTCTATGCATATTTGTGCATAGGTCATTATATCTTTTTACCTGTTTATTTATATTTCCGAATTTTTAGTTTATATCATATCCCTAACACTTTCTCCCATATTAATTATTCTTCCACAACTGATTTTCAGTTGGTTTTAAATATTTGGTTATGTAGAGGCATGCTAATTTGTTACTTTATTGTCACATATTTAAATTGTTTCTGGGTATATTTAGGTTTCCTTCTATAAATAGTGCATAGCTGTGATTGGTTGAATTGTGTGCCACAAGAGATATATGCTGAAGTCCTAACCTTGGTACCTATGAATGTGACTTCATGTGGACATAGAGTCTTTGCAGATATAACTGAGTTAGAATGAAGTCATCCTGGTTGGGGTTGGTCCTGAATCCAGTGATTGGTGTCCTTATCAGTGGGGAGAGATTTAGAAGCAGAATCACACACACACGTACAGAGAAGGTGGCCGCAGGAAGATGGAGGCAGGAACTGATGTCATACACCTGTCCATAAAGGAAGGCCAACCCCGAATAGCCATAGCAATCCTGAAAATGAAAACCAAAGCTGGGGGCATCACAATCCTGGACTTAAAGCTATACTACAAAGCTGTAATCATCAAGACAGTATGGTACTGGCACAAGAACAGACACTCAGATCAATGGAACAGAATAGAGAACCCAGAAATGGACCCGCAAATGTATGGCCAACTAATCTTTGACAAAGCAGGAAAGAATATCCAATGGAATAAAAAAAGTCTCTTCAGCAAATAGTGTTTGGAAAACTGGACAGCAACATGTAGAAAAATGAACCTTGACCACTTTCTTACACCAGACACAAAAATAAACTCAAAATGGATGAAAGACCTAAACAGAAGACAGGAAGCCATCAAAATCCTCAAAGAGAAAACAGGCAAAAACTTTTGTGACCTTGGCCACAGCAACTTCATCCTCAACAAGTCTCCAGAGACAAGGGAAACAAAAGCAAAAATGAACCCAGTAGGACCTCATCAAGATAAAAAGCTTCTGCACAGAAAAGGAAACAATCAGCAAAACTAAAAGGCAACTGATGGAGTGGTAGAAGATATTTGCAAATGACATATTAGACAAAGGGTTAGTATCCAAAATCTGTAAAGAACTTATCAAACTGAACACCCAAAAAACAAATAATCCAGTAAAGAAATGGGCAAAAGACATGAATAGACACTTTTCCAAAGAAAACATCCAGATGGCTAACAGATAAATGAAAAATTCTCAATATCATTCACCATCAGGGAAATACAAATTAAAACCACAATGAGATGCCACCTCACACCAGTCAAAATGGCTAAAATTAGCAACTCACTCAGGCAATAAGAGATATTGGTGAGGATGCGGAGAAAGAGGATGTCTTTTGCACTGCTGGTGGGATTGCAAACTGGTGCAGCCACTCTGGAATATGGAGGTTCCTCAAAAAGTCAAAAATAGAACTACCCTTTGACCCAGCAATTGCATTACTAGGTATTTATCCAAGGGATACAGGTGTGCTGTTTTGAAAAGTTACGTGCACCCCAATGCTTATAGCAGCACTATCAACAATGGCCAAAGTATGGAAAGAGCCCAAATGTCCATAGACAGACGAATGGATAAAGAGATGTGGTATATATACACAATGGAGTATTACTTGGCAATCACAAAGAATGAAATCTTTCCATTTGCAACTACGTGGATGGACCTAGAGGGTATTATGCTAAGCAAAATAAGTCAGAGAAAGACAAATATCATATGATTTCACTTGTATGTGGTATTTAAGATACAAAACAGATGAACATAAGGGAAAGGAAACAAAAATAATATAAAAACGGAGGGAGACAAAACATAAGAGACTCTTAAATACAGAGAACAAACAGAGGGTTGCTATAGGGGTTGTGGGTGGGGGGATGGTCTAAATGGGTACGGGGCATTAAGGAAGACACTTGTTGGGATGAGCACTGGGTATTATACTTAGGGGATGAAGCACTGGAATCTACTCCTGAAATCATTGTTGCACTATATGCTAAGTAACTTGGATGTAAATTAAAAAATAAATTAATTAAATTAAAAAAAAAAAAAAAAAGGAAGACCAAGGGCTGTGGGCAACACCAGAAGTTGGAATGAGGCAGGTAAGGATTTGTCCCTAGAACCTTCTAAGGGAGCCCAGTCCAGCTGACACCTTGCTGGCCTCCAGAAATGGAGGGAATAATTTTTTGTTGTCTTAAGCCACCCAGTGTTTGGCAATTTGTTACAGAAGCCCTAGAAACCATATACAATAGTACAATTTTGTATAAAGACATTTTTCTTTAAAAAATGGGAGGGCTTAATCTATTTTCATTTGTTATTATCATTAATGTAATTAGTCTAACATCTTTGACTTACTTGATTTTTTTTATCTGCTTCCTAATGTTACTTTTTTTTTTTTTTTGGTCTTTTTATTTGTGTATACTTAGCCATTGTTTTCAAAAGTGTATCTTTTATTACGTCTATGCTTTTCAAAATCATTATTTGTCTTATATTTTTTCTAATTGTCAGAATTAAGATTGAAACAGCACTATCTGAATTGCCTATACGAGAGATTAGTAGGAGTCGAGCAAATTTACTTTTCCCTTCGTTTCCACTTTTAGCTCTTAAAATACAGTGATGTTACCTCACATTTACTGAGTAGGTTTCATGATGCTGTACTAGTGTTTACACGCAAGAGCATATCTCTGCTTCACAGATGAGGAGACTGAAGCATGGAGAGATTATGGAGCTCACCTAAGGTTATCATGTAAACCTGGTTGACCCAACATTCAAAAAGGTCTTCTATTTCTGGAGCTGGGTTCTCTACCACTGTGCTATCAGGCCTTCTGAATAAATTATGGCATTTTAGGCCTAACTTGTAATAGATTATGGTGTTCTACATTAATTATATCTTCTATTTTAAGATAATTTTGGACATTTTTGTTTAGTGTTAAAGATAGATTGCAATTTTATTAAATACTTAAAAAGAGATATATTTATGGATTAATTGACTGATTGGCTGATTTCTAAGTCCTTGTAGTCCATGAACAGAGACTTGATGGGATTTAGCACATGTATCAAGTTCTTGATCTAATCAGGGATGTCTCGCATCTCCAGACCAAGACTAATTTTCAGTTGTTCAAAAATAGGCCATATGGTAGAAATTTCAGAGCACCAAGTGACCCAGAAGCCAAAGAATTATGTTCTCTCCCCTTATTATTTACTCAGTATTAACATGTTATATATTGGTTATCTATTGCTGCATGACAAATTACCCCAAAACTTGAATGGCTTAAAACAAGAAACATTTATTATCTCAGGCTTTTTCTGTCAGGGGTCTGAGCATGGCTTAATTGGATGCCTCTGGCTCAAGGTCTTTTTTGCAAGATTGCAATCCACCTGCTTGCCAGGGATACGTTCCTATCTGAAGGCTCAACCAGGGGAGTGGATTTGTTGGCAGGGTTAATTTCCTCATAAATTGTTGGGCTGAGGGCCTCAGTTCCTCACAGGTTCTTGGTAGGGGGCCTCTTTTGGTTCCTTACCATGTGGGACTCCCAATTGCGAGCAACATGGCAGCAAGAGTTCCAGGGCCAGGGAGAGAATGAGAATGTGTGCCCAAGGCAAGAGCCACATTCGTTTTGTAACCTAATCCTGGATGTAACATTCTGTTACCTCTGCCACATTATATTTGCTACAAGATGATAACTAAATTCAATCCACTGTCAAGGAGAAGGGATTACACAAGAGCATGAATACCAGGAGATGGGGATCATTGGAGGCCATCTTAGAGGCTGCCTACCACATCTTGGTTTTAGCCCTCTGCTCATGTGAGAACATTTTAAAATCATACTTCTGAGCAGGTTAGAATCACCTTACATCTTTTAGAGGAAACTGATACTGAGAGTTTTGGCATATGCTTCTGGGGGCAATGTTCCGCCACCTCTTATCTGATTTAGGCAGAAATGATTGGCAGTGATCACATGGATACGCCTTAGCCAAATTTCAGCAATAAATTAGATCTCTCTTCATTGTCATTTTGTATTTAGTGCTGTAAAGGATATTGCTAAGAGTGATTAAAATGTGTTGCTTTGTATTCCTGAACCTGGGAATTTTTTCCACTTAATTTTAACTTAGGGATATGCTTAAGCCTGCACTTTCTCACTGGTTTTCCTGTGAACTATAAGCTGTCAACTGTTGCAATCTGCTTACACTGCCCTTTCTTCATCTCAAGGAAATCTTTTCCTTTTATGTCTTTGATTATTGCTGGTTTTCTTTTATTTTATTCTTTTCTTCAGAAACAACTTCCAGCCTCAAGTTGAGTTTATGGTTTTGATCATCTGTGGCGCTCATTTCCTTCTTCTTGCTTGGAATTTTCCATCATTCTAAAAAAACTTCTATGCCCACCATGATGATGCACACTTGAGTTTTTATATCATTGGTTCTACCCTAACTTCAATGCAGATTTCAAAGATGTTCATTCTGATAGTGTGGTTTCAATGTCCTTGCCATTGGGTTTTTCATTTTATCCTCACCCTTTTAATTCCTCATTTTATTTTTCACTTCATCCTGTTGTTTCCTTAAAATTATTTGTTCCTATTTATAGTTGCCTTGTCTTCTTGTCCTTCATTGAGGAAAACAAACATTTTCTGGAAATTCTTCTCAGTCCTAAAGTAATATTACAAAGTGTTTTATTCATCCCTACCTGCTGAATGCAAATTTTTTCTACGAAATCTTTTCTCCATGTCAGTTTTCTTTTTACTCATCTTCAAACAGGGTCCAGATTCACTTTTTCAATAAATAAGGCGATTAGATAGATCTCTCCGTACCTGAGACTGAATTAGTTTCTTGACTACACATGTGGAGGCAGGTTTATATATTTGTCTCCCATTTTAGGCTTAAATTATGCTGCATCTCTACCCCATTGAAGGAGCAACTCACTCCCTCTCTGACTTCTTATTTCTCTGTTGATTCAATACATCAAACACTCTAACATTTGTGATCCAAGGGTTCCAAAATGTACCACCCTAGGGGCGCCTGGGTGGCTTAGTCAGTTAAGCATCTGACTCTTGAGTTTGGCACCAGTCATGATCTCACGGTTTGTGGGTTCGTGCCCTGCATCGGGCTCTGCGAGGGCAGCGCAGAACCTACCTGGGATTCTCTGTCTCCCTCTCTCTCTGCCCCTCCCTCGCTTGTGCTTTCTCTCTCTCTGAAAATAAATAAATAAATAAACATTTTTAAAATATGTATCACTGTAGGGGCACCTGGGTGGCTCAGTCAGTTAAGCGTCCGACTTGGGCTCAGGTCATGATCTTGCAGTTCGTAGGTTCAAGCCCTGCGTCGGGCTCTGTGCTGAAAGCTCGGAGCCTGGAGCCTGCTTCGGATTCTCCGTCTCCCCCTCTCTCTGCACTTCCCATGCTCACGTTCTGTCTCTCTCTGTCTCTCAATAATAAGTAAATGTTAAAAAAAAAAAAAGGTATCACTGTATCTCTAGGATCTCCTCCCTCCTATTTACCACCCAATGGCTTCCTGGCTTTCTGTCCAGGGCTGCAAATAGACTCTTAGAGAGATGTTAGGTAGTCCAGCTCCACCCACCTTCGAATTATTGCCTGTTTTCCTAGACCCGGACATTGTTGATTCTGGTTTTAGGTGTGTTTTACTTTTTCTGTGCCTTCATGGATATTTTAACAGGACGACGGGAGAATTGCACCGGTGGCTGTTACCAAACATTGTTTTGAAAGAAAAATCTGTATTGATATCATGAGACTTGCCCTCTCCAATATGTTTGCCACCGTGCTGCTTATAGGTCTTTGCAAGATCTCTAAGCAGATCTTATGCCTTTGTAAGGCATAGATTGTGCCACTCCCTTCTTAAGGCCCCCAAACATCCTTCCTATCCAAACTCCGTACCATGGAATATTTGATCTTCAAAAATCTCATATCTGCCTAAAGCTCCAGTTTTGTCCCTCACACCGCATTCCAACCCGCTGTGCTTGGACTGGTGGCATTCCCTCTGCCCATTTTGTCCTTTCTTCCCAGCTGGTCTTGAAAGTACTTGTTTGAGGCAGTTCCTGCTTCATCTCCACGAAAAGGAGACTTGATAATTCCATTCTGTGCCTCCACCAGGTCCCCTGCATGAGCTGGTCTCAGTACCTCTCTCTCCTCATCACTTTTACCTGGCCGTGGCTAAGCAGAGATTTCTAGTTTACTTTTGTATCCCCAGAACCTGGTACGTATTGTCTGGCTTGATACAGACCCAATATTGTCTGGTCTATCTGATACAGTATGTCTAGTACACATTAAATGCATCAAAAAATGGTTTCTGAGTCAAGGAAAACTTGGATGTGTAAGTACGTTTCTTCTTGCTCTTAGTAAAATAAGGAGTGGTAAATATGGGGGCTAGTTCCTCTCTTTAGGTCCTCTTTTCTCTTAAGGATTTACAGTTCAATTCTTGAGGTTTCGTTGTTGTTGGCTAAAATTAAAACCTCTCGTCCTGTAAAAAAATTCATAAACTGCATTGTGATTTTGGTGCTTGTTACGCCCTCTCTGTGACAGTTGGGTACATCAACCCTCCTACTGGAAGCAACGATGGAGGATGGTAGCCAACTCGTAAATGGACATTCCCTAAGTGTATTTAAAAATCTGAATTCAAACACCCCCTCCCCTTCCCCCTCCCTTTCAGTTCCCACTTTACTCCTTTCCAGTCCTGTTTATAGCATAAACAACCAGAATGATCTGGGAGTTGCCTGGTCAGCTTCATGGAGTCCTAACGTTGGCGCAGTTAGGCTGTAAATCCCTGAGGAAACCACTTAGCCCTCTAGGTGTCTCACCTTTAACCTCTACAAAACCGGTTGACCTGGTTCACTGGGCTGTTTCGCATGAACTCCATCTATTAAGTAGCATAAAAGTAGTGTTGTTTTTCCCTGCCTGGATGCTAAAATTAGTTTCTGTGGAAATGATTTAGTTGTCGCTAACAGTATTACGGACTCCTGTGTGACACAGTAGCAAATACACATCAGCTGTTAAGAAACAAAGATCTTGCTTTCCTACTGGAGACATATGGTTAAAACCACAACAACAACAATTACACAAAGTACCAAAAGGATATTTTGCACACGCTGAAAAAAAATGCAAGAGAATTAGTTTTAATTCACGTATCACCAACTTTTCCTTGAAGTATCAATATCTCCGAAACACTGAATAGCATTGATCTGATTTTTGACAATTTGATGTTAAATTAAGACACGAGTTACTTTAGCAACAAGGAGATGGATAGAGTACGTTAGGGAGTGAGAAGGAATCTTTTGCTCTTGTCACTTACGAGAATGAAAGTATAAGAGGAGCTCAGGAAAAAAAAAAATGTCTAATTGCAGTGCAATCCGCAAGTTTGCACATCCTATAACAAGAAAGCTCCTTGTTAGCTGCCAAAATCTGCCATCCAATCTGTCTGGTAGTTGATTTCGTTATTGCATTTTGATGTGCCCTTGACAAGCTTTAGCACACAGAAACTCAACACCTCCTCCTGAACCCTCCAGTACCAGAAAGATCATGGAGGGATGACAAAGGCCCGTGCTTGGCTTTTTATTATCCACATAGCTGGAATGTTTATAAACAGAACAGAGTGTAAGGAGAGCAAATGCTCAGCTCCATCAAGCGGTTCCCTTGTCTTGCCTGCCATTTAAATATCGACTCCCTCTTGTCCTGCATTTGAGGCTTCCCACACACAAAGACCCAAACTAAGTGCCTGAAAACTGTCCTTAAGGGCTTAAAAATGTGGACAAACAAGTCTCTTTTCTTTTGATAATTCTGATGCATTGTTCCACCACTTTGGGTCTGTAGCATCTGGTGTTTTTGAAATCCTTTTTGCATGTCACCCTGAACTCCATCGTTCTAGTGACAGCACTAGGCTCGCTCAGTCCCTGACACATCCTCACAGGTGGACCCCGTGCCTGGACTCATGTGGGGAAATGGAAGGGATTCAACATTGCCATTAATTTTATGACATAATTACAAGCCTCAGAAAAACTTCAGGGAGAGGCCATCAACACAACCAGTGCCACGGTGCCTTCGCCAGTAGAATCATATCCTCCCTCTCTTTTCCGTTGGTGTTAATGTGATATAAATGTTTTGGCTGAGTTTCATTTGAAGGGTCATAACCCGGTCCTCAGGAGTGAAATGTCACTTTCAGCATCACTCCTAGCTACGCTGAACTTCTTCATCGCAAAGCAGAATTCTCTCTTGCACTCCGGGCAGAGTGTCAGTTGACGAACTTGTCCATGGTTTAGAGACTAGTTACAAAGGGATTGACACACTCGAACCCCAGGGCCCTGACCTGATTTTGGTGTAGCAAGATGATTATAATCTGCTACTATTGACTATTTCGGGGGGCGGTTGGTGGGGGCAGTGGTAAAATCATAAAGGTACAGTTTGCTGCAATCATAAAAATAGATGTCAGGACATACTTTTCATGGAATGCCTTTAACTGCAATGATGAACTTTTCTGAGCCATCTAAAGGAGAACACTTTCAAATCCATGTGTATGTTTAATTTCTTTTATACTTTTTTGTGCTGTCCTACTGACATTTTAGGTTGTAGGGTACAGACAGCTTCCTGTCTCATTATATTTGCCAAAAATATATTGCTTTCAGAAGAATAAGCTAACAAAGAAGAGAGGGTCAAGAGAGTTAACATTTGTGGGATACTTACAGCCACACAGTCTCATAATTGTTTTACATATGCTGGATAATTTAATATAATAATCAGAACACAGATCTCCTCCAGATAAGAAATATTCCCATTTCCCGGATAAGGAAAAGATAAAGAAAGATTAGGTAACGTTCCCAAAGTCACACAGCTAGTAAATTAAAATCTAGGTCATTCTGATGCCAAAACTGTGCTTCTTTCTCAGCATCTTTTCTTTCTTAAAGAGACAAGAACACCTAGAGTTCACCCTAACATTCAAACTCCCAGGCAAAATGTGCACCTCAAAGGGACACTCAGAAATTTGCCTTAGTTCACCAACCACGGACAGAAACCACTTATAGATACAGTACTAATGATTCGCACTGAAATAAGAAGCGAATATATTCATTATCTGCAAGTGACCTGTTTGCATTTGAGATTAGCTCGAAATCCTAGGCTACTCTTTCTTGTTTTAAACATGTAATTAAACCAACTGTCCTAAGAAAACTCTTCCTTCTGTTCCGCATATAACCAATTCCAGATGTGAAACTGCTTGCCTGCAATAATTGGTGAGCGTTCTACTTTGACTGGTCTGACCTTTCGTAAAGCCTACTCCTCTCTCAAACTCATTTAGATTCTGGTCTCCAGACTGAAATCAGATTTGGACCCTAAAGTGAGGAATGTCTGCAAACTGAAAATTCCAATTTAATTTACGCGCTGTTCTCAAAACATTAGAAGTTGAAGGGAAGGAAGGAACGATGATCTCCCCAGGACCAAAGATCCAACTCTAGTCTGGTATGTTCCTGTGGCGTAGCCCCTCTTCCAGGCAGGACCCTCAGCTGGGGCTTTCTTGGCTTGGAGTCATTTTGCTGCAGTTAGCATTTAGTTCACACATCATTAGGTGAAGCCCGGGTTACAAAGATACACTGCTCTTGTCATAGCAGAAGTATGCTGCGTGCACCTGCAGTTTGAAGTTTTTGTTGAGGGAATAGACTAAAATGAATGAAAATATTGAAACCATTTACTTTTTTGTGACTCCACCTGCTGTGGTATATTTTTGTTGGATGGGATAACTAGAGGTGTGTTTATGGCTTTAGGGAAAGGATACATTAGGGGTTACATGGTTTTAAGGCTATTTTTTTCTTTAAAGCTATAAATCAAATTTCCATGAAAACAGTTATATGTATATAACTGTTAGAGATTTTGTGTATATATGTATTGTACTTTTTTCCCCCCTTTGGTGAGCCAGAAAGGAATAATTTCCTTTGTGGTCGTCAGCCCAGGAGTAATTTGCTCGTGGTCCTGGTGTGTCAGTACTATATCTGTGTTGTGTTTGACATTGACAACAAGGACAGGATAAAAACTAGCCTACCATCCTTGTAAATTTACAGATGTCAGCTTCTGCTTCAAGTGTCTTTCAGGAAAGCACATTCTATAACCGGTGTCCAGGTGGGTCCTACTGCGTTTTGCTGGTAACCTCAATGATAATGGTAATCTCAAATGTAGTTGGCATCCATTGCACATCATGGTCTATACTGGGTGTCTGGACATAGATAAAGCATGCTTCCTGCTCTCCAAGAAAGGAAGCGTTGGGATTGCCATAAATATTAAATACTGATCAATAGATAGAAGAGCAGATTAATGGAATAAGAAACCAAATGCAGCAAAGGCTGATTGTAGCTGCCAAATTCACCAAAACAACGGCTTCAGTTAGATAGGACAGTAAAACCCTTGCTTAGTATTAGGCACACAGACAACCATTTTCCGGATGAAGAACCTCAGGCCAAAGAAGGTAAGTGACTTGTGAAGCTTTCAGAGCTCTCAAGTGATAGAGCTGGGCTGCAATACGTGGTCCACGGACACAAAGTACAATGCTCAACTACCCAGCAGTCCCACTACTAAAAACTAAAGCCCCAAACGACAGTCAAACACACGGTGCTTCTATCAATTTGTTTCAGGATTTCTGCTAACCTTCCATTTCCTATCTATGACTTCTCGGTATCCTTTCTATGTGGCATTTCACTTAGCGACCTCTAAGTATTTACAAGTTAGAATGACCATAGGAAGTATAATCACTATATTGAGGAGTCTCAATTCATTGAGATAGAAGCAGGAAATGGTCTTGATGTTTACTGATGACTGTTTTTAACTCTGTTGAACCCCTCCCCCACTTTCCCATCTACTATGACATTGGTATGACTCCATAAATTTCCAGTTAGTTTAATATTGGGCCAGATATTAGTCGAATCCCATACTCATTTTAAAGCCCTCTCTTTTTCCTACCAAAGGCTAGACTTCTCCCTTAGAGTGGAAGAGTTTATGCCCTGGCTCCGGGTTACCTTCTTCCAACATTCTCTTTCACACTTAGATCCTTATCTGTTGGGCTCAGGCAGGAGGAATAGCAAAGGCAGATATCTTCTTTCCTTCTCTCTTTTTTTCAAATACCTTTTTCTCCTATACCTTTCTATTGATGTATAATTGACAAATAAAATTGTAATGTATTTAAAGAGTACCATGTGACGATTTGATACACGTACGTGTTGTGAAAGGATACCCACCACCAAGGTAGCGAACACATCCATCACTCCACACTTTTTACCTTTTTTCTCACTCAGCTTTGGGGGAAGGGCACCATCACTCTCTCCTTCTGCTTAGACACACTGGACTACTCATGAAGCCAGCAACTCAGGTCTCACCTCCTCTTAACCCTGTCTTTATATAAGCTAGGGAGGAGGGATGTGGGGTAATGGTTGGTGGGTGTAAATTACTAAATTACATCTTGGTAATTTTTGGAAGAGGTCCCTGGCTCTAATTATGAGACACATGATAGATATTTATTGGTTAAAGTAGTATTATCTGGGTAATGAATACACCTGAAATTTCAGTGGCTTATTCAATATAATTTCTATTTTTCCCACATAAAGCCTCCTAACCAGGAGACTTGCTCTGTATAGTCATTCAGGCTGAGAGAGGCTCTGCCATATTCAGTATCAGACCTGCCATGTCAGTCTGACCTTGACACCCAGCCAGCGAAAGAGCCGAGACAGAAAACGTGTAAAGTGTTTGTGGGCCAGACTGGAAGTGGCATTCATCATTCCTGTTCACATTTTGTTGGCCAGAACTTAGTTACACCTAATTCATGCCTTTACCTAAAAACACAGGGTGAGGGTGGAGGAGGTGGCTGGGAAATGTAGCCTTTGGTTGGGAAGCTGTCTCTCTCTCGACACTGAGAAGGGAGAGTATGAACCTTTGGTAGATGGCTAGTCATTGCCATCTATGAAGCATGACACACATAGACGAGCCCCTCCCTGCAGGGTTTGCACCACATTCCCTGGGCTCAAATGTCTAGCAGCCACAGAGAATCCCCGAGCTTGCCAGTCACTGAGTGCACAAACTCAAGACCAGTCCCAGCAGTCCTCACACCCTCAGTTGCCTTCAGAGCTCCTCACCTTGTGCTTCCCCTCCTGCTGTGCAACCACACCAGTCATATCCCATTTGCTATACCCTACTCTCTCACTCTCCAAACCTCCCCATCATATCTCATCAACTACCCTATACCCTCAACCTTTTCTTGGAAAGTTCCCTTGACTTTCTTGCTCTAACCATAACCAACCTGGCTCTGTCCCGAGAACACTGCCTCTCCTACAGCCCTCTCACATGACAGTGGTGTTGACTTCCTCCTGTACAGATCTCAGGGCTAGAAGGCCAGGTGGGTATCACTTTCTCTATCTTCTGCTTCTAAATTGTCCTGTCATCTTCAGTCTTTGACATGCATGTCATCAGACTGTACCCATAGCCCTTCCCATCGGCATCTCTTGGCCTTCTGATCTCATATCTAATGATGATGTCAGCATTTAGATGATTATCTCACTTTTGACCACTTATCCCTTCATTCTTGACAATTTCTACATCCAAGCAGTTACTTCAAACAATACCCCGGTGCCTTGGTTCTCTTATCCCTTTGGCTTCCATGATCTTATCAACCTACCACATGTTGCAACTTATTCAGGCACTAATATTGGAGATGTTTAATCACTGATCGTTGTGCCACCTCAGAAAACTCAATTTGATAAGAGCAACCCACCTCCTATATTTCTAACTCACTTACTCTGGTTCTATCTTTCTAAGAGTCTCCCACTAATCCTCAGCTGTGTCTCTTTTCAACAATTCATTATTCTCCTGGTGCCCTTACCACTCTGCCTACTGGCCTCGTTTCCAGTGCTCAGCACTTACAATCTCACATTCTTTGCTCCTCTTTTTTTTTTTTTTTTTTCTGTTGTTGTACTTGACTGGAAAAACCCCAAGTCTAGTCAAATCCAACTATCTACTTATGCCACACATGTATCTGTGCAGCTGAATGTTGCTAGTGAAAAAAAAAAAACAAAAAAACTACAACTTTACTGACTGGACTCATTTCAAATTTATGACCAAAAATCTCAAATGGGTAGTAGTCGTGTTTTCCATATATAGAACACAGGAAGATTTTACTACTTGAAGCGACATTAATACAAATTTCAGCTTAGTGTCCAAATAATGGCAAAACATTAGTGTACTAGTGTATCTCCATACCACAGATAAGAATTACTGCCCCCTTTTATGATGATAGATAAAAGCCTCATTAATTTCATTGCTTTTGTTTGTTTAATTTTTAATTAAGGAGAATTCTTTTAAAAATAACGTTTTTTCTCTTTTCCAGCTTATTAATGTAATACATAAATATTTTTTTTAATTTAGAAAATTTATATAAAAAAGAAAATTATGTAAAAGTATTTCTTACTTTTAAAGCCATCAAGAGAAAATTACTTACGACTTTCTGGTGTAATGTATATTGTGCTTGGTTATTTAAAGTACCCTCCCCCTCAGTCTCTCTTGGAGGTCGTCTGTGAGCCGGGTGGTCTCTTGTACACATGTTCTTAAATTAATCCGTACCATAGCTATGACCAGTAACCCATTTCTAGCACTCTGCCCATCAGTTGGTTATCCCTCAGGTAGTTTCAAGGCCATTCATCTTGAATAGAAGGGCTTCAATTCCACCCAGCCTCATTCATAGGAAGCATATTCAGAGTGTGATCCATGAACCAGCAATATCAGCATCACCTGGAGGTTTGTTAGAAATGCAAATTATTAAGCCTCCTGGTTTGGGTTGAATTGTGTCCCACCAACATTTACATAGGAAGGCCTGATCTCCAGTGTCTCAGAATGTCTTTTGGAAATAGTTTTTACAGAAATAGGTTAAAATAAAGTCATTACAGTAGGCTCTAATCCAATATGAATGGCTTCCTTTTTAAGAGGGGAAATTTGGACAGGAATTTAGAAATTTGCATAGAGGGAAGATGCCATCCATAAACTAAGGAGAGAGGCTTGGAACAGACCCTTGTCTCACAGCCTTTGGAAGAAACTGACCATGCAAACTCATTGATTTTGGACTTCTAGATTCCAGAATTTTGAATACATTTCTTTTGTATCAGCCACCCAGCTTGTGGTGCATTATTACAGTAACCCTAGCAAACTATTCCCTCTATAGAGCTATGAATCAGGATCTGCATTTTAACAAAATCGTCAAGTGATTTTTATGCAAATTAAACATGGAGTTTTATGCATGTTGGAAATAAGGCTTTAGAGTGCTTTCAAGGGCAAGTAAGGAAGAACCTGACTTCAACAGTCATCAACAACAAAGAGTATTGATTGAAGTGGTTCAGAACCCTGGAGGCACATTAGAATCACCTGGGGAGCTTTTAAAAAATACAAATGCCCAGGGCCCAACTCAGAACACTTAAGTAAGACTCTTTGGGATGGATTTCGTGTATCCTTAACCTTCCCAGAAGAATCTAAAGGATGGCCAGGGATAGGAACTACTTAGGTAACTGAATAGTCCTTCATAGTGTAAGCTCTGAGTGTGATGGATCAGGGTTTGACTTTGATTCTAGCTCTCCATGTTGATTTGTCCTCAGATGATTTCCTTCAAGGTCAAGAGCTTCTGCTGGCAGCAATCATGGCTGCCTGCTTCCTCAGACATCTCCAGAGGAGATGGAGGGTGCTTTGCTTTAGCTTGACTGGGCCTACTTGTGACATTGCTTGTCCCTGAACTACAGCGAAGCCCAGGGAGCACTAGGTACTGAAAGGTTTGAGGCTGCTGTGTGTGCCCATTCTCAAATCCATGATTGTGAGGGCAGAGAAGCCACTCTGAATGCCTTTGACAAAATGAAAGGAACCTCTGAAGCAAACAGTGGGGCTATTCCCTTCCAAACTGCTGGGCTTTCTCAGAGCAGGGAGGGTTATATGAAATCTCTTTGATTGTTCATTTTAATGCTCCATGTGGCAATAAATATGTAAATACAGTCAATAGGCAGGAAGGAAGGAAGGTGGCTTTGCTGAAGCAGAGTTAAATAAACAAATGGAATTAATCTAACAAATATTTTAAAGCAATCATAATTAAAATACTTTAACAATTATGAATGTGCTTGAAACAAATGAGAACAATAGAAAGTCTAAGAAACAGAATGTGTCAGCAGAAAAATAGATGATGTAAAAAAATGAAAAATAGGGGCGCCTGGGTGGCTTGGTCGGTTGAGCGCTGGACTTCGGCTCAGGTCATGATCTCACGGTCCCTGAGTTCTAGCCCCGGGTCGGGCTCTATGCTGACAGCTGAGAGCCTGGAGCCTGTTTCGGATTCTGTGTCTCCCTCTCTCTCTGCCCCTCCCCTGTTCATTCTCTGTCTCTCTCTGTCTCAAAAATAAATAAATGTTAAAAAAATTTTTTTTAAATAAAAAAATGAAATTAGAATAATAAAAAAAAATCCCTTAAAAACCCAAAACTCATTAGATGGATTCAATAGCAGAGCAGAGGGGGCAGAGAAAAGAATCAGTGCACTTCAAGATAGAGCAATAGAAATTCCCTCAGATGAACAGCAGAGAGAAAATAGACTGGAAAAAAAAATAAAAAAAAGAACAGAGCCTTGGGGATCTGTAGGATCTAACACTCCTGTTATTGGTGTCCTAGAGAGACAAAATCAAAAGGGTGAGGCTGAAAAAGTACTGGAAGAAATAATGACCAAAAACTTCCCAAATTTGGCAAGAAACATAAATGTAGAGAATCTGGAAGCTGAACAAATCCTGAAGAAAAACAAACAAACAAAATCCATGCCAAAGCACACCATAATTCTGAAAACTTCTAAAAACTAAAGACCTGGAAAAACAAAATCTTTAAAGCAGCCAGAGAAAAAGGACACCTTACCTATAGAGGAAAAACAATTCAAATATCAGCAGATTTCTCATCAGACATCATGGAAGCCAAGAAAGAAGTAGCACAAGATCGTTCAAGGGCTGAAAGAAAGAAATTGTCAACCCAGAACTCTATAAACAGCAAAAATATGCTTCAGGAATGAAGGGAAAATGAAGACATTCTCAGATGAAAGAAAACTAAGACAATTTGTCACTAGCAGACTAAAAGGACGGCTAAAGGAAACCCTAAATAGAAAGAAAAGGATAAAAGAAGGAATCTTGGAACATTAGCAAGGAAGAAGGAACACGAAGAGTAAAAATATGGGTAATTACAATAGACTTTCCTTCTCCTCTTGAATTTTTTAAAATTATGTTTGAAGATTCAAGCAAAAAGTCAGACACTGTCTGATGTAGTTCTAAATGTATGTCAGGAAACTACTTAAGACAATTACATACAAGGGAGAACAAACAGATGTAAAAGGAGGTAAGATTTCTACACTTCATTTAAAGTGATAAAATGTCTGAAAAAAAAAACTAGTAAAGTGACAAGAGCAGTGGACAGTTACCAAATATGTATATATATCTTGAGCAACCATTTAAAAACTGTACAAAGGTACACAGTTTGAAAATACTATATCTAAACCACAATGGAATTTTTTAAAGCATGTGAGAAACCCACAGGAAGGTAGGAAAAAGAAAAAAAAAAGTGAGAGAAATAGAAAACACAAAATGGCAGACTTAAGTTATAAAATATGCAAAAATTACGTTATAGGTAAATCATCTATATACACCAATTAAAAATAAAGATTGGCAGAGTGAATTAAAAAAACACGACCCACCTCTGTACTATCTATAAGAAACTTGCTTCAATATAATGTAGGTTGGAAGTAAAAGGATGGAAAAAGGTCATGAAAACATTAATCAGAAGACAATGGGATTGACTATATTAATTCTGATAAAGTAGACTTCAGAGCTGAGCTAATATATGAGAACAAAGGTGGATATTATGTAATGATAGAAGTGTAAATATATCAAGAAGAGATAGCAAATTCTACATGTGTATGCAACAGACAACAGAGTGTAAAATGTGTGAATCAAAACCGATAGACTCAAAAAAAGACTCAAAAACCTGATAGACTCAAAAAATAAAGACTAAAAAAACCGATAGACTCATTCATAATTATAGTTGGAGATTTCAACACCCTTTCTCAACAACCAAGAGAACAACTGGGCAGACAACAAGGGAATGGAAGAACTTAATAACACTGTCAACTGACATCCAACAACAATGGCAGAATACATGTTCTTTCCATGTGTCCATAGAACATAGGCAGATATAGACCATTCCTTGGGCCACAAGAAAAACCACCAAATTTAAAGGAGTAAAAATCATGGAGTGTACTCTGGGGACAATGGAATTAAACTAGAAATCAATAGCAGAAAGATAATCCTAGAAAAGTCTCCAAACACTGGGAAATGAAACAACATGCTTATAAATAATTAGTGGATAAAAGAGAAAGTCTTAAGGGAAGTCAAACAAACAGAAACTAACTGAATAGAATGGAAATGAAAATAGAGCATATCAAAATTCACAGGACATGGCTAAAACAGCAAGGAACTGTTAGCACTAAATGCAAAAGTCAGAAAAGAGGAAGTCTCACATCAATAAACTACATTCCCACCACAAGAACCTAGAAAAAGAAGAGCAAAATAAAACAGATGCAAACAGAAGGAAGGAATTAATAAAGAGCAGAAATCAATGAAACTAAATATAGAAAAGCCAATAGAGAAAAATCAATCAAACGAAGAACAGGTGGTTTGAAAAGATTGATAAAATTAACAAACTTGTACAAAGACAGACAAAGATAAAAAGAAAAAAGACAAATCACCAAGCTCAATGATGAAATGGGATATTAACAAGACCCTGCAGATATCCAAAGGATAATAAAGGAATTCTATGAATGACTGTATGCACATAAATTTGACAACTTAGGTGGAATGGATCACTTCTCTGGAAAATCACTTCTCCAGAAAACACAAACAACCACAACTCACCCAATATCAAATACTTAAGTAATCAAATAAATAATTTGAATAGTCCTATAACTATTAATGCAATTGGAGTCTAATAGGCACTCTCTGTGCTTCTTGGATTTTAATGTTTGTGTCCTTCCCCATATATATTAGGCGAAGCAAAATAAGTCAGAGAAAGACAAATACCATATGATTTCACTCATATGTGGAATTTAACAAACAAAACAGAGGAACATAGAGGAAGGGAAGGAAAAATAAGATAAAAACAGAGAGGGAGGCAAACCATAAGAGAGTCTCAAATACAGAGAACAAACTAAGGATTGCTGGTGGGGAGGTGAGTGGGGGGATGGGCTAAATGGGTGATAGGTACTAAGGAGGGCACTTGTGGTGAGCACTGGGTGTTATATGTAAGGGATGAATCACTAAATTCTACTCCTGAAACCATTATTATACTATATGTTAACTAACTTGGATTTAAATAAAATTTTTAAAAAAGAAAGAAATAATATGGGATTTGTTTTTAAAAAATATTTCTATAACAGCATAATATGTATGAATTTAGTATGTTGTACAAGAATATATAAATGACACAGACAAATGTTTGCAAAATTATAAATAGCAAATGTAAGTTTAAGAACAACATGACCTTAATTTTTTTAAAAATACATAAATAGACAAATAAAAAATATGTGTTACAGATATATAGATGAATATCCAAAGACACTAGGGACATGATAAGTAATTCATTTTCTTCATTTTGTTATCTTTCCTAAATTTTCTACCTTTGCATTAAAAATTGTCTTTTTAGAGGCAAAAAAAGCTATTGAAGTCATAATTTTAAAATTCCCTAAAGAAATATTTAAAAAGGAATTAACATAAATTCTATACAATCTCTTCCAGAAATTAAGAGAATAAAACTCATTATTTAGTTAATTTTATGAAGATAATATTACCCTGATATCAAAAACAGAGAAACCAATACAGAAAAAGAGAAAAAAAAAAAAACCAATATTCTTAATGAATATAGAAGCAAAAATCCTAAATAAAAGTTTGTAAATAAATTCGGCAATATGTAAGAAGAATTATACATTATGACAAGTGGGGTTTATTGCAGAAATGCAAGGTACAATATTTGCAAATCAAAGCTTGCCTATATCCTGCTGGGATTTCGATAGGAATTGTGTGAAACCTATTTATCAATATAGGGATCATCTATACATTTCCTATATTGAGTCTTCCAATCAGTGGAATACTAGAGAGGTACCATATTCATAGGCTAAAGAGGACCAATGATATGATCATATCAACCAATGAAGAAAAAGCACATGAGAAATATTTAAAACCCATTTATGAAAAAAACTTTCAGAAAAATAGGAATAGAGGAGAATTTTACCAACTTGATCAAGAGCATTTGCAAAATTCTGGAAGTTCTAGCCACTGCAACAACAAAAGGAAATAAAAGGCATACAAATTGGAGAGGAAGAAAATTAAAATGGTCTTTGCAGATGACATAGCTGACTATATAGGAAATCCTCAGAAATCTGTAGAAAACTCTTAGAACTAATAAGTGAGTTCAGCAAGGTAGCAGGATGTTACCATATCCAAATCAATTTTATTTCTATATACTGGGAATGAACATGTGGACAACAAATTTAAAATACAGTGTTGTTTATATTATTTGAAAAATAAAAATGAAATAATTAAGTATGTAGGACTGGTATGCTAAAACAGAAAATGCTGATGAAAGAAATCAAAGAAAGTTTAAATAAATGGAGAGAAATGCCATGTCTGTAGATGAGAAGACTCAACGTAAGAAAGATGCCACTTAGAATATTGATAATATAGGTTTAATGGAATTCTTAGCAAAATCCCAGCAAGATACAGACAAACTTATTCCAGATTTTATAGAGAAGCATGGGATTTAGACTAACTAGAACAGTATTGAAGAAGAAGGATAAAATAATTAGTGTATTTGGGGCACCTGGGTGGCTCAGTCAGTTAAGCGTCTGACTTCAGCTCAGGTCATAATCTCACAGTTCATAGGTTCGAGCCCCACAATGGGCTCTGTGCTGGCAGCTCAGAGCCCGGAGCCTGCTTCAGATTCTGTGTCTCCTTCTCTCTCTGCCTCCCACCTTCATGTTCTGTCTTGCTCTGACTCTCAAAAATAAATAAATGTTAAATTTTCTTTTAAAAAAATTAGTGTATTCAATTCTAAGACTTATATAGCTACAGTAGTCAAGACTGTGGAATAGGAGGGCAGCTAAACATGTAGATCAATGGAAGGGAAGACAGAAAGAACCCAGAAATAGACTCCCACAAATATGCCCCACTGATTTTTGACAAAGGTGCAAAAGCAATTCAACAGAAGAAAGATAGACTTTTCAACAAATTGTGTAGGAGAAATTGGACACCCATGGGAAAAAAAACAAAATAAATGTAATATTCATAACTTATACAAAGATTAACTCAAAATATATCAAAAATTTAAATCTAAAACATAAAGCTGTAAAACCTTCAAAAAAACAGGAAAAAAATCTTTGGAATCTATGACTAGGCAGAGAATTACTAGACTTGAAACAAGAGCACAGTCCACAAAAGAAGCAAGTGGTAAATTGACTTTCATTAAAATTGAGAACTTTCCTCCATGAGGACACTGTTAGGAAGATAAAAGACAAGCTAGAGAGGGGGAGAAAATATTTGTAATCCACATTATCCAGCAAAGGACCAGTAGTCCTAGTTTAAAAACAAGACAAAACAAGTTTAATACAAACAGTAAAAAAAAAAAAAAAATTCTGATTAGAAAATAGGCAAAAGACTTGAACAGATATTTCTTCTAAGATGATATACAAGTACATGGATGTTCAACATCTTTAGCCATTAAGGGATTGCAAATGACAGCCACAATGAGATATTACTACCCACTTATCACGCCAAGACATGGTAACAATACCAAATGTTGGCTGAAAACATGGAGAAACTGGGTCACTTGTACCTCACTGATGGGCATAATTAATGGCATGGCCACTCTGGAAATCAGTTTTGCAGTTTCTTAAAAACTATTTGAATTCCACATGACCCAGTAATATTACTTCTGGGCATTTGTCCCAGATAAATGAAAAGTTATGTTCATTTAAAAAAAAAATATGTGTATGAATGTTTGTAGCAGCTTTATTCTTAATAGCCCCAAACTAGAAACAAACAAACCAGTACACTCATACTATAGAATATTTCTCAGCAACAAAAAAGAATGAACTATTAAAATGTAGGAGAAAAAGTCATGATGTTGGACTTGGCAATGATTTCTTTGCACAACCAACAAAAGCAAAAATAGACAAGTAAGACTATATCAAACTTCAAAACTTCTGTGCAGGAAGGGAAATAATGAACATGGTGGAAAAGCAAACTATGGAATGGGAGAAAATATTTGCAAATCATCTGATAATGGGCTGGTATCCACAATAAAAAACAACACCTATGACTCAATAACAACAAAACAACAATAACAACAGCAACAATAACCTGATTAAATAGCCAATGGACTTGAATGGACATTTCTTCAAAGAAGGTATACAAATGGCCATGTATACATGTACATATGCATATACAAATGTATACAAAAACATAGGTAATCATCAGGGAAATGTAAATCAAAACCACGATCAGATATCATTTTATACCCTTTAGGATGGCTACTAACAAAAAAGAAAGAGGAAGGAAGGAAGGGAGGGGGGAGGGAGGGAGGAGAGAGATGAAAGAAAGAAAGAAAGAAAGAAAAGAAAAAGAAAGAAAGAAAGAAAGGGAGGGAGAAAGAAGGAGAGAAAGAAAGAAAAGAAAAGAAAGAGAGAGAAAGAAAGAGACAAAGAAAAATAGAGAAAGAAAAGAAAGAAAGAAAAAAACACATGTTGGTAAGGATATGGAGAAATTAGAACCCTTGTGCACTGCTGGTGGGAATATAAAATGGTACAGCTGCTATGAAAATAGTATATAAGTTCCTCAAAATACTAAGAATATGATCCGGCAATCAAACTTCTAGGTATATATTCAAAATAATTAAAAACTGGATCTTAAAGAGATATTTGCATACACATGTTCATTGCAACATTATTCACAGTAACCAGGAAGTGGAAACAACCTAAATGTCCATCAGTAGATGAATGGATAAAGAAAATGTGGTATATACATACAATGAAATATTCAGCCTTAAGACATAAGAAAATTTTGTCATATGCTACAACATGGATGAAGTGGAGGACATGTAAGTGAAATAAGCTAGTCACAAAAAGACAAATACTGCTTGATTCCACTTAGGAAGTATCTAAAGTAGTCAAATTCTTAGAACCTAAAAAGTAGAGTGGTGGTTCCTAGGCGCTAGGGTAGAGGTGGAGAATTTGAAGCTTTAAGTGGATATAGGGTTTTAGTTTTGCAAGTTGAGAGAGTTCTACTAGAGATTTGTTGCACAACAATGTACATATAGTTAACACTACTGTCCTGTATGCTTAAAATGGTTAAGATGGTAAATTTCATGTCATTTGTTTTTATCGCAATTTTTTAAAAAGCAACAAACTATTGATACATATAGTAACTTTTCTTGATTGCCAGGGAATTATGCTGGCAGTTCCAGAACTTACATATTGTATCATTCCTTTTAAATGTACATTCTTAAAAAATAAATGAATAAATGTATGTTCTTGAAATGACAAAATTATAGAAATAGAGACTAGATTCATGGTTGCCAGGGTTTAAGGAGAAGGTGGGGACAGGAATCAAGTAGTGTGGGTGTCAAAGGCCAACAGAAGGGATCTTTATGGCTATGGCAATGTGGTAAAGGAATGTGTCTTCACTGTGTCAATGTTGGTATCCTGCTTGTGATACAGTACTACAGTTTTACAAAATGTTACCATTGGGGGAAATTGAGTAGGGAGTACTTAGGATCTCTCTGTATTATTTCTTACAACTGCATGCAAATCAATAATTATCTCAAAATCAAAATTTTAATAAAAATAAACTTTAGGTAATTTACAGTATAGTAAAATGCATTTTAAAAGTAATCCCCATACCCAACATGGAACTCAGACTCATGACTCCAAGATCAAGAGTTACATGCTCTACTGACTGAGGCTGCCAGGTACCCCTAAAATGCTTTTTTTTTTATGTGTACAGCTTGATGAGTTTTGACAAAGGCATACAACTGGGTAACCACCACCATGTACACTTTGGAATCTCTGTCCTCCATATCTGCTATTTTCTTTCTCACGTCATTTTCATTTCTTTGTTTCTTTCCCCTCTGTGATAAGAGAACATTTCATCTTTGTCCCCTCAATCACTGATTAGATTTTCTGTAGAGTAACATGTTTTTCAACTATTAATACAGATTTGGATAGTGCTATGTGCTTAAATGTTTCTTGAATACTACCTGTGGGTCCTGCTGCTCACATCACTGATCAAATTCTAACCTCCCATGCCCTTTTATAATTTTGTTTCTTCTTCTTGGATGCTACTCCATTTCTGCCAACACTCCCCCTGAATCACTGAGTCACTTCCTCTATTTAAACCTTGCATCAAAGCTCTTTTTTTCTTTTTTTCTTTATGAATGAAACTCTCAGTGAGGAATTTTGTGATTCTATTTAAGGGCACTATGTAAAGCCGAAGAATATTATATAACCACCCATAAAATGTCTGTGACTGAAATAAAACATACAAATGGAGGATATACCATTCATAAACTTCCATAAACTTCTTTTATAGTCACCTATCACTTAATAAACATAAAGGAATTAAGTGTAGCACATTTTTTTCATGTTGTTTTTGTATAACCAATCATTGAGACCAAATTACTTGTGCTTTGGAGCCAGTTTTAATGTTTCGTGGCCAAAAATTGTATGCATTGTGAATTTACCTATCTTATTGGGGAGAAATAATTCCTCCCCTAATTTTACAAGGAGTTTTGCTACCTTAAAAGACATTGCAGATACCTAGAATCCTCTTCTGTTCCCCAAACTCATTTTCTGCCAAAGTCACTTAAAACAACAATCAACCACAACAGCAATAACAACAATGAAAACCAGGCCCAGATTTTAAACATTCAAAAGTTCTAAAATTAAGGTGGAGAGGAAGAGTAAATGAAAGATTAAGCTGAGTTATTAAAGAAACAAATACACAAGGCTTAAAATGTGAAACTGTTCTTTCTGTTTTTGGAAGAACAAGTTTGTCATTATAGTATTAAATGGTATTTCTCCCTGGAAATAATTAATTTTCTGTAAGGAGTAACTGCATGCAATAGAGACTTTTACCACAGGATATAGTCTATGGAAACTTCATGTACCTTGTAGTGAAACTCTCTATTACAGACTATTGCTTAATCTGACACTTGACGTCCAAGAAATTCAGCTGGTTTGTGCCAGCTAAGACAAAAGAAGTCCTTTGAAGGGTGAGAAGAGCCGTCTGGTTCAGAATGTCATCATATGCACATTTCATAATGTGCCCTTTCTTAACTTTCTATTGAAATACTTATGAAGACATAGGAACTTATACAGTTATGAAAAGCAGTGATAATACTGAGCCATTTGATGGCCACAGAGGAACTCTATCAACCATAGAAGGAAAGAAACTGGATGGAGACCCAAATCTGTGGCCTCTGCATGCATGCTTTAACTTCTAGAAAAGAGTAGCTTCATCTGATGAGAAATAAAAAATTAAAGCAAATTAAAAAAATAAGCCAGGAAATTAGAAAAATGGTTATGGTTTAGAAATAGATAAGGGGTGGGGCTCCTGGGTGGCTCAGTCGATTAAGCCTCCAACTCTTGATCTCAGCTCAGGTCGTGATCTCTGGGTCATGAGTTCAAGCCCTATGTTGGGCTCTGCACTGGACATGAAGGCTACTTAAATAGAATGGAATAGAAGAGAATAGAAAAAGTAGAATAGGGGAAGATCCAGATCCAGACAGGTTGACTTCTTTTAAGGGAAGGCAATTGATATAGGGATAGTCTGCAATAAATAATATTTAACTATATAGCAGTGTTAGAATCTAACTGGTGATAGTAAAGAACTGTTAGAAAATCAAGTCAGTGATTTAGTAAACACAGATGAGAAGTTCTCTCATCCATGGACTAGAAGGTGGAGGTGGGTGCTAAATGTTAGGAAAGGACCTTTTGACAGAAGCTAGTCTACTTAGAGAGTGCAGGGTGGTGATAAAAGACATGAACTAGGTGGAAACACTCTAAAGTTGAAAGGTAATCTGTTCTGTTAAATAATTATAATTAATTATAGATGTATATGTAGAATCTTCCAATATATAATTACATGTTATACAGTATGTGTATAAAATACACATCATTCGCATGTGTGGAAAATGAGTATATTTTATGAGGAGAATGAGTAGTTAAATGTGAAAGTTTAGTTAGACCAGGCACTTGGGTTCTTTGCTGTATCTATGAAACTAGCAGAATATTGCCTATAATTATACAAATGTGGGTAGCGTGCATTGTGCCAACAAAGTTTTACTGCGATGATTTGGTGCTGGTTGTGATGGAAATTAATGGACAGAACACAGTTTCACTTTTGTTCCTTAGAAACTGTGAGCTCTTTAGAATAGGTTGTATCTTGACCAATTTTGATTTGAATGAGCATGCAAACATTTTGTTTGTTTTTTTAATTTTTTTTTTAACGTTTATTTATTTTTGAGAGACAGAGAAAGACAGAGTGCAAGCAGGGAAGGGGCACAGAGAGAGGGAGACACAGAATCCGAAGCAGGCTCCAAGCTCTGAGCTGTCAGCACAGAGCCCGTTGTGGGGCTCGAACCCAGGAACCTGAGATCATGACCTGAGCTGAAGTCAGACGCTCAACCGACTGAGCCACCCAGGTGCTCTGAGCATGGAAATATTTTTTTTTTCAACGTTTATTTATTTTTGAGACAGAGAGAGACAGAGCATGAACGGGGGAGGGGCAGAGAGAGAGGGAGACACAGAATCGGAAACAGGCTCCAGGCTCTGAGCCATCAGCCCAGAGCCCGACGCGGGGCTCGAACTCACGGACCGCGAGATCGTGACCTGGCTGAAGTCGGACGCTTAACCGACTGCGCCACCCAGGCGCCCCTAGCTAGGAAATATTTTTAAAAGAATGAATGAATTGAGCATCAATGGAACCCTGGGAGCACAATGATAAAAATTACTTATAGAGTCAAGCTAAGAGAGAGACAAAGAAAAGACAGTAAGAACTGAATTTGGTTGAAGCATAACGTGCTTGAGAAGTGATGTTTGAGATGAAGGACGTGTGGGAGGTCACCAGGCCAGAAAAGTCAAGAGACAGTGCCCAGGGAGAGGGGGCAGGTAGGACTGAAAAAGCATAAGGAAGTGAGAGAAAGCCGGTCAGGAGAGGACACAGAATGAGCAGGGGGAGCTACGAGGTGAAAGAGGTGTCAAGACAGGGAGGAATGCCAAGAGCTGAGGCAGGCGGGCAGGGAATAGGGGTGAGTGACACAGAACTCGGAGGCGTCACGTCAGGGAGTTTTGACTTAAGCCTTTAAACAACAATGTATAAACATGAGCGAGTATAGACTTGAGAAAGATGTCTGTGACTGCAGCCAGATTGGAGGAGAGCCAGGGAGACCAGTGAGGAGGTGGAGGCCAGTCACATCAGGAAAGCAGACAACAGTGAGGAATATTCTAAATAAATAATTAACAGAAACACTTGGAGGCATTACAGCATAATGATATGAGCAAAGAGTTCTGGAGCCAAATGAGGCTGGGCTTCCTTTGCAAGCATCTTCAATTTTCTCCTTTGGCAAAGGGACTGTTGTTGTAAAGATCAGATAAAGTAATGCATATAGCAATGCCTTGAAACCTAGTACCGGCTTGACAAACAGTTCGACTACCTTTCTAATGGCTGATAGTCTATCACAGGACAAAAAGTGAAATACGTTTCATGAGACCTGAGGCCTGTCCATTTCTGTTTCCCTTTCGTGGGCTAAATGGGAAAAGTATACATCAGACTCTACAAAAGGTTTGCTTCACTGCTACGTATCAAAGCAGAGGAGAGACAAAAGGAGAAAAACCTTTCATGTTTGGAAGTCACCTATTCAGTTTCGCACAACAGTTGTTACTGGAAACCAAGCTTGCAAACCCACAGCCTTCGGAATGACTACTGAGTGTATACGTGTCCTCTTTGACCTGCCATGCCCTGAGGTGCCCACACAAGTCCCTTGCCTCCCCATGTGAGCTTCCTAAACATTCTGAAACAGCCAAAAAAGATGTATGGAAAAAAATGCTGCCACAGCTCGTTTTTCTGCGTTTCCCCCTAACGCTACATCTTTTTGTTTTGGTACCGAGCCGGCATCCCAGCAGGCAACAGTTTAAACAAGGTGCTTCATCACTGCATAACCAAGGTAATCTTTTTGCCAAACACAAATAATCAGAACCTCAGAGGCTGATGTCCTACCTCTTCCCCTCAGCCAGGCCTATGTGTCAAGCCTCCCCACCACCCCCCCAGCCACTGTTCCAAATTCTCTATCAGTGAGGAATGCTGTCGGCTGTAAGTAGTAGAAACCCCAGCTGACAGTGATGTAAAATTTGGGTTTGTTTTAGTCACTTTCTGAGGTGGTAGGATGTAACCAGCCAGTGTTACCTCATATAGCCAACAGTGTTGTCAGGAACCCTAACCTCTCTCCTGTTTACTCCACGCTCCTTTGCTGCATCCCAGTGGTAAGATAGGTGCCTCAGCTCCAAACGTCATGATATTCATTAATAGTTTTATTATTTTTTTTTATTTTTTAAAGTTTATTTATTTTGAGAGAGAGAAATGTAAGTGCAGAGCCCAGCGTGGGGCTCAAACCCACAAACCACGAGATCATGACCCCGGCTGAAATCAGGAGTCAGACATTTAACCGACTGAGCCACCCAGGCACCTCTGGACATCATTATATTCAGAGCAGAAACCTGGAAGGCTGGGGAGAGCTATGTGAGTGAACTCTGTTTGTACCTGTTCTTTTTCTAAGACAACCCTCTTAGCAGACTGTGTCTCATTGGCCAGAAGAGTTTCCATGGCCACTTCTAGTAAAAGAAAGGCTAATAAGAAAATCAGTATCTTGCTTTTAGAAACCTCTATGTGGGAGACTTTCAAAAAAGAATGGAGTTGAAAATGCTGTAGGGTTAGCCGTGGCTAGTTATTTATCGCTATGTAACAAACTACACCCAAATATAGTAACTTTAAACAAAATAAGTGGCTTATTCTCTTTCACAGTTCCTGTAGGTCAGGAATTCAGGAGCAGTTTAGCCTGGTGGTTTTGCCTTGTAGTCTCTTATGAGTTTATAGTCTCACTTGGCTGCAGTCATCTGAAGGCTTGACTGGGGCTGCAAGTTCTGTTCCAAGGTGGCCCACAGTCATGGCTGGCACGTTGGCACTGGCTAAGCCTCTCCATGCTTCCCACATTCAAGAGATTCAAGCATAAAACCCAAACATAATATTTTTTTATGACTTATTCTTGGAGTTCACACACCATTACTTCTATAGTATTCTATTGATCATACAGGTCAGCCCTATTCCTCAAGGAGGAGACTGCACAAGTATGTAAATACTAGAAAGCAAGGATAATTGGTTGCCATTTGAGAACTGGCTACTACAGCAGTGAAAATCTAAGGTACTGCTCCTCTTTTATCTTTTGCTTCACAGTGTTTCGTTGGCAGCCATGGTGACATGTTTACAGTTTTCTGTCCTCCTGATCTGTGAGCAGGAATGAATGAATGTGTGAAGTAAAAAGGCTTGATCTAGAGTTATATTTAGCTGTCAAGAGAAAATTATCCATACCTCCTTACTTCACCAGAAAAATCCTTCTGAACTGCCAGTCATCAACAGAAGGAAAACAATCCACAAATAGGTCATGCGGGGCAACTCCTGCTTTCCCCTCCTGAGTAAACTCACTGGAAAAACTCCATTACATTAACGTAGAGTGAGTGGTGTGAATTGTTTCTCCGGGATGATTATAACTCACGTGGTATATGAGACCCAGAGGCAAGAGACTATGTAATTTTGAATACAATTCTGGATTTTTAAGACAAGTATTGCTTTCTTACATGAAGAAAATATAGGTATTTGATTCAATTAACCCCTCATTACAACCAATTTGTTTACTTGCCCCAAATATTTAGGCAAGTCTCTTGATTGCGAAGCAACCTTAGCCAATTTGCTTATTCATAACTTTTAGGTTCTTTCTGGTTGGTTTTGGTAGCTTCTTAGAGTTCCAGATAGTGGTGACCAATGATTCTTCAATCGAAGGCTGGATACGAGACTTCTTCTGGGAGCCCAGGCCACCATTCTGAAGGGTACAGGCTATTGGGCTTACCAGATTCCTAAATGTCATTTATTTATGTGAAAGTAAAAATGCCCTTACCTACCATGTTCCTATCACATATTTTGTTACTAATATCATGATTAAAGAATATTTCCAGTATTCACTATGCTAACCAACAAAGTCCCTGGCATTTATCAGGTTTGAAGATAGCTGAAGACTATCTTGCGGTGACTATGTCTGGAACTGGTTTTCTGATTAAGACTTTTCCCACACTAACTCACCACCCCTGGGGTGTACTCCTGATTAGTGCAGATGACCATTCCAAGGGTATAGATGAAAACTAACCTGCATGGATACATCACTGTCTACGCTGGAATATTTAAAAGAAAGTTGCAATCTCATAATAACCACTTTCCGGAAAGCTGGACAAAGGTTGCATCCCACCTCATACATCTGCCCTGTATTATCTAGTTTTTCAATGAAGTCAAGGTCTTTTATTAACAATGAGTAGTATTCTGGGTACCTTTTTCCACTTTGCTCCTGTTTTGTTGCTTTGGCTCCTGTTTTGGTCGCTGGAAGCAGAGACCACTTTGTCTGGCATGGCAACAGAAAATAACTAGTCATTAAAAAAGTGATAACACCAGAAAGTTTATGAGAAAAAATGCTCAGAAGTTAGGGTAGAATCCTGAGTCCAAGGCCAAACCCCTCACCAATTCAATTGGTTTGTTTTTGTTAAATATCCCCTCCTGTTTTCAAATCTCATTTGCTATGCTGTGATTGATTCCCTTTTACTCACTCCAGTATTCTCCTATGATGGGAATTTCATACCCAGTCTAGATGATTCCTAACTTAGAGCCACTTGCCATTCCATGGCATTTTATGCCATTATAGAAGGATAGACTATTTCATTTTTAAGCCAGTATTGCTAATATGTGTCCCTCCATCCTAAATTAAAGGGTTAAGAAACAATGTAATGTCACATTATGGACCCATCGTATTTTTAAGGACCAAGTTGTCATGAGGTCATGTCTTAATCTTCACAGAAAGTTTATTTTTACAGAGAAATGCAATCCTTTTTCTGGGACAGAATAGAGAGGAAGGATTTACTGTCAAAATTACCTAAATAAATAGGGCTAATTTTTTTGTGGGGGGGTTGGTAAAAGATGGATTTGATTCTTTAAAAAATTAAAGTCAGCTGTTTAACACCTGCACAAGATTCAGGATATATTATGCTCAATAAGTGTTAACTTTTTAAAGGGGCAAAAAATCAGCAAACAAAAAAAAAAAATCCTTAGTACAGTAAATGTTAGCATCTGAAACTCTCTCTTTGGCTTATTCATGAGTGTTACTTAGAAGTCTGTCTGAAGCTCATTAGGCCATTTAAAATCACAGGTCTATCCATATGTAGACCAAATGTTTAAGAAAGGATTGCACACCCACAAAAGAAGTAAAAGAAAAATAAAAGGCCTAACGGTTTTGCCTTGAAAGTCCCAGGGAACATTCTATTGTCAAAGGTAATTATATTCCCCATACCCTTCTCAGGGATGTAACTACTCCTTGTCTCATGAAGTTTTATAGGAAAGAAATCTATATTTCACATTGGTAAAGTCCAATGTGGAGGGAATTTTGACATCATTTATGATTGGAAATCGCATCTCTGTCTTCATTTTTTATGCTCTCTTTGGTGGTGTATGGTGACCATAGTTCCCTGATCCAAAGCTGGGATGTGTGGCCAGTGTAGCCACAGTCATTCTACCTGGGGATGGCTATCAATTCGGTAGTAGTACAGTGAGTGAGACCCTAGGGATAGTAATGAGAAATGAGATGAAGCACAGGTCCAGTTTATTACCATGATCCATTTCAACCTCGGATAACATCCACACTTCCATTAGGAAAGCCCATGAATTTTCTTTAAACTTAAGCAAAACTTACACTTTCCACTAGCAAAGGACAACTGAAGACTTCTGTTAGGACATGAGTGTCAAAACAGCCTGATCCCCCTTTGTAAATACACGTGAAGTGCCAAGGACCTTGAGGAGATTACACACAAAACTAAGGCAAGAGACAAAAATAAATCCCCTTACTCTCTCTGGTAGGAAGGAGAGAAGTTTATATTTTATTTGTTTTTACTTAGCTTGAAAATAGTCTTTATTCTTTGTTCATTTTGTGAATGTAATTTTGTGATGTAAATTACATTCTTCTTATTGTATACTAACTGTTTGGTGTCTCCAAAAGCAAAGGATTTGAAGACCAAGAATATCTGTAGTGCCAAAGTTGAAAGGGTCCATTCCATTTCTATCATTGCTATTCTTTCAACAGGTTGTGGACCTGTGGCACGTCCATAGTGGAAATAGGATTCCTTTATATTTTGTAGCTTGTCAGTTTATTCTCTTTGCTTTATGTCAGTAACTTATTATTTTAAAAATTGGTTTAGATGCATTTTCTGCTTGAAAAAAAAACCTAGACTTTTCTGTGAAAAGCAATTTCCCAATTATTCTGTGTAAATTTCATCAGGCTTTAATGTAGCAAGAAAAAAAAAATCAGGAAAAAGGTCCCAACATCACACTCCTCATTGAATATTATTCAGCCATGAGAAAGAAGGAAATCCTGTCATTTGTGACAACACGGATGAACCATGAGGACATTATGCTAAGTGAGATGTCAGACAGAGAAAGACAAATACTGTATGACCTCATATGTATGTGCCATGTAAAAAAGCTGAACTCATAGAAACAGAGAGTAGAATAGAATGGTGGTTACCAGGGGTTGGGGGATGGCAGAATGGGGAGACATGCATCAAAGGGTACAAACTAACAGTTGGAAGATGAATACATTTTGGAGATCGAATGCACAGCACCGCATCCACAGTATTGTAGTATTATACTTCAAAGTTGCTAAGAGACTGAATCTTAAAGTTTTCACCACAAAAAAGAAGTGATAATTATGTGACATGATGGAGGTGTTAGCTAACACTGTGGTACTGCAGTATATAAATGTATGAAGACAGCATGTTGTACACCTTAAACTTACACAGTGTTATATGATAATTATATCTCAATTTAAAAAGAAGTTTCCCACAAGAAAAAAGGAAGAAAGAAAGATCAGCGCTATTTTCTTCATTTGCTGGCTCTCAGGTTGAAATCAAGGGCAGTTTGCACCTTTAGTTAAGCTTGATTTAGCCCTGAAACTTTTGCTGTTTGAGCAGGTCAGTTTTTTCACATGCTCACCTGTGCCCAAGACTACCACCTTGTTTTTGCAGGGCTTACTTGTGAAGTCAGAGACTATGATTTTATGTTGGGTGCTTACAAATATTTATATTCCGTCATAAACCCATCCCACTGGCTTGGATGCATTTGATAGGAATGGCTCTAACAGAAGAATGTGGAAGCAGTTTGGATGTTTGAAGCTTCCTTTTCCACTGTGGGAACCTTCAGAACCCTTAGCCATGCTCAAAACTATTGATTAGTGTTTGATGGGCAGGTGGGTTCTCCATTGCTTGACTCACAGTTGACCTTAGTCAACTGTATTAAGAAGATAAAACAATCTCTCTGGTGATTTTTAAATTTATGGATTTATTAAGCCCATTGAGTGTCCACATTCACTCTCAAACTGTCACTTAATGTTCATCCATAGTAATTGCATGAGTTGGTTTAGAAGCTGGCACTCTGTGTTAGTTTTCTATTGTTGCCATGACAGATTACCACAGATGTAGTGGCTTAGAACATCATGACTGTATCGTGTAATAATTTTGTAAGTCAGAAGTCTGGCATGGACCTCACCAAGCTAAAACCAAGATGTCAGTAGGCTGTATCCCTCTGTGGAGACTTTATGGTACAATCCATTTCCTTGTTCATCCTTGTTGATGGAAGAGTTCAGTTCCTTGTAGTTGTAAGACTGAGGTCCCCATATTCTTGCTGATTATCAGCTGAGGGATGTTCTGCTGCCTTCCTTGGCTCATGGCCCCTGTCTTCACCTTCAGAGTCCAACAAGGGTGGATTGGGCCCTGTTATGTTTCATGTCTCTTACTGCAGCCAGTAAAGGTTCTCCACTCCTAAGGTCTCATGTGATTAATTTGGACCACCATCTGGAACCTTCATTACATCTGTACTTTTCCTGTGTAAGGTAATATCACAGATTATAGGAAATAGGACATGACATGTTTGGGGACCTAAGAGTCTCTGTGTATCTAGGGAATAGAGATGCAATGAGATTTTACTCGGAGTCCGGTTCTGAGACTCTAATCCACCCTTTTAAAATGTTTCCTTGTAATTAAAAAAAAAAAGACCATCTTATCAAAGTAATACATATCCATGGTTTGAAGAAACAAGTAGAATTCATAGGCTTATCATAAAAAGCAGCATCCTCCTGCTCCACCATCTCCTTCTCAAATTCTTGTTTTTGGAAAATGCTTAAAGTTGTTTCTTCTACTAATTACCTCAATATTTCTAAACAACACGGTTTTGCTATCTCCTAACTTCTTGGAATTGTGGACATTATATATTTATTCTGTCCTACAGATAATGAGAATTCAGCTGTCTAGAATCATCTCCCATACAACTTACGACCTATTTTTCCCTTCCTCCTTTCCAACATAATTGGTAACTGTTTTTGGTTAAATCCATAGCCAGTATTTACATTATTGGGAGTAAATAACTATTTCTCACAATTGAGAGACATACTGTTGTAGGAGTATTTTATTTTTATTCTGAATTAATAGCTGCCTTGCTTATCCATTCCTTAGTTTTTAATGTTTGTAGGAGTAATTCATACCTAAATTCTGCAATGGAGTTGTAAAATTCCACTGTAAGATGAACAAGAATAACAACAACAAAACAGATGATCTATCATTGAGTATTTACCCAAAGACATCTCTCCTGCTGCTCTGATTTGGATTAATTCTCCCTAGTTCTGCTATTTGAATGACTTCTTGAAGCTCCCTGCATCATCAAATTGGGGTTATTTTCTAGAACGCTGTCTTTCTATAGGAAAAAAAAAAAAGACAGAAGGGACAAAATTTTTGTTGAGACCTCACGTGTTGGAAAAGCTCTTTATTTTATTTTCACCTTTGATCATTACTTGGTCAGAAGCCACTCATTGTCTTCTGTCTTTCAGAATTGCTGTTCAGAAGCCTAATGTCATTCTAAATCTTTATCTTCTGATTGTGTTTAGTTTCCTCCCTAGAACCTTCCAGAATAATCTTTTTTATATTTATCAGTGGTGTGTCATAGTGGAACTCTTTTATCATTTATTGTGCTAATTGGATATTCATGGGATCATTCACTCTGGAGGTTTTCTTGTATTATTTCTCTGGGTAATTTCATAATGACAGCTTACTCTGTCTTTCCTAGGTAGATCATCTTAGTTTTCTCTCGTATTTTCTGTCTTTTCCTTTTAGTTCTATGAGTTTATTTTATAACTCATTTACTTCAATCTTCTGTTCCCATACTCATTCTCTGAATAAGGGAGCATCTTGGCATTTTATTTTGCTTTGTTTTACAAATGAATAAATTGAGTAATACAAATCAGTAAATTGAGTAAATGTGTTATAGTTAACTTACACTTTTCTTTTGGTCCTTGGTTGCCTGTTTCCATTGTTTCCCTTTCTGTCTGGTTGTCTAACTTTGTCTGTACATTTATTTTGAGGCAGTATAATCTAGAGATTAGAAGCATTGGATCTGGTTCCAAACTTAAAGGTTGTGAAACTGGCCACACCACTTCATAGCTTGTGACCTTGAGCAAGTTGCTTAGTCTTTAGGTCCCTCAGTTTCCTTATTGAAAAATGAGGACAGTAATGGTACTTACATTATAGAGCTATTACGATGAAATAAATTTACATGTATATGTGCAAAACACTAATACTATATGTAAAGGGTTAAAGTAATTAACTTTTGTAAAAATGAAAATGTGCACATCACATAGAAAGACATATTGGGTACCTATTAATATTGAAGAAGGTGACACTAAAAGGCTAGCTGGAAGCTTATAGGTGAGGGCAGAGTTTATGGACTGTTCATTTCTTGAGTGTAGGCTGATAGGAAGGCTTTTCATTGGGGGACCCCAAATATCTGCATCTACAGATCTATTCTCTTGGTTTGTTCAGTTCTTGAGAGAGAAATCCTACAAATCTCTGTCTTTGGAGTTTTAGCCTGGTAATCTGTGTTCTTGAAGTCAAGTTGGGGAAGGAGGCTAGGGAATCTCATGATTGCCATGCAGATTTTTACTTAATTGTCTAGTTTCCTATGTGGAATATAACTTTTGTCCTCAGCTGTGGGCCCTGTTCAGCCTCTCCAGAAGGATGAGGAGGGGCAGTCAACATCAACTGTCTGCATATGCTTGCTTTCAGTTTTACCCTGTACCCCTGCCTTTTTTGAGGTTGCTGGTGCCTCTAGTTCCAGGATTTTGCAGCTTAAACTGGCTTGTTCCTCACTGCTCCACTCTCTAATCCACAGTTTCAGCTTTTTCCCATCTCTAAGTAAATGATGGCTCATCCATTGCATTTTCAGCTTACAAAATATTGCTACCATTTCTCATCTTCTGTCAATTCCTTCCCTTATCTCTTAGTCCTTCTAGGTCTTCTAGTCCTTCTTAGTCCTTTTCTAGGTCTAGAAAACTTCCTTTCCTGTCATTTTCATGGAGAATTCGGAGGGATTAATAATAAACATTTATGTTCAATTTACCATGTCTAATTGTCCCTTTCTAAGCAAGGCATGTCTCCCTTTGCAGTGGATGAGGGGTGTGGAGGCAGAGATCTGACATCAGTGGACACTTGTCTGTGAACATGTATTCTCATTTCCGGTTCTGTCTTATTTTCTCTGATATTGGTAGACTGTGCTGATGTAGTGCTTGTGATAAGATAAATAACAACGAAATGTTATTTATCAGTTAGTATTTACTAAAAGACATCCCTCCTGGAGCTCTTTATCTTTTTGCTCTAATTTTGGTTAATTCTCTGTAGTTTTGCTGTTCAAATGACTTTTGGAAGTTTCCCTTCATCATCAACCTGTGGTTACTTCCATCTTTACTCCTGCTCCCTCTCAGAGTGTCAGGTAAATTTTCCCTTAGCAGTACCAGTCGACAATGCCCTGATCCCTTTTCTGCCTACTAGTGCCTCCTAGCTGTTTATGGTAGCCTTTTTGCAGCCCCATAGCTCATGCACCTCTTCTAACTTCTATGTTCTTTCTTGAGGAGCTTAGGAATAACTAAATTCCTCTTTTACATCCTCAGAGTTCCATGGGGAACTGGATGGTATGAAAGAGGTTCCTTGAGGAACTGGATGGTGTGAAAGAGGTTCCATCCAGTTCCTCTATGGAACTGGATGATGTGAAAGAAAAATGCATGGACATGCCCCCAACCCCTGCCTTTGGAGAGGCTTACCCCTTACTTCATATCAGAAAATTTCTATTTCTTTGTGGGGGGGGGGGACATGTGTTTTTCTTTCACACAAACACTATAGTTTTTTCTTTCCACAAACACTATGCTTTACTGCAACTAATTCATGCTTGTTGTCATGGGCTGCTGCCCTCCCTCAGTAATTTCTAGATGAGAATCAAGCACTAGTCTCAACTTTTGATCACCCACATATACCTCACAAGACTTATGTCACTCCTCTAAGGATCTGTCATGAGGATCCTCTTGGGAGCATCTTCAGAGAATCTTCTGGGTTCTATAAGTCAGCAAGTCTCAAGCAAAGGAGAAGTGACTATACTTGAAAATGATGAAGATAAATAATTCTTGTTCATTTCTTCTATGTGTATTTGGAATTATAGGCTCAGATTTGTTATTTCATCAATGAACTTATTTACCAAGGAAGTGATTTGGTAATATGGAGCTATTCATCCTTCAATAAAATTTATTGGACATTCAAGATATTAAGACCTAATCTAGAAGGTGTTATAGAAATGTAAAATCTTAGTACTATTCTTAGTGCTATAGTGAGTAAATATTAGTGCTATGCAGGTACAGACCTTTGGCCTCCCATGACGTGATGAATTTTGGTCCAAGAGACTGAACCTTCTTGCTAATGTCCATGTTGCAGTGGATGCCATTAGACACCCAATCTCCCTCTCTTATTAGAATTCTAGCTGGATCTGCAGAGTCCAAAGAGGTGTCTGTTGCCAGAGATCTAAAGTGAGATGCTTCAAGGCCTGCTAGCCATTGTGCTTCCGAGTTCCAGTTTGTCCCAATAAATCAAAAACCTGGCATTGTTCCCAATTACTAGAGTAGTTGGTATGGCACTTTTATTTATCTTGAAATTATGTTTGCCTCCAAGATGCCATTAATAATAAAAAATTAAAAACAATTTCCAAAGTCCCAAAGCAGTTACATACAAACAACAGGTTATCATCAAACCATTGAAATGTATGGGGGCGCCTGGGTGGCTCAGTTGGTTAAGCGTCTGACTTCGGCTCAGGTCATGATCTCACAGTTCATGGGTTGGAGCCCTACATCAGGTTCTGTGCTGACAGCTCAGAGCTTGGAGCCTGTTTCAGATTCTGTGTCTCTCTCTCTCTCTCTGCCCCTCCCCTGCTCACGCTCTGTCTCTCTGTCTCAAAAATAAATAAACATTAAAAAAATTTTTTTTAATGTATGTAACATTTCAGAGATGATAGCAAGATACAAAATTTCTGTGCATTTTGATCACATTTGTAATAAAAGTAATATACAAAATAAAAAAATTTAGGAAGGAAAAAATACACTCAAATGCTAATACTAATCATATTTGAGAATGAGATTCTGGATAACTTTTCCCCTTTAAAATTTTTTTCTGCATTCCCCATATTTACTATAATGAAATTTTATTCTATTTTTAGTTAAAAAATAATTGATGAAAAATTTATATATAATATATAATGTATTATACTTTATCATATAATACTCCATATAATAAAAATACATTTACCCTTAAATTAAAATTGGCAGATTAAGTATTTTAATTCTATATTCATATCTGCAAGAAACTTTGAGGGGAGTAAACATTCTAAGGTCCCACTGTGGAATTCTGAAATGGAATGGATTTACTTAAAGGCTAATTTATGGGCCTATGGGGGCTGGAGTGGGAGTTTGTCTATGCCTTGTATAGTTTGTCACTGAAGGAAGGAAAGGAAAGAAATTGACTCAATTCTGTGAGGTTCAGACCCAACTTTACATTTCTTTAAAAGTTTATCATAAGCAAGACTTGCTCAGAAAGCCAGAGACTGAGCGTTATGTATTCCAGTTTCCACCACCCTGCATTTTTCCCTCTGTGTTTACTCATTTTAAGCCTATCAAGTAATAGAAAAAGCGGATTTCACTGGAGCAGACATCTCATTGTTCTGGAGAAGATTTAAGTGTCCAGTTTATGGGAAGTGATGGGTCCCCCGATTCTGGGGAAAATAAAAATAATGGGAAGGCAGTATTTTTTTTTTAATCTTTTTATGTCTGAATTAAAAACAAAACAAAATGTAGATTTCCAAGCAAAGAAGGAGCAGTATGGTTTGTTTAGAATGTCACTCTCAAAGGATGAGATAACTAGAAATTTCCTAATGAAACAATCTTAATGGAATAGCTATCCTCTCAGATTTTATTTTTTATTTAATAAATTTTTTGAATGTTTATTTATTTTTGAGAGATAAAGAGAGAAAGAGCACGTGTAGGGGGAAACAGAGAGAGAGGAAGAATTCAAAGTAAGCTCCAGGCTTTGAGCTGTCTGCACGGAGGCTGACACGGGCCTGAACTCAGGAATCATGAGATCATGACCTGAGCCAAAGTCAGACACTTGACCAACTGAGCTACTGAGGCACCCCTTCCTCTTGGATTTTAGAGGGAGACTTTCTGCTGCTGGTTTGTTGGCCCTCCGTAGAGATGAAACTTTCCCTTGATCCAAAGTTCCTTCCTTCTCACCATGTGAAGGACATCGTATAGTAAAGACAGGGGAACTTCTTGGAATCCTGGAATGAAAGAGATGAAAATTTGACAATAAATTTCATATTAAAAAAAAAGAAAGAAAGAAAATGGCAGAAGAATCATTTCTTATAAATAGACCAGGTCCGTTTGCTACAACTCACATTCTTGTAGCAAACTCTGCCAGACATTTCTTATTTAACTGAGTAGCTAGGGGTGCGGTGGATGGAGTGGAGGGTGAGGAAGTGGGTAGGGAATTGTATGGTGGAGAATGATACAGGGTGAATGATGAGGATTAGCTGTGCATATTATTGTACTCAGGGTACTCTCTTCCTTGAGTCCCAATGTCTACCCCTGTGGATTTTCCACATTTAAGCAATAAGTAGCCACTGTAAATTACCACTTAATAAGATCAGTTCCTCATGTCAGAAATCTAAAGTGTTCCACCAGAGAGGGAAGTTAATATTTTGCTTTTACTTTTCAAGGATTGATGCATATGGTCACCATACACCAAAGAGTTTCAAATTCATTTTTAGATAAATGGATTTGTTCTCTTATTCATTTGGAATAGCAACAAAAAGGGATCTTCATAGTTGAGCCCTTATTGTTGATTTAAAAAAAACTATGCCAAAAACATGTGGAGCTTGGGACACGGGCCAAGATGGTAAACGTAATGGTTACAATTTGGTTGTCTGCGACTATTGCCTTAAAGCTCTTTTTAAAACTTGTATTTACAGAATCATTATATGTATGAACAAGAACATTTTTGTGATGTGAGCTGACTTCTGTTTAAAAGAGAGTTTAAAACAAGAAACTGTTTTAGACTTTAGATTTTCTATCCAGTCTCCTTCAAATATACTGTATAAATCAAATATTATCAGTCTTAAGTGCTGACTTCTTCCCCATGGCTAATTAAGTTACCTATTAATTATTGAAAAGCCACATTTTCATAGGTCCTGGTGTAAGTCATATTAACGAACTAATAAGAGAGATTCATCCGTACAGACATTTAAGCTGGAATCTTTAGGAGGACCTAAAGATTGTGGCCAAAAATCACTGACGAAGTCTGTTTCTCCTCCAATAGTGAAGACAATAGTTCATCAAGACCAACTATACTTGGGCCTTTTGCCTTTGGCTCTCTGATTTTTTTTCTTGGAGGCAGAAGAAAAAGACCGAGGAAAATCTGAGAGTGGATCTCCCTTCTGTTAGAGAACTGAGGACCTCAAAGAATCCTGGTGAAGTCTATAGGAATAGGGGGGAAAACAAAGCTAAATGAAGTCTTGGGGTGATCTGGACCTCTCCTTGAAGACACAAGAAATCAAGTTTGCATTTAGGTCAATCAATACTGTCTCATGTAAGATAAAATATATATGAGTTTGTGGTAGACTCCAGAAAACTGATTACTTTACTGGAGCCACTTACTGAAATAAGACCAGAAGCTTTCTTCTCACAGCCAGATCATAATCAGAAGCCATGCTATTTCCTGATTGTGAAATGTCACAGCCATAGGGGCCTGGAAAGAGTCAAAATCAGCATGACCCATAATTCTTCCCAGAAGGCTGGCCCAGCTTTCTGGTGAGAGTGGAATCAGAATAATCATGTTAGATGTATTAAAATTTTAATGGAGCCAAACCAAGATAGCCTGCTATATTTACTCCATAATGGTGATAACTTTGTCAGTGGGCCCAGAAATATTAAAGGCCATTGGTTTAAGATCCTACATCCATATCCATGTATATTTGATATCAGGCTTGTAGTATTTAAGTCAAATTGTTCTGTCTTTCTCTTAGACTCTGCTTATAAGGATTCTAAAACCTGTCATTATAATACTCTTTTATCCAAACTTCAACAGCTACATTCCTCTGTTCTAAGAAGAAATAGTGTGTGGGTCGGGGAGGAGAGGAGGAATATAAAGACATGAAAATGTGTGCAAAATTTAAGAGAGACACAAAAATTTGTTAAATGTGCACCATGTAGCAAAACTGTTTATATTCTTTTCTCATTTACTTCTTATAACAATACTGTGTATTTCATAAATGAAGAAACAGAGGTTTGTAGAGGACTTGCTTATGGTCACACAACTGGGAGGTGATAGAACCAGAATTTGAACCTAGATCTCTCGGATATCAAAAATTATACTCTTTCTCACTAAACCTCACCTACCTAAGTCACCTTTTAATAGTTTTTCTCAATAAACCCTATTGAGTGGCTATTACATTTCAAGACTTTATCAGGCGCTGAACAAAGATTATGATACACTGTGCTAAATGTGATAGGATTATGAGAAATTGAAGAATGTAAAGAAACAGTGTTGCCTTGCAGGGGACACAGATGTTCATGTGGGCTAGGAAATCTATAGTGATGCATGGCATTTTTCTTCCCCTTAGAGGAGGTGTAGGAGTTTTTCAGTTTAACAGGGCAAACAGGTGGGGGGTAGTTGAGGGAAAAGAAGAAGGTATCCGAGGTCTAGAAAGAACAGCAGAAGCAAATGTTGGAAGGCTTCAAGGTCCTGATTTTAAGGACTTCCATAGGACAGTCATTGAAAATGCACAAGGTGTCTTCCAAAGTGTACAACGAGAATGGGAGCTTTTGCTGATGGAAACCTACATGAGAAAAACTGAGCTTCAACATTTGTTACTGATGTGAATGTGTTGCCATAGTGGACACTTTCACCAACCCAAGAACAATTCAAAGAGCCTGGATTCCTGGCAGGAAGTAGGGGGCGGGGTGGTGTAGGGGAGGTGGGCAGGGATCGTGGCAGGGGACAGAGGGTCCCAAGAGAAAGACGGGTAAAGAGAGGGCTCAGGCACCAACATTAACCTTCCTTTTAAAATCCTGCAAGAACCTCTTAGACCTCTTTGCCTTTACCCATAAGTCAGCTGACGTTCACTCAGTCAGCAAAAGTCTACTAACAACAGACTCGATTGTGATGAGAGGTGCACATTCTTGTGAACTTTGTTGGGGAAGAGGAAGGAGAAAGGCTTTCGGCTATTCCTGCTTTGTGCTAAGTGTTAAGCAAGGGATCTGATTAAATTGAGGGAAAAAGAGTTTGGAAAGGGTTCATCTCTGTAATCACACCCCTTCTCTCCTATTCTGAGTGCTTTAGGGAGAGGAATAGAGTGGCAAATGGCCCATAGAAAGTTATGGAAAGTTACTTCCTGGACTAGGGATTTTGCTAATTTCTGCCCTAGCAACTATTTTCCTTAGTAGGAAACACCAACTCTTTCTCTTTTCAGTCATATTCCCAAATATACTATGTAGTGGACTTTGGGCTGAAAGCAGGTCATTTCAAGTACTGGCTTCATCACTTATGAGCTGTCTATCCTTGAACGAGTTAATATACCTATCAAATCCTCATCTTCCCATGTGTGAGATGAGAATTATGGATGGTACTTATCTCACAAGGTTTGCGTGAAGATGAAATGACATGAGGAGAGCCAGAATTGATGGAACGCTGAAAATATTTCAGGCAGTGTTCTTTCCAAATGCTTCACGTGCATTTAGATGTTAAACTCATTTGATATAGTGACCTTATCAGGCAGGTACCATTATCATTCCCATTTAACAAATGAAGAAGCTGAGCATCAGAGAGGTTAAATAAGTTCCCCAAAGCCACACCAGTATCAGGGCTGGGATTTGAACCCAGATCTTTGGGCTGCAAAGGTCACTCTGTTTGGCTACCATGTTCTACAAATTCCCCATGAGTATAAACCATTTGGGCACAATTTCGTGGAGATATGATCATGGAATAAGGATTAGCCAGGTTTTAGAAAGCCTGGCTTTTTACTTGACTCTGGCATTCAGCACATTTCTCAGTATTAGAATTTTGAAACCTTCATCTTACCTTGATGACACTTTAACTGAAACTCACTTCCTCACAAATTCTGGTTACTATATGCAGTTAAAATATTCTTTCCATGACCTGGAAACTTGAAAGGAGTGGTATATGTCTCAATCACTGTTTTAATTTTTTAAGTTTATTTATTTATTTTGAGAGACAGGGAGAGAGAAGGGGAGGACAGAGAGAGAGGAAGAGAGAGCATCCCAAGCAGGCCCCTTGCTGACAGCACAGAGCCTGATGTGGGGCTCCCTCCCACAAACTGTTAGATGGTGACCTGAGCTGAAATCAAGAGTAGGATACTTACCTAACTAAGCCACCCATGTACCCCTCAATTGCTGTTTTAAAACAATTTCATTCCAACCTGTGGAAAATAGAAGTCAATATATCAAGCCCTCACAAAATCTTTGTCCCACCATGTTTTCACCACACTTTTTGAAAACATTCCCACAGCTCAAACAAATGAAAGATGTCAGAATCCATGGTGTAACCAACAAATATCTGTATATTTCTTGGGGTGCATTTTCATGTAAGTCCAAGCCCATTCTGTTTTTATCGGCCGTTGTCTTCAAAACGGATCTCCAGATGTTGCAAAATTAGAACCTTGATTTTGACTGGCTGCCATTTTTGTTTTCCATTTTGAAAATTTCTGTCAAAAGTCCCAGGTATGAATGAGGGAGATTGCCTTTAGTCCAAAACCTACCAACTCATTTCCATGCTGCAAAAAGCTGACATGAAGAAAGCTCGGCAAGGATGTCAGGTCTGCCCTAACGTATCTATCATGGTCTGCAAGGCATGTGAGCAGGCTCTTGGCAAAACCCTGAGGAGGGGAACTTCTCCAGCTGTAGCACTAGCCTGCCATCTTTCTCTTGAACTTGGCACTTAATGAATCGGTCTTTGGCTTGTTTGCATCTTAGAGTCAGGCTGGAATAAGCTTCACTCTCAATGTAGGGCTTTTCAGTGTTGTCTCTAGTATTTCCTTTGCAATAGAAATTTTATTAACATTCATAAATAAAGTTTTCCACATACTGTCATCTATCTCTCTTCCACCTAACTTATCCCAGATTTTCTGGGGATTGTCTGAAAATGATTCACATTGCTAGTGAACAATTTCCACATTGTTCTTCCTGGTGTCTAAATAGAACGCTGCCCTTGGTGAAGTCAGTGAGAAAGATATGACTTTGTCCTCTTTTGGTCTTGTTAAACAAACAAACCTAAAAAGACATAAAACAATTTTTGCCATTGGTGGCCAGATCTCTCCTTTCCAAGCGTGTCACTGCCTGGGAGATGATGCTGCATTCTCTAAGATAAAATTAGCATCTTGCCTTAAGAAGTAGCAGAATGAGGGGTGTCTGGATGGCTCAGTCGGTTAAGCATCCAACTTTGGCTCAAGTCATGACCTTGAAGTTCATGAGTTTGAGTCTCGTATTGGGCTCTGTGCTGACGGCTCAGAGCCTGGAGCCTGCTTTGGATTCTCTGTCTCCTTCTCTCTCTCTGCCCCTCCCCTGATTGCACTGTGTCTCTCTCTGCCTCTCAAAAATAAATAAACATTTTAAAAAATAAAAAAAAAAAAAGAAGAAGAAGCGGAATGAATCTGGACTGCATGCCTAGAGACATTTTGGGGACATTAGATAGTCCAATGCCACTGGGTCGCCTGGTCATGTAGTGGCTTTGGCTTGAAAATTAGACGCATTTGTGCTGACCATCCCTTTGTTTTATGACCTAAGTCTTGGTTTCAGGAAAGATTGAAGGCAGTATTGGGCATAAGATGAATACTTATGAGGTATTAATGGGGGGGTGGGGCATTGAAATTGTCATTGGCACTCAAATAGCCCACACAAAATTGCCCCCACTTAAGAACCACTGGGTTAAGGAGATGATGAGACTGAGGCCTGGAGAGGTTCAGCAGCTTTCCTAAGGTCTCATGGCTGGTAAGTGGCAGAGCTAGGACTACAAAGCTTTTCTGAGGACAAAGTGCTCATCTACTACCCTATACCGCTGCTCCACGTCACCATCCTCTCTCTCTCTTCTGTCTAATATCATATGTCTACTGGGCATTTGCTTAGTGCACTGTGTGTGCACACCTGCATGCACTCATGTCCAGCAAATAACTGTTAATATTTCAAAGCATTCTTTTTTTTTTTTTTAATATGGAACACTTCACGAATTTGAGTGCCATTCTCATGCAGGGGCCATGCTAATCTCTGAATCGTTCCAGTTTTAGTCTATGCACTGCAGAAGCAAGCAGTATTTCAGAACACTCTTAAAGTGACTTTGCATTGATTCTTAGACGCCATCAGACAGGAATTGTGGAAAAAAGAAATTTCCACTTGTGTCATGACAGTAGCTGTCCCCGAGCCAAGAGCTGCATCTGAACAGAGGTCTGAGGTCAGAAATATGGGTACGAGTTCAGACTAGGAGTTCCCATTGCAGGCAATTCCTCATTTCCTAGCAGGGCTCGGCTCACCGCTGCCCAGGTTCTATCTCATGCTTGGGGTCAGTAGACCATCCCAGTCTCGAAGGGATAAATTAGATAATGTGAAAAGGCTTCTTACCCATGCGCTGTTGTGAAATAGAAGTGACACCCAGAGCCATAATTCGCCAATTATATCTTTTGTTTTCCTTCCCATCTTGTAGTCATTCTCAAAACCTCCAAACTCCATGCATCAGCCTCTTGTCTGAAACAATTAAGCCTCTAGGAAGATGTGGGAATGCTAATAGATTTAATGCTGTGTTTCATCCACTCCTGACTGTTGACATCAACTCTTCATGCTCAGCAACGTTTTCTCTGCGACTTCATAAGCACATGAATATTTATTATGTGGGGGGAAGCACACTACTGTTCGCAATGACTGCAGCTGAAAAAATGATAATAAACGTGAGAGATTAACAGGACTCAGGAGAGGAAGCAGTTCAGGGATGGTAGACCAGGGTCTGTGGAATGTTAAAACCACTGTCATCCAAAGAACAGCTAAAATGTTAAGAGACGCGCAGCAAAGGGACGTTGTGTTGGCAGGAAATAACCTAGGGGAGTTTTAGATTATAGTGTGTAATTAGTGTGTAATTAGCATTTGCGTAAATATTCATTCCAGGGAATTTTGTGGATAGTAGTAGCACGTATCCAAAACACACGGGAACACGTACACACATGACTAAGAAGGCTCAAAAAAAGGATATTCACGTACTCATCAGTTAAGACCTGCCTCAAAACTCCTCTGCATGGCTAAATCTTCCCTATTTCCCCTACAAAGGGCTGCTGGTGGATTCACTCAGACTTGGACGACTCTCTACTGTTTATAAACCTATTACTCCTCTTGACTCTAGACCCCTCCAGGCCCTTGGTTTACCCGGTCGTTTCTTCCACAGTGTCTACTATGCACAGTTCCACAGTACGTCCTGGATGGTCAATACCTGATGACCGAATGAATGAGGACTGGTCAAGGAAAGGATTATGTAGTTCAGTTTTATTTAACTACCTGGGAACCTGCAGCAGACACTGTGTTAGGCACTACGGAAAATCTCAAAGGAAGTTGGGACTTTTCTTGACCACACTTCTTGCAGTCTCTTCTTTTAGTGAGTCAGTCAGCCAGTCAGCAAGTTCTGGCACGTTGTGAGAACCAAGGACAACAAGTAGAGAAGTTAATAGGAATACTATCTGGTGTCATTAACACTGTGTTTGATATATACTCAGGATTTTGGGAAAGCATGGGCAGGGATTCTAACTCAGCCTGGCAGTCAGTAAAGACTTCCCAGGTTGTATGAGCTGAGTCTGGAAGGGCAAGTGGGAGTTCCTGGGGTGGGCATTGGAGCCAAAGTATAGCATGAGCAAGTTTGGCAGACAGAGAGAGAACCAGGGTGGGGAGCCTGCCAGTTGTCGGCATGGCAGGGGTTGGGGGAGGCATTAGGGCTTAGAAGCCATTGGGGAGGGAAAGGCGGTGTCCCTCAGTGAGTATTGCAGGTTCAGGGGGCCTGAACTGAGGCTGTAAGAGGTGCCAGGAAGGAGAGGCAGGGACAGGAGATGGCAGCGACAGAACTTAGTGGCTCAAAGTGTAAACTGAAGAAACTGAGGCTGAAGAGTGGGCTCCCCGGTGATGTGAGCCTCAGGAATCTTCAAGGACAGAATGCAGACACCTTAGCATGTGTCCATTTGTAAGTGGAGTGCAAGCTCCGGGCTGAGGGGGCGCTCAGGATGCAGTGTCCCTTAGTCCACGTCAAGGAGAAGACGCAATCGTACTTTGTTGTTTGCATGGAGAGTTCATGGGTGCTTTGAGTTACACATATTGGGATATCCACATAATCTTTTTAAATAGCTTACTCTTTCTCTCTTGGACTTATTCTTTGATTTCAAAGTCAACTCTGTCTAATTGGTTGCTAAGATTGGCCTTAGCATTCGGTTAGGGTTGAAACATTGCATTTTACGATCCAAATAATTGGGGAGTTAAAAATACTTCCAACAGTTTATGACTCACACTTTTCAACTCATAGATGAGAAAAACCAAGGTGGGTGACTGTGAATGCCTGTGATTTCGGCACAGGCTGAAGTTCCACTGAGTTCTACATGTGATTTCTGGCCTGCTTGGAAGGCCCTGACTTTCTCAGGTCATCCCAGACTTTCTGGCTGTGCCTGAAATTAATTACAGCCACATCCACTAGATTCAAATGTCACCTTACAGGGATAGAGAACACTTTAAGTCCCTATCAATCATAGAGTTTATGCATTTGAAAGATCTAGAAGTATAGGTTTTGACAGGCGGGAGTCAAGGTTAAGAACGAGGGGTTACAGGATGAAGGGTAATGCACAAAATTTACCTGCTTTGCAATTTGATCAGGTTGATTCAGTTTGTTTCAATTTGCCAAATATTTACTGAGCACGTGCTGCCCACGTGATGCAGTGACATGTCCTCAGGCCATCCAAGGTGGGCCTCACATGCTCCTGAGGGGCGCAGAGGGTGGAGAGTGAGTAGGTATGTATGTTCAGGTAAGAGAGGTCATGACTCGGAGAGAGAGAGAGAGAGAGAGCTCAGGCCACATGGCGTGAACCATGAGCAAGAAGGCTGTGTCGATAACAGTTCTGCCTATGTAGCAATGCACTCTTTGGCAGGTTATGCAGACCTCAGAGTTGGCTTGCTCATCTGCAAAATTGGGATGATGAGGCTTCCCTTTCTCCCTCAGAGGTTTGTTATGAAGGTCAAAGGAATTACTTCATGTTAAAGAACTTGAAATACAGAGAGGGTGTATTTCATTATTTAATTGTTAGCAGAATCAGAATTGGAACCCCAGGCTATTTGATTTAACTCCTAAGCCACAAAACTCTGTGAGCTTTTCTGGAACATTCTCCACACCACCCCCCCCCCCCCCATTTTTCATTGCTTTATTGGAGAAATCTTTGAGGTTGCTGTAGGCAGCTACATGTGTCTCTTGCTTTATAGAGGAGGGTAGAACAAGGAGAAGGAAGATGACACTGATAAATGTGGGTGAAGAATTCTAAATTTTGTGAGTCAAATACAATCCCTGGAACTCTGAAGATGCGTGGAGTCTCTTGAAAGGCTGCCTTACACACTGTGATTTAAATTACACAGTGTACATGCATTCGCTAAGTGGGTCTGCCGTCACATCTCCAGTCCCATCTTAGGGCTGGAGACTCTGAAAACAGGAGAAATTATCTTTTTCTTTTTAAAAGTTATTTATTTATTTATTCTGAGACAGAGAAGGGCAGAGAAAGAAAGGGAAAGAGAGAGGATCCCAAGCAGGCTCTGCACTGTCAGTGCAGAGTCTGGTGCAGGGCTCAAACTCATGAACCGTGAGATCATGACCTGAGCTGAAATCAAGAGTCCGAGCTTAACTGACTGAGCCACCCAGGTGCCCCAGAGCTTATCTTTTTCTTAGGGGATGGGTCTCTCAGGCCTTGCCTGCATGAGATTTTACTTTGCAGGATTTAAGTGGTCATGAAATGATAGACCTGAGCATTGAATCTCTACAGGGAGTCTATCATGAGAAACATCGCCAATACGCTATTGCTTGAGTAACTTGGAAAGCTGAAAGAAATAGGTCAATTGTGCTGAGTATTTTGAACAATTTTCCACTTGTTCTGCTTCATATCAGCTACTCATATTCTTGTTGCGACTGAAAAATTGACAGATGTCAGAGGGAAGGCTCCATGATTTTCCCTTGTCCTGGAAACCCCATGAAGAAAACATATGTATCGACTACGTCAATGGTTTTTATATCCAAGTTATGGCCCTTGTCCAAAGAGATTATTTTCCTGATTTCAGGCAGCAACAATTCATATAGCAAGGGATACTTTCTGAGCAGGTAATACATTTTGTTGGAGACCACTAGGAGGTGTGGGATGCACAAAGACGCCACTGATTCCTGTTCAACTTCTTAAATATATTATAGTGGGAACACGAGAAGACTAGATCTGACCTACAGCCACTCACAGAGGAGAAAAGAGCCACCACAGAAACAAAACCAAACCTCACATCCCCTCTGAAAAGCTTCCTGCAGCAAACCCAGCCTGAAGATTACAAGCAAGGGTTGGAGCTGAAGGGAAACTTCTCTTCCCCTCTTTGGTTTGGGTGGTAGTAGCCTGCTAAAGCCCAGCTTTACCATTTTTTTTTTTTTCCTTTTATAGTTTCTTCAGGAAAGCCCCGGGCCTCTGAGGCTGCCTTCCACCCCCATCGGAGATTTTAAATGTGAGGACAGGAAACGTTTGTCCGGCTTCGTCATTTTATGACACTGTTGCCCACTCCCCCGCTCCCACACACCCTCCTTTGGTGCCTCCCGAAAAGTTCTGCCAACGTTAAGCAACCATCTTTTAATGTGGCTTTGGCTGAACTCGTACTCTAGGAAGTGAGTGTGGCAGGGCACCCCTGTCTCAGCCAGGCCAGCCACTTCTGAGAGCTGAGCTCATCGGCCGCCCCAGCGTCCGGAGGCCCAGCCCACGGGGGGCCGTCTGTGAAGGGTGCTGGGTGGCAGGAGGGCACAAAGCAGCCTCAGCAGGGCAGGCTGGCTGCTCCTAAGACTAGCACTGTGCTTCGGATGGTAGGCACTACGTTATGAAAGACAGGTGTCCTGAGAAACAGTGATTCTATGCAGGTTCTATGCATAGTATTTTCCAGGTAATTATCTGGAAAATGACAGAAGCTATTTAAGGAAATAGAGAAACATATAGTGGTGAAAGGAATTGTCCAACTTCCACAAGCCATTCGGGTACACTGATGGAAGGGGAATCTGAGCTCTCCTTTCCACCAAATGTCATCTCCTCAGCTGCTTTTGGCCACTAGTATATTTGCAATCGTAAACACGTCATATGCTCTGCCATCCTGACTTGTTAAAACTCCACTAAGCAGTTCTGTGCAGTAGGTAAGTGGGGCCTTCCCCCTACCTTTCAGTGGAGGAAAGTGGGTTGTAGGAGTTGATGTACTGCCTGAAGCCACATGGCAAGTTCAGGTGAGACAGGTTCTAAAAATCCTGCCTCAGGCTGGGAGTCTGTGGGATACCTCAGGGCCACTGTTAAGACCCTTCACTGGCCCAGGCTTGTCAAGGCAAAGCCCTAGAAATGCATAAGACTCAGATTCGTGGGAGACCCACCTGGTTTACGTCATCACGGGATGTGATTCTCACTCTGTTTCGGCCCTTTGTGTAAACCCGGCCAAGCACTAGCTTCCCGGAATAACCCTCACCAGCACCAGAAGCCCGAGCCTTCTGCCGGAGACAGGGCAACGTGAAGGCAGCCAGGTGTCTCTCACATTGTCTAGGTGGCCGTAGAGAGGTAATTATCAATGACCAGATTTCTTTTGTGCCTTTACTATCTTACTGGATGGGCACGCAGGATGCTAGGACGAGTGTAGAAGAAATTTAAAATCCAGTTTCTAACTGTTGGTCCTGTTGAGATATTTCTCCTAATGTGAAAGAAACTTGGCTCTGTTTCAGATGAGGGAAATAATAGAGTGGAAAACACACATTTTCATGTGATTTTCTGTAACAACATCAAAGTCAAGAAAACCGTGTGAAATCGTTATTCATGACCTCTAAAAGCCACAAATTACCTTCTTAGCTTTTTGGGCTGTGGACACCTGGCTGCCTTTTCCTTCCCTGTGCACTCAGCATTGCTGTCTGGAGCATATGCTGTTGGTACCTTAGATTTATGTGTATTTTAAGGGTACTGCACCCACCTCACTTTAACACTCTTTGCTTTTGGGGTCAACCTACTGTTAAATTACTTTCAGTTTTATGGTGATCTATCAACATTAATGCTCCATGTTTTTAGGATTGAGACAACTGTGTGGAACAGGGTGTTCTTATAAATGCCGTGCAAGCACCTATAAGGCCTTTCTGTCTCCATAAAAGATCACCAAAATGCCTTTTCCCGAGCTGGTTTCTTATTTTGTGGGGTCCTCACCTATAAACCAGAGCTAAACACGGAACATGTTACAGTAAAAAACCATGCTTACTTTCAAGTCCACCCACAAGTGTGCAAGAAGATTTTGACTAGAGGCCATTTTTTTTCTGTGCACATAACAAAGCCATTCTACCGTTCCTGCCTACCTTTTGTGATTCCAAGGAAAAGCATCTAAGTAATATCTACATAAAGTATTATAATAAGAGAAATATACATTTTGTGTGTATGTGTGTGAATGCATGTATGTGTGTGTGAGTGTGTATATATGTGAATGTGTATATTTGTGAGTGTGTATGCATGAGAAAGAGAGAGAGAGAGAGAGAGAGGGAGGGAGGGAGGGAGGGAGGGAGGGGAGGAGAGAACGTGTATACATATCTGTGTCTGCCTGTCTTCTCCATCAGTGTTGGTTGTTGCCCAGGCCCAAATGTGTGCATTGAGCTCTCTCTTCTTCTCACCTTGCCCCATCTCTGTAAATACTCAAATGTCTTTGGAGGTGGGAAGGATTGGAGGTGCTCTCTTGCAGAGTAGATTTCCTTAAAAGTGATACATTCCTTTCACCATGTGGGAAAAGAGATCCAGTACAATTTAATCACCTGCCTGAGATCACACTGGATAGTGATTTTATGAGAATTCCATTCTTAGCTCCAAGAGCTAGCAATAAAGCAAATATTCCTCTTCCTTGGCACCAGGGTAACTGATACTCAGATTTCTATACTTATAATCCAGGTGGTCATTCATATACACAAGAGCTTCTTAAATAGAAACATGGACCAAGTGTGCCTTTTCAAGCGTTGTTCCAGATCAAGAGGCCAACAACCTGAAGTTACAGTCTATTGTACTAGCTGTTTTTGAGTAGATACCAGATAATGACAACAGGTAGTCCCTGTGTTTTATAAGCCTCCAATCTACTTGGAGAAACAGAGCTCTAAAACATCATAAGGAGCACAGAAAGCAACATGTGCCCCCCCCCCCCATAGAGTGTGGTCTCACAGTTGACTTGCCACAATGGGATTTGTATGATAAATACTCCTATTTGGAACACTGGCAAGAATCAGGAAGGAAAAAGGAAAACCATCAGGAGTCAACAAAGTTGTCCAAAAGCCCATGCCAGAAAAATGTGGAACTTCATAGATCTGTGCTGGGAATCTTAGTTTAGACATGGTACTTAGAATTGTGAGTCAGAGGGTTTCCCATCACTTTGGAAATTTCCAGGCTTTTGATTCAGAAGAGCTGGTTTTGAGATTAGGTGCTACTACTGGCTGGTTGTGTGACCTTGGGCAGTCCAGTGACTACTTCTCTGAGTTGCCATCTCTTCATGAAACAGAGATAGTAAGAGCAACCCAGTGCATGGGAGAATGCAAATCACAACACCGGATACCAGCACAAGGGGCTCTCACAAACATCCTGTTACCTAGTTACGGTGGCCTAGAAACACCACAGTAGACGGGACACGGGATGAATAACCGCAGAGGTAGATGTGTTGAAGAGAGCAAAAAATTCTAGCTCACAGGTGACCACAAGAGTAAGGATTGCTTACCACAGATCATTAGCTGTCAGCATAAATGTCCAGGCCTGATTCAGCCTGAGGATTTAATTATATCAGGGAAATCTGTGTCAGAGTTATCAAGAATGAGTTTACCCCAGCCAGATCCTGAATAGCCAAGAGCTTGGCATCACAGAAGGATTTAGCGTTTGTTTTTTTTGTTTGTTTTTTTTTTGTTTGTTTGTTTGTTTTGTTTTTTGTTTCTTGTATTGCATTGTAGCAATTATAAGAACCCAGCTAATGCTGCATGTGTTACTGTGCTCCAGATACTATTCAATTCTTAACTCTTTTAATCCTCACACCAGCTCATTGAGGAAGGCACCACCATTATCTCCATCTCACAGACAGTAAAGCCAAAGCTCAGTGAAGGTAATTTTCTCAAAGTCACCGGCCATCAAATGATGGGGCCATGATTTTTAATCCAAGGATTCTGGCCCTTTCAACCAAAGTCCACTCTTTTAACCAGCATATAAATGATACTAACTTAACTAAACCCTCATTTTCTGCATATGTGGAAAACATCTGAATATTTGCCTTTCAACTTTATGCTTTTGGACATTAGAAACTTTTCATTTATAAGTGGTTAAATTGATCAGTTTTTAAAAATTGGATTCTTCCTTGGCCATGCCAAGTTCAGTATTCAGTTTTACCATGTTCTATTTATGATTATATTTAAATTTTGTTTTTACTTTTTATTTGACATAATTATAGGTTCACAGGAAGTTGCAAAAATAGTAGAGAAGTCCTGTGTACTCTTCATCCAGTTTCCCCCCATGGGTATGTCTTATATAATTATAGAACACTATCAAAATCAGGAAATAGACATCGGGGCAACGTCTGTGCAAAATTCTGTGCTGTTTTATCACATATGTAGATGCGTGTAATCTACGCATGATGTAATCTACTCATTGACAATAAAAACCTTGACTGCAGTCAAGATACAAAACTATTCCATCGCCATAAAGATCTTTACACTTTCATTTTTATTCAAAATTTGTTGGTTCATCTGGAGGTTAGTTTGATGTTTGAGAAGTAAAGAACCTGTTTTCTACTTTCCGATTTCCTCAGTACCATTTATTTTATAAGTTATCATGTGGACATGATTAGAAATGTCACTCTTCAGTTCCAGCAGTACGTAATTAACAAATCCTGCATTCCTCAGACCTCAGAGCCATTGTTCCTCCCAGTCCACCACTTTATCTCCTAAAAATTTGGTCTTGGAAGCAGTGGGGTTTGATCTTTATGCCATCAGACACGACAGAACCTACATCAGGGTCTTGGGTCACTTAATTGTGCTGTTGGTGTGAAATTATTGCCTTTTTTCCTTGAAATTTATCAAAGGGGAAGGCTGTACCCATTGGTGGCTCCCTTCCAGGGCAGTATATCTCAGAAATCCTCAAGGGCCTGGATATGAGATCAGAGTTACAAAACTTCAGGTGCCAACACTTTTCTTAATTTTTCTTCAGCCTTAGTTTCCTCATCTGAAAAATGAGGAAAATTCAATCTCTCTCGGAGGGCTATGATTTTTATGAGGATTAAATGAGGTAATATATTTAAATGTACAGCTGAGGAAGGGCTTAACATAGTCTAGGATTTTTATGATCATATTCATTTCTAATAATATATCTTTGAATTCAATGGAAATATATTTTTATTATTTATATTAGTATGTGCCTTCAATCATGATGACATTTCTTATTCCCTCTTGAAAAGTCAGTGTGGGAAGTCTTAGATTTGAGGAAATATGATCATGATAAGATTTGTGTACAAAGTTGATTATCAATGTCTTAGTCTGTTCAGGCTCCCAAGACCATTCCCAGTGGGTAGCCATCTCTAGGGACCCGGCTAAGTCTTAATCCAGAGGAAACCACAGCATTTCCAAGAGTTTACCAGATAGTTTTGGATGATAACTTTGTGTTCAAGAAGCTAGGCTATGGAACTCAGCTATCCCACCCCTTCTTCCAATAGGTCTGCTCAGACCTGTTCCTTACAGGAGGCGTCACAGAGTTTGTGGTTATATCACAGTTCGGACAACTGGAGAACTCCCCACCCTCATTGTCATCTTCACCTTGGAACACAAGAACACGTCTGTGGTTAGCATGTCCCAACAGCAGCCCTGGGCATCCTGTAATTGCCTGGGGTAGAATTAACTCTGCTAGTGTCTCAGATTACATAAATCTACATCTAACCCAAGAAAGAATCTGCCCTCAAATGAGGAGAATGGATGTGAAATCCCAGTATACGCCATGAAAATACAGCAACAGCGACTAGTTTTTAAGAAGGAGAAGCAGTTTGGGGAAAAGGAGAAAATTTCTTTACTCTCTTTACCCTGCTTCATCCTCACTTTCTTTTGAAAGGTGTTTTGTATGTGTGAATGTGAGTGTTCTGCGTGTCACTGGAAAACACAAGAAGGACGCTGTGATTATCATTTTCTGAAGAGGCCCTCCTACAGGAAATTGGGCTGCAGGGGAGGAAAAGTGTGTGTTTTCCTGAAGGAAGTGCTTATAGAAAGCCAAATCTGGGAAACAAATCATGGAGAAGGTATAAATAAACTTCTGGCCCTTTGCATTTTGAATGGCAAGATAGTACCTTTGGTCCCAAGGAAAGCAATTTCTTTTGGACGTGGTCCTTAAGGCACGTGAAAGCTTCAGATTTAATTTTAAAACCAGCACCTTCATGCTTCCCATTTTTCCTAAATCGCCTGACCACAGGCACATACTCTGTAACCACCAACATTGGGAAACTTACAAATGGGAAAATTGAATTCCACTTAGAAAAAGAGTATTAGAAATCTCCGTGGAGTGAAGCCTTAAATATTGTTTCAAAGTAAGCTCTGGTGGGTTTTTGTTCCTTTTGAAAGAACTGACTTCCTTATGTTCAAACTTGCTTCGGTTATAAATTGTAATTGAAATCTTTTTTCCGTGCACTTAAAAACTCACTGACAATAAAATTTTAACAAAGAATAGGTTTTATTGGGAACAAAAAACCAAGTGGAAATTTTTAGTTGTTAGCATAGATGTTATCAAATGTCTTCTTTCATGGTATTGTTTACCAACGTATTTATACACTTTGAATAAAATGAAATGGGAAAAAAAAAATCCTTACGTTGTGGCTTTCGAGAGTAGAACTTGCTCTCAGTAAAACTTCCCGGACCTGCACAGTACCGTATGAAGCAACAGGAATCAGGGAGCTGTTTCGTGAAACATAATAGTAGTAATGTCAACGTGGGGCTCCAGGATCGAAACACTTCCCTGGTACCCTGTGCAATAATGCTGTCTGTCCCTAACTCGGTCTGGATGTCTGAGACTCAATGCCTTCATAAATCCTTCCTTCCCGTTCCAGGTTGTGATCAGGCAAAGAGGGAAGGAGACTTAAACAGGGTGTGCACATCTTGTAGGGCCCTTCAGAGCTCTCAAGGGATTAAAGTCAGTGAGTAGATAAATAAGCTTTCCTGGAAGCCGTTCACCTTCGTCTCATTCCTGCCTAGTCTATTGCAATATCGTTTTATCTGTGGTCTCTGATTCTCTTGCCCCACCTGCAGTCTCTTCTCTCTAAGGAGACTTTTTTTTTTTTTTTTTAATTTTTTTTTTTTAATGTTTTTTTTTATTTATTTTTGAGACAGAGAGAGACAGAGCATGAACGGGGGAGGGTCAGAGAGAGAGGGAGACACAGAATCGGAAGCAGGCTCCAGGCTCTGAGCCATCAGCCCAGAGCCCGACGCGGGGCTCGAACTCACGGACCGCGAGATCGTGACCTGGCTGAAGTCGGACGCTTAACCGACTGCGCCACCCAGGCGCCCCTCTAAGGAGACTTTTACAAACATAAATGCATTCATGCCACTGCCTGCTCAGAAACCCCGAGGGCATCCCATCACATCTTGTTTCCACTCTGACCTACTACCCCCTACATGGTCAGGGCCCTGGCTACCTTCTAAACCCATCTACTGCCCCTGTCCTCCTTTCTCCCACCCCCAACTAACCAAGCCCTTGCCTGGAGACTTTATACTTGCTGTTTCTTCTGTCTAGAACAGTAGATAGTCTCAGTAGAAAGTGAAATTTGCTCACTGCTTTTAAGGATCTGCTCAAATATTGCTTCCTCACTGAGCTCCCTGCCCCCACCCCATTATCACTCTCTGTCTCCTTCCCCTGCTTTACTTTTCTTCATAATATTTTTCACTCTTGGATATCAGATTACACATATTCCTCTGTTTACTGCCTGTTTCCCTCATCAGATCAGAAGCTCCCTGAGGGGAGAGACTTTGCTTGCAAAGTTTACTGTGGAAGCCCTATATAGGAGCTCAATAAACGTGTCGAATGAATTGTTTTATGTTAGTGAATGTGAACACCTTCCCCTCTGGCGACTTCTCGTCCTTTCTCTTCATCTAATTGAACATAAATAAAATTGTATAATATTCACTACTGGGGATTGTCACAACATATACATTTCAGAACTTGAATGGTCAATAGAGATCATCTAGCCCATCAGTTTAAAGGTTTCAAGCCCAACCTTTATTTTCTCCTTGCTGAGATGCAGAGTATAGTCTCATATACTTTTGAGAAGACTCCCATGGGTATTCCCATATTTGGGAATTCTTCCCCCCACCAAACAGTAACCATTCCCACCCATCATTGCTCTAAGAGAAGCTTTCCAAACATTTCTAATCATTAGAACTATTAATAATGTCATAGTCTTGTTCCCTAGAAGCAGCATGTGAGAAAGGGATTGGGGTGCACTGATTTCATGAGGGAGTAGTCTTTAGGAAAAAACTGGAAGAGAGTGAAGAGAGCAAGATAGGGAAAGAGAAGGAATCCCCAAGGAAGTGATCTTAGGTAAAGTGTAACTTTGGCCTGATACACAGGGCTCACAGGGCAGAACCCTCCTTCCCTTCAAAGGGTCTAGGCTAAAGAACCTGATACCAAGCAGTCATTGGGTGCCCTGGGGCTGGGGTGGCGGGTGGGTGGCTGGCTTCCCAGGCATGTATCCTTGTCTGTCAGCCAAGGATAAGTCACTGGAGAAGGTCACAGGAGAACATCCTCAGCAGTCTTACTCAAAGCAAGCAAAGGATGGGTGTGCTGGCTGGTCCACAACCTCTACCACAGATGGTTTCTCAGTAGTGACTATGCACCACAGGTTATAGTTGTCAAATTCATTGCACATTGGAATCCCTTGGAGGGCTACTTGAAGTCCATATCGCTGGGCTCCAGTCCCACAATTTCTGACACAGACAGGAAGCGGGGCCCAAAGATTTATTCTAACAAGTTCCCAGGTGGTGCTGATACTAGTCAGGGGTTAGGTGAACAGTTTTGAAGATGGTTGGGTTATATCATACTTAAGAGTCCCTTAAAGAATCTCAGACAAAAGAAACACAAATCTCAATCCCAAAAGCACTGGAAGTAACAGAAGTCCTTCTCGAAATTCTCTTGAAGAAGGGGTAGGGGTATGTATACACTACACCACACTCAGCAAACTTTCTAAGAGATAGGTGTTATTTATTTATTTATTTTTAATTTTTTTAATGTTTATTTATTTTTGAGAGAGAGAGAGAGAGAGAGAGAGAGAGAGACCATGAGTGGGGGAGGGGAAGAGAGAGGGAGACACAGAATCTGAAGCAGGCTCCAGGCTCTGAGCTGTCAGCACAAAGCCCGAACTGGAGCTTGAACTCATGGACCACGAGATCATAACCTGAGCCGAAGTCGGACGCTTAACTGACTGAGCCACCCACCCAGGCGCCCCTAAAGGATAGTTTTTAGATACTGTTCCTCTGCTCACTTTCATCCTTACCACAACTACCATCTCCCCCTCTCCCCCACCCCCCGTGTCATAAAACATTCTCTGAGTGTTAGCTCTAAGATGGGCCACTTCTTTCCCATTACGGAAAGTGTTGTAGAATGCAGGACAGACAGACATTATCACAAACATATCCTTGAATTTGCTTTTATTTACGTAGAAACAAGCTATGTGTGTGTTTTTACTCTATAGCTCTTAGGAACAAATTGCTTATGATCTGCCTCACAGTTTATGGAAACGATACATATGTCCCAGCCTCTCTTCTGTAGCGGATGAGTAAGGGGTACTGGGGGGTGAGGTCTTTAATGTTCTACCTCAGACGGAATTTTTCTCTTTCTTCCACCCCATTCCTCCTACATCCTCAGTTTTCTAGATCTTGCTAAACAGGGTAGTTTTAGGGTTTAGGGTATCTATCTATATATTTGTGTAAATGAGAGAAGTTGAGAGAGATTTCTAAAATCATGCCTAAGGAAAAAAAGAGATTAAAAAAACAACAAAAAACAAAAAAACCTCTGTAGTCACATTAAAAAATGTGTCCAGGGGACCCTGGGTGGCTCAGTCCATTAAGTGTCCAACTCTTGATTTTGGCTCAGGTCATGATCTCGCTGTTCATGGGTTTGAGCCCCGTGTTGGGCTCTGTGCTGACAATGCAGACCCTGCTTGGGAATCTCTCTCTCTCTCCCTCTCTCTCTGCTCCCACTCTGAAAATACACAAACAAACTTTAAAAAAAATTAAAAAATAAAAAGTAAGATTAAAAAAATAAAAACTAGCCCAGGAGCAACAATAATAACAAAAAGTGCTAAAACTAGATAATTTTATCTGAGTGGACAAGTTTAGCAAATAATCATCAGTTTATTGAAAGATCAGCCAGAATGTTCATCAGCGGTTGTATTATCATTTGATTATTTTTTTTCCCTGGGATCTTAATTTAAGAAAATTTCCTTCAAGAGTTTTGACTTGAAAAGATGCCATCTAAAATAAACTCCTGGTTTGTCTGTCGGTGCTCTGTGTTTGGAGTGTGGAATGCGGCCCGAAGATGTTGGAAGAAGGGTTCTCACCAGTGGAATGGGCTGAGGAAAGGAATAGGGAGTAATCTGTGTTTGCCCAAGAAGGCTCATGTTCACTTAGGTTAGGATCCCTGCTTGAACAAGGTGGTGAAACTTCTTCTTCTTTTTTTTTAAATTTTTTAATGTTAATTTATTTTTGAGAGAGAGAGAGAGGGAAACACAGAATCTGAGGCAGGCTCCAGGCTCTGAGCTGTCAGCTCAGAATCCAACATGGGGCTCAAACCCATGAAGTGTGAGATCATGACCTGAGCCGAAGTCGCACGCACAACCAACTGAGCCACCCAGGCACCCCAAGGTGCTGAATCTTCTAATTCGGAGATGAGAATCCCAGACACCCAGTAGGACCCGTCAGAGAACGCTGGTGAGTGAAGGCAGAAGAGGGAAGAAACGCAGAACGGAGCCCTGTGGTGGCACACTTCCCTTTCTGGGGACGACACAGGCTCAGCTTCTGTGTTTAGAAAGGAAAGCTGCATCAGGATTTTGTCATGAAATCTTACAATGGAGCCATACCAATTCCTCTTTTCCTATCCAGTTCCCCTCCCCAAGCTCTGGTCCCCCATTCTTTTGAGACCCAAACACTATAGCTTCTGGACTTCACTCCCTCCTGTGGAATTCTAGCCCTCACTCTCTGAGCCACGCATATGAATTTACACTGTTTTGTGAATTCTGTTTTTACGGGAACTTTCGAATCACTGTCAAAATGTCTTCATGGTACCCCAGCTGGATCGTAAGCTTGTGAACTCTCTCAGCACAATGCCCCGTCTCAAGGCTTTGTCCTCCCTCGACATGCACAGGGCAGGAGGGCCGGCCTGCACTTAGTACCCACGCTATGGCAGAGGCTCTGTGTCCTTATTCATGGCTCTGTAAGCCAGGCCCACGCTGAAGATGAGGAGACAGTGTCAGCAAGCCCACCTGGCCTGGCCCACTCATAAAGGGAGGAGCTATATGCTTCTGACTGCCTTTGACTTTGCTGCCCTTTCCATTATTGCCTTTGTCACGTAAGGCTGCCATAACAGAAACGTCATAGAGTGAGTGGTTTGAACCACAGACGTTTACTTCTCATAGTCCCGGCAGCTGGAGGCCCGAGGTGAAGGCACTGGCAAACCTGGTGTCCGGTGAGACTCATTTCCGGTTTGCAGATGGCCTCACCTGGCAGAGGGAGCAGAGAGAAGAAGCCATATTCTTCTTATAAGGCACTAACTTATTCAAAAGGGCTCCACCCTCATGGCCTAATTCCATTCCAAAGGCTCTGCCTCCAAATACCATCACACTGGGGGTTAGGATTTCAACATGTAAACCTTGGGGGTGTGGCAGGACACAAACATTCAATACATTACAATTATTTGGACTACAGCTACTTGCTTGTAAATAGGTATTTTCAGCAATGAATCAGTGATTGAGTATTCCAATTATTTTTTATACTGACTGCCAGATTACAATCATTTTATAACTTCTAGGATATGCTATTTGTTAAAGTGGGAATAGGAACAGAGAAGGAGGTTAATGAGGTCTGATCAAAAATATAACCACCCTCTGGGGCACCTGGGTGACTCAGTTGGTTAAGCGTCCGACTTTGGCTCAGGTCATGATCTCAAGGTTTGTGGGTTCAAGCCCCACATCGGACCCTGTGCTGACAGTTCAGAGCCTGGAGTCTGCTTCAGATTCCATGCCTCCCTCTCTCTCTGATCCTCCCCTCCTCAAGCTTTCTCTCTCTCTGTCTCTCTCTCTCTCTCAAAAAAAAAAAAAAGTTATATATATATATATATATATATATATACATATATATATATATATATATATAAAACCTCCCTCCTTTCAGCCACAAGCAATTTCATAAGAACAGATCAGCTCTATTTTCTAGCCAGATAAAACATATTGTGTTTCATGAGGCAGAGCTGGAAAGCAGTGTATATCTCACATTGTATGGTGTAGGTAACTTGATTTCCCCTTCTAATTTGTTGTAAGATGTTGCACAAGCCTCCTATAGCATGATACAGTGTGGAAAAGAAACTACCTATTGCCTCTGTAGAGAAAAAGAGTTTAAGATCATCTTAAACTTGGTTTGGGTTTGCAACAACCCTTCCTTGTAAGGGAATGACGACCATATAAAACCAAAGTATATTTGTTTCTTTTCTTATACTTATTAGAACTACTAGTTAGATGCTATCCTTGAAAAGAAGGACATTGGATCAAATGTTTCAACATTGAGCCTCTGACCTAGCCTCAGAGAAGGATGGCGTCTTGGAGCCAGAGAGGTGGGTCCCCTGTGGGGTCCTTGGTATGGGCAGGTCTCACCTCTCCCTAGCGTTAAACTTAGGAGATTTTAGAAGATGCTGACAGTCCTCCATTCATTTTAGACTTTTGGATTGGGGCTCCTGGGTGGCTCAGTCAGTTAAGTGTCCAACTCTTGGTTTTGGCTTAAGTCATGAGTTTGTAAGTTTGTAAGTTCAAGCCCCGCCTCGGACTCTGTGCTGACAGTGCAGAGCACACTTAGGATTCTCTCTCTTGCCCCCTCTCTCTGCCCTTCTTGTTCTCTCTCTCTGTCTCTCTCCATAAATAAATAAATAAATAAATAAACTTTAAAAGAAACCAGAAAATTTGGATTTTGTTGTCACTGGATCTTGGGGAGATCCCGTAACCTTTTCAGTGATCTGATAACAGAATTCTCCCACATCACTGTCAGTTGCAAGATTCATCTCAAATGTGATTCATATGTCAGTTGCCACGGGAGAATAAAATGTCTGAACTTAAAATCTTTTTAATGTTTATTTATTTTTGAGAGACAGAGACAGAGTGCGAGCGGGGGAGGGGCAGAGAGTGAGAGGGACACAGAATCTGAAACAGGCTCTAGGCTCTGAGCTGTCGGCTCAGAGCCTGACACGCGGCTTGAACGGGGGCAACAGGGAGATCATGACCTGAGCCAAAGCCGGATGCTTAACCGACCGAGCGGCCCAGGTGCCCCTGAACTTATTTTAAGATGAAAGTTCCTATTTCCCCCCAGCCCAGGCCTACTTCAATTTAGAAGTCTACAGTGGAGGGGTACACAGGGCAGAGGAGGGGTACACAGTTGGCTTCTCTTCCATTTTCTCACTGTCATTTGTCTTCTACCCCCTTCACTCCCCCCTCATGCCCCATCTACCCCCCCCCCCCCGCCTCCCACCACCACCATTCCAGTGTCCTGCTGGAAAAGGACTCAAAGAGAGCAGGGCAGAAAAAGCCTCACCTGACTGATGTTGGGTAGACTCTCTCTGCGCTTGGAGACTGCTTGAGGCTGGCCCTCCCATGCTATGCTTTCAGGGGTCTTCCACTCAGAAAATCCCACTGCAGGCCCCTGACTCAGACGTGCCTCCCTGCACCTGCCAGTTAGCATTTCCTCAGCCCCAGGCTTGAACCCAGTGGGTACCATACACCTCCAGTTCTTCCTTTGTTGTCTTCCCCAAGCCTCTCTTAAAAGCTTGAGGGAAGGAGGATTCTTACATGGCCAGAGGGTGGTATTCTCATAAATGCTGCTATGCTCCAGCATTCTCATTCTCAGGAGGGGGCTGTTGACCTAAGGGCTACAAAACTAATTCTCTCCACCTCCTTGCAAGTCCTGCAAAGGTGGTCTAGAACCACAGCCACCTGTTATTTTGCATTTAACCTTTGGGCCTTTTGTGTTTAACCAAAAGAGAGGTGGCCATGATTCTGTTTTAATATCCTGTAGCACTTTAAGTCCAACTTTGGACATAGGCAGGTAGCAGGCATCAGTTTGAGTATTTGTCTGGGAAGTACCAGGTGTGTATAGAATTGTTTGAATTATTCTTTCAAACACTTATTCTTTCAGACTCCAGCCCCCATCTTCTCTAACCTCTACTCTCATCCCCCTGCAACATGCTGTACATTTTCTTTCATATTCTCTTCCCTCTTTAGGAAAGGAGGCATTATGACCACATCAGGGGAGATCATTGGGCATCTACCTCGCTTTTGCCATGTAGAAACTGTCCAAAGGTATTAAGAAATATTTTAATTTTTTAATGTTTATTTGTTTTTGAAAGAGAGAGAGAGAGAGAGAGAGAGAGAGAGAGAGAGAGAGAGAATGACCAAGGGAGGGGCAGAGAGAGAAGGAGACACAGGATCTGAAGCAGGCTCCAGGCTCTGAGCTGTCAGCACAGAGCCAGATGCAGGGCTCGAACCCCCGAATTGTGAGATCATGACCTGAGCCGAAGTCGGATGCTTAACTGACTGAGCCACCCAGGAGCTCCATTTTATTTTATTTAAAAAAAAATTTTTTTTTGAAATATTTTTAACTTTATGTCACTTTCCATGGCGACACTATTTAGCTAACATTAATTACTGAAAACAAAACAAAACAAAACAAAAGAAACACAACTACTCACTCCCCCCGTAAAAAAGTCCAAAGATTTCCTGAGATTTGTCATGTACTGAGTTAAGTGTCTCTAAAACTGAGGTCTCTGGTTTTGCTGTAGTTTCTGTTTAATCTCCCAGTTTTGCCTGAAGCCACGAAGTCGACCTCAGAGCAGAGCCTCTCTCCAGCCCTTACTGCCAAAATGAAAACCATGTGCTTGTGTGGGTTTTCTTTGTTTTTCTTTTTAAAGTTCTTCTCCATTATTTAATGAAACTATTTAGTAATGCATAGGTCTTAAATAATAGGGTTCACATGGGCTGTTATCAATTAAGTCACATTAACACAAACACTTGTTCTCAGAAGCAAATTTAACTCTGGACATGTTTAAAGCCGATTGTAACACCCTGGAGGAAGTTAGAAACTCTTTGAATTTTTACAAGTCAGACTATACAGGACAATACATAAAAATAATATGTGTATGAAATACTTAATACTTGTACAGCTCCCATCCATCCTTTCCTCCTTCCAGGAAGGCAATTTATCAACCTAAACTCCCATCCTGGGTAGTGTTACTTTTGACCCCGGTTTAGCAGTAGAAAAATCTAATTCACACTGGAGGTATGTCCCATCCCAGAACTCGGGATGCAAATCACAAATCTGTATGCCGAGTGGGTTGTGGAGATGCCTCTTCTTTCCACCTGCCAGGAGTTAAGATTGTCTGGAAAAGAAGAATTGCAAGGGTATGACTTGAATTCTGAAAATCATGCCTTCTGTTCTACTGAAACAATATTTTAAAGAATAAAATCCTTTTTTGTTTTTTTTTTTTTTGCTTTAAAACAGACCAACCTAGTACAGACAGGTCATTCTTGAGTATTTGTTCATGCCATTTGCATAACAGAGAATGAGCAGTTTATGGTCAGTGCAGCAAACACAATGGAGGTGTTGATGTGGGGGTGGGATGGAGAGATTTTGCCACTGTGACCCAATCTGCACAATTGCAAACAACATTTGGCCTTCTCAAAGCCCCTTCTCTTACTTCCTGGCACATTCTCTCCTGCCTGACTGCAGGATGGAAGGACTATCACTCTCTAGCATGCTCCAATGGTGAATTCTCCTTATTTCCCACAAAACTAACAAGCAAAAAAGCCCAACTCTTCATTTCCCAGCGGGTGCTCTCACTAGAAGAACAAATGAAGTGAGGTGATTTGCAGTTGGATGTGAGCCACTGCTCACTGAGCCACTGATATGTACGTATCCAGCGGTGAGCTGGCATATCCCCCTCGGATATGGCCACGGACAGCAGCTCACACTCTACATGTGTGGGCGGAGTTTACCCGCCATCTCCCCCACCCCCAGCCTCCTGTGTCTCTATCTCTTGGCTGGGCACAAGCATGTCACCAAGCATGCAAGCTACTGAGTGGATAATGTGTCCAGGCTTCTCGCCCCCACTTCATCTTCTAACCTGGTTCTGGCTCAGTTTCCCCAGACTTGCCATTGGACATTCTCACTGCCATTTCAGTGACTGAGCCCATAGGTCGGCTTGTCATTTCCTCAACCCAACAGGCTGCTGGTACACACACCAAATCCCATTCTGCATCTTCGGAGCCCTTTGATTCCTCAGACATCTCTTCCATCTGGTTTTCTGTCCTCCTCCCTTCCTCTTGGACCACTGTCTCCTTCTTTGTCCCCTTATCGCTCTCCCCCTGGACACGCTAAACTGAGGATTGGGTTTTACAGCACTTCCTAATCGACTTAATCTTTTTTCTCCACTGGCTGGTTCTCTGAGGGCAGTTTTGTGCCCATCTGCCTGTCATTAGTGCTGGGCACAGAGTAGCTGCTCAGCAAGTGTTAGTTGAGTGCACCGACTGGATGTGGGCATTGTAAAAGATGAACTTGTGAACTCATTTGCTGAGCTGAGTGGGGGATGTATTCCTGACTTTAGTCCCGGTGGGCTCCTAATAAATTCCTGTGGAGTTTTGTTGAGTACTGAAAGCAGAAACTTTCCAGTCTTGCTTGGTAATCCCTCCTCCCTGCTTCCAGCCAGAGGAATGGTCACCAGCAATGAGAAACACTAGTTTTTAGTTCGCTGGGTCCTATTATATATTACGTGACTGAAGCCAAAATGGCCTTTCGCCCCTAAAACTAGAATCCCTTCAGAAGCCTGCACCGTGGCTTCAAACCTATAACTTAAGCCAAAGTGTACAAATTGTTTCTACAAATTAATCAATCAATGGAAATCTATTAAATGCTTGTTCTGTGGATGCCAAAATGATTGGGATTACTGTGAGCAAACAAACAAACAAACAAAGGAATTGCTCAATAAATACTAGAGTGATTGGTGTATTCATTTGTGAAAAAGTAATTTTCAACTTTGTTAAAGAATTAAGTAAAATATAATAACAGGAGGAAACCTAGGTGAATGTTTATTCCATAAAATCAGAAATTATGAGCAAGACAGCTATTGAGGAAACCATTTGACCATATAAAAACTAAAGTCCTTTGTGTATCTATGAGCACAGCCACACTATAAAGGCAAATGCCATATCTTATGGCATTCAAGACATCAATTATATGATGCATCACTATATTATCAATGTCACTGAAAGCAGGAAAAATAACAAACCACCAGTTAAAATATGATAGGCCATCAATTATGAAACATGAATTGATTTTAATGATGTTAAAATGTGGGTGGAAAATGTGCCTCTTGGGATCGAGGAGGTATGGTAGCAAACTAGAAAAAAAAAACATGACAGAAACATGTCATCTACTCACCTCCAATGGGAACATAACTTAGCACAATCTTTCTGGATATAATTTAGCAGTTATGTACCAAGATTTTTGAAACATGCATTCTTTTGACCCACAAATTTCACTTCTTGGAATTTGCGCCGAGGAAATCATTAAGAATGTGTAGAAAGATTAAGCTACATATTTGTTCACTGCCATAATATTTATAAAACCAAGGCATTGGCATACCTTAAATGTTCAGAAATCAGTGATTAGTTTCTGCAACACATTATAGCATATCCATATCAGGGCACTGCCTTCAGTCATTAAAAATGACGCTGTAGATGAAGATTAATTAGCAGGAAAAGATCTTTGCTGCATGTTTTGATTTCATTTCTCCAAGAAAATATCTATAGATGTAGCTATGTAGATATGAATATACAGAGGAAAAAGCTGGAACTAAATTTATATTAGAGGTGGTTTTTCTGAGGGTGGTGCTATAATGCTAATTTTATTTTTATTTTTTCTCATATATTTTAGTTTCTTTTAAAAATATAATTTATACTAGCACAATAATGAAATGTTATGTCTATTTAAAATGAAAGTCTGCCTTGAAGAGATTTAAAAGACTATTTGACACATTAAGGGGAGAATACAAATGAAAATTATTGAAATAAAAAATATAAACTATGCCCTTGGTTTTAGGCATTTGTGGAAAATCATTTTTCATGCCAAGTAATGAACATTCTGGTATAAAAACTGGTTTCTCCCTGTTTTATTGCTACTTTGATTAATAACAAGTCAAGTTCCTATTTGTGTCTCATGTGTATATTAAGACTCCGACCCCTGCAACCAAATTCAGCAAGACCTTGTGAAAAATTTCAGAACCAATTCTTGAGAAGTAACCAGGCACTTCGAAATTAACAAGTATTCAGTGTAACCTGACCTTCAGTGTCACATTTTAACATCTGTTTTTCACGTTGTGATACTTATTTGAGATCTGGTATTATTAAGTAATGAGGAAAATATCTGACTGTTACCATAGGTAACAGAGCAGTAACTTGAGGTGGATGGATTGGCATGCTTTGTCTTTATAATGTAATTCAAATAAAGTCATAACATTATGGCTATAGCCTTCATCCGTCAAGCATCTATACATATTTTTCCCTCTGATAAATGAACTGCTAGGCTTTATGACTGGTTAATAATAGTCCAATAAAAAGGAAGAGAAACAGCTTTTGGCCTTCCATTTAAAATTGCCATCGGCAGTTTGGAGATTTAGGTATATACGTAAACATTTTTTAAGTGATTCTGCAGTGGCATTTTTTTTTTTCAAGTGAAAGAACTTTGAGTATTTTAAATAATACTTATTGAAACGGATTCCACATACTTGTGTCCGAGCCAGTGTCCACACTATTGCCACAAACTCTGGGAACAAGTTCTTATAATATTAGAGACTACAAAAATATTTATTTATAGTCTTTCTTCCCAAAGACTACATCATATAAAATTTTTTAAAAACCCCACAGATATGAAAGGAGACCACTTTGAAAAGGTGGTTGAATGTAGCTGCTTCAGCTACTAAGATAGTTCTGGAGATTTCCTAGGCAGCATTCCTAGAGTGGAAATTTCATCGAGTTATTGCATGCTTCAACTTTGTAGCGTCTCTTCGTTGTCCTTAGGATAAAGTTGCAGTCCCCTAACACGGCTTACAGAGCCATGTGCGATCTGGCCCTGGCCAGCCTCCCCACCTCGTCCTTCCCTGCCTACTGCTCCCCACTCTACCTTGCTCCTTTCTCTCCTCCTCCTCCTCCTCTTCTTCTCCGTCTTCCTCCTCCTCTCCTCTTTTTTTTCCTTCTTCACCTGCCACGTCCTCCTCTTTCTCTTCCTCCCCCCCCTCCTCTTCCTCCTCCTTCTCCCTTTCCTTCTCTCCCTCCCCTCCCCGCCCCCTCATTCCTCCTCCTCCTCCTCAGGTAACTTTCTGGCTGCTCTGTCTAGTGTTTGCAGTAAGTCAGTTTCTCCACTCTTGACTCTCCTTTCCTTCAGAAACTTTTGGTTCCACTTGCTCTTCCCACATGGATCCCTTTGACAACCTACACGGCTATAGCCAGCCCTCAGGTCCCACAAGTCAAGGGGCCTCAGAATGCACAGCCATCGACTCAAAAGCAGCTCAAGCTGACCAGAACGGGGTCAGGCAAAGAGTTACCAAAGCCCATGACAGAAAATTCAAAAGCAGAATAAGGTTGAAAATTGGGCGAACACAGAGGGAGAATTGGGACGAATAAGAGAAGCTGGTGGGAAAGATGAGGCGAGACACCTGGAGAACCAGTGTGAGGACACGCAAGTTCATGTGCGACCTCTGAGGCGGCGCTCGGCACACAGGCCTCCAATGGGACCATCACACATTGAAATTGTAGTCACTCTGCTGCTCCCTGTGACTTTGGACAAGTCATGTAATCATTTTAGAGTCATATGACTTGGTGAGGTCACAAGCTGTCTGTAAGCTCTGTATTTGCCAAAGTTTGGCTTGGCAATATTCAGAGGTGCATGGGGCTATGGCAGGGGTTCCCAAAGCCGTAGGATTATAAATGACACACCTTCTCGGGGTGTCTGAGTGGCTCAGTGGGTTAAGCGTCTGACTTCTGCTTGGGTCACGATCTCGTGGTCTGTGAGTTCGAGCCCCGTGTCGGGCTCTGTGCTGACAGCTCAGAGCCTGGAGCCTGTTTCGGATTCTGTGTCTCCCTCTCTCTCTGCCCCTCCCCAACTCATGTCTCATGTGCACACACGCACACACACGCGCTCTCTCTCTCAAAAATAAACAGCCATTAAAAAAAAGTTGTTTTTTTTTTTTTTTTAAATGATGTACCTTCTTGGAGCATTCATCTTATGTAATGGAACAACATTAACATCATATATTTAAATTTACAGAAAAATAGATTTGTTTAGGAGTCAAATGCAAAATTTGAATACTGTTTTAAGAGAAGCATGAGATTACAAAGAAATGTTATCCATGGCCTCTGTAGGCTTCCCCCCAAATCTCTGAGGGCCTCTCAGTGCACATGTGTGGATTACCCCGGCTCCTTCAAGCTGAGACAAGAGGGGTTTTTTTGTTTTGTTTTTTAATAAAAAGATTAGTGTAACATGTTAAATAGGAACTTTGTCAAGAGTAGTATTCTGCCTCTTTGAGATAAGTTAACACAATAATCTTAGTATGACCAAATGTCACCAATCTGTCATGTGTTTGCTTCTTGAATGTATGTGTCTTGTATTCAAGCTCATCTTTTACATACCAGCTTTGAAATAGGACAGGAAGACACATGACATTTGGACAACACGAAGGAAGCCCTACCACAGGTTCCATACAAGATTTTAAAACAGAACTATATTTTCTCATGTCTTTCTAGGTTCCACCTGCATTTATTACAGTAGGAATTTTCCTCCCTGGTCTTTATGAGCCTTATCTTTCAAAAGCACAGCTAAGGTTCATTTTCCCAAACAATGAGTCTGGGTGACAGTAACTGGGGCTTTTGATTTGCCCACTTCTGTGACTTGTTTATGCGAGGCCCCTGAGTAGGCAGGTTCTGGAGCCAGGCTGTAACGGCTCTCTTCACTCTGAGGACGTGTTGAGGGATGAAAGCAGGGCCCAGACAGTCACTGCCTGTCAGTTGCTGTGGAAGTGAGCACCCCTTGATTTAGAAAAGGTTGGGGGGGTAGGGGCACCTGGGTGGCTCAGTTGGCTAAGTGGCTGAGTCTTGATTCCAGCTCAAATCATGATCTCACAGTTCAGTTCGTGAGTTCGAGCCCTGCATCAGGCCCTGCGCTGACAGTGCGGAGCTGGCTTCAGATTCTCTCTCTCTCTCCGTCTCTGCCCCTCCCCTGATTGTGCTCGCTCATGCTCTCTCTCAAAATAAATAAATAAACATTTTAACAAATAATAAAGTAAAAAAAAAAAAAAAAAGCAGGAGGTAAATCATGGGGCTGGGGGTTAACCAACCAGATTAGCACAGAGTTCCCATGTTACACTATTCTTCATTCAAGTGCCACTCATTCGAGCGGTCTTTTTGTTTTTCATCTCTTGAGAGGTATCGTGGGCTTTCTTCACCGAATGTTCTACTTAAGCCCTCTGAATAGTTCGCTCTCTGCCCAGGGGCAGCAGATAAGGAATAATATCAGCTCATCTCTCTGTGAGACATAATGGTGAAGTGCTGCAATGCATGGAATTTTATTTGGGCCTGCGATTTAATAGATGATGGACTATCTCTAGGTCAGATCTAGTCCAGATCAGTCACTACCATCTGTCACCAAGCTACAGCCAACTGGCAGCTGGTTGGTGGCCATTATGAAATCCATTAGTGATTTCAGTTCAGTTCTTAATTAATGGACATACTTAGGTACAGAACATTCCATAATTGACCATTTTCTTAAGTGGCTTCATTCCGTTCCTATAACCTGGACCTTCTTGGCCCCTGAGGAGTGTCCTTTGGTTTGGAGTTGCTGTAGTGGGGATAGGATTTCTTCTGTCCCGGTTCACGCATGCAGATACCGTCTGTGGAGAAATGGTAGGCTTTGAAATTTCTGTTTACGCTGCTTGAAGAAGCAAATGGGATTCCCAACGAGACTTCCTTCTAGAATTGGAGGTACTTGAAGACTGCCCTTTCGTGACGGCTTTTAGTGCTCACCTCCATTGTGGTCCTAAGTGAAAGCCGGCCTTATGGAAGGCTGTGACAGGAAAGAAAACCAACCTGTTTAAGTCTGAGGCAATTTGGCCTTGTCTGGGGCCGTTGTCCCGGAAGTTTTTATTTTATCTGAACAACTCCATCCACCACAACTTGACGGAGCAGAGAACTTCCTCTTTCTGGGTTACCAACAGGCACACTTTGCTACCAGTAAATTCTCCTAAATAATAAGCACAGTGAATAATAATCAATTGGGGAACATTTTTAACAGAAAAAGAGGCTGATGGCTGCGAAAACCAAACAAGCATGCAGCTCCTCAATTTAAAGAAATCCGAGCCTGCTCTTATACTATAACGTAGGAGAGCCTTTTGGCAGAGTCATAGTTTTGCTCTATTTTTGTATAATAAATACACATATAATCAAGTGAAAATAGACCTTGCTGCAGTGTTCAGCCGTTCCCATGCTGTGACGATGTAGCTCATTTAAATGCTCCTTGGGAATGTTGGCTCGTTCAATGAGAAAACAGTCAGTTTTAGACCAAATATAGTCAATTCCAAAAAGCAGTCAAACCAGTAGCATGAAAATGAATTTTTCACTTCTTCCACTGGTTGTTTTGGAATCCCATCGACACGGGCAAGAGGATGGAATGAACATTCTAAAACCGCATTGTTTATCCACTCTAGACACAGTGGGCTTCAAGGAGCCCCGATGAATCTGCATTTTCTTAAGATGCTTGTGGTCCCCCAAACAGGACCTTCCGGGGAGGGGGGTGGAAGGGGGTGCTCTCTGGACCTATCACCTCCTGAGGAGGACAGATGTTGTGAAGATCCCGGGCTGTGGTGCTGGCAAATGGCCAGAGACTGTTCCGTTCCCCACAACCCCGTGCACAGAATTTTCACCTCTGGTGCAGCTGATGAGTCCGGAACGCAGGCTGTGTGCATTTCTCCTGCCGAGGCAAAAACGTCTCCTTACAAGGAATCAGCTTCATGAGGAGATTTAGTCAGGTTCAGGGGCTAAACCTACACCTTGGTCTGATAGCTCCATTTCAGCAAGCAGCCTCTCCGGAGACGACCTTGCACAGGATGTCACTCTCAGTGACTCCTCGCACGGAACTGCTTGTCCTGAAATGGCGGTCAAAGAGTGCTGGGCAAGACTTAGGGATTTCTTCACTGATGCCTTTACTCAGCGAATGAGATAAACAGAAAGTTAAGGGAAAATCGAGTCCAAGTCTTCACACTGTTTTCAATCCTCCAGAAGTCACGCGCAGGGACGTGAGAACAAGGTGCCATAGTACAAGTCTGAATCCAACGGGTAAGGCTCCAGGCACACAAGTGCAGACACAGACAGTGAGTGTGTGTTCCTGAGGGGGTTTGGTACTTGCCTTGCTTAAGCCTGGTGGTTGGCATTCAAAACATAAAGCCAAACAAAGCTATCCCCAATCCTCTTAGTTCTGTACATCCCTCCTCAAGGCAACCTAAAACAAACCACAAATCCCTGGAAGGCACAACTTTGCACCCATCATTCAGGAAACTGGTCAAACAGGTAACTGAATCTTCTTTCTTAGAAAGTCAACATTTTGAAGTGTACTGGCTCAGAGAGGAGAGAAACTATAAAAAATCAAACTACTGGGGCGCCTGGGTGGCGCAGTCGGTTAAGCGTCCGACTTCAGCCAGGTCACGATCTCGCGGTCCGTGAGTTCGAGCCCCGCGTCAGGCTCTGGGCTGATGGCTCAGAGTCTGGAGCCTGTTTCCGATTCTGTGTCTCCCTCTCTCTCTCTGCCCCTCCCCTGTTCATGCTCTGTCTCTCTCTGTCCCAAAAATAAATAAACGTTGGAAAAAAAAATTATAAAAAAAAAAAAAAATCAAACTACTATGCATTTTAATAGTCTTGTACGCTTTACAAAATGTTGCTCATCCATGGTCTATCATGCCAATCAAGACTGAGAAAAGTAGGTGTTCCCAGAAGATGCTTGGTTTCTGGTTCCAAAAAGCTCACATGTGGAAGTCTGCATTAATTTGACTATATTCATTCAGACAAATAATATAGTAAATATAGTAACTAATTTCCCTTCTATGGAAGATGATTTTAGCAAAATCCTAGTCTGTTGAGTCCTCTGTATTTGAGTGTAGCCTGAAATCAGAAAAGCTATAGGGAATAAAAAGAATCCCTACTGAGTTACTTTATAATGTAAAGTAATCTTGCCCAAAGGTAGTTTTTGAAGAGGGATGGCCACATAGTATCTTTTATAAGTTTTATTCTTAAGGGTTTAGACTTCTCAGAAGGATATATGGTGTATGTAAATAAAGCAGTAGGTTTAGAAACACATTACTTGGAACTACGGGTTGGTAAAGCCACTCACTCCAGGGACACATCCAAAAGGGACGGTTGATACATTATTAAACATCACAAATGTGTAAGAGAGATTTTCTTTGAGGGTTTTTTTTTTAAGTTTATTTATTTATTTTGAGAGAGAGAGAGACAGAGATGGTATGAGTGGAGGAGGGGCAGAGAGAACCCCAAGCAGTCTCCGCACTGTCAGCCCAGAGCCCGACATGGGGCTTGAACTCACAAAACTGTGAGGTCACGACCTGAGCCAGAATCAAGAGTTGGACACTTAACTGGTAGAGCCACGCAGGCACCCTGATATTTTCTTTTAGTTTGAACCTAGATTCAATCAGTAAATACCTCTTGAATGTGTGAAGGAATGCAATACATTTCCATATAATGTTCAGTGCATATATATTTGTTCCCTAAGCTCAATTACCATGTTCCTACTTTCCTTTTCTTACCACATCATTCTAATGTGCCCCTTCGAAGTGAAGTATCCTCCCCCCACCACACACACACACACACACACACACACACACACACACTTTTTTTGGCGGTGGAGGTGGGGGGGTCAGAAAATGTCCATGTGACACATTAGGGCAATATCCTTCAATCTGATAAAGTTATTTATAAGCTGTATACATCATAAACAACATCTGTACTTTCAAGTAATGTTTACCATCTGAAATGAATCTACCAATAGTGCTGTGTAAGCGATTTGCTTCTGAGATCAGCAAGCGTGGGGTCCAAATACAGAACACAAACTGGCAGAGTTTTCTATGAACTTCTTATAGGACTGGTGAAACTTCTAGCTAACTAGAAGAATGAAATGCATCTGAAGTATGCCGGGGAAACTGGGGGTCTTGCCACTTGATAAGCACATCAGGTACATGTCTGTGAGACTGAACCTTGGACACTCACCTAGCACGGAACATAAGATCTCTGAATTTAGCAGGAGGTAGATAGACTGGACTCTGTCTCTCCCCTTCCCAGCAGGCACAGGGGCTGCTGTTTTTTCTTTCCTTTTGCTTCTATTTGCAGAAAGATCATAAAAGCACAGATACCTCCCCTGATCACCGAATAGGTGAGCATTTATCCTCTGGGATGTCCTGTTTCCTTGAAGTCACAGTTCTCTGAGAGAGTGAGGTTTTGATTTAGCAAGAGCGGTTTCTTTCTGATGCTCATTTCTGGTAATGGACTCCTACTTCTGATTCTGACTTCCAATTAAATTATAAAACCACAGGAAATCTCTGACTACTTTGGTTTTTAAGAGGAACTTTTTGGTGGGGGAAAAAAAATGATGACTTTCCAGGAAACAGAGTTCCTTATCTCACCTACTCCATCGTTAATTCAGACACATAATGAGGAAATTGAGCTGTTAACCCCCTACACACTGCAGTTGTCTATATTTTCTGTTTGTATTTTTAGGAGAGAGGATCTTAAGCCCCTCCATCCCCAGTACTTACCACTTCAGAGACACTGGGTAGCTGTTGCGAAATCAACAAATGTAGCAATATTTGCGTATTTTTCCCGTCTATTTCCTAACAGGATTCTAGGCACTTTGTAATGAAACGCATGTGAAACAGAACAATAAAATGAAGGTAACAAACAAAGGAGGCACCATGTGAAGAAAATGAAAAGATATGTATGCTAAGGGCCAGGGACTGGGATGAGATCATGGAAGCACTAGATTTGACTCTAAATTGAGGTGAAGAACGGATCCCTGATCGACCGTATTGTTTTCTTAATCTGCGAAAATGAAGCACACAGAGGGTTTCCTCACGTGGGGGGTCAGCAGCACATGGGAGGACATTGCAAATGCCTGTTGCCACATCTGACCTGTTCATGTCTATCAGGCATACTTGGTCACCCCTGTCTCCTATTAAGAAGACCTGGGGCCCGCTGAAGACAGCGTCCTGGAAATCTGAGATCCAGGTGTTGCAAGTGATTTACTGACCTCTCCTCTGAAGCCAGTTCAGTGCAACTTGAATATGTATTATATATGTACTATATGTGTTTATTATGTATATGATGTTATACGGAATATATATAAACACACATTTTTATATGCAACTTGTATATGTATGTTTATCTCATATGCACAAAAGCCAAGTTTCTATTGGAATCAACCTTATATCCTTTATTTAAAAAAAAGACAAATTCGGGGCGCCTGGGTGGCGCAGTCGGTTAAGTGTCCCACTTCAGCCAGGTCACGATCTCGCGGTCCGTGGGTTCGAGCCCCGCGTCGGGCTCTGGGCTGATGGCTCGGAGCCTGGAGCCTGTTTCCGATTCTGTGTCTCCCTCTCTCTCTGCCCCTCCCCCGGTCATGCTCTGTCTCTCTCTGTCCCAAAAATAAATAAACGTTGAAAAAAAAAAATTAAAAAAAAGACAGATTGGAAGCAGATAAAACACCAACACGCTTATTTTATTTAAGATTTGAGAAAACAAAAGAAAAGTCCTTTTAAACGTCTATTCTGCCACCATAAAAGGGGCCTTTGGCTGCCTGAGTAGGGGGCCACTCTGACACACTGAGGGCCATAAAGGATGTTGGCCAGTAGAGACCCCTATTTTCTTCCCCACAGCTGAGAATCCAAGCCTTCTCAGTTATCTTTTCACTCTCTCTTAATGATTGGGATTCACCAGAACTTTCTGTTCTTCTGCTTGGCTCATACGTTCCCTCCTAGAGATCATCTCTCAAATCCTATATTAATTGCTTATACCTACCTTAAAATATTGTTTCTCAACAGACTTAATCCAAGTCACTAGCGCTCTTGATACAAGCCCCAAACTCTTTCTCTGTAGAAACTGGATGTTGCCCTGTTTCTACTGCTTTAAATCCTTTGACAGTCTTGATTTGGGAGGATACATTTTTTTTTTTTCTAGACAAGGAAACTGCCAGAGGTTTAAAGAGAGAACTTTATAGAGAGGAAAAGAAAGCAATTCATGAAGAATAACAGCTAATTTTATAATCAGGAAGACAGTAATTAGAAGACCGTACAGAATGGGGGTTGACAGCTTGGGCCCTGAGACGTAGTCCCAATTCAAACACCACTCTGCCATTTAAACTAGTGGGGTGACCTTGGCAAATTACATGGGCTCTATACCTCAGTTTCTTTGTTTGTAAAATGGGGCTAATAGACAATGAAAGGGAATAATCTGTAGAAAATGCTCGGGACATAGTAAACATTTATTAAATATTGCAATTATAACCTAGTATGTACTAATCTGTATGCTCAAGACACCTAACTATTTCTCAGATGTCCATAAAGACACCTAAGATGTTTTATATTCTATTCTAGCATAGTAACTCACGGAGAGAGATTACATGTGGGGCAAGGTGAAAGAAAAGCGGAGGCTTCACCCCAGTGCGGTAATCCAGCCGCCGAGATGCCAGGGTGTGAACTTTGGGCGCACCCGCAATGGGTGGGCTCCCCTCACCATGAGAGCACACACCGTCACTGACTGCACAGGTGCCATTTGGAACAGGCATTGTCATGCAAGGAGTACGCTTGGTTATTGAGGGAGGGGTTAGTGCTTATAGCCAAAGGGCCATGTGCTCAGAAAACAAAGGATGATATATAAACAAGGCGCAACACTTGTGTGGCAGGTGAAAGATGGATGAGGTACTTAAGCAAGGCTCTCGAGACAGAGCAGTGTGTGTGATTGAAAGGCTGCACTGACTGTGTGCATTGTGTTTGGAGAAACAGGTGAGGCCCCCGCGGGCTGTCAAATACTGCATAATATATTAGTAGGAATGGTATCGTGTTATTGCTAGTGACTCCTCGCTCCCTGTTAGCTAAGGCAGTAACTTTTTCTCTATACGAGGATTTTGTGACCTTAGAGATTTCTTTTTTGCCTTCCACAAGTATACTTTTCCATGCTTTATACAAAGATGTCATGATTTCTTTAGGAGAACATCTATCATTGGTGTCCCCTGGAAGTTATTCTTCAGCTTATCCAAGAGATATGAATTCACTTTTGCATTTCCCAGCCCCAGTTGTTGGGTCCCTAGTCTCAGTGGCTAGAAAGCAGCAGCATTTGGGCAACTGGTCACCAGGTAGCCTTATCATCTTCAGCAAGAGGATCTAACCCTCTGGACACTGTCCTCCCTAAGAAGCACTTTGCATTAGGTGAGTCCCAAGGACCATTATCATCCTTTCTCATTACACACTGATACAAATGTAGACCATCCCACTGAAAATATTCACTTATGCCTTCATATCTGGCAGCTGTGCTAAGGCTCAGCAAGAAATCCTTCCATGTAGGCATAGTTTCTTCCAAATTAGTCATCCTGTTCAGATTAGAACTGATCTTTCTTTGGGAATGCAAGCTGGTGCAGCCACTCTGGAAAACAGTACGGAGGTTCCTCAAAAAACTAAAAATAGAACTACCCTATGACCCAGCAATTGCACTAGTAGGCATTTATCCAAGTGATACAGGTGTGCTGTTTCAAAGGGACGCATGCACCCCCACGTTTATAGCAGCACTGTCAACAATAGCCAAAGTATGGAAAGAGCCCCAATGTCCATCGATGGATGAATGGATAAAGAAGATGTGGTATAGATATACAATGGATTATTACTCGGCAATCAAAAAGAATGAAATCTTGCCGTTTGCAACTATGTGGATGGAACTGGAGGGTATTAATGCTAAGTGAAATTAGTCAGACAAAGACAAAAATCATATGACTTCACTCATATGAGGACTTTAAGACAAAACAGATGAACATAAGGAAAGGGAAACAAAAATAATATAAAAACAGGGAGCGGGACAAAACAGAAGAAACTCATAAATATGAAGAACAAACTGAGGGTTGACGGAGGGGTTGTGGGAGGGAGGACGGGCTAAATGGGTAAGGGGCACTAAGGAATCTACTCCTGAAATCATAGTTGCACTATATGCTATCTAATTTGGATGTAAATTTAAAAAAAGTAAAAAAATAAAATAAAAAGTTTTGAAAAGACAAAAAAAAAATAAGTGAATTCATCAGTTGCCTTATAGAGTCAAGGTACAAATTCTAAATTCATCTCTATATTCTAATTAAAAAAAATGGAAATTTTATAAATGATACTTTTAATGATATAATAAAAAATGTTGAAAGGCTACAAATGAAAAAAAAAAAAGAACTGAACTTTCTGAACTTTGACTCTTGACAACCAATGTCGCCATCAATTTAATGGAAACTTTTTGGCTAGATCCGAATGCATGTGTCCTAAAGATGAAATATTTAGTTACTCTAGGCAAGGAAAGAATTTTTGCCTGCCCTAGGAATGTTGCGGTTCTAGATACCTATGTACAAAAATAAGTGATGCATATTTCCTTTCATCTTTTTTTTCTTTTCATATTTGGGATTATCTTACTAATACAAATTTGTATCTTGAATTTTCAGTTAGTAACTTTCCTGCGTTGTTAAAGAACCTTTGTAAATATACTTTTAATAGTTCTTCAGTATTCAGTCATGATTTGTATTATTTATTTATTATTCTATTTTTGGACATTTAAGTTATTACTAACTTGATAATGCTACAAATATGCAGAGATGAACCTTATTTTATTTTATTTTATTTATTTATTTATTTTTTTTAGTTTTTTTGGGACAGAGAGAGACAGAGCATGAACGGGGGAGGGGCAGAGAGAGAGGGAGACACAGAATCGGAAACAGGCTCCAGGCTCTGAGCCATCAGCCCAGAGCCCGACGCGGGGCTCGAACTCACGAACCGCGAGATCGTGACCTGGCTGAAGTTGGACGCTTAACCGACTGCGCCACCCAGGCGCCCCGAGATGAACCTTTTTTTAGTATGAGTCTTTTTCCTTTTTAAAAGTTGTTTCTTTAGAGGTGGTTGTCTATCTCCCTGTCTCTCTGCCTCTCCCCCACTCGCCCTCTGTCTCTCTCTCTCAAAGATAGATAAACATTAAAAAAAAATTTTTAAGTTGTTTCTCTAGAGCAGAGTCACAGAATTAGGATTACTTGGTCAAGGGTACGTATTTAAAGCTATATATATTATATAAATATAAAATATATATGTTAATATTTTATATTTATAAAGTTATATATATATATGTGTGTGTATATATATCTTCTTCTCAAAAAGTTATATAAATTTAGACCCTTACCTTCAAGGTAAAAATTATATGCCTCCTTTCACCCTTGAAAGGTTTGTCCTTATTTAAGAATATACATATTTAGAAATGTCATAATTAAAATATGGTATTTAGGTGTTATTGTAGGTATGTTGTATCTTATTGCTTGACTTTGTTTAACTAGGATGGCTTTTCTCTAAGTATACTTATTTATAACTAAGTTGGAGCTTTAGGAAAAGAGTTTTCTGAAGGCCCCACCTATGGGAAAAAAGAACTTTCTAGCTTCTTTGAATATATATAATTTTTTTTTATTTTTTTTTCAACGTTTATTTATTTTTGGGACAGAGAGAGACAGGCATGAATGGGGGAGGGGCAGAGAGAGAGGGAGACACAGAATCGGAAACAGGCTCCAGGCTCTGAGCCATCAGCCCAGAGCCCGACACGGGGCTAGAACTCACAGACCTCGAGATCGTGACCTGGCTGAAGTCGGACGCTTAACCGACTGTGCCACCCAGGCACCCCAGAATATATATAATTTTTACCTCAGTTAGTAAAATGTGCGACTTCAGAATATAGCTGTCTCACTGGAGTCCTGTTCTATGTGTCCAATGGGGGTTTGTTATTCAAGGGAGATTGTTTTTTAATGTTTGTTTATTTATGAGACAGAGAGAGAGAGAGAGAGTGAGAGCAGAGGAGGGGCAGAGAGAAGGGGGGACAGAGGACACAAAGCAGGCTCTGTGCTGACAGCAGAGAGCCTGATGTGGGGCTCGAACTCACAAACCATGAGATCATGACCTGAGCTGAAGTAGAATGCTTAACTGACTGAGTCACTCAGGTGCCCCCAAGGGAGATGTCTTGATATAAAGAAGGCTTTATATAACAAAGTAATAATTACAGCTAATAATTTCAGCTGTGTGCCGAATGCTCTTAGAGTTTTATAAATATCTTATGTAATCATTTCAGTAACCTTTGAAGCAGGTACTATTAGAATTCCCATTTTCAGGTTCTCAAACTAACTTAGAAAAGATTCTTACCAAACATTGAGCGATTGGCAAGCAGAAGAGCTCGAATCAAAAAGTCTGATTCCAGAGCCTGTACCCTGAGCTGCTACACTATGATCTTCTCTTTTGATGGGATCCAGAGTGCAGCTTATTCATATTAAACTTTAGTCTGTGATGCTCAATACTGTTTACTCCAATTCAAATAAATTTGAGCATTTGCTATGTGCCAAATAGTGGATAAGCACATCAGCATATTGTGTTTTTAATTAACACTAGGGGCTCCTGGGTGGCTCAGTCGGTTAAGCATCCTCTTGATCTTGGCTCAGGTCATGATCTTACAGTTCTCAGGTTTGAGCCCTGCATCAGGCTCCGTGCTGACAGCTCAGAGCCTGGAGCCTGCTTGGGATTATGTCTCCCTCTCTCTCTGCCTTCCCCCGCTTGCGCTCTGTCTCTGTCTCTCAAAAATAAATAAAAACATTACAAATTAGTTTGTACAACTGTACAAACAGTTAGTAACACTTATCTATACCAGGTATTGTGCTGGAGAGTAGGGGTATAAAAGGTTCAGTCCCGTTTCTCAGGGACTGTATGTCCACAGATGATTAGAAGCTTATGCGATAAATGATTTAATAGTGTAGGATTAGAAGAGGAAACACAAAGTTGTTCTGGGCTGGCAAAGTAAGATGACAAAAGTACTGCCTTTTGAGTCTTCTTATAGGGTACATATTTGCAAAAAAGAAAGCATTGGGATGTGTGTGTGTGTATGTGCGTATGTGTGGGTGTGTGTGGGGGTGGAAGCATGTTAAAAGTCAAGGAGGTTTGGAAGACTTTGATGTTCAGGAACCTGGAAGTCTTTGATGCTACATTTTGGTGAGGTGTGACTGGAAAAGTAGTCCAGGGAAAGGGTATGAGGGTTTTGTTTTGTTTTGTTGCCCATGTGAAAGGGTTTAGACTTTATCCTATGGATCTGAAGTCACAGCTCAAATACCTACGGGTACCTGACAGATTAAAGCCAATGACTAAATCAGAGAAGGTAACCAGGAGTAGGGAAAACAGGAAAGCACATGTCACAGCTAAAGACGATAGCTGCCTCTCAGCTCACGTAGGTTACATCCAGACTCTCCAGACCCTTTCACTTTCTGTGAAAATCCACAAATCTAGATTTATATGTAAAATTCTCCACATTTTAAATCTTGGCCATTAAGAACAAGAATGATGAAGGTGATAAAATATCATGCAAGCCAGAGAAAGCTGCTTGGGTGCACCCTCTCTTAATGCAGAGGGACCATGGAAGAACCTAGAGCAGGGATAGCATGGTCAGATCTGAACTTTAGAGACTCAGTTCAGATGGTTGCTGTCTTTGATGATTGATGAGGCCCATGGTGAGACCGATTTGGAGACTCTTTAGTGGTGTTTGGCAAGTGGTTCTGATGTCTCAACTTACGGCTATCTTCATAAAAAAAGGAGTAAAGGGCATATTTGAGAAGTGGTAGGAAGTGATAGGACTTGGTAATGAATTTAACTTGACTGGGGGAGAGGTGGATATGTGTAAGATGGGGGGAAAGGTCAAGGAGACTTCCCAGTTAGAAGACACGTGAGGCTGAGTGTGTGGGAATTGGGAGGAACAGGTTTGAGGTGTGGTGACAAGGAGTTTTATTTGGACTTTAGTGAATTTGAGAGTCTGTCATAGTATTCCGGTAAAAATAGTGTAATTCATCTAATTCTCCTAACAAGGCTATGAGGTATATCACATTAACCCAGTTTTTAACAGTGAAGAAATTGACATTCAGAGAGGTGAAAAAACTTTGTCCAAGTCCTTAGCCTTGGCAGGACTGAGATTGGCAAGGGTTCCTGCTACTTGTCACCATGGCTTTCAGACAAGATCAAGATCTTTTGAAATACCTGTCAAATGTTCATCATTTCCTTAGTTTAGGTTCTGGGTACTCTTATGTGATAGGGAAATACAAAGCACTCATAAATCATGCCTTCATACATTAAGTAAAAAGTTGGGAAAGTCAATATTCTAGAGTCCTCAGAAAATAATCGTGTGCTACCAAGGAACCAAAATTGCAAGGATATATCATGGTACACACCCCCATGAAGCAGCCCCTCTACCTAAACTCAGGTCAGGTGCACACACAAGCCACCGAAGTGGAAGAAGAAAAAATTTGATGTGACAACAGCGTTTGGTTTTAAGTTTTTACAAGGTTATTGAAAACGACAAAGCGAGTTCCGAAAGAGTACAAAACAGGGTTATTCCTTCATGTAAATAATTTCAATAAAATACCAGCTGGTTGACTGAAATCCGGATGGATTAAATCTGGACGTAAACATTCCTGTCTCCATTACATAGGACCTCTGAATCTCACTTGGATTTATAAGATTAGGCAAGTGGTTTTTTGGGGGGGAGAGGGGAAGGGGGACAGTGTTTAGATAGGGGTTCATGATAAACTGATAATTCTAGCTTCTGAGGATCTATCTGGATGTAACTGAAGAGCTAGATACAGTGGGTTGTAGGATTGCTGTAACAGATGACCACAAACTATGGCTTACAAGGACAGATATTTATCCTCGGATTGTTCTGGAGGCCAGATCTAAAATCAAGGTGTGGGCAGGACCCTACTCCCTCTGACAGCCCCTGGGGAGAACCTTCCCTTGCCTCTCCCTGCTTCTGGTGGTTCCAGGTGTTCCTTGGCTTGTGGCCACTTCCTTCCATCCTCAGCCTCTCTGGTCACACTGCCACCACCTCTTGGGTGTGTTGGTGTTATCTTCTCTCGCCTGTCTCTTATAAGGACACTTGTGATGGCATTTGGGGCCTAGGCCTTTAATCCAGGATAATCTTGGTATTCTAAAATTCTTAACTGAATCACATCTGCAATGACTCTTTTTTCCAAATCAGGCAATGCTTGTAAATTTCAGGCATTAGGGGTTGATAACAACCCTAATAACCCGGCCGTTATTCAACCTCACTACATACGGTATAATGGTTGATTCAAGGACTAAGCTAAACAAGATGTGTGTTTGGCCATGGGGCTCAGCTCAAAGGAAAATCTTCAGTGTGAGCAGAAGTGAAATGTCCAAATCAGACTGGGGCTGTTAGATGTCAGGCCCCAAGGATAAAGCATGGTTATAAATAGGAAGACAGATCAAACCACTAGGATTCAGAAGACAGTGTGTTCCATGATATTCAAGTTAAGCAAACCAGAGGCCTGAACCACTTTTCTTTCCACTCTGCTGAGATGCGATACTGCCGTGAATATCCAGGTTGAAAAATGTGTCTATGAGGCAAGTTGATAACATGTGATTGCAATTATGAGCCACTGGATGCAAAAAGTCAGCTGAGAAAATGAGTATGTCTAAAAGGGGCTCAGGCTTAACCCTCAACTGGGTTCGTATCTTTCTCTTTTGGTTTCTATGTATCACCATCCCTCCCCTCCCCTCCATATCCAACTAATTCTAGCCCTAATTATATATACATGACTCAGCCCTTTCTGGTGGATAAAATCTTTTGGCAACATCCCAAGGATCACTTGTCCACAAAATTATCAGTGACTCTCCTCACACTTACCAATATTATCTCCCCCAACCCGAGTCACACAGACTCCTTCCTAAAACACTTGTCCTTATCTCTTGCCCTAGAGCAAAGTATTTCCCCAACAACACAATTCCCCTGAAAACCAAACCAAAATGTAAATGAAAACATGCAATTTATTCAATTTTACAACCTCGTCTTAGTGCTTTTGTCTTAGCAACAGGCTAATTATCATAATGGTTCTGTTCTTTTCTGAATCTGAGCAAATTCTGTGAATGATGAATCTGGTGTGAGGAAGATACGGTGTGCAGTGTCTATGATCTTTCTGTAGTTACGGGACTGTCATTGGATTGCCTCTCGGGTAGTTATGGTTCTCTAGAATGGCTGACCTAAAGTAAGCAAGTGATATTGCTTCCTCATGGTAGACAACTGAGTAATCATTCCATTTATCAACGGCCGCTCTGCTTTGTGTCTCTTCAGATACTGTGTGTGCCACGACATCATTTCCTCTATGGTTTCCCGATGCTGAAAATCTTTCCTGGTTAAACTGATATCATACTGTATCAAGAATGGTAATGAGTCAAACATATTTGGCATGCATGACTCTATGAAAGAAGAAATCAGATACTGATGCTTGGTTACCTCCTGCTGTCCTTTGTGTTCCTGTGGACTTAGTAAGAAAAAGCTTTACTACACCCAATAAAGAGATGCCTTATTGTAATTAGCTCCCAGGGGAGATTTAATCTCAATAGAGTTTACAACATGCTACCATCAAAGACACAGAAAGGAAGCCCTCAATAAAATATGGCCTGCATCTTCCTATACCTGAGCTTCCCAGTGGCCCTTGAGCCAACAGAAGAGATGACAAATTGCTAGTGGCACTCATTTGGAATATTTGGGGTCCCCAATGATTCTTTCTCCATCTATCCATGTTGCACTCAGGTCAGGACACTAGGATCTTATTATAGTGAGAAAAGGTACTGAACACTTAAGAGACGGCATAATGCAGTGGGAAACAGTAATATGCTCTGCTGTGGGAGAAGCGCGAGTATGCCCCCTTTTTTTTTCTTCTCTATTAATGATATTCAAGTCGTCTTACCTCTCCAACCCTGTTTCTTCATTTATAAAATGGAAATAATAACACCTATTTCCCTGGGCCTCTGTGTGGATAAAATGAGCCCAGGGCTGGCAAATTGCGCTGTAGGTGGTAGGCAGGTGCTAATCTCTCACACTCACCCCTGTCCTTTTTTTACATTGATGCTGGCTAGGCTCTTGAACCCTGACACATCACTTAGAAAACTGTGCACACTCAGAGACTCCATGTAAATTTTTTGTTGTTGTGCTGTATTTTGTTATCCAACTGGCTTTTTTCCTTATCGCACTCATCTGTTACTTTGGTCCCTGAAAGAGTAGAGTAGTTGGCAGTGATTCACATTTCAGTGATGATTTAAAAAAAAAAATAATAGTGTTTATTTTTGTGAGAGAGAGAGAGGGAGAGGGAAAGCGGGGAAGGGGCAGAGAGAGAGGGAGACACAGAATCCAAAGCAGGTTCCAGGCTCTGAACTGTCAGCACAGAGCCCAATGTGGGGTTCAAACTCACAAGCCGTAAGATCACGATCTGAGCCCAAGCAGACACTTACCCAACTGAGCCATCCAGGCGCCCCTAAGTGAGGATTTCTTGACCAATAAATGAATATTAATAAGAAATATGATTATTTCCATAGCTTCTGAAAACAATCAAAAAGGGTTCATTAAATAAATTAGATTGGGTTATGCATCTTAGACTGAGCTCCTGAATCGTTGCCTAATATCTTCAGTGTCTGGGAAGTGGACACTGAAGTGTCCAGGAAGGAGTGTCCAGGAAGAAAGATGACATACTTAAAACCTCCTGACCTGTCCTCATAACTAATCAAAACTCAGTTTTCCCACTGGGAAATTGGGAGATTCCTAAGAACAAAGGAATTATTTGGTTCTTGTTACATGAAGACAGCACACATAACCACCCTGATGACCGCCTTTTGGAATGGTTCCTTTCACGGGCTGGAGGGGAACAAATGTTTTCTTAACCTCCACCAAAGTTCATAGCAATTGGTTCTGGGATAATTTCCTTAAAGGCCCCACTGCCAAGGAGGACTGAGTTAAAGATATAAGTCCTAATATCCTGACTTTAAAATTCATAAATCATCTTTATATTTAACTGGATGCTATTGTATTTCCTCTTCCATTTAATAGTTATTATTTTTCTTCTTCCCTGGGATAATTATTCCTGGGAAAGTTGGAGCACCCAATTAAGCTTGAATCCTGAAGCTTAGAGAAGACATCCAGAGGCATCGCACACAATGACATCCAGAGCATGGATGACGACAGTGAAGGACCTCTGTCTCTGTCAATGTGGAGGACCTGAGAAATCCTGTGACCTGAGAAATCCTGCTGGTACAGAAATCACTAGAAAACATGCATGCAGAGAAGCATACATTGGACCAATACTGGCTAATATCTGTTGGCTTAGAACTTGGACTGGAGGGGCCATAACACATGGAGACAGAACAAAAATCCTAAAGCACATGCTAGCTGGGAGATTGGACTTCTGAATAAACCTCGGACATCCAAAAGTCAGCATTGTCTGTGGGTGAACTTGGGAAAAAAACAAAGCAAAACAAATAAATGTAAAACCCTGCATTGAAAGAAGAAGGAAATGGTTGTTATTCTGGCCTGTCTGGACTTTGGCTCCTGCAGGAAAGATATAAAGAGAAAATCTCCCATGAATGTTTTTTAGCCACAAACCTACTGGTCTGCATAGAGAGCAGGAAGTAATTCTACTGGGGTCCCAAAATATACAAGCACAAAATTTAATTTAACGTGGTCCCATTTTGGTGGTGCCCCTGAGCACTGGCCTGGAAGAAACCAGTGCAAATCATCTTTGGATGAAGCACATGTACGAGATGCAGAGACACGTAGAGTGATCGAGTTCAATGCAGGGCAAATATATGTCTAAGATATATCTAACTGGGGCTCCAGGAGAAGCCAGAGAGAATTGGTAGAGGCAATACTTGAACATGGTTCGGAATGTTTCCAGAGCTTGTGAAGACATAAGTCCTCAGCTTACTGAAGGCAAAATAGATTACATAAAAATCACAAAACTTAAATAAAAAGTGAGTCTTAGCCTAATGGTAGAAAATCAAAAACATAGAGAGGATGTTTAATCAGTCAGGTTACCTACACAGGAATGGCCATTCAGCCTGTAGCTGACTTCTTAAAAGCAGCAATGAAAATCACTAGACTATGGAAGAATAGCCTCAGTGTGCCAAACAGAAAATAACTATCAGCTTAGAAACGTATAATCAGTATAGCTATCATTCAGAATGAGGTAAAAATGAAGTAACTTCTAAGATAAAAACAAAGAAGATTAAAAAAAAGAAGAAAAAAGAAACAAACAAAAAGTAAAACTGAAGAGGATTTACTATGAACAAATGACTAAGGAAATTCTAAAGAACATCTTGGCGCCTGGGTAGCTCAGTCAGTTGTGTCAGATTTTGGCTCAGATCATGATCTCAAGTTTCGTGAGTTCGAGCCCGCATCGGGCTCTGTCACAGAGCCCACTTCAGATCCTCTGTCTCCCTCTCTCTCTGCCCTTCCCCTGCTCGTGCTCTCCCTCCTTCTGTCTGTCTCCTCTCTCTCTCTTTCTCTCTCTCTCTCTCTCAAAAATCAACATTAAAAAAAAAAGAACATCTCATAGAAAAAGGGAATATAAGCACTGAAGGAAGGTCTACAATAAAAAAGAAAAAAGTGAGCCAAAAATATGGTAAACGTGTAGTAAGCTAAAAACCCTTGACTTTGAAAAAAAGATTGATATTGCCTCATTTTTTATTTTAAAAAAGAGAACCCAAATGTTGCCAACAAGAACATATAACTGTTCCCAAACTATGTACTGAGGCACCCACAGCATCCTAGTGAATACGCAGGGGAAACAGAAGTTATTAACATTTTCTAGGAAGACACAGGAACATCTGTTGGAGGCAGCATGGAATGCTAGCTCAAGGCAGTTCACGGTTTCAACAGTGAGTTCACTATGTTCCTTTCGATTACATCTTATCTGTATGAAACCAAGTTTTCATATGGATGTTTCTATGGAAAAACAAAGCGAATACCAAGAGAAGATAAATATCCAACAAGAAATAATGGCGGAAGTACATAATTTTATTCCAAGATTTGAGAAGTTGTGCAGTGCCTCACAAGTGCACATGTGCTACGAGACAATAACTGTGGTTATTTAAGGATGAAATAAAATTATTATTTTTTCTTTCAGTTCATGTCTGCTTTTTCAAATAGCTCCTAAGTTATTAGGATCCAAATACATGATAAGTTGTTTTGACCTAGTTATTTAATGAACAAAACAAAATTAGTTAATAACCAAAACAAAAGATTCTTCTATTTGCCTAGGGGCACAGTGAAAAAAATTAGACACTGTGAATACGGGCAATGGAGACAGTTTGGGACCATCTGGAATATAAATTGGCATGGGGATAACTGGATAGGTATTAATGAAATTTCTATTTTTTTAAGTTAAATATGCATGTTAAAATTTGCAGGGGAAAGAAAGGCGTAGATGTGTAACTTCCAAACTAGTAAACGTGGAAAACATTCAGTGTAGGAAAACAATAGCAACCAATTTCAAACAAGGCAAGATGAGATTTTTTTTTTCATAAGTGGGACAACAAGAAAGCCCTAAATAAGATGCCAGAAATGAATTCAAACCTATTAATTATCCCGATTCATGTAAATGCACTAAATCCTCCAGATAAAAGACTTGCTAAGTCCTGTGATTTTCCATTTTCAAGAGATACACCTAAAACGTAAAACTTAGGTTGATTACAAGGCACAAAATGGTATATGAAGACACAACAAACCAAAATTAAGCTCATTGTAACTTCAGTGATGTTAGCAGACTTTAAAACGTGTTACTATAGAAGTTGCCACACATTCGTAAAAATTTCAATTCGCCAAAAAGATACAATAATTCTAAAATTGTATAAGTGATGAACAATTTTAAGATAGTAAATTTGAGTAAATTGGAGTTGTAAAATTCCTAGAAAATATGCATTATTGAAACGTACTTAAGAAAGAAAAATCTTAAATGCCCTATATATATATTTTTAAAAATTTTTTCAATGTTTATTTATTTTTGAGAGAGAGAGAGACAGAGAGAGAGCATGAGCAGGAGGGAGACACAGAATCCGAAGCAGGCTCTAGGCTCTGAGCTGTCAGCACAGAGCCCGACGTGGGGCTCAAACCCACGGCCGTGAGATCATGACCTGAGCCTAAGTTGGACACTTAACCGACTGAGCCACCCAGGTGTCCCTTAAATGCCCTATATTGATTAAAAGAGTAAATTGATAATGGAAAATCTTCTCACTCACAAAACACCAGTTCCAGATAGTTTGTAGGTGAATTTCCATCAGATACGAAGGAACTGATATTCCAATATTACAGAAATGCTTTCAGAAAATAGGAAAAGAAGGTTTACTCTAGCTCACCTTATGAAGGAAAGATTAATCTTGTTACTAAGACTCAGCAAGAGCAATACAAGGACAATTACAGATCATTCTCATTTATGAAATAGATTCAAGAAAATATTAAACAAAACATTAGCAAACAAAACTCCAAAATTAATTTTTCTTGAAATGTCAGATTGGTTCAGCATTAGAAAATTATGTAGACAGATAAATGGAGAAAAATTATGTGATCTTAATAAATGGATAAAAGGAATTTGGTAACATCTATGTTACCATAAATGGATAAAATTTATGTTATCTATGTTACCATAAATAGAAAAATTATGTGATCTTAATAAATGGATAAAAGGAATTAAGCCAATATCTATGGTAAAAGTTCTCAACAAACTAGGAATAGATTCTTTAGCCTAATACAGTGTCCCTACAATGCTTTGATATAAACATAATGATGAAACATTATGCACATTTCCTTTAAAATTGAGAACAAAATAAAAATGTTATCTGCTAACACTATCAATGTATTGGTATTCCTAGCCAATAATATAATATAAGAAAACAAAATGAAAGGTATAAGATTTGGAAAGGAAAAACAAAACTGTATTTATTCTGAGATGATATCATTCATTTTACAGAAAACCAATAGCATCTACCAATCAGTTATTAATAAGAGAGTTTGCCAGATGTGATGTCAAAATGTTAAAGTAAATCTCATTTCTATATGCTAGCAATAAACAGCAAGTTTTATTTTTTAAAAAGAATCCATTTTACTATAGCAGCTAAAATGGACTGCTTTTATAAGGCATAAATGTAATGAAAAATTGCTCAAAGCCTTTATGAAAATGCTAACACTTTATAAAACATATTAAAAATTACCTAAATAAACTGAAATTATTAAAGTAAATTTTTAATAGGTAGTAAGATAATATTATAATGAGGTTATTTCTTCCCAGTAGGGTTTTCCTGGCACCTGACAGGTTGCCTTTAAAATTTACAGAGATGAGCAAAGGGCCACGAATCCCTGACGACAATCCCACAAATCCCACGAATCCCTGAAGGCAGGGGTGTGGTGGGGATCATGCCAAATGAAACACTGATACTTAGGATGAAAGACAGTGATCCGGTCAGTGTGGTATTGGCCATGGGGTAGACAACTGTACCCGTAGGACAGAACAAAGAGCCCAGGAACAACCCCAACGTGTATGGAAATGATCGACAGCATAACTGCTATTGCAGATTCATGAGGAAAGGAGGGACCGACTGCTCAGAAGTTTTCTAGGGGGACAAATGAAATTGAATCCCTTTTTACATCATATGCAAAATTCAATTCCAGTTTCTCAAAAAGCAAAATACGGAAAACCAAAGTTAAAAAAAATTGATAAAACTTTATTCTGAGGTAATGATAGATTTTCATGCAGTCATAAGAAATAGTACAGAAACCCCGGGTACCCTTTGTCCCGCTCCCCAATGATAACATCTTGCCAGACTATCTCACGGTATCACAGCCAGGATAGTAACATCGATACAGTCAAGATACAGACAGCTCCATCTCAAAATCAATCCTACTGCCCTTTACAGCCACACACACTCAGCTCTCCTCGACTGCCATCTCTCTTGCATCTTCTACTGCTATTCTGTTGTCTGCTTCTGGAATTTCATCACTTCAACAATGCTATGTAAATGGAATCATATACTATGTAATCTTTGGAGGATTGGCTTTTTACACTCAGCTCAATTCCATCAAGATGCATCCAGGCTGTTGGGTGAATCGATAGCTTGTTCCTTTTTATTGCTTAGGAGTATTCCACAACATGGATGTACCACAGTTGGCTTAGTGACCCATCGGTTGAAGGACATCTGTGTTGTTCTCAGTTTTGGGCTATTACAAATAAAGGTGCTATGACCGTTCATGTGCAGGTTTTTGTATGAGCATAACTTTTCATTTACCTGGGATAAATGCTGAGGAGTGCAGCGTCTAGGTTGTATGTAGCTATAGGTCTAGTTTTTTTAAGGAAACTGTCCAACTGTTTTCTAAAGTGGCTGTACCATTTGACATTCTCCTCAGAAATGTATGCATGATTCATTTTCTGCTTACCAATATTTAATGTACCTTTTTAAAACTTCAGCCATTGGTATTATCTCATTATGCTTTTTAAAAAATTTTTTAATGTTTATTTATCTTTGAGAGAGAGAGACAGAGCAAGAGTGGGGGAGGGGCAGAGAGAGGAGGAGACACAGAATCTGAAGCAGGCCCCAGGCTCCGAGCTATGAGCACAGAGCCCGACACAGGGCTCAAACTCACGAACTGTGGGACCATGACCTGAGCCAAAGTTGGATGTGCAACTTACTGAGCCACTCAGGTGCTCCTCTCATTATGCTTTTAACTTGCATCTCCTTCACGGTTAATGATATTGAACATCTTCTCATGTGCTTATTTGCCATCTGTATATCTTCTTTGGTGAAATGTCTGTTTATGCCTTTTGCCTATTTTCTCCTTGGATTTTTTTTTTTACTGTTAAGTCATAAGAATTACACACACACACACACACACACACACACACACACACAATACTAGTCATTTGCCCAATATACTGCTTTAAATATCTCTCTCATTTTGTAGCTTTAATTTCCATCCCTTTAACATGATCTTTGCAGAGCAACATCAAAGATTTTTCCTAAGATTTTAGAGTTTTAAATTATACACTGAAGCCCATGATCCATTTAAGTTAATTTTTGAATAAGGAATGAGATTTAGGTTGAGATTTTTCGTTTTTCTGCTGATTGTTCCAGGACTATTTATTTAAAGGGTTGTCATTCCTCCATTGTTTTTGCACCTTTGCCAGAATTATTTGGGCATGTTCGAGTGGATATATTTCTGAGTTCTCTATTCTGTTCCATTACCATAGTTTCTAAGTCGCTGTATACTATATAGCATCTATCTAGTATACCTCAATATCAGGTAGACTAATTCTCTCTCATTTAATTCTTATTTTCAAGGTTGTTTAAGCTATTCTAAGGTCTGTGTCTTTCCATATAAATTTTTTTATAAGCTTTTTAAAATATACAAAAAAATCTTTGCTGGGATTTTGGTAAGAATTGCATTAAACCCATAGATAAATTTGAGGAGAATTGACATCTTTACTATGTCGAGTCTTCAAATCCAAGAACATGATATGCATCTCCATTTATTTAGGCAGTCTTTGATTTCTCTCACGAAAATTTTGTAATTTCTAGCATACAGAGTCCATACCTATTTTGTTACATTTCTGTCTAAGCATTTCATTTATTTTTAGCAATTGTCATTGGCATTGTGTTTTCCATTTTGGTTTCCTCATGTCATCGATGGGATATAGAAATGTGATTGCTTTTTGCGTGCTGACCTTTTGCCCTGACCTTGAAGAACTCATTTATTAGTTCCAGGAGTATTTTTGTATATTCATGGGAATTTTCTATGCACACAGTCATGTCATCTGTGTGATTTCTTTCTTTTCTTCTTCTTCTTTTTATTATATTTCTTTTTATATTTCTTCCTTTTATATTCAGTATTTATTCCATTATTTTTTCCCCTTAAAATCTGTATGCCTTTATGCAGATCATGCCTTTTTTCTAGATTTATTTCCATGGCTAGGACTTCTAGTCATATGCTGAATAAGAATGGTGGCAACAAACATCCTTGCCTTGCTCTCAATATTAGAGCAAAAGCTTTCAGTTTCTTACCATTAACTATGATGTTATCTTTAGGATTTTTGTAGACAGTCTTTATCAAGCTAAGGTAATTCCTCTCAATCCTTGACTTGCCGTGAACTTTTATTATAAATGAGCAATGCCTAACATTTTTATAGGAAAATTTAGGAGACTATTTGCGTCATCTAGGGTAGGGAAGAATTCTTTAAATATGTCATAAAAGATACAGAACATAAACGGAAAAAAATAAATTCAAGAATGCTGAAATTAAAAACTTCTGTTCATCAAAATACCACAAAATGAGTGAGAAATAAAGCCATAATATTTTCAATTTATGTTCGAGTGAAGGATTCATAACCAGAAGACACAAAGAACTCATGAATCAATAAGAAAAGTTAATTAAGCCAATAGAAAAAAATGCAAATGACTTGAACACACATTCATTGAAGAGAAAATAATAAGCAGGGAAAATATATTCAGTCTCCTTAGTAATCAAGGAAATACAAGTTACAGCTTCAGTAAGATACTATTTCAAAGTGATTGATTGGCAAAGCCTTAAAAACACTGATAATATCAAGTTTTGCTATCATTGTGAAACAAATACAAATATTCACTACTGGTGGGAATTTTTGGTAAATCATTGAGAAAAATAATTCGCCTAACATGAAAGATACATGTACCCTATGTCAGTCTTTGAGCCCTAGGCATGTGCCCTAGAGCAACTGTTGCATGAAGAGATGTGTATGACAGCAGTGTTTGTTGTAGTAAAATAACTGGAAACAGTGTAAGAACAGAGTGAATTAATACATTATGATGTATTTCTATAATGACATAAGTTACATTAATGGCCATCATTGGCCCTCAGCCACATACTTCCAATGGGTGAGTCGCGAAAACAATGTTAAAGAGAAAAAGCAAATCAGAGAAGAAGATATATACACAATTTCATTGCTATAAATCTTACAAATGGGTGAAAACAGGCACTGAATCCTTAGAGATATAAACATATGGGATACAAAGATGGAAAAAAAAAGGAAGGAAAAAAACCAGCAGAGTGATTATTTGGGGACAGAAGAGGGAGGGATTGGGGCAAACTTGGAGTTGTAAACATTCTTTTTTTCATTTTTATTTTTTAATTTTTAAAAAATGTTTGTTTATTTTTGATAGAGAGAGAGAGACAGACAGAGTGTGAGCCCGGGAGGGGCAGAGAGAGAGGGAGACACTGAATCCTAATCAGGCTCCAAGCTCTCAGCACAGAGCCTGATGCGAGGCTCAAACCCATGAACCACAAGATCATGACGTGAGCTGAAGTCAGATGCTTAACTGACTGAGCCACCCTGGTGCCCCTGAGATGTAAACATTCTTAAGTTTTTATTAGTACTCACTAAACTATATGTATATGTTATAATACCTCTTTGAATAACAAATATTCATGTTTTTAATTAGAAAAAAGAGGAACAGAAGCTCAGTCGTGTGCATTAGCACCATAGTAAGTTTGGTTGCAGCCAATTGTTTCAAAAGAAATAAGAAAAACAAAAATGTCATCACTTAAATCTGACCTCCATTATCAAGGAAAAGTTTACTTGTTCATTATTTTCCATTAATTATGTGTTATTTTTGCATTTTTTTGGTTTTCAAAATAGTTGAATTAACTTTTAACATATTAGTTGTGTGTTAGACCTTCAGTTATGTAACTTTTCAAATATTAGTCTTTGCTGTTTTCCTATGAAGTTAAAGCAATGACTGAGTGGACAATGCAATAAATTAGTTCACTCCAGTGCTTTTTTGCTTTCTAAGATATTAGTGCATATTTTGGAAATGGTTTTCTGAGTTTTCCCCGTAAAGAAGCATGCTATGATTCTTGTGTTCAAGTGTGGTAGATTCACTTCCCACGTATAATGCGCGTATCCACTGTTTCTGCTGAATTCCCACATCACCCTTTTTGGCTCTCTTCACTGTTAATGACCATGGTCCTCGCATAGCTCCTCAGCATGGCCTCTGCAGTGCCTTCAGACGTGGGCAAGATAACTAAGGCAGATGCAAGATATTTGGAAAGCTTTAGGAAACTGAGGAAATTGCAGCAAGGCAACACGGGAACTTGATAACTGAATTCTTAAAAATAAATATATTTTGGGGACCCAGTAACATTTTCATGTCTAGAGAAATCTAGGGAGTTGTTAAAAGCTTAAAAGAGACAACAGCCTCCAATCCTGCCCCCCCTCCATAAAGAAATGAAACCAAAAGGAGGCACTTGCTACTTTGTTCATTCAATTTATGTTGATCTCGGATAATGATGAATAGATGCCATGAATTTTGAGTTCACTGTGTCCCAGGCCCTGTGCTCACAGTTTTGCGCCCATCTCTCACTTAATCCTTACAGACTCTGGGGAAACAGATATTATTGCCACCTTTTTACTGAGGAGGGTTCTGATCCTCAGAGTACTTAAGTGCCTTGCCCAAGGTCACTCCCTGGGTCTGTCCCCTTCAAAATCTGAGCTATGCTGGGGCCAAAATCCTTCCTCTTTCACGGCCTTTGTATCTGTGGTAGCCTTGGCTAGCTACAAGGGAGCATTCAGTTTATTAACTAATTGGGCTATATGGTGCCAAGCAATCCGTTGGGCTGATTTTCTTGCCCCAGTGAATTGACTAATTTATTTTACAGAATAGTTATTTTAATGGTAAATCAAATTATGCTGGTCTTTTTTTTTTTTTTCTTTCTCTTACTAAGTCTCCAACTGGCAAAGTGTTTAGGGTCAGAGGCACCTTAATTATCATCCAAAGTCAACCATTTATTAGCTGTGAAACCTTGGGCAAGTTCTCAACCTTTCTAGGCTTCCATCACTTTATCAGTAGAAATGCAGATGAGAGTAATTCCTACGGGGTTTAGTTCAGGAGAGGATTAAATGGAGACAACTCTTTCCCTTCTAACACAATGACTGACCCTTAAGAGTATTGTTGAGCAATAGCTTCTGTAATTATATATATCCTTGCAATTGTTAACCTAATGTTTTATCTCTGTATTATCTTTGTGTTGTGACCTCCACTGAACTCCTTGATCTATGTCCTCTAGCTTCGTTCCAAGGTAGATAAAGTTACTTACTTGTTACTTATTAGATTTTGCTCCTTCATTTGAAGCTTAAACTGTTATAAAAATCGGCTCAAGTCTCTTATTCCCAACCCTGTCTTCTAATTATAGGCACTTTGAATGCAAGTTCATTCATCTTTTTACTGCCAACCCCTTGCTATCATTCAGTACATGGGTGCTCTATGATGTTTGTTAAACTGAATGACTGGCCATGTCTCTATTCATCGTCCGTTCTCTGTTGAGCATCACTGTTAATGTCATGGACGGTATCATATTGATTTTTAATATGGTCTTTACACATATCGTTTGTGTATGTCATTTAATGCCGCCATTCTGTCAGTCTCTTTTCATCTGAATATGCCTTGTTAGTTCTACTCTTGACCTAGATCTCTTGCTTTTCTTAGAGGTTTTCACCACCTAGATAGGGGGGAATTGATTTTTTATTTTTTACATTGTTTTCCTGTTAGTGCTATATCACAGACTTGTTCTGCCATTCCTGCCATAGGACTTTATCAAAAGACTTTCTTACTTTAACTTACACTCGTATTTCACTTCAAGGTATACATTTTACTCCCCCCCTTCCCCCCATCATTAATACATTACCATTTGACTCTGTCATTAGCCTGTCAATCTCTGAAACTCTTGAAGAAGAAAGAAAGACCTTATTTTAAATAGGCCCGATTCTTTGCTAAAGAGGTTAGTACACTCTCTACAATTCTATTCTTGTCAGGAATAGGCTTTTGCAATTATAAGGAAAAGAAATGATATTTAGAAGAGCTACCCAACCATGAAAGATCTAGGGAGGATAAAATAAGTGAAAAAGGATGAAATCTACTATAAAGTTCTAGGGAAGCTTCCTTGCCTCATTCAAAAATAATGAAATAGGTACCCCCAGGTGCCCTGGATGGCCAGACTGAGGCTCCACGCGTGACATTTCCTTGAGAGAAAATGGTATTGGAGGTCCCTAAAGCTGAGGTTCCCCCATTCCATTGTTAGTGGTCAGAAAATGAAATGTTTTATATTTAAAAAAATTTTTTAAACATTTATTTATTATTGAGAGACAGAGAGACGGAGGATGATCATGGGAGGTGCAGAGAGGGGGAGACACCGAATCTGAAGCAGGCTCCAGTCTCTGTCAGCACAGAGTGGTGACACAGAGTGGTGACTCCCAATGGGGAGTGGGAGGGGGGTTTGAACTCACAAACTGAGGGATCATGACCTGAGCCGAAGTCGGATGCTTAACCGACTGAGCCACCCAGGTGCCCCATGAAAATGAAACACTTTAAATCTGAATTTCTAGGTTGAGGTAATAGAGGCTGTGGTGATGAGGCTGGGTGAGAAAAAGGAACGGGGAACATTTAGTAACCGTTCCCAAAGAAGCGTTCTACAAATGTTAGTAAGCGCCAGGTCCTCCGTTTCCAGTGAAGTTAGGGAGAGACAATACGCTTGAAGTGCAGCAGGAGAGATTTATGCTAAAATTCAGACAGCCTGCCTGCGTTCTGAGGTTCTCGAATATGTTACTAAGCAGAGCAGGACTTGCCCCACAAACAAGGCTGGAGAGTTTTCCAAGATTCCGAGTCATTAGGCAGGGTTTCCAGGGACAGCAGTGCCACGGCCTCGATTGTTCCCCGAGATAATCTGACCTGATTCGCAGAAGAAAGCCTATGGAATTGTATTGACTCCAAACTTTACCTAAAAAGGGGGATAGCAACCAAGCAGTGGAATAGGTCAGATCTTTCTGAAGATGGGGGCTCAGGCTAGCCCATTTATTTCATAATTGTACAAATGCCGTAGCAGATGAAAAACCGCAGTTAACCTTCCTGAGCCAAACATGAGAAGAATTTATATTTCTGCTTAAAACTGAAGGACTTTCAATGCAAAGGAACTGGTAAGGCTGAATTTCAAAGTTTCATGTTGGGAATATCATACACAGACCGTAATGAGGGTAGAGGCGAAGGAAGCACATTCTTTAAGCTGCTTCCATGAAAAACTTCAATCAACTGCTAGCTTTTGCTTTGCAGATCTGTGACATATGTCCCTTGACCTTTACCAACTACCCTTTCACGTTTGACACTTAACGTTTCCTACATGATTAAAATTCAGCGTTAATTAATTTCAACAATATCAGTTAAGTTATATTTAGCCGAGAACACTCACTTTTGTCTTCTGTGAGTAGCATTGCAGTGTTATTACAAAGAGGTAGTCACGAGGGCAACAGATACGAGAAGAGAAGAATGATTCAGTGTGCAGATAATTGTTTCGAGTGAAATTTAGCTTGGTATTTTTGTTCCTGTCCTCAGTAGAACTGAGATTTAGCACCTCGCCTTGGCATTTAGCCCCCACCCCCACACAGGAGGAGGCTGTGCTGGGCGGGTGCTGAGAACGAGCCACACCAGAGTTAAATTATAGCTCAGTTCTAACACTGGCAAGAATTTTCTCTGGCCAGCTCTTGGGTGCAAAGCTGGTGATTCCAAAAGAGAGGCAAGGCATCCCTAGAAAGGATCTCCATATGGTGTGGCATCACCCTAACTGAGGGAGGTTGACACGGTTGTTTAAAGAGCATCACCCCAAAGGTGGTGACCATTCCCAAAGAAATCAGTGGAAGCCAGAATATTTAGACACAGCAGAGTTCTACTTCTAACCTTAAAATGTCACCTATAGGGTTGTCTTATTGGTGGGTTATTCTGCAATGTGACCAAAAAGCTCACCGGAAATGGAGAGAGCCTAAGAAATGTGACCTCTTTCCCTGAGTTTTACATTTTTATTAGTTTATTTATTCCATGCTCTTTTAACTCTGGGAAAAGACTAGGATAAGGATATGGATATGCAAATCTTGCTTTTACCTGAAGCTCAAAATGCTATAGAGCCATTACAACTGCTGCTTTGGGGGATGTTAGCATGAAATCATGGTCTGCAAGTTTACTGTGCCACTGAAACCCTTGCCCTTTAGATCCATGTACAAAACAGGAAGAGAGAAGCTCTCCATTTGGTAGATAGTACAGATAAAGCACAATTCATATCTGAGTCACCCATATATGTTTCACTGAACAGTCAGTAATAGTAATAGTAAATTGAATTTTGGGGTTCTTTGAGACAGGAGTTATTAAAAACAATTAAACAAAGGAAAACAACTTTGTAGAATTTTCATTTGTGTATGACCAAACGTTTTGCCTCCCAGAATTCAACTTTTGTAGTCTAGAATCTAGTTCCATGCCCTTGTCTCATCCTTTACCTATGAGGGCACTTGATCCCTGGCAGATTCTGTGTTCCTGCCCACCCCATAGGAAAAATGAAAGCTGAGGATGTAGGTAGCTCTTTTCCAATAGTCAAGCAATTCAACATCAAGTCACATTTCTTCTGCTGTGTCCCTAATAGAATGTCCCTGTCCTAGTAATTGGCCTTGAGTCTGAACCTGAGGCCAAGTCTAGGTAGGCCAGGACCTACCTAGCTTGGAGGTCCAAGCTATTTGGACCACCAAATACCTATCATGGTCCTAGTACATGGGAACCTAACCAGCCCTTCAGGACAGGGTCTATGTTTTGTTTTGTTTGCTCAGTTTCCTCCCTGCCAGCTCCCCACTGACTCCCAGTTCTGAGATCTTGGCTTATAATAATGGTCTTATTACCACCCAAAACGTCTCTGGTTCCAATCTCCAGCTCAAGCCTCTGACATGAGTCCACTCTGGGCTCCCGGTCAGCTGGCCCTGCCTATTACTGGTCACAGCAGCTCTGAATATGTCCACTTCCAGCAGTCACTGAGCCTTCTGGTTATTCTGATTCACCTTTCAAACTGGACTGACTCCCACACCTTCCACTGAATAAATTGCTAGGAGCTCATGTACCATCCCCATGGGCTCCTCTGTTCCTGGTCCTGGTTCTTCCTCCCATTCTGTCCTTCTGCAGTTGACTTTGGCCATGGCCTATGATGAAGAAATGCCAGAAGAGGCAGAGGTTCAGTATTTAGAGGATCAAACACAGATGAAAAGGGGAAAATCATACTGTATATTTAGGAGCAAATAGCATTTTTAAGAGTGGGAAGACTTTGTAAAAAAAAATGTAGTGTCTTCTAAATCTTTTTGGCATCACTTGGTTTAATATAAGATGGAAACATTTTTGTTTCAAATATTTACTTTCAAATTAAAATTCCAAACTTGAAAATTCTGTGTTTTGCAATGTTTCTTTGGTGGGCCAAATAGGGGGCTTTTCAAACTCCTTGAGATTAAGTAATTTTATTTTGTAATTTAGTTTTCTGTCTGTTTTTACATTTGAAGGTGTTACACAATGGCCTCATTATGGAGATGAAGCATCCGACTGTGGGGAAGATCTCAGTCCCAGGTTTGAAAACTTTGGTTATTTTCCTCAATACCTTCCTTCATTAATTATTCCCTGTGCTGATCCCTGCAGGTAGCTGGTGATTCCCCAAACAGTTTGTCAAGACATTACCCAACTTCTTCATTTGGATTAAAGGGAAACCTTAGAATCATACCCACAAGCACATATACCTAGGCTACGGACTTGTGTCTTCGTTTTAACGAATATCTGATTGCCCTGGTAACCAAAATTGCTCATATTATCTGACTCCATTTTATGTAATCACGTGCTCACAAAACTACACCATGTAACTGCCAAAGATAGACAACAATAGATGTGGCAACTATTCTGAAATTACACATGGTTCATAGGTGAATGGGAAGGTAAGCCAGGCACAATGGAACTGGCATCCAGGGAAGGCTAGTGGCTGCTCAGACCAGGACATTTTTTTCCCTGAACTATGATTTACGGTGAGGATCTCAGCTTTGTAGATAAGGAAACAAAATATTTTCACTTAACTCAAAATACATTGAATTTTTCTAAGCTGACTCATACCAAACAAACTCACTAAGACATTTTGGTCCAAGCCAAAATGCCAACTTTTTCACTTCCGGGAGACCGTTCTCTTTCCAGCAGCCAGAAGCCTCAGAGCATCCAAACTGTAGTGAGAGCTCATGACCAGCTTGCTACCCCGACAAATCTCACTTCTCTAACAACCATAATGTTACTGTTCCTCAGCTCAGTTGTCTCTACTTGGGGCACTGCTGGGAAAACACGCCATGTTCTTGTTCCTCGGGTCCCTCTTTTATAGACTATATATAAACCAAACACTTATTTTTGTCTTTTCTTCTGACAGAGGATAATGAAATTAGTTAGGATACAACTTTGGTCATTGTTTACTTGAAACTCAGTGCTGGTTACCTTGCTTGAAATTTGGGCATTCCCCAAACCCCTCACTCACCTGAGTCAAAACAGCATAGAGGGGTGCCTGGGAGGTTCAGTCAGTTAAGTGTCCAACTTTGGCTCAGGTCATGATCTCCCAGTTTGTTAAGTTCCAGCCTCACATCAGACTCTCTGCTGTCAGCACAGAGCCTGCTTTGGATCCTCTGTCCCCCGTCTCTGCCCCTCCCCCATGCTCACTCGCTATCTCTCTCTCTCTCTCAAAATAAATAGCATAGAGTATTTACTTCTCTAGGTATCAGATGGCACTTATTGAATAACTGCTATTGTTAGGTATTATGTAGCTATAATCTAATTTCAAGATTCAGGATCAGCTTGATAACAAAGTCCCAGAACAGATCAGATCATGACCATTGGTGCAAGAAGGAAAAGAAGAGGAAAGTGGGATGATAAAGTAAGTTGAAAGAGAAAATTCTTATGTACAAGAGTATAAGGACCACTGTCTGGGAATTAAGGACGGTAACTAAGAGAGAGAGAGAGCAGGTGTAAGCATGTCAGAGACTGGAACCACATGTGAACAGGGAAATGCTATGAGGTGTAGACAGGTGGTGGAGGAAAAATAAAAGAATTATCATAAAAGCTAAGACAGTCACTTATTGACTCATATTATTGAGCATACTCCATATACACATTCCATGGGCAATGCTTTGGGTCCTGGGAATGTAAAAATAAACCAGACCTGACCACATGGAGCTGAAACTCAATGGAGAGTCAGGTAATAAAAGCAACCAACAAATGTTCTGATAAGGGTTAAGTCATGATAAGTGCAAAAAAAAAAAAAAAAAAAAAAAAAAAAAAAGGACAGAACATGTGTTGTCGTAGAGAATAATGGAGGCAGATGGGACTTACATTAGTTTGAGTGATCAGAGAAAGCCTGGTCACGTATCAATGGAGAATTGAAGGATAATAAGAAGTTGACATTTGAAGAGTAGGGGAACAGTATTCCAAGCAGAGGGACCAGCATGTGAGAAGACTCTGAGTTGGGAAAGAGCAGAGTGTATTTTAAGCCAATAAGAAAGGTGAGGTAAGGGGTGGGAAGTCAGACTGCAGAGAGAGGCAGAGCCGGGACACCCCGCCAGATGTGGTTTTACTCTAATTTGATGCAGGGGAGTGAAATGGCACAATTTATAACTAAAAGCAGGCAGTCACGTTCGGAAGTTGTTACGGGACTTCTGTCTTAAGTTAGGGTCATGGCAATAGCAGTGAAGAGTGGGAGTGGTCAAAAAATTTAATCACAGTGTTTTCAGTGTGAGGAGATCTTAAAAAATATTTTCGCTAATATTTTTTATTTTTTTATTTTTACTTTTTAAATGCTTACTTACTTATTTATCTTGTGTGGGGGGGGTGCAGCAGAGAAAGAGGGAGAGACAGAATCCCAAGCAGTTCCACACTATCATCACAGAGCCTGACAGGGGGCTTGATCTCATGAACTGTGAGATAATGACCTGAGCTGAAATCAAGAGTCTGACACTTAATTGACTGAAGCACCTAAGTGCCCCTATCCAGCAGTTTTTAATTTTAATTTTTAAAACAGTGGAACTGAGTTCCAAGTGAAACCTCAATATCTAAAATATATTAAAGCAGAGTTCTGCTGGTTGAGAGGTTAGCACTCTAACTGTTAAGCTTTCTTCCACGGCTTCCATCAGGCTGTCTCCTCCAAACACCTGCTTGGAACCATGGGATCTAAAGAACATTCAAGAACCTCTGATGAAACTTTATTCTACAAGTTTACAGATGAGGTCATAGTCATTAATATCCTCAATACATGGGAGGAAAGGGTAAACATTTGAAAGTTAATTATAGTTGTTGGTATAGGAGGGAGAAAAGTAAGTCAGTGGTCAACCTACAATGAAGTTATTGGTTCTGGCACTCTCTCAATCAATCAGATGTGAATTTGTTGGCTTTCCTGGCAAATGAATGAACATCAATCTTGGGGAGAGAGAAATATTTTTTTTAGATTCCTAAGGAAAAAACATACCCTTTTTGCTCATTTTATTTTATTTATAATTTTTATTTATTTATTATTTTTTAATGTTTATTTTTTGAGAGAGAGAGAGAGAGGAAGAGAGAGAGCACAAGCAGGGGAGGGTCAGAGAAAGAGGGAGGCACAGAATCTGAAGCAGGCTCCAGGCTTTGAGCTGTCAGCACTGAGCCCCATGTGGGGCTGAATTCATGAACCGTGAGATCATGACCTGAGCAGAAGATGGACACTTAACTGACTGTGCCACCCAGGTGCCCCCCTTTTTGCTCCTTTTAATTTATAAGTGTATCACTTAGCTACTGTGATGATAATGCTGTGTAACAAATAACCACAAAAATCTCAGTTCCATTCAAACATAAGCATTTATTTATTCCACACACGTAGACCAGGTAGGGGGTAGCCAAGCTGGACTTGCCTGGGTGACTTTGCTTTTGGGTGCAGGTCTGGCCAAGCGTGGCTCCTCACTATAACATGGGCTCAGCTCTGCCCCACGTATCTCTCACATTCTTCACATGGCAATGGCAGGAAAATAAGAAGGCAAACAGAAACCACAAGGCCACAGAAGAACTGATGCATAACTAGCAGGCCCTTCTGTCGGCATTCCATTGGCCAAAGCAAGTTTTAGGCTGTGTTCCAAGGAGTGGAGGAATGTTTCTCTCTTTTTAAGAGAAATTGCAGAGTTACATGGAAGCCTGGGCACAAAGAGGGGTAAATAATTGAGGCCAAAAATTCAATTTACCACAATACAATTCTCAGATCTTCAGCTCTTTCTGTTTTTTCTGTTATTTTTATCTTTATTTCCCTTTGGAAAATACTAGTTTTGTTCTTTAATTTCTATTGAGCTCAGGCATATTTTTGGTATATCTACTTTATTGACTTACCTTGTATCCATTCTATAGGATTATCAGTATAGGAAATATCAGATTTCTGGAGAAATGGATATGTTTAGGTTATTTTTGGAATTAGCATCTGAGCATCTCTTGAGAGCAGCACATTTGGACCACCCGTGAAAGAGGAGAGACAATTCTGCTCATGGATGTCAAAAAAGAAGTTGCTCTTGTATTTCCTAATTCACTGTATCCTACTGTGAGGCCACTCAGACAGGGTAAGAGGTATTAAATGTAAAGGGAATTTATAAGTAAATAATTACATTTTTTCCTGTGGATTTCCCCTTTCACTGATTGTATTTACCTATGATAGTTCTGCCTTTCTTTGTAAGGGATGTCCCCATTGGACAAGTTTTAGGCTATAGTTTGAATGCTGCAGAAACACCTCTAATTCTGCCATAATACCTCAATGAGGTGAATCTGCCAAAGCAGGAAACCCAGAGTGGAGTTAAAAGTGATATTATGCTACATTGTGTTCTAGTTGGCTAGTGGAGACATGTTTTTGAATTCATTAAATGCAGTTTATATATTTATATATGTGTCTTTACATTTCCAATAAAAATCCTTATTAACATTACCTAAAACTACCTATTTAAATTTCCTTTAATATTAAGGAATTTCTTGTGACCTTTACTGAATTTTCTATACAATGCACTAATTTGCCTGAAAAGTTTTCTATCTTAGTCAGTTCTAGAAATATGTCTCTTGAAGAACAGCAGTAATTCTTTAAAAAAATTTTTTTTAATTTTATTTAAATCCAAGTTAGTTAACATATAGTGTAATAATGGTTTTAGGAATAGAATTTAGTGATTCATCACTTACATAGAACATCCAGTGCTCATCCCCACAAGTGCCCTTCTTGATGCCCACCACCCATTTAGCCCATCCCCCCCCACTTCCCCTCCACCAATCCTCAGTTTGTTCTCCGTATTTAAGAGTCTTTTATGGTTTGCCTTCCTCTCTGTTTTTATCTTATTTTTCCTTCCTTTCTCCTAGGTTCATTGTTTTCTTAAATTCCACATGTGAGTGAAATCATATGATATTTATCTTTTTCTGACTGACTTATTTCACTTAGCACAAAACATTCGAGTTCTATCCACATTGTTGCAAATGACAAGATTTCATTCTTTTTGATCCCCAAGTAATGTTCCATTGTGTATATATATATATGTGTATATATATATATATATATATATATATATATATATATATATTACATCTTCCTTATCCATTCGTCACTCGATGGACATTTGGGCTCTTTCCATACTTTGGCTATTGTCAATAGTGATGCTATGAACATTGGGGTGCATGTCCCCTTCAAATTTTGTATCCTTTGGATAAATACCTAGTAGTGCAATTGCTGGGTTGTAGGGTAGTTCTATTTTTAATTTTTGAGGAACCTCCATACTGTTTTCTAAAGTGGCTGCACCAGTTTGCATTCCCACCAGCAGTGCAAAAGAGTTCCCTTTTATCCACATCCCTGACAACATCTATTGTTTCTTGAGTTGTTAATTTTAGCTACTGACAGGTATGAGGTTGTGTTTTTGATTTGTATTTCCCTGATGAGAAGTGATGTTGAGCATCTTTTCATGTGTCTGTTAGCTATCTGGATATCTTCTTTGGAAAAGTGTCTGTTCATGTCTTTTGCCCATTTCTTTACTGGATTATTTGTTTTTTGGGGGTGGTGAGTTTCATAAGTTCTTTATAGATTTTGGATACTAACCCTTTATCCAATATGTCATTTACAAATATCTTCTCCCATTCCATCTATTGCATTTTAGTTTTGCTGACTTTTTTTTTTTCCCCGTGCAGAAACTTTTCATCTTGATGATGTCCCAATAGCTCATTTTTGCTTTTGTTTCCCTGGCCTCCACAGACATGTCCAGTAAGAAGTTTCTCTGTCCGAGGTCAAAGAGGTCAGCAATAATTCTTATATAATATTTATTGCACCATTTTTAGAGATGATAAATCCACACCATTCCCTTAGGTGCTCAGTTTAGAGCTCTCATATAGGATACTAATTGATCAATACCTTAAAGGTCTTGGTCAATCAATTTTAATATTCTTTTAACAAGGATAGGAAATTATTAACCTCTTCAAAATTTCTTTTAGCTACTTAAATAATTATTGTAAGTACTTAATACATTGTTCCAATATTTGTAATCATTATTGATACTAAAGTGAGTAGTATGATCTAAACTATTTCTTTTATTAGTTTATATCTGTTGCAACATACTCCCTTTTCATATCATTTCCCACTACCTCCAATCTATAGTAAATAATTAAGAAAGAAATTTCATTTGTGTGGATACATGTCTTTGAAAACATATGAACTAGTTAATGTTCATGAACGATCTGTAAGTATGAGTTGTAGTTAAGCTCATACCATTGTTCTTTATTTCATATATTGTTCATTAAACTACTCTCTCATTTGAGCTTTAAAGCCTATTTGACAGTTTTAAAAGTGGAAAGAGACTAAGAAAAATTAATTCTTAGTGGGGATATAAATGACAAAATGCATCCTATCTCTCTTTGCCAGGCTTAAATATTCTGGTATTCCAAGAGTCCCCAGGAGGGCGGCATTCATTAGTTGGAGGTTACCATTAGTTTAATGACGGAGGTCAGCACAGTGAGCACAATGTACTAATATGCTCATAATTAACTAATGTAACCATGAGAACTGAGATGAGTAGTAAAATCTCAAACACAAACTTCAATCTATGGTCTTCTATTGGCTAGATGAAGCTCTGGTAATAGAGCTGTGCCCAGGTCAGGCTCAGTCACTCAGGAGGCTTACACTTCACCAGGGAGGGCTTATTGGACTAGAAGGAAAAAGGGGATCAGCATTTCCATGGAGAACCTGAGGCCACAGCAGGGTGCTGGGAGAACACAGACCAGGGAGACCTCATCTAGTGTGTGGCATCAGGGGAGGCTTCCCTAAGAAGTGAAATGTACAGACACAAACAATGGCCAGCTGTCAGTTGGCAAATCTGGTGTGGGCTGTGGGGGCCTTCAGGAGGCCATGCTGGTGTACAGGAGGAGCTGAGGAAGGGCTCAAAGGGAGAAAGTGAGAGGGGCAGGTTCACAGTCACCCTGATGAGGTAGGCAGAGGCAGGAAGAATAAGACCTAATACAGAACTAATGACCAAACTAAAAACAAATCAGAATGTAAAGGAGATCTATGCCAAGGTCTCTGAGGTCCTTAGTATCTGGAGAAGGGATCTGGAAGAGGAGCTCGGGTAGGAGCCTCAACCTGGTTTGGCAGATGTTCTCACTGACTGCTTTTAGGTATAATTTCTAGAAACCTTCTAACTCCATTGGAGATTTTTGTAAAACTCATAATGTCCTGAAGTTTAAACTATGAAACTGATAGCAGTTTGTATGTAATTGCTAAATTAAAAAGTAAGTTAAAGTTCACACCACAACATTTCATCAACAAGAGATTGGCCATTATATAAACATCACCTTATTTGTGGCTGTAGTGGAAAGATATTCCATTGGTTGTCACATTCCAAAGGACTGCCCGTTTCCACGGCGCCATTTGTCATTTGCATCTTGTAATTCTGCTGCCCATTGACCTTTTAGCCAGAGTGGAACACGCTGTCCTCCATGGTCTATATAGGTGCCAAATCACCTTGGTTTTGAGTTCCAAACTTCAAAGGCTGTCACTGAAATAGAGTTTGATGTGTAACTCTAAACTTTCTCACCATAACCATTTACAGATACTTCCCTGTGTGTACTGCAATTGTCCGATTCCAGTAGCACTTCTGGGAAGTATTTTAATGGGGAGTGTGTCAGTGCTGTTAAAGGGAAGTAGTCTTCTGTGCCTGTGAAGTGATTTTATTATTTATTTATTTATTTATTTATTTACTTATTTATTTTAAATGTGTTATTTTTTTAATATAATTTATTGTCAAATTGGTTTCCATACAACACCCAGTGCTCATCCCAACAAGTGCCCTCCTCAGTGCCCATCACCCACATTTCCCTCTTCCCCATCCCCCCATCAACCTTCCATTTAAGTGTCCATCAACTGACGAATGGATCAAGAAGATGTGAAATGATTTTAAATTGAATTACCCTTGTCTGCTTGTACCCTGATCTGTGTTTTTCAGCAAGCAGCTCTAAGTTCTTTCATTTTATTTTTTTAAGTTTATTTATTTATTTTGAGAGAGAGCAAGAGAGCGAATGAGCCTGAGCAGGGGAGGGGCAGAGAGAGAGAGAGAGAGAGAGAGAATCCCAAGCAGCATCCACGTTGTCAGCACAGAACCCAATGTGGGGCTTGAACTCATGAAGCGTGAGGTCATGTCCTGAGCTGAAATCAAGAGTCAGATGCTTAATTGACTGAGCCACCCAGACATTTCTTTAAGTTCTTTTAAATAAAACTTTTGTTAAGTCTTTTCCCCATAATATTTTAACATTCGTATTTGGACTCTGCAACAGTTTTTAACTAGTCAGTGTTGGGGCAGGAAGGACAATCACTGCTATGAGTTAATGGAGCTCAAACCAACTTATTGGAATATTGATGTCTGGATTTTATAGTGAAATTTGAAAAAGTTGAATGTACTTCTGTGATTACCTGACATTTTTTTTTATTTCTTTAAAAAAATTTTTTTAAACATTTATTTATTTTTGAGAGACAGAGTGAAAGCAGGAGAGGGGCAGAGACAGAGGGAGACACAGAACCAAAAACAGGCTCAAGACTCCACACTGTCAGCACAGAACCCCACAGGGGCTTGAACCCACAAACCATGAGATCATGACCTGAGCTGAAAAGTCAGATACTTAACTGACTGAGATACCCAGGTGCCCCTATTTTTTAATTTCTGAATGTTTTGCAAGACTTTTTATAAATGATGAACATCTTTCTTTTGTAAGCTTCTGGAGGACAAAAATATCATTTGAAATCAAACCAGCACCCTCTATACCAACTAAATAATTAATAGACATTTTATGGATGATGATTAGAATAAAAAACTATTAGGTGAAAAATAATTAAAAACATGATTTGTGACAATTTTAAGCAGTATGGATTTTTTACGAACAGATGGACTATTTATGAACAGAATAACGTAGAAGTTATCTGAAAGAGATTTATTGTACATTTTTAGTTTGTTTCCAGTTTGAAGTACACACTTTACATGGAGTGACCACCTAGTCTCCTGTATCATCGCCAGTCTTCCTCCGCTGAGCCTTCATGTCGCCCTCGTGCTTTTAGCTGTTTTATTCCCTTTAGATAGAAACTTAGATAGTGTCTCTGAAATCACATACCCTCAAAGTGCAGTTACATTTCTACAATCGTTTACAGCAATGGACAAAGCTGTCACAGATCTCACCAGGGAGAAAGAAAAATTAAGAGGAACCAAAGTTTCAGCTTGTATCCCTCCATAAAGTTTAAAAATGTCGGTGCTCGTAAGAAATCCTATGTAAAGCCATTCTGAGAGTGGAAGGTGAGATAAGTTATTTCTTCCAGGTAGAAAAATCTTTCAGATGACAACAGGAAGAGTGTGTAAAGTTTTCATGTTGTGCGTAGTACTCAATCTATCTTCTAGAAAGAGCATACTCCTTCGGGGACCAGGTTAAGCTGTAAAGAGAGGAAACAGATGAAAGCAAGGTTCTACAGGCTGTCAACAGAATGAGAGAAAGCTGGCAGGGAAATGAATTTTCAAATAGACTAGCCATGGTACTTCCCAAAGTCCTCAATTATTTTTAACTTTATTAAACCCTTAACCCATGGCAATGTACTGAGAGTTAAATAAATCAGTGTATTCCCAGGTGATTTGACATTGAGTGCCTGCAGCCTTCTCTGGCAGTCCTGTTACAATGAGGCAGGGCCATAGACATTGTTATCCTTTAGTGAGAAATGAATAGCACAGTGACTTCCCTTCCTAGGAGAGCAGGGAGGAAGCAGAGGAGGAGTGAATCGCATCTCCAGGAATGTCTTTCCATAAGGAACTGGAGAAGCCCTAAGAGCCAAGTTACTGTCGCTGATATGACTTAGGGATCTCCATCAACTATGCTTATCTGTGCCATGAGGAAGAAATATTTTGTGAGAGCTGGGCTTTCATGCTCAGGGAATTCATGTTCCTGTTAGTAGGGACTGGGAAAATGGCCAAGATCTCAGTTGTTCCTCTTCAACCTGTCCTCATCAATCTCAGCACTGAGATAAGTGAATCTGTCTAGTAGACAATAAACTCTTGTTGCAAGTCAGTCCTAAGTTATCAATAAAGTTCTGGGGCACAGAGTTGTTTTCACTATTAGAAAGTGACATGTAGGCTGAAGACTTTTCCTGGGTGAATATTTAATTGGAGGTGTTTTCTCCAACTATCACTCTGCAGAATGATCCTCCAGGTTAGGGGTGTTTGAAATCATCTGAGAAGACCACTGAATGTTGAACAAAATCTAGAAATCCAAACCAAACAAAATAAAAACAAATGGCTACACGAAGAGTGGAAGTCTCAGGGATGGTTAAGCATTTTTGGTTATTTTGTCCTAAAAGGTGGATGGATTAGATGTCTTCTGGGATCCGTGCTAGACTCCTTGCTGCCCTAGTAGCAGCCAACTTACATTGGGTACCTAGAGAAGTCTTTTTCTGGATCAAATTTAAATACAGACTTTCTGATGGGTCTTTAGAGGATAAATTAATTAAATGTAATTAGGCATGTACATTGGCTGGAGAAGTAAAATCGGATGCCCTCTAATAGCTAAGTACAAAAAAAGTTAAAATAATCTTTCAGTTTAGACTTCCATGTTATAGAGTTACCTTGGATAGTCAAGAAGTGACACTACTTTTGCCTCCAAGTGGGCTTCAGCCTAGAGTGAATTGCTTGCCTTCATTGCCAGGTTCATTCATGGCTGGAGAGCCAGTCCTCTCTGAGAGAGAAATGGCTTTGCTCTCCTCTAGCGCTCCCAGGTAGGAACTCTTTGGTTCATGAAGAGGTGACAGTCGGGCTGATTCCAAGAAAGTTGTTTTCTTTAAATATGCTTCCTTAATGTCAAGATACATTCCTGTTAAGACTTAGCTAGAGAAAACATCGGAGTAAGCCATCTTTTTGTTTAAAAGGATGATAGTTTAATTTTGACTAGGCCTACAGTGTTATGTTAATATTGAGAAGTATTGGTGGAGGTGAAGAAATGGTAGTAAAGGGTTAGATAAGAACCTCCAGCCATCTTAACACAACCAATAGATCATGGGCAATATCCCATGTATCACATCACCTCCAAACCATAAGGATTTACTTGGCTTTGAGCTGGGCCCTTGGGGTTCATTGCTCATCTCTTTCTCTGTAAGAGTGATGCTATCTTTTGTGTGTGAATTATGTATCAGCTTCTATGGAACCAAATTTCCGTGTTGTCGTGTCTTTATCTGCTATGGCATTACTAGTCAGTGTGTCTCTGGGCTCATCCTTTGAGGGGGAGGGATGAGGCACTTTGAAGTGCTTCCCCAGCTTGTCCTTCATCAGAACATCATATAAGGCACTTGGGCTCTTGGAGGGCTCTTGGAATGGCCCAAAAATTAGTCTAACCCACTCAGAACCCTGTGTCTGTTGAAAGTGTCCCTAGGAACCCTATTCTCCAGTTCATTACAAGAAACCAAGTGCTTTTCAAACAATTAAGCAAAAACCTAATTTTAATTAAATTCAATAGGAAAAGAAAAATTAATCCAAGATATTTTAGGGATTTGAAGAGAGTGTATGGCCAAGTACTGACAAGTAAGAGAAGCAGTACCCCGTATAGATTTAGAGACTGTCCTCAGCACAGTCCGCCCCCCACCCCCTCCCATTAAGCCATCAAAGACCTAACCTGCTTTCTCTTTGTTGCTGGGCCTTCAAGTTTGCATGTGACCTTAAGTGATTCACTTTGCCTTTCAGTGTCTTGTCTTGATGTTCTAATGGGATTGATCTTTTCGGCCTTTCAATTTAAAGGAAAGATGCAATTCACCATACTGCATGCAAATATGTTTTGTGAATAGATTTTAATGACTTCATTGCTGGGGAACATTCAAATTGGAAACAAGGGACTATAAGGGAACATCTGTTGAGTCTTTCTCTATACATGGTACATATATGAGCCCTTTATAGACACAGTGTGTTTAATCTCCAGGACAATTCAGTTAACCATTCATTATTTTTCTTTTAAGTTTATTTGTTTATTTTGAGAGAGAGAGAGAGCGCAAGCGCACACAGGAGTGGGGGAGGAGCAGAGAGAGAGGGAGAGAAGATAGTCCCAAGCAGGCTCTATGCTGTCTAGGTGAGCCCAGTGGAGGGCTCAATCTCACCAAATCCTGAGATCTATGACTTGAACTGAAATCGAGTCGGACGCTCAACTGACTGAGCCACCCAGGCGCTCCTTATTATCATGTGCATTTTTACAGATGGGAAAGTTGACACTCGCTGAGTGTTGCAGGGTCGCTGGGAACCTACATCTGGGTATCCTTGAACTCTGTCCTCTTTTTCCCAGATTACTACCATCTCCTAAAGTTGAGCCAATCATTGAGTTTTTACCTTACAACTTTAGCCCCTCACGGGAAGACCCCTTAATGTATCTTAAATGTTTCATTTAAAAAAGATCAGCTAGGCAACTTATTTAAAGAATGCTTAAATTTCAAGAATTTGAACTTAGAGATTATTTCCTTTGGGAATTAAGTTTGTTTTTATTTTTTATTTTTTATTTTTTACCAAGTCTATAATTATGTTTCTTTGAAAGACAAAAAAGTCTTTGGAAAATATATTGTTAGGCCATTTTGATATTCTCAAGAGCATGGAAGTGTAAATGCACCAAAACATGTGGGTTACATTTCCCTCAAGTTGTGCCGTTTTCACACATTAACAGAAAAGCAGTTTGAAAGGGAAAAAAAAAGAGAAATGTTTGGGATGTATATGCAGATTTCAATCATCAAAAAAAAAAAAAAAAAAAAACTGAAGATGTTAAGCTGTCACCCTGACTTACCCAGATTTCTCATCTTTCCTATGATCTGACCATGGCCCTGGTGCTGTGTGGGCAAATTTCCTCTGGCTCACGGGGGACTGATTTTGTTTTAAAGTCAGAACCTGGTTCCCTTTGAGTAACACTAATTAAACTGCAAACAATGTGGTGTTGGTATAAGAAAGTTAAGATGATTTTTTTTTTTCAAGTGAATGGTTGGTACTATATCTAGAGCAAGAATTTAAAAAGTAATTAGTGACAAATTCTGTAAGGTTCCACTTATATGAAATACCTAGAGTAGTTAAGTTCATAGAGACAGGAAGTGGAAGATTTGTTGCCAGGCTCTGGGGGAGGGATGAATGGGGAGTTAGTGGTGAATTGGTACAAAGTCTCAGTTGGGGAAGATGAAAAATTTCTGGAAGTGGGCAGTGCTAATGGTTGGACAACAGTGTGAATGCCCTTAATGCCACAGAACTGGACACTTCGGTAAATTTTATATTATCGATATTTTGTCCCAATAAAAATATGGTTGCTAAAAAAATGTAGCTAGGGGTGCCTGGGTGGCGCAGTCGGTTAAGCGTCCGACTTCAGCCAGGTCACGATCTCGCGGTCCGTGAGTTCGAGCCCCGCGTCAGGCTCTGGGCTGACGGCTCAGAGCCTGGAGCCTGTTTCCGATTCTGTGTCTCCCTCTCTCTCTGCCCCTCCCCCGTTCATGCTCTGTCTCTCTCTGTCCCAAAAATAAATAAACGTTGAAAAAAAAAATGTAGCTAACTTCTAAGTTGTTTTCCCGTGTGCATGTGATCTATCCATGTGGTGTGCATCCAAGGATGTGGAGTGGAGTGCGTGTAGACTTAGCCAGCGAGACCTGAGTGCAAAACCCGGCTCTGCAGAATATAAATGGAGATAATAGACAACCTCCCTTGTCTGACTCAGTGACCTGTCTTATCTGTAATACAAAATCAGATACTGTGACTTAACAATCGTTAAATACTATGTGCCAAAGTTCAGCACATAGAAGGAGTAAGTGGAAGCATGCTGTAGATAATTAATAAACTCTTTTTTTAAGTTTTTTTTTTTTAATTTATTTTGAGAGAGAGAGAGAGTAGGGGAGGAACAGGGAGAGAAGGAGAGAGAGAATCCCAAGCAGGCTCCGGGACGTCAGCACAGAGCCTGATACGGGGCTCGAACTCACAAACTGTGAGATCATGACCTGAGCCGAGATCAAGAGGCAGACCCTTAACTGACTGAGCCACCCAGGTGCCCCAATAATTAATAAACTCTTAACAGTACCTGCAGCAGCACAGACTCTTGGGGGGAAAAAAACTAGCCACATTATTAGTTATTTGTCAAATTTTAAAAGTGGAAATAATCATGGGCATTTTCTCTAGGTCAGAAGTGATACAAATGATACAAATGATGCAAATCATTCTTTTTTGGTTTCACAAACTTTTGTCTGGGATCTACTCTGTGCCAAGGGTAGGCAGACAAGGAACTCGGTCTTGTGGTTGCATTTGACAGCGACCGATCTGAGGAAATGCCCTGGGGACACGGAAACGGTGGCACAGTCACTGCCAGTTGTGTGTGTTAGGACAAACCAGCCTCTTTATTCATCTTCCAGGTAGGTGCTCTCGGATAAATATGTCACGCGTGGAGTCAGTGGAGACGGTGTAGCGTGAAAGCATCCTTCCCAAACAGCATTGTTCTCCGACAGAACATGCAGGTGAAAATAATAATTCAGGGATGGCAGCTGATGATGTAGCAGTTTGTTTAGGGGAAATTAGAGAAGGGCTGTGACGCCGTGCGACATTTCCAAAACATACTCTGCAGACCCCATGGTTTCTTGAAGTCCTAATAATTGTCCCAGCAAGACATGACTCTTGTCAAACAGCTTTGGGAAACCTATGTTAAACAAAGGTCAGTGAATGTTCTACTTTTCTCAGAACTATGAACATTCTAAGATACGTTTTCGGTCACTAAGAGGGAGATACTAAATGCCCCGTTTCCTTAACGTTATTTGACAGTGGAACCTTTTTCTCCCCCAAAGCTCATGGAAAAGCATTTTGTGGGTTACCCCACTGGGAACATGTGTCCCTTAGAGCCACATGGGACAGGTTGTAATGGTCATTTACTGGATAAATTTGGCTAGTTTACAGTTAGAAAGGGAGGGGAAACCAGCTAAGAAAAATGTCCCTTCTCTGAAGGGTAGAATTTTCTCTTGTTTCTTAGCTCAAGGGACCCAGGGGTCCTGAGGAATATTAGAAGATTTTTTTTTCTTTCTTTTGTGAGGGATGAACACCCAGAAACACTAGACAAGAGAGGGTCAGCCAGGAGCACAGCCGTGGGGGCTTCAGGGGGGCCCGCAGGCTGTAGCGTGGAGGTGGGGCGCCTTCCCTCCGAGCTGGTTCAGCCCCGGCCAGCGAGAGCCACATTGAGCAGCGAAAGGCCCTGGGCACGGATTGAGGGCAACACTGAAGTGCAGATCAGGAATAGCTCACACGGTGATGCTCTTGCTCTAGGAGCAAAAACTATCCTGGGATCTAAAGGAATCACTTAAGGAGGAACACTTTCTCTTCATCGCTCCGCAGTAACGCTGCGTTAGGGGGATTCTGCACAATTGTTCTTACGCTGGCTTGGAAAATGGAGTTAAGTGAAAGGAAAAATTTTAAATGTGACAAAGATGATGAGGTGATTAAGGGGTAGAATTTAAGTGGCGAGATGTGGAGAATTTAAGATGTATGACTGAGTAGCGATGACAGTGGGGTATATGATAGCTGCCTATAAATACCCAATTAATTGCCTAATGCGGCAAATGAGAAGAAACAGGCTTTAAGCACAAAAGGGAAACTTGAATTGAAATCTGTTAAGGAAACATTATTTACCAGTAAGGGTGATTTGACTGCCTTCACACAGGAAGTCAGTGGAGTTATTTGGGCAAAGATTCAGGATGATACTTTTCTTGCTTATAAAATCCTGAGGCCAACAAAGTTTCTTTCTTTAAAGTGAATACATACATCTTCATGTTTCTTAGGAGCAGAAATTGTAGACTGGAGAAACATATTTAATTTGCGGCAGGGTATTATGAGCTGGTAGCAACGCTTAAGGTTGTTTTCATCCTCTAGATGCGTTTTCCCTTAGGCTGAATTATAAGTAATATTCTTGGTGGTAAGAATCATAGAAAATTTACGCATTGTGCTCTACTGCGTGGGGAGGTACACTTGTGATGTAAAGCATAAGAAGAGTTACTTTAGGGAACACTCGCTAAAACTAGCCAACAGTCAGTGTGATTAGGCATCTGGTGCTTGACAGAGATCGTCTCTAATTATCACATCGACATTCTGAGGGAGTCCTTAGTATCCCCATTTTACAGATGAGCAAACTGAGAAATTAAATAACTTGACCAAAGTTATTTGGTAACTTGCAAACCTACTCCAGTGAATTGCAGACCCGGAATTTGCATTCAATTCTGAGTTACTCAAAACTCCATGCCCTTTTATTGCGATGTTATGCTGCCTCCTGAAGGCATTTTTGATCATCGCTTTTATACACTTCAGACCAATGGCTTAGTGTATTTGAAGTACTCCTGAGAGTGAAATGGTCTGCTCATGTGTGCGAGTGCATGGTCACTAAGACTGTTGCCCACACCCAGAGCAGATAATGCTATGGCATGGCTGGAGCCAAGCACTTGCACGGGGAATGAACTAGACAGGGCTGGAGGAAGGGACGGTTGGCTCCAGCTTTCCGCACAGTCAGAGCTGATGTATGGAGGAGCTTTGTCAGATCTCGCAAACGGCATCCAGATTTGATTATAACTTCTCTTTGTGGTCTTTGAAGATTTTTGTTATTTCTTCCCTTGCCTCATGGAGTTCAGATCTATTTTCACATAAACAGAAATGATTCCTCCTTTCTGATCACTTCATTGTTGGTGGCATTGTGGAATGTCCCAGGAAGGGGGAATGGGCCCAATTATAAAGGAGAAATTCCTCTTAGGCTTGCGTGTTTACATGAAAATGCCAACGCTACCAGTTGTTACAATAGCGGGCCTGGGGTGAAGCCTTATTTCCCAACTGCCTTACACCCTCCACACAGCAGGGGGAGATCTTTCCAGTAGACTCCATTGGAAGACAAAAAAAAAAAAAAAAAAAAAAAGTTTCCCCCAAAAGTGTCCTCCTGCGTTCGAATTTTACAGGAAATTGAGGAAATCTGCACTGTGCTGTACTTTTTATTTCAGTAGGAAGTTCCCAAATTATAAACATGGAAGTAACAAATTCTAATCATTGTCTCTCTTTTTTTTCCCCAAATTTTCAACGTTTATTTATTTTTGAGAGAGGTGGGGGGGGGGAAGGGTTAGAGAGAGGAGGGACAGAGAGGATCCAAAGAGGGCTCTGCCCTGTTAGCAGGGAGCCCGATGTGGGGCTCAAATCCACAAACTGGGGGCGCCTGGGTGGCGCAGTCGGTTAAGCGTCCGACTTCAGCCAGGTCACGATCTCGCGGTCCGTGAGTTCGAGCCCCGCGTCGGGCTCTGGGCTGATGGCTCGGAGCCTGGAGCCTGCTTCTGATTCTGTGTCTCCCTCTCTCTCTGCCCCTCCCCCGTTCATGCTCTGTCTCTCTCTGTCCCCCAAAAAATAAATAAACGTTGAAAAAAAAAATTAAAAAAAAAAAAATCCACAAACTGTGAGATCATGACCTGAGCCAAAGTTGGTCGCTTAACCAACTGAGCCATCTAGGTGCCCCACTAATTATTCTCTCTTAAATACCTTACCTCAGCTTACCACTGAGTAGTGAATGTTTGCTTTGACTAGGGGGAATGTAGATTGAAAAAATTAATTTCACATTCCTATTTATAGGACACTTGAGACAAACAGCCCCTCAGTGTGACCGTTACCTCATTCGCCTTTTTTCACCATCAGGACTGACTACTTATGTCTTTTACATTCATGGAACGCATTTCAAATCTCAGGAATTTGGTTCCATAGCAGGACCTTAGCAGAGATGATATATATCATCTTGTTTGGCTATCTTTTAATGCTTTCTTCTTTTCTTTAAAAAAAAAAAAAAAAAACATAAATGGTATATTAGTACTGATGGAAAAACCAGGTCTGACAGGAAGGTTGAAAAAAATAAGTTACTTAAATAATTCTTCTGGAATCATTCAAGACAGTAGGGTGGAGTAGACTCTAGAAGCAAAACAATGTCATCCTAAAGATTATATTTTTTAAAAATTAAGCTTCTTTGGGGCTGTTTTCCTGCATTGAAATGGCCAATGCATCTTCCCTGTCGACACTCCTGATCAAGGGAACCTCAGTCCTATTTCCTGCCCCTTCCATCTAGTGTCCAAGGTGAGCTGTGGATTTCCTGGACAGGAGCACTACGGCAGCTGGGACACACCCAGCTTTCCACATCAGGACACGGGTTGGAGCAACATACTCTTTCTGAGGAGAGAATTTCTCCCTGACGGTGCTGGAGGCTCATCTTTCTCAATTACTACAACTTTAGAGGTCCTCTGCATGCCTGGTAGTTCGGGTTCTCATCAGAATGATGTTTCTCAGTTCCGTGGTCTGCAGGTAACAATAGAGTCCCTGAGGCATCAGAAAGCAAAAGCAATGGCTTCTTCCATGCTTGGAGTTTTAGATTCAGCAGTTCGTTTGTAGTGAATTACAGATTTGTTTCTTTCTGGTTCATTTTTCCGCATCTTAAATTGCGAAAATTTCCAGTAAGACAAGGGGGAAAAAAAAAGCTGTCACTTAAACACATTTGGTCTTAAATCAAATTAAAATGATAGGAACTCCAAACCAAAGGTTCCATTCTGGTTGAAATACCAAGATATTTTCTGTGGAAATAGATTTGTTTGTTTCCCTTTAAAACAAACAAACAAAAACAAAACAAAATAAACCAGCAAACAAAAAAACCAACACAGAAACGAAATTTGCCGGACACAGCTTCGTGGGCTCTTACATTCAGTTGTCCCCAGACACCCTACCTGGGATCCAGAGAGTCCAATAAATGCTGTTAGGGCCATGTTGTTTCAGAAAAGTAAATAAAAACTATGTGCTTCCCTTGAAAGCCTTCACATGATCTATTTGATTATTTGAGCCAAAAGAAAAATCAGAGGATCAGAGGTTTCCAAACCAATATAAAAAGCAAATTGGGCCCATCTTTATTATTTATTTCCTTTGCCTCTATTTAAAAGGATAAGCCGAGTGCCTGGATGGCTTAGTCGATGAAGCCTCTGATTCTTGATTTTGGCTCAGGTCATGATCTCATGCTGACAGCACAGAGCCTGCTTGGGATTCTCTCTCTTTCTTTGCCTCTCTCTCTCTGCCTTGTCACCCAATCATACTTTCTTCCTTTAAAAAAAAAAAACAAAGAAAAGAAAAAAGAAAAAACAAACATTAAAAGGACATAGGAAGTAATGACTAAGAAGGCCAAAGGGAGGTAAGCCAAGGTGGGGGGAAATAGAATTTATGACTGAAAAAAACAGAGGGAATACTCATATTTAAGCAGTTTCTGAAATTGCCTAAATCTTCTGCTCCAGTCAACCAGCACACCTCCTCTAAGATGCAGGAAATCCTCCCACAACATGGCAGCTCCCTGTGCTTTCCTTGAATATCACATCACCCTCTGAGTTTTCATGCATGTTTATTATTTTCTTTGGACTTCTCTTCTTTACCCTTATTAAATTTTTCACTATACAAAAAGAAATGTCAACATTTAACCTTTCATGTGAGG